>NC_080606.1:10641402-11266402 GCF_027887145.1 Ammospiza caudacuta | reverse complement strand
GCAAATCTCAATTTTTGATAAAGTATAGTACAATGCAACACATTACAAGCAGGCTTTAAAACTTTATCTTCTGACAAGAACACTACATTTATGGCTGCACGAATGCAGCTCAGTATGGCAAACACAGTGTACACTGCAAACCAGCTCATTTAAAGGACTTAGATGTTATCAGATCTATGTATGTACATATTTCTAAGGGTATTGGAACTGTTTTTGAGGCACTAAACTCAAACAAGTCAAACGCGGCTGCTCACACCCACCCCTCCAAAGCTCAGGCAGCACACAGCACAGACAGCCGGGAAGCAGCAGCATGCATCGAGAGCCGTTCACTTACCTTTGTGATCGACAAAAACGTAGCCGTCGAAGCGATCCCTGAAGAGGACGATGTCTTCCTGGTTCTTGAAGTTGATGTAGGCTCTGGAGAACATGTGCGGGTACAAGCTGCAGAGACACAAACCGAGAGCGCTGCGCTGACGAGGCGGCGGCGCCACTGCGGCCCGGCTGGCGGTAGCGGCGGCTCCCGGGAGCGCCCGGACCGGGCAGGCGGCCGTACCTGGAGTCGTTGGCGAAGAACTCGAAGTAGTCGTGCTCGGGCAGAGGCTGCAGGTGCTCCTCCAGCTGCTCCTTCGTCAGGCTGGGCGGCAGCCGGCGGATCACCACCTGCGGCACGGCAGGAGCGGCGCTCAGGGCGGCGGCAGCAGCGCCCGGGACGAGTCACTACCGCGCCTCCCCCAACACGTCCCGTCCCAGGAGGGCCCCGCAAGCGGCCCGTTAGCGGGGCAAGGTCCCGTTACAGAGGGAGGAGGGGCCCGTTACAGAGGGTGAGCCCCGTTACAGGGGAGGGCGCCGTACCCGGCAGCGCGCAGGCCCCACCTTGCTGAGCGTCTCCTTCTTGTCCTTGGGCCGCTCCAGGCGATCGAGCTCGGCGGTGCCGGCTCTGCCGTCCGTGCCGGCGGCGGGGCCCGAGCCCGGTCCCGCGGGCATCAGCACGCCCGGCCCGGCGGAGGCCCCGCGCCGCTCCTTGGGCCTGGCGTTCTCCTTGTCCTCCTTCATCCCGATCCCGCTCCCGATCCCGACTCCGGCCCGGGCGGCACCGCGCGCACCCAATCGCCGCCGCCTCTCGCGAGACTGCGCCTTAAAGGTGCCGCTGCCTCCGCCGGACTACCACTCCCAGCGTGCACCGCGCCCGCCGCCCCTGGTACCGACGGGGTCAGCCGCTCGCGACTGGGACCGAGAGCGAGCCGGGACACGAACACGGCCTCATTTATTGCCAGGGACTGCTCTCGGGCAGCGCCGTCGCTCCCGCTACCCGCTCGGGCCCGCTAGGGTGTGAGGGGGCGCGGGGCAGGCCGGGAAGGGCGCGGGGCAGGCCGGGAGTGCCCCGGCACTCGGCGAGGGGCAGCGGCACCGACACCAGCACCGACAGCGGCGGGATGTGGTACGAGATCCTGCCCGGCATGGCCATCATGGGCGTCTGCCTCACCATCCCCGGCATGGCCACCATCTTCATGCACCGCTTGTCTAACGGCGGCAAGGTCAGCGCGGGGCGGGGCGGCACGTCCCGGGATCCGGGACCCTGGGGCTCCGCTTCCCCACCGGGGCCGCCCTGATCCCCCAGTCCCTGCAGCCCTGTGGGATCCCTTACCCCGCCTTCCCTCGGGAGCCCCTGCCCGACCCTCAACGGGCGGTTCTGTGCCTGCAGGAGAAGAGGATCGCCCGCTATCCCTACGAGTGGACGCTGCTGGAAAGGGACCGGCGGCTGTCGGCTGTCAACAAGCACTACGTGTCCAAGGCAGGTCTGGGGCGCTGGGCAGGTACCGCGGGGGGAACGGGACCCAGGGGCTGCTCCCCCATCCCCGAGCTCTGGCATGGCCGCTGAGGTGGGCACCGGTCCTCTTGTCAGATCTCACTCGGTGCCTGCAGCTGGCCTGCCTCTGGGGATGTGCATTTTCATTTTGTTCTAATTAAGATCTGAGTAATTAAATATTGTTTGAAAATCTGCATTTTCAGATATGCCCTGTTGCACCTTAGTGGGAAGAATGACACAAATATAGCTCTTATTTTTTCTTTTTCAGGGCCTGGAGAACATAAACTAAGGTGTCAACGCTTTGAAAAATTCATCTATCTATAGAAAATGATTTAACTTTTGAATAAAGCTATACATGTGTTCAGCCCTTGTATTTGTGTTACTGTGGTGGGGTAACCCTTGCTGGACACCAGGTGCTCACCAAAGCCACTCTGTCACTCCTGTCCTCAGCTGGACAGGGCAGAAGAAATACATTGAAAGGCTCATGAGTTGAGACAAGGAGAGGGAGAGACCATTCATCAGTTACTGTCACAGGGAAATGAGACTCGACTTGGAGAAATTCATTTAATGAATTGTCAGATAACAGCAGGGTAATGAGAAGTTAAAATAAATCATAAAACACCTTCTCCCCACTCCCCCCTTCTTCCTGGGTTCAGCTTCACACATGATATTTTCTCCCTCCTCCCTGCTGAGCTACACAGGGTGATGGGGAATGGGGGTTGTGGTCAATGTCATCCCTTGTCTCTGTTGCTCTTTCCTCCTCTGGGGAGAACTCCTCACACTCTTCCCCTGCTCCAGCATGGGGTCCTTCCCATGGGAGACTCCTTCACTAACTTCTCCAGTGTGAGTGCTTCCCATGGGCTGCAGTTCTTTTTGAACTGCTCCAGCACAGGTCCCACACAGTCCCATAACGTGCAGTCCTTCAGGAACCAGCTGCTGCAGCAGGGTCACATTTCCTGCCAGCAAACCTGCTCCAGTGGGCTCCTCTCTCCATGGGCACAAGGGTCCTGCCAGAGCCTGCTCCAGCATGAGCTTCCATGGGGTCACAGCTTGGGGACATCCCTCTGCTCCAGCATGAGCTCCCTTGGGGTCACAGCTTGGGGACATCCCTCTGCTCCAGCATGAGCTTCCATGGGGTCACAGCTTGGGGACATCCCTCTGCTCCAGCATGAGCTCCCTTGGGGTCACAGCTTGGGGACATCCCTCTGCTCCAGCATGAGCTCCCTTGGGGTCACAGCTTGGGGACATCCCTCTGCTCCAGCATGAGCTCCCTTGGGGTCACAGCTTGGGGACATCCCTCTGCTCCAGCATGAGCTCCCTTGGGGTCACAGCTTGGGGACATCCCTCTGCTCCAGCATGAGCTTCCATGGGGTCACAGCTTGGGGACATCCCTCTGCTCCAGCATGAGCTCCCTTGGGGTCACAGCTTGGGGACATCCCCCTGCTCCAGCATGAGCTCCCTTGGGGTCACAGCTTGGGGACGTCCCTCTGCTCAGCGTGAGCTCCCCACGGGGTCACAGCCTGGCTACATCCCCCTGCTCCAGCGTGGCTCGTTCCTGGGGTGCAGGCAGATCTCTGCTCCCTCATGGACCTGCCGGGACACAGCTCACTGTGGTCTGGTAACACGGGCTGTAGGGCAATCTCTGCTGCTACCGCCTGCCCCACGGCCTCTTGTCATTCTGGAAGAGAAGCAGCTGGGAGTTCAGTACCCTGTGATATACTAAAACATTTCTGGTTTCTCCCGCACAGTCCCGGTGATCCTTTCCCTCTGAGGGGCTCTGGAGAGAGCACAGACTGGAGGCTGCTTTAGCTCCCGAGTGGCAAAAATACGACAAGCAGAGAAGCTGCCGGGATTCCAGAGCTGTTTTCTTGCTCGCACCGCCCTCCCTCCCCGGGGACAGCGGCTCCGGGCGGTTTCCGCGGGGCAGGCCCGGCCTCGCCATGGTGACCGCGCGCCGCCCGTGCCCGCGGGGCCGCGCTCAGCGGCGGGGATAGCGCCGGGCCCGGGCTCCGCTCCCCGGGCTCCCACACCCACCACGGGACCGCAGCGCCCCGGGGCCCGGCCGCCGCCGCGCCTGGGGACCCTCGGCCTGGCCGGGGAAGCGGGGCAGAAGCAGCCGCCGGCCCGGGAGCGCCAAGCGGGGTGAGCGGGGCCGGGGTACGAACAGGGGCCGTGAGGGACTGCCCGCGGTGAGGGACTGCTCGCTGCTGCCTCACAAAGGGCCTGCAGCTCTCAGAGCAGCGCTCCCTCCATGTTTGTGCGTTTATCTCTCTAAAGGTGAAACCAATGGAGGAGGAAAAGGAAGGCAGTGAGCAAAAAGATCACATTCCCCCGGAAGATGAGAGCAGCAGTACAGAGGAATGGCTCCCAGAGGACGAGGAAAAAGAGAAAGGTATTGTGTTTGCTCTACTAGAAAGTGCTGGAATCTTTTCAGGAGGATTTGTTAGCATTTTATCTGTTTCAGAAAGCAAGCATGTCATCAAAAATATCCCGTGGACTACAGCTAAGAACTTCACAGTGGAGATAGGACAGCAGCAAATTGAAGAACTGATTTCTGTGAGTCACAATTCCATCCACTCAGGAAGGCCACACTTTCTCACTGTTAAGAAGTATGAAAAATAAAAGCAAAGCACCTCTGTTCCTTTTTAGCACCACACACAAGTCAGCTCTACTCGACATAGGGAGTCTTAGTGTGATGTGTTTGTTCAACAGACATGGGACATTCATGAAAGCTGGCTTCACCACTCAGAATTTCTCGAGGAAGAAGAACTGAAGGACAGCAAGAGGTACCATTACAGAGCTTGCTGGGGCCTCCCAACACGCAGAAAACCCATCCCAAGAGCAACAGCGAGTGTCTACTTTGTTATAGTGATCTCCAAACTCAAACCTGATGTAAGTACTCAGCAATGGTGGGGATGCACTAGTCCTTTAAGGGACAAGAGTACAGTGGCATTCCTCAGGCAGGGAAGTGCCAGGACAGTGGAGAGGCTGGCGAGGAGCCAGCAGCTCTTGTGAAGATGCTGACAAGGCCTGGACATTGCCAGAACAATGGCAGGAGATTTAGATGTGGCCTAATAGAAACATGGCATTGGTTGGCAAGGGGAGCAAGGCACAGAGCAGGAGGCTGGGTTAGTTCCCAAATCATTGACTGACAGAACTTGGCAAACAGAATCTGGCAGGATCCTACATCTGCCTTTCTGCTCTTACAGTCTTCCCTTTCCAAGCCACAATTGTTCTGGGCCGCTGTAAGAAGGGCTGAGTAGAGGTGAGTTACAGAATGAGGGCTCAGTAGAGAGGGAGTGGCACTTCACTCTTCAAGGTGTCTCAGAATCCCTTTCCTGATCAGCCTGAAGTTTGCACCTGTAAAATGAACTCTTGCAACTCAAGAAAAAAATAAAATGAAATAAATTGCAGAGTAGACTTCTTACCTCCAGGCTTAAGTCATACTGAACCTTAGTGTTTCTACTTAACACCTATGGATCCCCAAATAATATTCTGTGGCTTAACCCCAGCTGGCAACTAAGCATCAGAGCTGCTTGCTCACTCCTTCCCCACCACCATGGGATGGGGGAGAGAATTGTAAGTGTAAAAAAAGTGTAATAATATTAAAAAATAAATAGAATAACAAATTGGGGAAAATAAAAACAAAGAAAAAAACACTATGAAAGACAAGGGGTGCAAATGAAAACAATTACTCACCACTCACCAACCAATGTCCAGCCAGTCCCTGAGCAGCATCTTCCCTTCTGCCCCAACCAAACATCCAGGTTATTTTTAAAGTAAACAGTAGCTCTCACTTAATTACAATGTCTGCATTTTGAGGGGCTGTACCTGGCCTCTGCCCTGTCTCTGCTGTGTTGCAGACTGCACCTGTGGAGGTGTTCTACAGACTGGAGTCCAGCAGGCTGATTCGGAGGTAAATGTTATTACTCTTCTGTTTTAGCAAGATTTTCCATTCCAAAACCAAACAGGGAGCTCGATGTAAATAAGTTTGCAATAATAGCAGAGGAGTGGAAACTGTCAAAATCTTGCTCCATGAAACGACCCTGCTTATCACTAGCCTCACCCCCAGAGGCATGAATAGCCACCCTGTAGGCATCTGCCTTCTCAGAAATTTGTCCTGCTTTACATGGTTTTTATTGCAGCAGATAGCCTTACATAGATAGAGGCCAGCTCTCACCTGGCCAAACCTGGATTCACTATTATGCTTACAATCTACCTTTTTTTTATTCCCTTCTCCAGGCCAGAACAGTGTGAGTTTAGAGAAAAGTGGCTTCATGACATAATTGAAAATAAAGTACTGTGTGCAGAAAGACTTGCTTCCCGATAAGCAGCTCCAATTCACCATTACTAGTCCTCTCTTGTGGAGAACCAAATAAACATGATGGAAAAAAAACCTCTTCCTTAGCAGTATTTCTACTTTGTGGATAGATAAGAAGCATTGAACCTGTGCAAAATCATCTATGCCCTGACATGGCAGCTGGCTGTGTGTGACAGTCCCTGGCAGGTGGGGACAGCAGGATGGAACCAGGCTCCAGAGTGTAAATAGGAAGAGGTAGCTGGGCAGGATTTGCTGTTTGTGATTGCCAGGTTTATGGAACTCCAGGGAAAACATTATAGGACTTTAGGACTTTTATTTTCCTCATATAAATATACAAGACATCTCTGTTGCTAGACTTAGAGGAAAAAAATAAATTAGGAAAACAGAAAAGAAACAACCCATCTCTCAAAACCATTTTGTTTTAAAAACATTTGAGAAAAAGAAGTTCTAGGAGAGATGTTTGGAAATATGCAGTTGAATCAAAGATAACCACCACATAAGCACTGCCTGAGCAAAGCCTCCAAGCACAGAGTTTAAAGCAAGCCATGTAATACTGCTGAAACAGACCAAAGTAAAATACTACAGGAGTTAAAACAAGGGTTTAATCTAGAATACTTCCATAAATGAAAACATTTCAAATAAATTGAAAGATACATCCTTGTTCCCACCTGTGTACATCCAGGGGTTCCAATCACTGCACCCCAGTGCACTGATGCCTATGTATAACATAGGAGGAAAAGAAGCAAGCAGCTCAGTTCTTCACCATGTGCTTCAGTGATTGAATATCAGAGCCTCCTACTACTGCTGCTTTACACCTCAGTTGCCATCTGCTTGCTCTAAAGTAACTGAAGCCCATCTGTATTAAATTACAAATGAAATTTACAAATATGTACATGTCTGGTTTGAATCACAAACCAAACTCAACTGTTTTGAGGAAAAACCTAAATTTAAAAGACTTGTGAAAAAATAGTGGACTGTTCTGGATCTTAAAACAGGAACTCAGGAGTTCCTTCATTTTTGCTACTGGTGCTAGTAGCTTGTTAAAGGTCCTTCCCAAGCTAAACGATCCTATGATTAATAAAAATAAATGGAATAAAAAAATCACACTTATTGACTTTAGGTAACAAAACCTTCCCATGGGATCCTTTGGCTTGTCAGTTCAAAGCAAGTGCAGAACACTGACACCTCTAATCTTCCCCACCTATTCCTGCCTTGTAGCCTTTCTCTTTGCAGGGATTCCTTGTAGATGGTAAACAAACCATCCAAGAAAATCTGATGAAAATAACTCTGTTTCCTTGACACAAGTAATCCACTCCTGAGCTTGGCCCTGTTGGGTGAAAGGTGCTGCAGCACCTGCATCTCTCTTCAAATCACAGCTGGACTGCACTAGCTGCCACGTAGTGCAAGCTATGGTGTACAGCTCACATGAAGCATTATTTCTCCTCTTTGCCTTTAGTCTTTCTGTAGACCATCTCTCGAAAGCTTGCAAGGATCTTATTCTCTCGTTTCCTCCTCTCCTCCTGGTTGAAGGATGCCAGAGCTCTCTTTTCATCTGCGCTGTAGATCTGGTTCTCCTTCCGCAGCCGCACAGCCTCCATGCGCCGGTGCCTGGGGGGGACAGGGGTACATCAGCAGTGCCCTGGCACAGCTTCCAGCCATCAACTGCCCTCAATGTCTTCAGGGGCTTTAAATAAAGGTACTGAAGTACCAAGGCCTGAACAACAGCCCCTGAGCCAAAGTTGGCCTCTAGATGAACCTTCCAACAAAATGTTATATTTGTATCCACTCACTGAGGTAATATCCATGATCATTAGTGAAACATGTAGTGGTAAGAATATACTTATATTTCAGCATTTAGAGCCAGACAAAGGCATGAAATCAGGCATCTGGCCTTGTTTGAAGGTATATGATCAAAGCCACCTCCCTTGGTACCTCCTCAAGCCCTGCCCAGGCTTGGGGTGGAGCACAAGAGGACGATGAAACCAAATGTTCCTGCACTAGAAGTTGTGTAAGCTTGTTTATTCCACAGTCTAAAAGCTGAGCCCTCTCACAGTGAAGATGGAGGCCTTGCCTACAGGTGGACACACCATGTAGGAATTCCCAGGAATGCTTCTCCAGTCCTTTGCTGTGACTGGGGCTTCCAGCTCATGTGCAGATCTTGATGATGGTAAAGTGTAGGGTAACTGGTGATGTATCTTTTTTAATCACTCTAGGCAATCTTTTGCAGTAATGGTTAGGTGCATTACTTAGCTTATCCTTTGTAATTCTTTGCAGTTTTGCACTGTAGCAAATTATACTTAGTCCTTGAAGTTGGTATCTGAATTTTTTGTGCTTACCCTGCCAACTGGCAAAACAGATATTTAAAAACTAGATATTCCAAAGTGCACACTAACCTTCCCAGGAAAGAGTGTGGCAGAACAAGGAACTGATTTCTGGGGATGGCTGTTCTCAGGCAGTCAGCCAGAAGCCTCCCCTACCCCCAGGGTGTCAGCTGCTGGCTCACTAAAATTTAAGTGAGATTCCTGCTGGTCATAGAGAAAAAAGTGCAGCCAACCTCTCACACATTGATTTGTCTCCTGCTGGAGACAAAGGGCCAGCACATCCCCAGGGCTGTCCAAACAGAGCACCTGTGAGCCATCTGACACAAGCACCTCTTCATGTGAAATAATTAGAAGAGTATTGCCTGTGAATAACTTTTGCTCTTGAGGAGAAAGTGTCCTTAAAAAACTCACTATCCATCCCTAGCAATGGGGAGCTTAGTGTAGATTATTGCAAACAGAGCACCTCCTCCTCCGTGCTTGCAAGTAGAGCTTGGAAGCATTCTTCTGTTCAGCCAGCAGAGAAAGCAGCTCTTGAAAATTCCACTGAACCACTGCCATCATCAAAGCCATACCTGCTGCCACTCATGACATAACCAGAGCTCTCAAACGACGCAATCTCCTCACTGGTCAGGCCGATTTCGCCTCTGCGGGGAATGCGCTTCCCTGCTTTGACGTACTCTGCCATGGCTGCCCCTTCCCCGGGCAGGAGGGCATGGCCATAGCTAAAAAACAAAAGTGGTGATGTCAGTAGCTTCAGATAGAGAGAGCCTGAGCTAAACATCCAACTTCCTCTTCACTACTATATACACCTGCATTTTTAAACACCACCTTATTTTCTCCCACATGTTGGCCTCTTTCTTCCTCATGGCAACACTAGCAACAGCATCTTACATTATCAGCTGAGTGAAGCCATTTATTATAATGGTTAATAGCTTCTGAAAAATAAAAGAATTAAAAGACACTCAAAAATATATTAAGGGAATTGCAGCAGTTAATAAATAACCTAAAATACAGGAATAACTTTGATCAGATACTTAGATAAGGCAATGTAAAATACACTCACAATATTTGGATAGGTAATCTAAAATACACTCACAGAAGAAACTTTGGAATTAGAATATTTGAAGAAGAAGAAGTGGAAGCCAATAAGTTAAAGTGACCTGCCAACCCGTTAGGATCAAGCCAAGTACAACAGTTACTTCAGCTAAGTCATGGAAAAACATGCCAAGGATAACAGGAAGAAGACCAAATTAGGAAAAGCTTAAAATTTAACTGAGGAAGACCAAGAATTCCCAGAAGACTCCGCCTGCCTATGAATATGCATGTAATAAATGATGTAATCCTTGTTTAAAATTGTATAAAAACCCGCTTTTGCTGTACATAATTCAGAAATCCATTTTGTGATTTCTCCGACGCGTCGTAATAAAATACCTCCTGCTTATCTGACTTAGGCTGAGTCTCTTAAGCAGTTATTCTCGCCTTTTGGGGCAAAATTCGGCATCATGAGTTCATTCTGATGACACTACAAAGTCACAATACTGCAGATCTTTAGAATAAAGGCACTTACAATTGATTTTTCTAGGAATCAAGGCTAAAAAGCATAAACCAGACTCTTCTACCCAAATTCAAGCCAGGAGAAAGCCTAGCACCATTGGAACTTCTGTCTGTGAGTTTCTGACACAGCATTTTCCCCTCTGCATGCATTATTGTTGCAACATCCCTTTTTAACAGTAACTTTCACACTTGGTTCACTTGATTTAATCAAAGTACCATTAGAACTGTCTACTCCTGCATGCATTATTGTTGCAACAGGCCTTTTGAATAGTAACTTTCACACCTGATTTACTTGATTTGATCAAAGTACCATTAGAACTGGCTACTCACTTCAAAGGCCTATCATCCTGAGATGCGTGAGTTTTGGGAGCCTCTGGTCCAATCAAACTGTCAGCTTCAGTATTTTCTGCAACAATCAAATAATGAGGAAGATTAATCTTGTGTCCATTGTTCTTTGTTATCAGAAGGGTTACACAGGTCAGCAACACCCAACAAGGAATTCACAAAAACGACACCAAGAAGTTTCCACCCAAGTTTGAAGTGAGGTGAACCTACTTGACCTCTCTATCCAGAGATCATCCCCTTGAAGCATTTCATCATCGGAATCTTCGCTGCTTGAATCACTGGATTCCTTCCTGCTCTTCTTAGCTTTCTTTTTCTTATACTTCTTCCTGTGATTAAGCCAGACAGACATGCTATTTAGAAGGTGCTTGGAATCATACTCAAATAATTAGTTTCTCAAGGCAACTTCCACCTATAGGAAGAATGGCTGTCTGCTGTTTCATATAAAACACTTCACAGCGAAACCAAGACAATATATATGTTCTGTTTTGACTTTCATAGTGTTAGAAAATAGCTTTACAGGGAATTGTTTGTGCTGCACAATTGTGTAGATTTAAATAAAATCCATCAAATTAATATTATTTGCCGGCTCTTGCAAATTACCCAAGGTCCTCAGGCTCCCTCAGGGCCTGCAAAGAAAACTGAGCTGCCCTCCAGCCAACAGCAGCCAAAATGACACAGCAACCATGACACTCACTTTTTGTTCTTCTTTTTCCTCTTCTTGCTTTTCTTTTTATCTTCATCTGAAAAAAGAAAGTGTATGTATTATCAAAAATAAATTATTAGTTTTAACTAAGTGGCTTACTGCCCTGTGAATAACATGTCATGCCTTTTACAGCCCCAGAGTTCACGGAGCTGTGGGCTCAATCTTTGACTCTCTCAACCCTAACCCTAGCCCTACCCTTAACCCAAACTCAGTAAGATGGGTTTTCCAGGTCAGAAAGATGTAGGAACAGCAATGCTGGGGCCTTGCTGGGATTGCCTTGGCATGCCTTTTCCAGTCCCAGTGCTCCTGGAGCCATAGGCTCTTTTAGTCTCTCAACGCTAAGCCTAACCACTCCCCTAACCCTACTGCAAAGAATTACACTAACCATTACCCCTACCAATTAACCTAACCACTACCCTAACCCTGAGCCCATTCCCAGCACTGACTGCCTCCACCAGAATGCCCCAGTACACCCTGATGGGACTTGTTTATGCTGGGAAGCATTAGTAGAAAGCTCCCTGCAGTACTGGTCGTATGAGAACATATCAAACAGATCTCTGGCATGAGAGGCTCAGTGGTTGCTAAAGTCAGAAACCCCCTTTCCTGAGGCCAGACTGCAAGCTGAAACCCTCTTGTCTTACCACTGGAGTTCTGCTCAGACTCTGAGTCACTGTCACTGTCCTCAGAATGTTTCCTGCGCTTTCTTTTGGATGCTTTACGTTTCTTCTTTTGTTTTTTCTTCTTCTTTTTCTTCTTTTCCTCTGGAATGTTTTCAAACATAACATTAGAGAACAAAGAGCATCTAGTTCCTTATATATTCCCTAATCTTCCCCAAGCAATGCTCTCCTTTGAGCTGGAGCCCACCCCAGCCACTTCCACCCATCTAAGCCAGGGGACCTCCTGCAAGCAGCAGCAGCAGATTCTAAACCACAGTAGCTTCCCATTTTCAAAAAAGCCGTGCAAGCCAAACAAAATACCTTCTGAGCTGGAATCCGAAGAGCTACTCTTAGATTTTGCCTCTTCATCTTCTACCGGTGTGTGCTCATCGGAACTGAATAAAATAACAGTTTCCTACTTAAAATCTGTTTTGCTGTACTCAAGATCAAAGGTATACATATGGCCAAAGACATTTTGAGTCAATCCTTGCAAGAGAGTAAAATATTAAAGAGCTAATTTAGCCTGGGAACTGCTGTCAGAACCACAACACAACAGTCACCTGATCTACAATAAATCACATACTGCATAATTGGTATTATTGGTTGAAAAAATACTAATCTCATTATGCTGCTTCAGAAAGGAACTGATACAATGAGTATTGTGACACCATGACTAACGCAGGGATAAAGCATTTTTATAAACTGAACTGATATGTAATTAATATTATAAAAAATATGAAGAAAGAATATGTCTTACTCTGGGTCAGGAACTTTTGGTGACAGTCCCCAGACTTCAGGTGCCCCCAGTTCTCCAATTCTCTCTCTCTCATTGAGTCTCCTGTAAAGGAAAACACTGTCACTGATGCGTAGTTTGCAACACCCAGTACACAAACATTTTCAGTCTTACACGTCAGTGTTTCTAATGGCCTGAATCAGCTGCAGGAAGGATAAGAAACAACTCGGAGCAAGGAGCAAGCTCGCAGGGCAGTCTGGCAGCAGAGCTCCGCGCACTGCAGAGGATCGGCGGCAGCAGCTGTTACCCCCTTCCAGCCGAGCTCCGTCCCGTCCCCCCGGGCGGCCCTGCCCGCGGGGAGCGCAGCCAGAGCCCGTGACGGGGCCGAGAGCCGTGACGGGGCCGTACGGAACAAGGCCCGGCGGCACCCGCCCATCCCGGGAGCGGGGCCCGGCAGGGCAGGCCCGACCCGCGCTCACCTCTGCCGCAGGATCTCCTCCTTCTCCTTCTCGTAGTATTCGGGCCATTTGCCATGGTGGTGGTGCCCGTGGTGCGCGGAGGAGCGCGGCGCGCCGGGGCTGCGGGAGCGGCTGCGGCTCCGCCGGTGGCTCAGGCGCCTCGAGCCATTGCGCTCGCGGGACCGGGACCGGGACCGGGAGCGAGACCGGCTGCGGCGGCCGCGGCGCTCGGAGCTGGCGGCGGGCGGGGAGCGGGAGCGGGACGCGGGCGCCATGGCGGAAGCGGAGGCGCTTCCGGCGGCTTCCGGCGCCCTCCCGGCCGGGCGGGAGCGGGGCGGGAGCGGGGCGGGAGCGGGGCGGCCCCGCCCGCGGGGTCACCGCCCCACCCGCCCGGCCGGCAACGCGGCGGCGGCGGTGGCGGCGGCGGCGGCTCCTTTTGTGCCCCGCGGCGGCCGCCCGGCAGCGATGGACGCGCGCGCGGCGGCGGCGGAAGGTGAGTCACCGGCGGGGCGCGAGCCGCGGGCGGGGGGAGGTGGCGGCGCGGGCCCGGCTCCGCCCCGCTCCGCGGGCACCGGCGCGGGGCCGCGGCCCCGGGAGCTGTCCAGGGCGGGCCGGCAGCAGCACCGCCCCGCGGACAGCTCACCGTGCCCGGCGGGGTTCCCCGTTCCTGCCCGCGCCCGGCGCCGCCTGACACGGCCCGGCCCGGCAAGGCCCGGTCTCGGTGTTGGGGCGCCCGGCGCCTCCCAGCGCGGCCTGCCTGACACGGCGCTGGCGCCGCTCCGCTGCGGCGACTCAGGGCAAAGCTGACAGGACGAGGGGAAACGGCCCCGAGTTGCGTCAGGGGAGGTTTAGGTTGGGTATTAGGAAATTTTTTTCATGGGAAAGGTTATCAGGCACAGGAATAGGCTGCCCGGCGAAGTGGTGGAGTCAGCATCCCCGGAAATGTTAAAAACCCCTCGGAGATGGCACTTGAGGACACGGTTTGATGGTGAACACAGTGCTGGCGCTGAGCTCACGGTTGGAGTTAATAATCTTAAGTCTTTTCCTTAACCTTTATCTATAAAGACGATACAAATTATGTATTCAGATAAGACACCCACTCTTCTGTGAGCGCCCTTCCCCCTCAGCTTTGACCACATTGCCACGGAGCTTTCTTAAATGAGCCCCGAGTTTGTGCTGAGCTCTGGCAGTGCAGTGTAACACGGCCGGGTCTGGCCAGCTCTGGGTAAACGGGACATTTTGGACAGCTGCTGCGCCCTGGGAAACCCATGCTGGTTTATGCTGTCTAGAAATTATGTCAGGGTATGCCAGTTCTTCTTCACAAATGAAACAGTATTTTAGCTCTCAAACCTACCATAAGCAGCATAAAAAATTCTGCAAGATGGAAGAAGCCTATTTAAATTGTGTATTTTTTTGGGTGCAAGGAACCTCATGCAGAACAGGGAGGGAAAAGATTTCCCAGAGATTGCCCATGTGTGTGGCGTTACTGTCGCCTGTGTCTGTGTGAGGACAGCACAGTTTCTCCCTTCTTTGGATTATTTTGACAAACTAATTTTAAATTATTTTAGATCTGACTAAATGGTGACTAAAACATCTGCCTCAGGAGCACTCTGCACCTGCGTTAGCTAATATTGTTAGGTGACTTGAAGTGCACAAGTTATAATGTCATGCAGTACATAACAGCATCTACAACAACTACTAATGTCAATAAAAAGGATCACTGGACTCTTAATTCATTTATATGAGGCTTTATATAATGGGATTGGCAGGAGAAATACTCTCAGAGATTTCTTCAGGGCACAAATAGTGGAAATTTGTATTTTAGAGTCTTTCAGAAGCAGTGATGCTTTATTTGAAATTCCCATTGTGGAAGAATATTTCTGTCCTTAAAGGTAGTCTTAGGTAGGATAATATTGAATTTCAATTTTATTGAAAACCCTTAACTGTTCTGCTTATAAAATTTAATTTACTTTAATGCAAAATATGTGTTTTCATGATGAAGAATGTTATTTTGTCTCTCAAATTTGTCAGCTCTTTAAAAGAATTTTCTATTCTCACACAGTGGATTTTTTAAAACTAAAAGAGCATCTTAAATTGCTTAATTGAAAACTTACTTTTTTGTCTTCTGGCAAAAGCCTGCACATAAATTTCTTTAAATTTGTACTTCATATTTTCAGAGCCTTCATCCCAAAGTTTTTTTGATCACTTCTCAACATTAAGATAAAAGTTGCTATTGGGTCTCTTATTTGTTCAGTTCCAAAAAGACCACATGTAGTTCTGTATTCTAGATGTTTCTTATCAATATCTTAGATAAAATGGTTCTTTTATATTGGTATTTATATTGTAAGGTTTTATGTGCCTTGAATCACCAAACACTTTCTTGGCTTATCTAAACATAAAACTGGAAAAAACAACCTCTAAAATAGGAGATGCATGCTGACAAAAAAAAAAAGCGCACATTGAAATTCAGTTTTTGGGTGCAGCAAGATTGTGACAGCTTCAGTTAAACCTGCTGATCTGGGGAGAGCATTATCTGTGCCCTGACTGCAGCATGTGACAGGGGGTTCAGATTTTATATCTGACAGAAGGAGTTGCCATAGAGAAAAGCTGCTGTGAGAAAGGTAAAAGCCAAGGAGATGCTGCTGCTCTCCCAGCAGCTTTTAAATCAGGCAGCATTTCTGTGCCTCAGAAACAGTGGTTCAAATCTGATTTTTGAGATCTGGTGATGCCTCAGGAGCAGGGATCCTTCCAAGTCAGTGCTCATCTGTAGCTGTAAATTTTCCTGTTAGTTATTTAGTATTGGAAGAGGCAGTGAGGAAACAAGTCCTTAAAGCTGGAGGATGAAAGGCTAAGAAATTGTTTAATTTGGGCCATCACACATTTTTGGAGGAGAAAAAAAGCACTGGATTAAATATTTAAACAACTACAGTATTGTTTTCATTTAATATATCCTCCTGTGTAAAAATAATGAAGAGCCTGTATCAAAGGAGAAAAGAATTGAAGGGTCATATGAGGAAGAAAAGCCTATGTTTTCCCTGATGAGTGTTTTCTATTATTTATCCTCATTCAATTGACTCTCTGGTAAAGCCTATAAATAAACAGAAACTGCTTTTCTAACATTTAAAATCTGAAGGCTCACTTCAAAAAGGAACTTTTGTTGCTAACTATATAAATACAGGGAGCCTGGCAGGTGATCTTCTTGCTAGAAGAAAGATTATTATGTATTTCTTGCTCATAAACCTGAGCAGGACCGTTTCATTGCTGATTTATGAGGTGAAGGATTGCAGTCATGTCTGCCGGTGGCTGTGCCCTGTTACGTTTTTCGTTGAACTTGACAGGCCATTTCTTCTTGTCAAAGTTTTTGAATCTTAAGAAAAATCAGGAACCCCTGTGGTTCAAGTCCGCAGAATGCATGGGGGGGGGGGGGGGGGGGAAGGAACAGATCAGTAACCAAAGACACAAAATATAATTTATGATCTTGGTGTTCTTTGAGCATTCCTGAACAGCAAGAGTTTCCAAGAGGCCGCGCTGTGGATGTGTCACTTTGGTGGCCACATGTCGAATGTGCATTTGAGTCATTTTGGTCAAAGGCACTTTGTGTCGAAGCCGTGCATGTCTGTGCAGCTGCTGGCAGAGTCTAACACGTGTCCCTGTGGCGCAGAGGATTCCAAACAACCGCTCCCGGAGGAGGAGCAGGGGCGGGTGTGGGCTCAGGTGTGGCTGTGAGCTGCCCTCGGTGCCGGGCGGAGGTGCCGGCTGCGTCAGCGCTGGCAGAGCAGCGCCGGTGCCCCCGGGAAGGAAATGACACTCGGCGGGAAATAGCGTCTGCACGGCGCTATCCACACGCTCAGCCGTAGGGCAGGTGCCGGCCTTTGCCTCCACCGGGACGCGGGGAGCCGGGATCCCGGCGGGAATTGCCGAGGCCGCAGCAAGGCCCGTGTGCGGGAGCCGGGGCGTCCCACGGCCTGCGCTGGAGCGGGCTCGGGGCCGCACGCCCGGCACCTCGGCAGGCGGGGGGCAGTGTGCGGACGGTGCGTCCCGGGCAGCGTCCGGAGCCCCGCGGCCTCGGGGCTGCTGCCGGCGGCGGGAGCGCGGGGCGGGTCCGGAGCGGCGGGAGCGAGGCCCGGCCCCGCCCCGGTCCGAAGGTTCCCGAGGCCGCTCGGGTCAGAGCCGAGGGCAGCGGCGGCAGCGCCCTCCAGCGGCGGTGCGGAGGGTCCGGAGGTGCGGGAGGCGGCGGGGCCGCGGCCGGAGCGCGGCGCAGGTAACGCGGGCTCGGCGGGCTCGGCTGCCCCTCTCGTCCCGCTGGGGGCTCAGCACGGCTCAGCGAGCGGGGAGCGGCGGAGGGACCGCCCGTCAGCCCGGGCCCGGTGCTGCCAGGCCGCTCCCTGGGCCTGCCGTTGTCAGCGCCGCCGCTCCCGCTCGGCCTCCGGCCGCGGACCGGCCGTTGCTGCCCCGGCGGCGGCTCCGCTCGGAGCGCGGCTCTCACGGCCGGGCCCCCGGGGTCGCGGCGCAGCCGGGCGGGACGCGCTCCCCGGGCTGGCGAGCGGCGGCCGCGGGACTCCGGCATCGGTGTCTCATCCGGCCCGGCCTGCGGAAATCAAAGTTTTACGGGTAAAATTAGAGCCCGTGGCTCCTTGTTCTGTATTTTGATGTTGCTTTCTTTGGCTTACTGGGGGCTTTGATTGGGCAGTGATGGCAGATAGGTTACTCTGACTTAGCAGATCTGTTTTGCTATGGTGCTGCTTCAGTGTCTCAGTTTGGCATACGTAGCCATGCAAATATATGACATAGGGCTCAAAAAAGTTTATGTTTTTGGGGAAGGAAATGTTTATTTTTCTGGGGAAGGAAGTGCACTATCCATAGTGTTTTCATTAACTCAGTTAACTGGTAATATGCAGACACACAGATTCTGGTGTCTGGCCATAAATAACTTCACGCTATTGGGCTTTCTCATAACAATCTATGGAATATTTCACAATTAAAAAGAAATTACTAATAATGTTTAAAGCTGCTTTTGGGGCCCAAAACTTCCATCTTCTTGGTTTTACAATTAACCTTACTTGCTGTTGCTTAGGATGAGGTGTTGCTTCTTTCCTCCTCACCTTGTAAGAGCAGAGGATCTATTCAGAATTCCACTTACCTTGTGGAGAAAGAGGAAAGGACAAACAACGATAAGAAACAAAGTTGCAGAGTGCAGTGGCACATAATCTTCTGAATGGTATCTCAGATTTGTTTTTTCCTAAAGAAGGAGTAGACAGTAAATATGTGAGTGTTGTAATGCGGTTAAAACTGTAAATCTGCATTTTTACTGATTTGATATCTTTTGCTTTCCTTTTGTAGGAATGGAGGAAAAAAAACTTATTTCTGCAACAGACACACAATATTCTAGCGTGCTCCTTCAGTCTTTGAATGAACAACGTGGCCATGGACTTTTTTGTGATGTTACAGTCATCGTGGAGGACCGGAAATTTCGAGCTCACAGAAACATCCTTTCAGCCTCAAGCACATATTTTCACCAGCTTTTCTCAGTGGCTGGTCAAGTGGTTGAACTGAGCTTTGTAAGAGCAGAAATTTTTGCAGAAATTCTTAATTATATTTATAGTTCCAAAATAATCAGCGTCCGATCTGATTTACTTGATGAACTGATTAAATCAGGGCAGGAGCTGGGTGTTAAATTCATAGCTGATCTGGGCATCCCTCCGGCCGAAGGCAAGAATGTGCCCAGCGAGGTCAAAGACAGTGCTTCAAAAACTTCAGCTTCTAGTCCAAATCAAAGAGATGCTGAAACACAGGTGACTGTAATCAGGCCAGAGGGCCAGGAGGCAGCAGATGGGATGCCTGTTATAACACAGTCATTCTCCTTACATGGCATAGAATATGAGACTACAAAAATTACAGTGAGCGATTTGGATGAGGAGGATGATGATGTCATTTTTTGTTCTGAGATTGTTCCTCCAAAAGAATGTACTAAAGACAAAAATGCTGCAAGCCAGAGCCAGCCTTGCTCAAGTCCAGCTGGAGCTTCTGACCAAAAATCCTGTGGCAGTGGTGGCTCTCCCCATGTGACAAACAGCACAGCGCCTCAGAACCTCACTTTGTCTGCCACTCAGCTGAGCCCGAGCCAGACACAGGCAGGAGCTGAACCATTCGCCTCGGCAACGCCGCAGCATTTTACTCCTAATATCATCGTGCTGAACAAGCCTCTGCTTAACTCCTCACTTGGTGCCAGCTCCTTGCATCAAACACATGTGACTCCTACAATTAATTTACTTGAGGAGAACCAGCAGCTATCCAATAATGGCTCTGTAACTGAAGTGGAAGGAACTGCTGTTGATGATGAAGAGGTTGTTGAAGATGATGTTGATATCATTAGCTCCTCTAGTCCTGGTTTGGTCAGCAGCAGCTCTTTGGTTCAGCAATCTTCTGTTCCTAAGGCAGGGAGCACTGAAGGATCAGGTGTACAGAAAAAACAGGTTGTTACATTTTCCCAAGAGCCATCTACTAAAGCTGGAGAGCTGAAAATAAAAATCTCAGATGTCCTTTCTGGAAACAACAAGGAATTAAGTTCGGGTCTAACGTCGAAGAATGTGGCAGATGGGCAGAAAATCATAACATTGGATACAGCAACTGAAATAGGAGGCTTGTCCACGGGCTGTAAGGTGTATGCAAATATCGGTGAGGACACCTACGACATAGTCATCCCTGTGAAGGGTGACTCTGAGGGAGGGGAAGCCAAGCCCGATGACACACCCAAAAAGTCCGACGATGAATCTCCAAAGGGGAAACGCATGAAAGTGAAGCACGACGACCACTACGAGCTCATAGTGGATGGCAGAGTCTACTACATCTGCATCGTGTGCAAGAGGTCCTACGCGTGCCTGACCAGCCTGCGGAGACATTTCAACGTGCACTCCTGGGAGAAGAAGTACCCCTGTCGCTACTGTGACAAAGTCTTTGCCCTGGCAGAGTATCGCACCAAGCACGAACTGCACCACACCGGGGAGCGCAGGTACCAGTGCTTGACGTGCGGCAAATCCTTCATCAACTACCAGATCACCATCTCCCACATCAAATCCGTGCACAGCCAGGACCCCTCCGGGGAGACCAAGCTGTACAGGCTGCACCCCTGCAGGTCCCTGCAGATCCGGCAGTACACCTACATCAGCGACCGGCCCAGCAGCGTCCCGGGCATCAGCCAGGGGGGAGTTGTGTACCGTGTGGGCTCAGGGAAGGATGGCACTGAGGGAGCAACGTCCAACTCTCCAGCCAAACAAATCACCTGGGATGACATTTTCATTCCGCAGGGAAACGAAACGATTTTTAAACAAAACCCGTCAGAAGGAAGTACTGAATTTGAGTTTGTGATACCAGAATCTTACTGAAATGTTTGAAATGCTGGAAAAAAGGGTTCCGTGCAGGAGCATTGCAGCTGTTTTAACTGAACTGTTGAAATTGCTGTAAAATCAAAGGTTAAAGTCAAAAGAAGTTAACTTGTACTACCAAGTAACCAAATGGTAACACTTAGATGGACCATGTTAACTGCAGTGCTTTGTGGAAGCAATTAATCAGAAAATTTACTTGAATAGAGAGTGAGACATTCTAAGGCGCTATCAGAGTTTTCAGATATGTTAAATTTGATCAAAACATGAGGACTTGTGGCTTGAAAATGTACAATTCCTTCTAAAGAGCTAGAAAGATTTCTAAACTAATTGAGGTATTTCCTGTACCCATATTTACCATGTAAGCCCTTTCTTTCATGTTAGCACTTTAATGCTGAATTCTGTTTAGATGTTAACCAAGAAAACAGTAAGATTTTTTCATCATTGTCTCTTGGTCATGGAACATTTAAAAAAAATAATCCCACAACTCACATTTGTGAACAAGGGGCCAAAATACATGATCCCCTACTACACTGGAGTAGTCTGTTTTTGAGCTAGCATCCTAATTCTGCTTTTATAAATATTATGAATCATCTGTCTTCATGCAAAAAGTCTTGTCTACAAGCAATACTCATTTAGGGCTAACTTGAACAAACTTTACTTACACTTGGCAGTGTGGTGAGCTAAGTATTCAGTGTCCTGGACCTTGTTATTTTACTCTTTTTGCAATGGGAAAAAACCAAACCCCACAAAGCTGAATAGTGAAGAAGCTTAGAACACTTAGGAAGGAGATAATTTTACCTTCTTACAGCTTGAGAAATATTGTTGCATTTTCTTACTGCTGGAAAAAATGCCAGTAATTAGTTTGATATAAAGTGCTGTTCCTTTTTTTTTTTTTTTTTCCACTTCAAGAAGAAGGGCTTCAGTCCAGAATTTTGAAATTATAAAAATATTATTTGTTTTTAGCTGAAGACTTCTCAAATCTATGAATTCATGTAAGTGCTGTATTGGTTTAGCACTGAGGCTGCTGTAGATCTTGTATGCCTGTTTGGCTAGATCTTCAAGTGTAACAGGGATTTGGATTTCACCCCACCCTTGCCCCCATTTATACATTTTGGAAGATGAGGACTAAACCAACAACCAGAAAATACCCTTTATTCACCATGACCCAAAGTATAATTTCTTTGCAATTGTCTAGTTGTCAGGTGTTTCCAGGTTTGGGTTTATTATGTTGCCATTTTACTCTCCTTTCATTTGGTGCCTGTTACAACAGTTAAAAGATGAATTAGATGTCCACCTTGATCAGGAAATGGTAGAGAAAAACAGCTGTTTGCTGGAGTCCTGGTTTAGCATTTCAGAGTTAGTGACTTGTTGAATTTTTGTAAATGGTAATATGAAAATCCTCAAGTTATAGAGGTGACTGGGAAAGACTATTGTTCATAGTACTAGTTATGGAAACCTTCAATTGCTTAAATTGCAGTTACAGGTTTCTCTTTTCTTTTTCATGTTTCAAGTTAGTATCTTGATTTTGTGACTCTCAAAGGTTTTAGACATACAGCACTCTTCACAGAAAGGCACCTAAATGGGAAACAGTTCAAATCTAAGTTGAGCTACTAAAACGATACCAGAAATCCACGTGAGCACTGCTGGGAGGAGGATTTGTTTGTGTGGTGCATGTGATGCTCAGCACTTCTTTGTCAGCCAAGAACATGATATACCTGATTATTTCCAGATCACATTGCTGACCCCTTTGAATACGATGGGTCATGCTTTAAATGTGGGGTGTAACTGAGGTGGCATTTCTGCAGGCACACATTTTCCTCATGGATGTGAGTGTGGATTGCCTGTGTTGCACAGCTGGCTGGTGCTGTGGTGGCACTTCCTCAACTTTGTGGAGACAAATGCAATGTTATTTTTGTTATTGACATGACACATGTTTAATCACAGAATAGTCTTGAGTTGGAAGGGACCCACAAGGATCATTGAGCCCAACTGTTAAGTAAATGGCCTGTGTTGGGATCTGGAATTAAGCATACATTACAGAGTGCAGAATTAAACATAATGGCTATCACTATTTGCTGCTGATATATTTAAAACCTTAAATTAAACTGTGCCTAGTAAAGGTCTCTTTTTGGAGGAAAACTGGAAAATTAGGGCTTTGTAACTATTTTTGCTAGAAGACTCGTGCTTGCATGTGTCTCAGGGTCTTCAGTTTTCCTTGGAAGTGATTTTGATATCCAAAGTCCAGAGGTATGTAAAGCATTTCTTTAATTTCACTTCCAGTATTTATTGGTTTGGAAACATGTTAAATTCATTCTTTGAAAACTTTTTTATGGGGCCATGAGTAAGCTTTTTATTTAGATTTCTGGCTATTGCACTTACATTTGTGTTTTTGTTTGTTTTTGTAAGCATTTAACTTCCAGTTTAACTTAATGAAAATCTTATGTAAATATTAAGAAATTGGCTTTGGGATGATGGAAGAAAAAGGTTGAATCTGACAAAGCATTTATATAGAAATGAAAAATTTCAACAGACTAAGGTAGCAAACCTCACAGTCGTTTGTTATGCATATAAAACCATTTACAGATCTGCTGCAGAATATGGTAATGGTGACTGCATCCTCACTGTCTGGTTTCTTTGGGGATACATACCATAACATTCCACTCTGTGAACTAAATGAATATTGAATAACATCTACTGCTTATTTATTTTGTTCTGTTAAGGCATGCAGCTTATAAAAAGATGCAGAAGCTGACAACTATATACATTGAGTTCTGAGATCTAGGAAATGTTCTGTGTGAACATTCCTTGGTTTCCCCAGTCTGTGGTGTATATAGTTGTACAGTCTTTCCTTAACATCCTTTTTAAAGTTGTGTTCTACTTTTCATTAATCAACACGTGATATTAGTTTTTAGAGCTTTCTATGGCAAAAATAAAAAAAAAAGTTTAATTCTCTAGGTGAGCACAGTATGTTTCTTTTTGGTGGCAACTCAGTTTCTATAGTCTAACACATTTGTAGCTTCCTTTTGCTTGTCTTTGAGAATAGCAGGGAACCCACTGTGGGGGGGAACAGGGCAAGGTGTTTTTATTTGGGCTTTAGTTTTTTTTGTTTGTTTTGATGCTGTTTAATTGGTTTTGTTGAACACTTCCCAAGAAAGCAAATCAGCTCAACAGCTCCAGTGTGCTGTGAGCTGAGTGCTGTGATAGATGGGGCTGATGAGAACTCTGAGGCTGTGCAACATTCTGACCAACTGTGGCACTGCAAATGGGCTCAAAGTCAACAAACCCCTACCTAGGGACCAGTAAATTGTACATTGTGACCAGTGCTGTGCTTCCAGCTCACTCATGGTTTGGGCTCTCCTTTCCAGCTGCTGACTGCTTGTGATTTGTGAGAGTTCTATTGTTGGTGACCTGGGGCCAACAGGAAATACACACTTACTTTGTGTAAACTTCTTATTGCATGTAGGAATGCAATTTAAGAAGTAACATACCAAATTATGTTCTAGGTGCCTTCATCTCCTTGGCATAGGGCTTCTGCCTCGCTCTGTTGACATCACCAGCACAGAATATGCCCAAAGTAAGCAAAGGAGACACCAAGACTGCACTGGTTGGATTACTCAGATCTGTGTTAAGTGAAAAATTAGCAGGAATAATTTTAGAGGGCTTGAGGTCAGGGCACCATGTTATGGTAAAACTGCAGAATTATCGAGTGCAGGGGCATGAGGGCCTTCAAAAACAGAACTTAAGGAATTTTTTGCTAATCCTAGTAGAAATATGTCTCAAATACAGAGAACAGAGATGGGTTTTGTGGGTTTTTTTTGGTTTTTTTGGTTTTTTTTGTTTGTTTGTTTGTTTGTTGGGCTTTTTTTTCCTTTGATTTCTTTAAATGTAAATTTTACTCACTTTTAAAAAATAACCTTAAAGATGCTTGTAAAACAGGCTGCTAAAATGTAAAATAGAATTGGTAAATGTTTACAAAAGTCACACAATTTTATTTACTTTGGCAAAGTAATAAAAGGGTACATATGAGTCACAAACTTGACATTCTCATAAGAAATGACAAATACAGTGCAGGATGTTGCAGTTACATTAAATGCTTTGTTTTACTCAAGCAGAATGAAACAGGTAATTCAACAGAAAATACCACCAGTAAGTTTTTAAATGTGAAAATGTACTTGTCCTTTTATAGTGAATTTAAAGCAGCAATGTAATTTTTGCTAAAATATTCCTTAGAAAAAAAAGAGAATTTGGATAACTTCCTAAGGTTAGTATTTTTCAACTCAAAACCAGTGACACAATTCATCTCCTGATTGTTTCATCCCACTAAGTTATGTTCTCTTCAGGATGTTCAGTCCTGTCCTGTGGTGTCCCTAAGTCCTTCTAGCCCTATTTAGTTGACAGGCACAAATGGTACAGTGTTTGTCAGAAGTGGGACAGGACTGTTGGCTTTTATTTCAAAGATAAAGCAATAAAATGTTTTCTGATACTAAATTAATGTGCCCTTCTGATTCTGGTTTTGTGGGGAGCTTTATCAAGAGAAGTACTGTCTGTTTTGAAATTGCCCACGAGCTCTTCATCAAGAGATTCTTTACATTTCTTTAATTTCATGAAATATAATATAAAATGGAGGATGCCCCAGTATATAAATTTAGTTCCAGTACACAAATTTATAGGAGCTGCACTTCAACATTCTATAGTAAAACAAAATTCCACCATGATATGATACACTACTGCTTTAAATCCTGTGAGCTGCCTTCCTTTCTCCAGCTGTTTTTTTTTTTAATTTCCCTTCTTACTGGAGAAAAGTCACACTTGCTTCTGGATAAAGTGTCATCCTTTAATGAACTAAGATACTGATTAGCATTTGACAGTGGAGATGATAAAGTTAATACATAGTCTAGCCTAAAGGCTTTGCAAATGCATAGGATTAAAAACAGCATTATAAAGTGTGGGTGTACTTTGAAAAGTGAGATCAGAGACTTCAGTGTTTGTTTTTCATGTTGACAGCATTTGAATTTTTTTATAGAATAAAAGTAGGTGCCACAGCTTAAAATCCAACTGGATTCTGCCCCAACCCACCAGCATGTATTCCATTTTGATTCTGAAAGCCAGCTTTAACTTTTAGGCACCTTTTTGTCTGCATCAGTTGCAAGTACAGGAAGGCAACTGAGGATTAGGGTCAACAAACTGATGCCAAGGAAATGAATCTTTAGGAAATAAGGAGTAAAATGTTAATGTTGCTTTTATCCCTGAAGTGAGCAGTTGAGAACGCTCAGGTTGAGCAGGTCAGATCTGAACACTGTCATCTGAAATCACTTCCTGCAGTAGAACCACACTTTAGAGGTCAGTGTGTCACATATCAAAGCTGACCTTTTGTTATGCAAGATGCATGCAAAATCTGCTGGAATCTAGATTAATCAGCACAGTCATCAGCTGAAGATTAAATGAAAGTCACAACAGTAATTGCAAATTCCTCAGTTTTGTCCTATATTACAGGGTGTTGAATTTCATCTGTGTGAGACACATATCTTGGAGAACTAGTAGTGGATATTCCTTATGTGCAGCCCATAATACAGCTACTAAACCAGTGCTTATTCAGGGTGCTGATTCAGTCCATTAAAAAAGTTAAAAGTACAGGCTTAAAAAGAAATTCCCAACCACAGAAAACATAAACAAACAAATAAATTAATAAATAATATTTTTACTGCACTGTTTCAGTGGCTTGTAGACGGTTCCTGATGTTTTTTATAGGAATACAAGGAAAATTTAGGCAGTGCAACCACCCAAACTGTTTGACTTCAGCATTACTTACACAGAATTCAGACAGAGACAACCCCATTCCATCTTTTATCTTAAGAAGCAACCTGAGATAAAACCAGCTTGCCTCCCCTCAAAAAAGCAATATTCTGATTATTTTGCTACACATGCATGAAGCTGTCCTATGACATTATCCTTTTCAACAAGGTTATGTTTTGAGGCACTGTCATGGTTCCCCCCAAAATTTTTCCAGTGTGTTGGGCCACCAAGTGATGTGAGCTGGGTCCTGTGTCCTCCCAGCCAGGATCTCAGCAACTGGAGCCCAAAGGCCAAACAAAACCAGTGTTGAGTGGTGCTGTCTGTAAGCACCCTCAGCTCACACAGACTGATAATCTCCAGCAACTACTGATCTTGGCTACCCTTACTTCAGCTTGGCACAAGATGGAGTAAGGCAGACCAGAATCTGTCATCTATGTTGGATCACTTGATTAAGAATCAAGGACTACATGAACCAAAGAGGCTGAAATTTAGGTCACCTGCTGCTCAGTGACTCATTAAAACATCAGAAGTCTGTCCCCTTTGTCACAGGCCATCGTTAAAACTTCTGAAATAAGTCTCGCAAAAAAGGACAGTCCAATCTAATATTTTTATTTGCTATTATCTTCTGGATTCTCCTGCTCCCTCCCACAGTAAAATATAAATACAAAATGTTCACACTTATTTCGATGGCAAATATGGTTTTTTTTCTTCTTTCCCACATTCTTTATGGCGTGTAAGGTGGTGGCTTCTCAAAAGGTGGGAAATAGGGCGGTGAGTAACGCGGGGGTGCATTGGAGGCCCACATATAGCTGGGGGATGGTGACAGGGACTGGGGGTCATCCGAGAGGCCAGAGGGAGTGGAGGCTGGAAACACGCTGGAATGCTGCAGGGAGACAGCAAAGGCTGCAATGTAACCATTTCCTAATGGAAATTGTTGTATCAAAGTGATACGTCATTACCAAACAGTTCAAAATTAACGTTTCAAGGTTCACCACACACAACTAACACTTTAGATACCTTGTATTCAAAGTAAGCACTGCCTGTAAGTAACAGTTTTGAAAAATGAGGCTCCTTAGATCCAAAACTGAAGATATTTTAAAAAATTCTCATCACTTCCGTGTGCCTGCTGCATTTCACAAAGACTGGACAACTGAAAACTGATGAGATCCTCTCAAATCTTGGGTGTCACATACCAGCCAGTAGCAATAGTGAATGACCTGCTCCAAAAACCAGAGAAATGGGTCTGCCATTTTAGATTTGTGTGTAAAAGCCAGGTTTTTTCAAGGGCCCAGGCTTCCGTAGGAATTCTGGTGTGTTGTTTTTGTCCTGTGAAAAATGTGTGGAATGAGTGGGAAGCATTCTTGCACCAGAGGGAGTGCATCCTTTGGAAGGGGTTTGAGAGGCAGGGCTTGCTCCACGTGCTGTCAGGGGAGAGGGGCCAGGGTGGTTCAGTCACTGCTTGGAGCAGAGTGATATGCAAGGCTCAGACTTGGAATCTCATGTTAAAAAGGGATTTGGCTGTATTAAATTTAGATGAGTTGAATTTATGCCCAGCTTTTGTGCCATCTCCTGAGCCAGCACCTGTGCTCACAACAGTGAGACCCAGAGACTCTGATCTGTCTGGCTGAGCTGTGCTAGCAGAGCCCAGCAGTGCTTCCAGTCACAAAGCAGGGAAATCACCCATGCTGAGCTCTCTTCGGGTGCTGGGGCTGCCACACTGGCAAGCTCTGGGTCAGACAAAGCTCGGAACTGCTGAGAAACTGAGAAAAGGACTTTGTAACAAGCTTGGTTTGGCATGCACTGAGGTTGGCATTTTTGTAGCTGCAGGAAGTTATACAGCACCAGTGACCACCCCAGGTTTCATTAATCTCAAAAATTACTCACAAATACATCCTAAAAGTTCTGACTTAAGTGTTCAATTATATTTAGGAGCCCTGACAACAGCATTGTCCAGTGGCAGTAGCAGCAGACCCAGGAAGGTTTAGATTTTTGTCACCTCTAATGCATGCCTCAGATAAGGGACATGGTGGCTATCACAGAGCACACCTCTTTGTTGATAACCAAAATCTTAAACTCTTGTTAATTAAAAAAAAAAAAGTCTCCTGTTGTGGTGTTTGTGCATGTGTTAACATCACCCCTGTTGTAACATCCACCTGCCAGAAGAGCAGAGGAGGAAATGTCCTCAGCTACAACAAGAGAAAGCTGATGTTGACAGCAAGGTTCACATGAAATCCCCATTTCCAACAGCACAGCTCCATAGCTCAAAGAGGAAGGGATGCATTACAGCAGAGGGGATGTTTGCAGGGACCCCTCTTAGGCCAGTGAAGCATGTGGAAAATAACCACAACAAATCAGCTTCTCAGGCATCATGAGTCTTCAGGAGCTCAAATAGCTTGTTTCCAAAAGCTCTTCTATTTCTCTCAGACACAGCAGTTGGCCTAATAAAATCTAGTACCTGAGCACCTGGCTTTGCCTCTCTCCTCAGAACACTGCAGAGCCAGGGGCAGTGCCTGTTTTCAATGCGATCTCTACTAGTGAATGATGGGCAGGCAGGCAGGCAGCAATCCTCCCTCTTGCCTTCACTTCAAGGACAGATTTCAGGAAAACACTGCCTTAGTAAGAGAGAGCACTGCCAAGGACCAATGCCTAGTAGGAAAAATTTGGTATTTTCTGCAGGACCAAGAAAATGAAACTGTGTGAATGACAGGAAGACAGGCCCCCAGAGTCCTGCAGACTGCCTGGATTTAACCTTGCTGCTAAACAAGGAAACATCCTGTAAAGTTGCCCACCTGAAAGTCATAAGCAGAGTAGGGAGGCAGGTGAGGAGTGCTGTGGTAGTAGGAGTTGTAGGATGTCACCTGTGGCCTGGAGTAGTAGGTCACTGAAGGGTGTGCATCCTCAACACTGCAGTTCAGCGTAGGCAGGGAAGGAGTCTGTCAAAACAAAAGGAAGAGAGTATGAGGCTGCAAACCCAGTCACAGAAAGCTGAGAGCTGAATGAAAGCAGAAATTATTCAAAGGAGCACTGTGTGTCTTTATATGTCAACCCTGTTGCATTAGGAACTGGCAATCCAGTTCCCTCTCAGGCAGCAGCTACGCTTCAAGGTCACCTCATTCCACAGCCACTGATTGTTTCAGATTCCAAACAAGCTGGCAGTAGCCCAGTGCACACCAGTACTCACACAAAACAGATTTACTTGTTCACAAGTAGGAGAAATTATTCATTACTTCAAAAATACTCTGTTATTTGATGCATTGCTGTTCATTTCCATACATCTTTGTTTGCAGAGGCTCTCTGGTGTGGATCAAATCTCAGAGGGCTGTGATGCACAGCTGGGAACGTGTCTCCTGTTTTACTTGGGAAGATATTGGTGAGTCCGAAAAGAGTTCAGAGTACTGAAACAAGGTACCCTTAGTGCAGGGCCCAAGATTTCTTTGTTATAGCCAGGACAACAAATCTCTTTTCTGTGTGAATGTTTTTGTGTTATTCCAAATGAGTCACAAGTGACTGAAAAAGCCCCAAATGTATCTGTTGAACATTCAGTTCTACCCCTCCATTTGTGTTGTTTAGAACACAACCATATGGAAGGTAACAGGCATCCTGGTTAAGTGAAGATATTTCAAATTTCACATTGTTAGAACAGTATTTTCTTCATTATCTGAAGTTTGGTTTTGATCCCCAGTTCACCCTCTCAGGTTCTGCACTGTGATGAAATTAGAGAGTTTCAGCCTAACACAGCTGCTTAAACAGTCTGTAAAGCTCAGACTGCTACTACAAAATCAACAATTAATGAGCAACCACCACAATTTTCCTTGTAGAATGTGAACACTATGAAAAGGAAGATAAATTTTTAAGAGAGAGCTTATTTTCAATCATCCTGGTATTGCCAATGCCTCTCTGGTGGTTCCTTTTGAAAATACAGTCTCCCAATTCTGTTAATATTTTCTAACTGTGCTCAGATGTTGACAAAATCAGAAAAGTGAATCACTTCCACTTTTTCATTATAGTTATTTCTTGCCCTTCTTCCCACCCTGACTGATGTAATGCATAGATAATTTGCTTTGAAACACCAATAGTTTCCATGGTCATTTTTAAAGGCAATTTGCCTGATTTGTATTCTTTAATGCACTGAGAAATTGATATCCTCTTACCATGTCTTTAAAGCCTCCAAGTATTGCTGCTGTGATGATCCCTAGGAACAGCCCCACAATGTTCAGAATTGTTGCTGACCAGAGCAAGTGGTAAAGGTGGATGATGTCCTGGCAGCTGCTGACATCAATGTACTCATAGTACCCTCCAGAAATCTCTACTCTGCTAGATTAGGGAAAAAAACAACAGAAATGATAAAAAAAATGCACCACATATCATAAAACCTAAGCAGTACTGCTGGACAGTAAAAATGCATTCTGCATTTCAGTGATAACCTGGGCCTTACTGCTGAGGGAATGGGGATAAACCCTCCTGGATCCCGTGCTTGTGGCATCCACAATCTCCCTGCACAAAGGGAGCTCTGAAACAAATTGCTTGCTCTGTTCTGAAACAAATGACTTTGTGTCTGAACCTGCCTGTTATTTCTTTCATCTGAAACCTCCACAGAGGTCTGGAAGGTTTACCAAGGACAAAGAGGTCCTGGAATTACCTTGGGAAATCAGAGTGTGCCCGGTCCTGGAATTACCTTGGGAAATCAGAGTGTGCCCCGTCCTGGAATTACTTTGGGAAATCAGAGCGTGCCCCCAGGCAGTGCTGGCTGCTCCCCAGAGCCCCAGGCAGGGGCAGCTGGGTGGGATGCAGGGCCAGCACAGCTCCTGCCTGGCTCACAGGGCTTGGCCACCAGCCAGCCCCAGATCCATGCCCAGCTCCAGCCCCTCACTGCTCTACAGCAGCCTGGGCTGGCTGGAGCCTGGCACCTCATCCTTCTGCTCACACTCTGAACCTTTTCCACACACAGAAAAGAGAGAGAAAACTCGGTCAAATCTGGTTAGGTCATTATTTTGGAAAAGGAAAAGCAACTCCTGCAGCACATGGGCTGGAGTCTTGCAGCAGAATCCTTCAGGAATGATCTCTCTGAGTGCTGAGTGTGGAACAGGCTGGCCTTCAGCACAGCTTATCAGATGTAGTGGCCTGCAGCAAATAGCCCTTCAGAAAACATATTTATCAGGGACAAACAGCACCAAGAGCTTATGAATGGCTTATCTCCCAGCTCTCATGCAGGGTTAGGCGCAGAGCACATGAGAGCTTTGAGGAAAGGGGGAAGAGCTGGCTCCTATTTAAGGTCAAGAAGCAGGAGACCCAGGTTCAGCTCCTCAGCAGGCTCCACAAGGCCAGCAGCAAACTGCCCCTTTCACAAGAGTCACCCTCCTCTGCTGATTACTCAACTTCTGCTCCTTTACCCTTTTTACTCCCACATTTCATTTAAGGAGTCCACTGCAGGGGATGAGGATTTCAATCAGAATCGAGGCACCACAGGTCACAAAAACCGGTGTGCTGGCTGGCACAACTTCTGTGTAACCCGAGCTCTCCGTGGCCCTCTAACAAAACCTGTGTGTGCTGTTTGCAAGTGCTGTTCCTGTGGAGATTGTGAGAGCAGGGATCCCTCAGTGAGAGCATCCTGCCCTGTTCAGCGTGTCCTGAGCAGTGGGAAGGGGCTTGTCCCTCTGCCAGAGCCAGGGATCCCAACATCCCAAAGAAAGCAGGATTGCTGTCACGTTTGCCATGATTTCCATCCTTTACATGTGCACTAACCAGTCTGGAGTGTCCGTGCCTCTCTTACTGAGACACCATCCAGCGCCTCCTCTGTGCAGGATGTTTGTGTGGTACTAAGCAAGATTAAAATAACAACAACTGATTATCTTTCATCAGAGAGGGGAAAATGGGTCGGGGGTGGGTCCCAGAACCGGGACTGTGGAAAAAACAAAATACCAACAGAAACAAAAGAAAAAAAAAATACAGAAGTGTTTCAAGCTTTTCAATTCCATTCCAACCAGTTCATTTCTAATCAGTATCGTCCCTTCAGCAAGTAAAAAGGGGTTGTGATCTGTGAACTACCCAAGGAAAGCAAGAGCTTCACTCCTCTTTCACACACACAAAGTCCTACAGAGACCAGGATCACACTTCCCAGCACAGGGAGCCACACACCCTCTCCCAGCAGCAGCTTCTGATCTTCCTCCACCACAATCAATGATTTAAGTGGAGGCCAGCCCAGCTAAGTACTGAGAGAAATCCTAAGCCTGAAACAGCCCTAGGCAAGAGCCAGCAGTAAAAAAATCAATTTATTAATGCCTTGCTAACACACATTGGACACTCACAAGGTATAGGCAGCACATGCTGTAAATTAGGCTGGCTTAGGCACAGTGGCCAGATCTCAGTGGTGTGATTGCTCTGCAGTGGTTCTCCATTGGGAACCACCTTCTGCCTCAGTGCACAGTGCTGGCTCACCTTCCATCCTCGTGAGAGCATGACAGACATTCCTGGGCAGAGGGGACACTGATTCATGAAGGCACAGATGGCACCAGGCTGCCAACTCTCCTCTCTGCTAGCAGGGAATGGAATGGTGGCAAGGCAAAGAAGAACAGTGTCCCAGGTTTTTTGCACCTTCGATATTGTGAAATTAAAAAACAACACCCAGTGCCAACAGAGAAGGGAGGTGTTAAGTAACACTCAATAGGTGGAAAACCTGAGGAGGACACCAGGCATGAATGTCATGGAGATTCCTGTGCTCTCATTTTTCCAGCTGGGCTCACCCATAGCTGGGATGGCCTTGGTGTATTTCACACCCACCTTTACTTGGTAGCTTTTGTCTGGGACTCCTCCTTGCTAACAAACACAACTCAAGGTTCCTTCCCACATCTGCCATTAACTGATGCTATCCTGCAAACGAGCTGCAAGCTATTGCAAGGAGCATGACCACTGCTCCCGTCCCAGGGCCAGGAGTGGCATTTTTGGCTTACTTCCCACAGTTGTACAGGTCACAGCAGAAGCAGGTGTTGGTTTTTATTTTCGGCGTGCAGGGGGCACGGCGCTGTGGGTGACAGACCGCCTGCATGAACACAGAAAAAAACACATAAAGCACAGAACGACACCATCCCCAAAGACAGTTCCTGCTGCTGTCTGGCCTGCTCTACATGTAGAATTCTCAGTGATCTCCACATCAGCCCCAGGCAGATTTTTTCTTCCTTATCTTGCTCTCACAAAGCCCTGCTATGGGAACAGAGATGCACTCGGCTGGAGCAGAGCAGTTTGCTTTTGCTATGGGGAGCTCACAGACAGCAAGTGCCTGCAGAGGAAGGAGATTCTGCAACTCCTGCCAGCAGCCAGGGCCTTGCTGAACCAACCCAGCTCATCCCAGGGCAAGGCAGAGCAGAGAGCTGTCAACAGCATGGCCCAGACTGAGAGCAGATTCCAATAGTGCTGCAGAACTGACCAAAGTATTCATTGTGCATGCCTGAGGGTGGTAACACACATGGACAGTCCTCAGCCTGATAAGAGAGTGGACCACTCCCACTACACAGTTAAATATGTAGCATTTAACTTTGCACCCTCAAGCAGGCCTTCTAATTTGGTGTATAATGGTTATTCAGAACTACCTAACTACCTGTGGACTTGTGAGGAAAGCTCTGAGAGACAATCAGAGCTCAGCAAAGGCAGCAGACATCCACACACACTATCAGTATGTGGCAGGATCATCCCCAGCAGGTTTCTCTTTGGAGAAGACAACAGGAGAGGTGCAGAAACTGGTACTTGTTGCTCAAGTACACAGAAATTATTGCTGTCTGAAACCTTAACCCACCACCCAGCTCCTATGGATGCACACCTGAAGACCTAGAGAAACTGGTGAATTTTCCTATCCTACACTCCCTTCTCTCCATCTGCTCTGTTCTCTACATGGAGAACCCCCCTCCCGAGCGCTCCAGCACGCTGCTCCCACCCCAGGCCCAGCCTCCCACCCCCTCCAGGACACCGCAGCAGGTTTCTGCCCCTGCTCCAAGCCTCTGGCCCTTGGCAGGGCGCAGCAGGGGCTGCTCTCACCTCGGGTGGGGTGGTGCTCTTGGAGTAGTACTGGCAGCGCCCCGCGTACAGCGGCCGCAGGTCCTGCAGAGACAAAGCACCAGGCTCAGCCCTGCAGCAAACCAAACTCACCAAAGGGGCTGGGGAAGGCAACAGGTTTTAGAGAGACCCTGATCTCACGCCAGCACCCCAGTGCAGCCAGAGCTGTGCTGCCCCCACCCCAGTGCCCTGGGTGATGTTTAACCCTGGTCCTTGGAGCCATGAAATCGTCACAGCCAGCATGGGAGGAGCAGTCTCTTGAGCTGGGCTCTTTGGGTGGCAGTGGCCATCCTGAACTGAACAGACACATCCCAGGTCTGCTTGACCTATTTCTGAGGGCCCTTCTTGCTGAATCATAGCAATTTTCCATTAATTGTTCACAAATTTGTCCTTCCTGTACTCTTCAGTGTCTTGTGGGAAGGCTCTGGAGGATCATCAACATTCCAGCCTGCAAGGAGGCATTAATGGCTCCCTTTGTGGCAGCTGTATCTCCAAGGCAAAGCCCGGTGGAAAGCAATGCCAGACCGGTATCCACATCAGCGAGCCCTTCCCAGGAGCAGCCAGACCGGCTCTCCAGGTGCCTGAGCCAAAGCCCGGGCTGGCAGGGCAGTGGCGGCAGCTGGCAACAGGAACAATCCCTTGGGCTGGCATGGCAGGAGCACGTTTCAGCAAGGTGGTTGCATTTTTGGACTGTCAGGCGCTAAAGTGAGGCCAACAGCCCATCTGTTCATCAAGAGGCACAAACCAAAGCCTCTCTCTGTCACCACAGCTGCTCAGCTCTGGGTGCCTCAGCCACCCCCAGTGCCAGCCAGGAGGAGCTGCCAGCCCGTGCCACAGCCCAACCCACGAGGTCACACCCTCGCAAAGGGGGTCAGACATGGCCCAGACTTGCTGGTTTCATCCAGACAGACAGACGGACACCCATCACACACGTGAGAGGAGCTGCCCTTTGCTCTGCCAGCAAATCCTGCCTCCAACCACCCTTCCACACTGGAATACTCAGGGGCAGGAAACAAGGGCCAGCTTCACAAGGAGCATAGCCAGCCAGCTGACACAGGGAGTTTCCATTTCATGGGTAATTCTGACCTTCTGAGATTCCTTTCCATTCTCATACAAATAAACTCCAAATCTGTATTTTTATTCCCTTTTTGCCAAGAATTTAAAAAAAGTCATCAAACTGCAGAGCTGCAGGACAAAAAACTATTTGAAGTTAAAATTTCAATCAAAAAGCTGAAATGGAATTGTGTCTTTATTTCTATACTAATAACTAAAGCTTCTGCACATCCCACTGTACTAGGGATTGGTCATGACAGCAGTAGCTCATAATTTTTTAAGTCACCAAATGGAAACTGAGAACCTACTGCAAATGTTTCCTGTTTATACTGTAATGCTTCAGTGAGCTTCATATCAAATTGCTTCATTCTACTACAGCATCCAGTGATTCCCTCTGCATTAAGAACCAGCTCTGCCAACATTTAAAACAAAATAGATGCTACTGCTCATATCTTGTCCCTTGGCAAGAGCTGTAATTCACATTACATCTTAAGTGTTCTCATACTCAATAAACACATAAAGCAAAAAAAGAAAAAACCCAAAGAAAAGCTTTAAGATCTTAGTGCTTTCTACTCATTTAAATTTTTTTTTTTAAATGATACATTTTTTTCTAAAGCTTGTGATTTAAAGCAGCACTCAGCACATGATACAGATTTACAGGGTTGGATGTGGGCTGATCCAGGCTTGCAGACCCATCAGTTGTTTTCTCAGAGTACAAGCACTGCAGGGCTGTGTTTCCCTGGCGGCACTTACGATGTGTCTGGCAGCAAAGACGCCGTCCACAATGGCACAGCAGAACGCGGCGATCACACCAAAGCTGATGAACACGATCGATGCAACCAGCTGAGAAAGGAAAACAAAGCAAAGTGTCACCTGCCTCCCACAGCCGAGAGATCAGTGCCCTTCCACAGGGCCATGTGATGCACAGTGATGAGCCCTGCAGCAAGCAGTGACCCAGATGCTGGCCCGGCTGCACAGCCTGCCCTGGCTGAAGGCACTGGGTGTGTGCGTCTGCCCTGGCAGCAGTAGGAGCATTGTGCCAGACTGGCTCTCTGGGGACTTGATAGAGTAATGCGGGTTCTTCATCACTCTAGTAGGCTAAACTTGAGCTGAGGATACACCTCCTCTTCTGGCTGCTGCTGTCCTTAACTCTCCCCATGAGAGACAGAGGATTTCTCCTCTCCTCACCCTGCAGGGCCGTGGGGAGCTGCTCCTGTGAGCACTTCTGAGCTGTGAGGATGCAGAGACTGCAGAGTGTGAGCCTCTCTGCTGGGACTGTGCCCTCAGGGAGCAGCCCCTGGATGCAGGCACAGGCACAGAGCCATGAGAGCAGAGGGCAGTGCCCAGCCCATGCCATGGGTGCTGCACACACTCCCTGCCTGGCTGGGCTCCTGGTGCCAGGCTGTGCCAAGCACAGTCCATCCAGCTCCTGGAGAGACCCTTCCCTCCATCTGCAGCTTGACAAGGGCAGTCACACAGGCACGACCCTTTTCCAGTGGCCCCATCCTGCCCATTAAAATTAGGGTGAAAGCATTCAGAGGGTAAAGCAGAAGTAATCTCCAGTCCAGGTACGAGAAGCAGTGTCTATTCCCACCATGACACTTCAAACACCACCTCTGCCAAGAGCCCTGCTCAGCTGGGGGAGCCTGCAGCAGTGCTGACACAGCCCCTGCCACACCTGGACTCAGCCCAGCTGCTCCCAGCACTGATCCCAATCCTCTGCCAAAGCACACTGGGGGTATCAGCAGGGCTGCAGGGGGAGGGCAAGCACAGCACTCAGACAGCCAGGGTCACCAAATGCAGCTTGGGGACAGCTTTCAATATCAATTCACATGTATTGAAACACACTATTTCAATATATTGACAGTATTTCAGTGTAAAGAACAGGATGCTCCCTGGTGGCTTTCCAAATCTGGTGACTGAAACCTTCAAGTGTCAGCTGCTGGCAGCTGTAAGAACTATTTCTCCATGAGTACAAAGGTGACTCTGGTCATGGGGGACTGCAAGCAATAGTAAAAATCTCTACAGCCCAAATACAAAGCTAAGAGTTAGTCTGGCCAGCACTGACAGATACCTCAGGTCTCCTGACTTGGGGATGTTTGTTTTAAAGATCCAGGTACTAAGTTTGCTTGAAAACCTTGGCTCCTGCCACTGCCCAAGGCTACAGCTCTCTGAAGGACAAAACAACCCCCAGACAAATACAATCCAGAAGGATCATATGTGTGTTTTTAAAACACCTCAGGATTTTTAGGTTAATCACACTGTTATCTACATCTCACTAGGTGAGAACAGATCTTGTTCCAGTAACCTCATGTACAGACCAGATCAGCTCAAACAATGACTGGAGATGCCAGAGGGTTCACTTGAGGCAGTGGAAATGGTTTACTTAAAAATGAGAGAAAATAAAATGGTTTTCTAGATGAGGCAAGCATTCAAGGCACAGCATTCACTGGACTGCAGCAGCAGAGAGAGCAGGCTGTGGAAGGATCCCAGGCACCACGTGAAGGTGCCGTGACCACACCAGTGCAATATTGGATGCTGTGCCACAGCAATATTGGATGCTGTGCCACAGAGTACTTGCAGATGGCAGCAGGTGACAAGTATTCCAGGGCCAGATCCCACAGTGACCCTGTTTCTGTCAGCTGTGAACTCCTGCATTTCTGCCCCACTCAGCCCCACCCTTGGCGTGCCTGGATCCCAACTCACACCATCCATTACAGGGTCACTGTCTCACTACCAAACCAGGGAAACCACACAGGCACAGAAAGTCCACTTTTAGTGGAAAACACAAGGTTTACTGTCCTTTGTTTCATACACACATGAAAGAGGATATTTGCCCTAAATAGCATGAGCCTTGAGCCTTAGAGATGGGAAGTGAGCCAAACACTAAATATATACAATTAGGGAATTTGTCAGTCATCTCTGCTCAGGACAGGAGCTGCTAATATGGTAGTTTAAAATAAATACAAAGTTAACGATACTTTCATAACAGCCCTACCAAGAGGTAAGTATATGATGCTCACTTTATTTACATACAGTTTTCTCCCTCTCAGATGTAGAAAGAAGAAAGAAAAGCCTGAAAACCAAACACTGTGAATTTATGGTAAAGGAAAAAAATCAAACAGCAAATAGAAACATACAAATGGAAAGGAATGAATAATAAGAAATATCTTTAAGAAGAATGTCTTTACAAACAAACTGTGGGCCTGATGGTAGATAAGGCCAGATATGGAGAGGAGAAAGAAGCAATGGGGGGAACCATAAATTCCATAGGAATTCCACTAATTGACACAGACTGTTACTGGAGACTGTGCTAAATCTCTGGATTTAGAGAGAAAGAACAGAGACACAAGGAAGAAGAAAAACAGGGGGGGTATACATTAGAAGGGGGTGTTAGGTGTTTTGGGAAATCTAACACCTCTCATGCACCTCAGCCAATGGGGAAAGAGAGAGGGAAATGAGGCTGGGAAATGAGGATAAAAAAGAGGTTTGTCCCCTAAAAATTTTGAGAGACCCCAGGGGAAATGACCCATGGCCTCTCCCTTTATTCAATAAAGTTACAGGACTCCTCTGTCTCCTTTTGGACATAAATCTCTAGTGTTTGTGGATTAATTTTCTTGACAAAATTAATTTTAAAAATCCCAGTTTTCAAGTTGCCAACAAGATTATTATTTTTGATTTGGGGTTGATAATGCTGTTACTGTAGCAAGCAGAAGTCCCTCTCTAAGCTGTGAGTTATTATTGACTGATCCTCACTCGTGTAACTCCAGAGGAAGTCAGCAACACCCAGCAGCATCCAGACAGCAAAAGACAAACTTGGTTTGGACAGGGCAGGAGTGTCCTGGGCTGAGGTGCCCTTTAGGTGATGGTACAGCCCCAGATGGGCTGTGAAGGTGCTGGTTCCTACTCTTCCATGGCACAGCTGGCTGCCATAAAGGTGTGTAAACTGCTGGCTCCTCACTTGGAAGTGCTGAGGGGGCAGTGGGTGTGTGCCAGAGCTGCCTGGGCACAAAAGATCTCCCTTCCCTTCTGGGGCATGGCATGGAAGTCAGTGCACCTGGGTGGGAAACCCAGAGAGGTCTGTTCCTGACAGCAGCCTGGGGGAGTGGGAATGCTCCTGCAGGTGAGTTCTCCCCATCAGCCTCACTGGCTCCCTCCACTGCTCACACCCACCAGGGTCAGACAGGTGTTCTGTCACCTCTCAGACAGGAACTGCACCAGAACACAGCTGCACAAGCTGCGCTTGCACCAGAACACAGCTGCACAAGCTGCTTGCGGCTTTTCTGCCTTCAGCTGCACAACAAGCCAGGCCAAGGCTGCCTTTTAGCAAAGCAGGACACAGGGGAAGTGCAGAGAGGTTGTAAAAAAATAAATCTCCACGGCCAGTGGTATCATGGAAACATGCAATGGACAAAGCTGCCACTGTGAAGTGCTCCTGGGTAAGGGGGACATGTGACTAAAGCACAGGGACAATAAGTGACAGCTCCTGCGTGTCCTCTCTGCCATCAGAGTGGAGACAGCTTGCTGCCAGCCCAGGCAGCAGTGATGCAATCCCTGCAAAGCTGGGTCATGAATGTTTTTTAGGACACAAAATGACAGAGAGATGAAAAGAATAAGCTCAGGCCACCCAGGGCTCTTCAGAATAATCAAACAAGCCAGAGCCACACTGTCACTCGTGGGCACTCCTGTGAAGAGCCCAGGACTGGCACAATATCACAATACGGTCATTGCTCAAACAGACACTGACATGCTGCTAATACATGATGAGCAAGAGGCTGAAGCTCTGCTAGGGCAGAAAGAAAAGGAATGTGTTGCTCTTGCAGAGCCAGGGTGAAAACAACACAAATATCCACTGGGAAACCCACCTGCCCTGCACCCTGTCTGACGGTGGGACAGGCAAATGTCATCTCCTGCAGGGAGAGTCTGCCTCACCCTCTCCTCCATGCAGGGAGCCTGCTGTGTGCAAGGCAAAGCAGCACCGAGGCAGACTCTGGGTTTGGACAGGAATTTCTCCCATCTGCCCTTGCAGAACCTGCCTTGGCCTCGTTCAGCAGCACACAGGGCTAACCTGAGCCCTGAGCCCCTCCAGCCCTGCCCCAGCAGGCAGCAGGACAGGCTGCAGGGACAACCCAGCCCCTGGGCCCTCTGCAGCCCCAGGGCAGCAAGGCTGGAGGGATCTCACTGCCAGGGCCTGGGGCATTGCTCTCCTGAGTGAGGCAGGAGCCAGAGTGCCCAGGGAGCTGCTCCTGGGCTGCCAGGAACCAGCCACAGCTCTCAGGAGGTATGCAACACTACCCTGGAAGAGGTAGGAAAACCTAAAATAATACTCTTTACATGCGGTATTTGAGTTATTGTCATTTTTAAAGGAAAGTTTTTATAAAGAACTTACCATTTGTCTTTTGTTCTCTATCAAGTTTGATCCGATTATTCCAAGGAACGACCCAAAACCAAGCTGCAAAACAATGTATTGTTAGCATTTAGTTCAGGATGATACCCAACATATTTTTCAAACAGACAGAACACAATTAAATCCAGAAGAAGCAAAAGAACATTCTGCTGATGTGTGAGCTCTTTTCCTTCAGCAAGAAATCAGTGGAGTCTCTCACTAGCAGGAACTATCAGGTGTAGCCACATATGACACTAAAAGCGTGTGTAAAACCAAAAGGATGAGTTCTGAATTCCATGCCCCCAGTGCTGAGCAAAGGCTGGTGGATGAGGATGTGCACTGGGGTCTTGAAGCAACCCTACAAACACCCAGGAGCCTCCAGATGCAAACCTAGCAGGACTGGTGCACTAAAACCTGCAGGACCAGGTTTCTGTGACCTCACTGAGCTTGTGAGCAACCACCTCAACTCTCAACTCTGAGAGCTCCACAATGTGAAGCATGAAATAAAGGAAATTTATATTTTGGAAGATATAGCAGTTTCCTGTCTTCTCTTACTCCTCCCTCATTTCCAGGGGTGAGGATGCATCAGCCAGGCTGTTCTACCAGAAGAGCTCACACTGGCCCAAAAGAATAAGGCACTGCAGCTAAAGCATCATCTGTTCTGTAACTCACAACACTCATTTCAGCTCACTGAAGTCAGCCAGGAGGGCAATTTCCCACCTCCCTTCTCCATAGCCTTAATCTACACTAAGAAGTTTCTAGGACAGAGCACACCTCAGCCAGGACAGAAACAGGCACTTCAAGCAGGAACCATGGACTAAGAGGGAAGATGTAAAAATAGAATTTGTCACACTGAGAAAGGGCTTTGGTTGGTGTAGAGCACATTCAACTCCACTTCCATGGGCTGGCAAAATGAAAAACACAGCAAAAGTCCTACAGCTGGATCTGTCATGCTAAAGAGAGGCAAATCCAGACAACAGAGCAAGGGCCAGTGAAGATCCCTGTGAGAATGCCCAGTAATTGGCCAACTCCCCAGGAAGAAAAACAAGGCATGAGATAAGCTGTAGTGATTCAAAAATGAGTCAACTAACCTGGAATCAGTACTTTGAGATGCAGGAACAGAAGACAAAGGTTTGATGAATCCAGTGCTAACAGGCAGAGGCACGTGCAGAGATCAGCAGACACAGATGTGATGTAAACTTGGGCTTCAGTCTCCCCTTGCCCTGCTTGAGCCCAGCAGCCTTTGGAGCAGTGCTGCAGGCAGGGAGGGCAGCTGGCTGAGCAGCAGGGATTAAAGTGGAGCAGCTGATGAGGCTGCTGCTCCCCCACTGCCTGGCTGGCACTCTGAGCCCCTGCAGAGCCCTGTCCCCACACCTGGCACAGTGAAGCCAGGGTCTGCTTACCCCTGGAGTGACAAACAGGCAGGGCAGAGACCCAGGGCACTGCTGAACTGCCCCACACTGACCTGCCAGTGCTTCTGGGATTATCATTTAGCTCAGGCAAACAACACACCCACCTTCCTCAAGTACCAGATTTATAGTTCAAGTCCAAGCAAAAAAAAAAAAAAAAAAAAAAAAAATTGGGAGATCCAGGTGTAATTTTCAATCCCGTGATATTTAGCAGAAGGAACTTGTGTGGTAACACACACCCAAGGCAAATGCTCAAGAAAAATGTTTTGTGTCCTTTGAGCTTTAAGAGAAATATCCACGTGGTGTTTCAGAGCAGCCTCAAAATAAAAAGTGAAATGCTTTAGATAATTTAAGATAATTCAAAAAGAAGAAAATAGAGCAAGTCTGTACATCCAGCAGGTGAAGACCAGATAAATTAGTGGATTCTCATTAACAGGAATTCTCATTGCACTAAAGGAAGAACTACTCATTCTTCCACGGATGGGACAAAGAGATCTCAGTAATGCTCCTCAGATACATCATTTATTTGCTGGTGGATGTGATCCCCTGATATATCTGTCTGAAAGGAGGACAGGACACAAAGTGAATGTGCTTTTCCAGAGTAAAGCCCCAAGCCAACATCCTTGGCAAGGAACCATCACAGAGGAGGTTTGCCAGGGCAAGCCCAAGAAAGGTCAGTAATTCACACAGATTCTGGCAGCTGCTGGAATTTGAAGACAACAACAGATCTCACAGCCTCACTTCCACAGGGCTCCTTGTTTTCTGCACCTGGGCATCTGCTGAACATCACTGCTGTGCTCTGGGCTCCCCTGTCCAGCTCAGTCATCCAGGCACAGGTGAGGACATTTCCCACACAGACACAGCTCAGGGATTCCCGGATGCAGCTGGGAAGGTCTGGGTGGTCATGGAGGAGGGTGAAGGCACCCTGGATACAGGATGTCACTGAACCCTCTGCTTCAGCTTCTCCAGTTCTATCAATGAGGAACTGAGCTGCTAGAGGAAAAAAACCAAACAACTTCAAACCCTCAAAAAACCCAACCAAAAAAAACCCTACTGATGTGTGGGAGGTCTCCAGTGCCTGGTTCTGTCCTTCTTTGGAAGCAGAGGCCTGGGAAGATAATCCCCTGCATTGAAGCAAACATCTTTGCATCTTCCTCCTCTCACAAGAGGTGCTTGCCCAAGAAACACAAGCTGAAGGAGGAAAGAAGGAAGGGTGGTTTAGGCATGGCAGCAATGAGACATGTGATGTCTGAGCTCAAGAAGAATTTGGACAATGCCTCAAGCACATGGTGTGATTCCTGGGGCTGTCCTGGAGTTGGGCTTGATTATTCTGATGGATGTCTTCCAGCTCAGAGTATCCTGTGACTTTATGATTCTGTGCTCCATAAGGTGATTCCAGCCATGGAACTGCTCCACACAGAGAAGTCACCCAGCACACAAAGAAACTTCTGGCTCTATCTGCTTGAGGACAGCTCATGGAACGCTCATTCACTGCAGCCAGCCCTTTTTCCCCAGTAAAGGGAGAAATCCCAGCTTGTTATGAAACATCAGCTATTTTAAGCACCTTCTGAAGCACCCAGCAGCACACTGCAATGTTTCCCTGTGCAGCGAGACAGGTGAGGTCATCACACATTTCCACAGAGCAGATTAATGAACCCAGGTGGGGAATTTGGTGACAAACACAAATTGCCAGGGTGCCTCTGAATAAAGAAACTCATCGCCCTTCCCAAGCCCAGGACTTCATTAATTCCTTGAGCAGACAAAGCCTCGGAAAAGCAAAAGGGATGCTGACGTTCCCGGGCCATAAATAGCTCAGAGATGTCAGGGGGACGTGAGCAGCAGACTCTGCCCATTTGCATCATCTGCAGGACCTGCTCTGGAGCACGAGGCTCAGCTCAGGCTGGCACAGTGCAGAGTAGGTGGGGAGAGTCTGGAGCCAGTCTGTCATCTTTCCCAACACCTTCCTTCCATTCCACTTCTCTTCAAAAGAGATCAGGCCTAAATGCAAGAGATACTGGGACAAGCCAGAAAACCTAAACCAAAGAGGCCCAACATGATCTGTGAGCATGATCCACACTGCAATGGCTGTAAAGGGGCTTTAGAAGAACGTGGGCACTGAAAGTATAAACCTCCCTGAGACCAGCAATGCCAAACAGCAATAAGACAAGAACAAGTCCCCACCTGGTTTTCTGGAATGGTTTCATGCCTCCAAATTCAAGGTTCCAAATCAAATGTGCAGCATCCTACAGCTGTTACACCAAGAGCTTCTGGCTGGGGCTACTGGCTGCATTTAATCTGCTGAGACACCTAATTTGATTGTAGTTCAGTGCTTCTTTTTCAGCATGTCTCAGACATGCACAGGAACAGAGCAGGAACTGCTGTCCTGCTTTTATTAGACCTCTGCTCCTGCCAGGAGGGTTGTGACATACCTGCCCCTCGTGCTTCTGTAAGACAGCATACATCTAATGGCAGGAAGGCTGGACACCTTCTCTAAATTAAGCCATGTGAAGCTAAAAGATGTTTCTTTCCCATTTTCAGCTGCTGGTAACAAAAAAAGAAGAAATGGATGTGCTCATGGCTTTGATGTACATGCTCCCCTGGCAAGCTGCCACAGCTCCTCATCCAGGGACTCCAATTTGCTAAACACTTCTGCAAGGAAACTTTATGACCACAAGTTCATGTTACCAGTATTTCAAAACCTGCTCTCTCAACTGCTTTTGGCAGTAAGGTCCTTCTTTGCCTTACTTCTGCCTGGGCTTAGTGTGATCTACATAAACAAAGAAGTTCTAAATTTGCTTCAGCTGACATAAAATATATTTATCTGTCTCCCCACTAGCTCAAAATCAAGTTATTACCTAAGCTCAGAGGAAGCTGCCACTTGGATGGGATTTTTTCATGGGAATGTGCAGCAGGTGCAAAATAATAACGAAACAAATAAATCAGATGGTAATGAAGTAGCTGAGCAAAATATTCAGGACAAAATCACCCTTGACAACATTTTCAGCATTACAAGGGACTTTGTAGGCAATAAGTTTTCTAGACCTACCTAGGAGTTCTATACTTACAATAACCCCTGGGTAATAACCTCCAACAGTCACATTTTGGGTTCTTGTTGTAGCAGCTAGGCCCACCGTTAGAATTAACACTGACACAATGAGGAGAGTCACAGTTACGTAGAGGGAATTTCTTTTTCTTCTATTGAACGACCCTAAAAACACACACACACACAACAGAATTTGCTGATTCCATCTGGGGAGAGTCACAGGACCACAAATTTCTCCTCCCACTGCCAACCATGCCACGGTGAATTTCCCTTCTACTGGCTTGAGAATATTTTTGGGTTTGCCTGTCACTTTTCACCTTCACTAACATTGCTCTGACGTAGATGGAGAGAGCCTTAAGAGCTGCAGCTCTGCAAAGCTCATTTAGATACAGTGGAGTCTCCCAGCCCCTCTAGCCTGGAGCAATTGAGCTAATGAGAAATATTCACATTAGACATTTATATACTTTCTGATCTGTCTACTTGCATCAGGCTAAATAACCCCACTGCATGCTGCTTGTTCTGAGAGGGGAATTTTGACTGTAATCATAAGGCATCCACAGTTTTCCATGCAAATAAGACATCACCACTAACAGCCACTTCTCCTCTACTTTCAGCAAGGACCAGGTATTTTTAGATGCTTGAATAATGAATTTGTGGATTAGTAAAACTCATGTACAGCTGCCTGATGATGAGGGTTTGGTTTTTTTTTTCTATATTTATAGATCTCCCAAATGAGCATAAACATAAAAGAGTGATTCCACCAGCCAAGAGGAAAGCTGGTTGTGACACTACACTCAGCAACATCTTCAGGGTGTGTTTGGTCTGCATGTGCTTTGCCATCTTTGTGACACTTTGTAGAACAATCCTTTTGATCATATTCCATATATTACGTAGATACAACCCAGCACCTGCAAAATGGCTGGGGGGATAATGGATTGTAGGGGTCCCTGCCTGAATCTCTGTGGGCTGCTGGGCCATCCTGAATCCCTGAATACTCTGGGAAGGGTATTCCCAGCTCCCAGCACTTCTGTGGGGGTTTCAGAGAAGGGCAGGAACGTGTTTCAGGGACAAGGAGCAGCTTTCACCACTGCAGAGTGCATTCCCTAAAGAAACCACCCTGGGAATCTCCCTGGCAGCCTGGGCACAGTGAGGTGAAGGTGAAACACCTGCAGAAAGGCCCTGGGGGAAAGCTTGGTCCAGCCAAGCACAACCTCCTTGTCCAAGCTCTCCAGAAAGAGGAGCACAGCAGGCCCTGCTGGGCAGCTTTGTCTCACAGATGCACACCCAGGTGTCCCCAGGCCCTTCTGTAGGATCTGTGTATTTGTGCCCAGCAGATCCTTTCACCCAGCGATGATGCAGCCATGCCAACCCACACAGGCTGCTACAAACGAGCTCCCTCTCCAGGGAAAAGCCCAGCAGCTCCCCTGCTCCTCCACACCATCTCCAGCTCCAGCTCCAGGGGCTGTGCTGATGGCAGCAGGGCTCCCTCTCCATGCTCTGGGCTGCCATGGGCACAGGGCTGGGTCATTTCACCCACTGATGAGCTTGAAATCACAGACAAAACCACAGGCCAAACCTGGGGCTTAAAAACCCAACAGATGGAGAGCACAAAAACACAGAAGGGTAAGGTTGGAAAAGACCACTGGAGGTCATCTATTCCAACACGAAAGGCAAGAGAGGTCTATAAAACAAAATAAAGCACCATCCTTTCTGACCGACCTGCTGTCTCTGGAAGGAAAGCTCTCTACCCACAACCCTTCTGCTCATATTCCAGAGCACAGGTCTGACTGCACCACCGGGACATCACTGGTCCTAAGAGCAAGGAGCCTGACAACTGGCTATATAGTTGCAAATTTCAAACAAACAAAAAAAAAAGCAAGACAGTTGCTAATAGCTAAATTAAATAGCTAGATAGTTGCTAATTTCAAACAAAAAATATTAAATAACTGCTCGAGAACCCCAAGATTTAGGCTGGGTATTTTATCAATGATCCTTAGTCTTTCAAGCCATGCTTTACAGGCTGGAGATAAAGGTATGTGACTGTTTGCTGCAGGTCACATTTGAGGTTACTCTCCTACATCTGCCAAATAAGTTAATAATAGAAAATCTAGGCTTCTAAATCACTCAAAAATCATTAAGATATGAAACCATTCTCTATGTACTGCCTCACAAATACCATCATTATGCCACACTTCAGTTTCAATGTAACCATTTAAATGCAAGTGTCCCATAAACATCTTAAAAATCCATAACAGTGGGACCAAAACTGGAGAAAATTTGCTGTTTCTTACACAGATGAGTTCTGAAAGGTGAGAAAGGACGAATCCATCTTGCTTCCACAGAATCACCAAACTTGTGATTACTGCTGTGGTTTGGGTGGCAATCGAGCGGAGGGTAAATGAGCCCAGCCAGTGTTCCTCACCCAGCTCTGGGGGGTGCAGATGTCTGCAGGGCATGGCTTGGGGTGCTGTGGGCACTCACACACCCCAGCCAGAGCTCCTGCACTGCCACCACAACTGCTGCAAAAAGTTACCACGAAAACCACTCTAAAAGGAGCATCTTGAAACACCATGTACAGATGCTGTATTTGTTTCAGCACCATCGTGTTTTTCACTCAATTTCTATGCTGTTTCCCAGCTTAGGACTGCCACACGCCAACATTCAATAGAGAACATAAACATAAGGTTTCAACTGGAAATTTTCTCAACGCTTTTCAATATTCCTCATAAGATTAAAAAAAAAATATTTAAAACCTTTTATTTCAAGTTCAGACAAAATCAGCCATAATCTTCTAAACTGATATTGAAGAGATATGAAAGTGTGACTACCTCCATTTCAGCACTAAATTGGGATATTAGTTACATTTTTTCCTTCTCAGAAAACACCTTGCTATGCGTGTAGAGAGAAAGTGGTTTTGTACTTCTGTAAGGATGCCTGCAGCTGCTCCAGCATACAGACTCATACCCAGTATCTCTCTAATAGCTGCTGTAGGGCTGCTCTGACAAAATCCTCTCCCTCAATATTAATTTCTGCTGAAAGTATCCCCCACCAGATCATTTTCCTGTGTGCTCCTGAGCTTGGTACAGTTTATGCACAGAAGCTGAGCTACGGCAGCTTTGCCATCTCTGCTTTTAAGAGACAGCAATAGCCTTTTCTCTGGGATTTATCCCAAACAGATACCCCAAAACTTGCAGTGCTTACCACAACATAAGTAGACAAGGTGATCCAAAACACTGTGCTGAACTCAGGGAGCTGTAAAGAAATTTATGCCATCCATAGCCTGGCTATTGCTTTAGCTAACATGGCACTCCAAACGGGCACTGGTTTTAGAATGATCGTTTTTCTTTTAAGCATCAGAAACATCCTCTTGTTATATTTGCCCTACAAGCCACTCTAAAGACAAGGCTGTAGCAGGTTTTTCCAGATTACTTTAAAAGTTTGCAATAATGCATATCTTTGAACTGCCCTTGATTCACTTTTTTATTTTTTTCCCACGATTATTAGAAGAAAATGGACAAGATGGCACAGAAACACGACCGACTTCTCCATCTTGTTCTTTAGGGGAAAAGCCAGAAGCGAAGAATGGACACGGAGTAGCAGCTCAAGGAAGAAATCAGCTCCAACTCTTACCCCAGGAGAACCGGGGGCAGATGGCACCGAGCCTCCCCCTTCCCAGCCCCTCTCCTTTCGTCCCATTTTCTGCCACAAACGCGTCCCTCGGCTCGCTGTGACCCCCGGCTCCGGCTGCGGCCCGGCTGGCCCGGGCGGGGGCTGCGGGCTCGGGGCCGCTGGGAGGGAGCGAGGGGAAATCGCGGCGAGGGCCGGGGGGTCCCCGACCCCGCTGGGGCTGCGGGGGCAGCGGCCGCGCTCCGGAGGATGCTCCGTGCGGGACGCCCCGCCGCGGGTCCGGGTCCCGCCGCAGCGCCCGGGGCTGCGGGGACACGGCCGGAGCCGCGCTCGGCCGGCGGGAACGGCGGGGCGGGCGGGGGAACGGGGGCCGGCCCGGTCGCCGCAGCCCCGGATCGTCCCCGGAGCCCCGCACGGCCCCGCGGCCAACCCCGCGTCCCCCGGGATCCCCCCGGTACCGCACTCACCCACGGAGTCGGGCAGGGCCACGCCGGCCGGGCGCTGCTGAGTCAGGGACTGCCGCATGCTGCCGCCGCTCCCGCCGCAGCCCGCGGGCCACGGCGGCGGCACAGCCCCGGCACCGGCACCGGCCCCGCCGCGCCTGCGCCTCGCTGCGCTCCGCCCGCGGCCGCCCCGGCTCCCCGGGAGCGAGCGAGCAGCGAGGGGCGGCTCTGGCCGGAGCGGCTGCGGGAGCCGGGGCCGGCGCCGGGACCAGCGCAGCCCCAGGGGGCTCGGGGAGGGACGGACGGAGCTCCCGCCCCGGCTCCGGGAGGGCAGAGGTCCCGTCCCGCCTCTGGGAGATCCGGCACACGCACCGGCAGCTCGGCCAGAGCCGCTCCCCACCTCTCTCCATCCCTTTGCCTCCAACAGCTCCCACTCTCCTCCAGTCCAGCTGCTCCAGCACATTCTGTCCTTCGCCAAAATCTCCCTGGCACCTCTCTGTTGCCCCGTTCTCCCCATCTCCCTCCTCCCTGGGGTGCAAGTGACAGTCCCGGGCAGCCGCCCCGACACCGCCCCGGCCCAGCGCTGCATTTCCCGGCACTCCGGGATCTCCGCTCCGGGGGCAATGCCTGTTGCTGTCTGTGCCCTATTCCATGGGGGCAGCAATCATCTGCAATCTCCGTGTCCATGGCCAAGGAGCAAGAATAGGCCCTCAGCCTCTGTTTTCCACATCCCATCCGCAAAATGGGGATAAAAGCATCTTCCCAGCAGGCTCCTTAATTGCTTGTAAATCACTCTAATGCCCTGGGCTGAGAGGTGCTAAGTACAGATCACGTAATTCTTTCAAGCATATTTCATCAACTTAAAAGAAACGAATACTATCTCTGCTTTAAACCCCCGACACTTTCACTGGATAATGACCAGCTTCTCCCAGGAGAGAAGGGAAAGTGAGCACTGACAGCGATTTGAGAGCCTGCATCCCATTCCACCTGCCGAGCTTCGGGAAGACAACCCTTGCCCCAGGGCGCCAGCCTGGCCAGCAGATCCAGCTGTGGGCACAGCTGTGGGCACAGCTGGCGGGCGTGCCCTCCTGCCGGCGGGCTGGCTGCGGGCACCGGCCCCGGCACCGAGCGGCAGCCCCGGCCAGCCCGGGGCAGCTGCCAGAGCTCTCTGCGTCCCGCTGCGCCAATTTATCAGCACAGCCGGTGAGCGGCTTTCGGCCACGCTCGGGAGAGGACAGGAAGGAACGGTGCCTTGCCACCGAGCAGCCCTGCGGGGGCTGGCACACATGTCCCCAGGTCCCCGAGCCTTCGGGCACGGTCCCAGCCCGGGGCAAGGCAGCCTTTCCCCTCCCTGGAACAGGGCCTGGCTCTCTGGCTAAAGGAAGGGTCACCGCTCCCATTGGAAAGGGGCCAGGAGGTTCAGCAGGCGGATGGTGCCGAGCTGAGGCTGGGACAGAGGTGTAAAACGAGCCCCAGCGTTCCTCGAGAGCTGCGTGGACACGGCCAGGGACGGGCGGCCCCGCACGCCGGAGCTGCTCCAGCAGCAGGAGCGCAGCACCCACCCCGACCCCCAGTGCATCATCTCCTGCCCGTGATTCCCTGATGGAGGAAAACCTGAGTCTCCCCAGCCCCGGCCCGAGCGTGGCACGGCAAGGTGTGCCTCTGGATTGTGTCTGACAGGCTGTGGGCAGCTCTCAAACCGGGGGCTGTGAACTCCTGCCTGCTCTCGGGGATAAATATAGACCCGCCTGCCCCTCTCATACTCCTTCCACCGCGAGAGAGATTTCTCAATTTAACCCCGGCCCCGCTGTGACTGACAGGCACACATTGACGCTTCTCCCATCGGAAGCCCCAGCGATTTGTTAATGTTTATTCACAGCTCCTCGGTCTCCTGGGGGAACAGCTTGGCTTCCCCATGTAGGGCGCTGGCTGGCAGAGATGGGAGCTCAAATGTGAGGCAGGATGCGGTGAGGGTGCTGCAAAGGGCACCAGATGCCAGAGCACTCAAGATAGGATCCTGCTGCCTGGAGCTTACCCCCCTTAGGAAAACAAGTTATTTTTTGATCCACTCCTGGACAGCAAGGTTCTGCAGGGTAGGGAGGGAAAGCAGCGTTGCTCCCCACAGCCTCGGCACAGCTGCTGCTTTAGGGGTTCTGTAGGGCTGGGGAGCAGTGCTGGGAAGGGGGTTCTCTCTGTGAGCCTCTCAGAGCCAGCACAACACAGCACCCACACCCACAGTGCTGCTGTGCTAACACTTATATTTTTTGTTTCCCACCCAAGAATGGCCAGCAATGCCAGCACCAGTGATGTGGAGGGCCAGCTCAGGAGCCCCAGCCAGAAGGTGGTGAGTATTTTGGGGCCTCATTTCACCAGGTGAGGTGGGAGCTGCTGCAAGGACCTGCTTTGTGGCTGATAGATTTATAACTACTTTGCTTTAGGAAATGCTGCTTTGTCTCTTAGGCAAAGCACTTTGTATGGGAGGGGGGTAAAGAGCTGTGCCAGGTCTGGCCAGTGGTGCTGGGTGGTGAGGGGGAATAGAAGGAACACCTGGGCAGGGTGACCCTCTGCATACCTGGATTTCAGCAGGAGGAATCCAACACTGAGAGTTGACCTGGTCTGAACTGAGAATGGTGGAAAGCTCCTGGCCTCCCCCAGGCCACCCACAACAGCCAGCACAGAATGATTTTGCCAGAGATGAGCCCCAGATTTGCTTCCCACAGCAGGCAGTGACTCAGGGCTGCCCAGTGTCCCTGCTGTGGCTCTGCCTTCTCCCTGCCCCACTGCACTCCTATCCCAGCTCCTGCCACTCCTTCTGCCCCTTGTTCAGGTGCAATGAATTGTTACAAGACCATCTCTGTCCTGGGCTGCAAAGAGAAACCACCTGTCCTCCATTCCAGACCTGACCAAGCTCCTGAGATGAGAGACATCTGCCAGGAACCTGGTGTTGGGATCATCCAATACTGGAATCATCCAGTACCAGTACCTGGTACGGGCCCAGCTGCCCCACAGAGACCCACGGGGTGAGCCTGGGGCCTCCTCAGCCTGCCTTGGCTGCCATGGAGCCCTCGTGGCCTTTCCCAGTCAGCAGGACAGGACCCTGCACTTGGTGAAGGGTCACACAGCACAGAGCCAGGAGAGCTGGGAACTTCTCTCCTTACAGAAGCCTCCTTCAGTTCCTGGGCTGAGGCCCCATGACAGGGGAATCTGTCCCCAAATCCCCCCACAGCCCTGAGCAATGGCAGCAGCTCCTGAGTGTGGGCTCTTGCTGCCTCCAGGAGAAGCTGGCACGAGACTCAAAGGCCTTTCCCCAATGCAGCACTAAGCACCAGTGTGGGCTTCATCTGGGCAGTGTCCCCTGCCCTGGCAGTCTGAGGAAATGTTTCCAAAACATCTCCCGGTAGCTCTTTTATCTAATGGGGAGAGTGGGAAGAAGAACACCTTCTCTACCCCTCTTTGCTGGTCACTCTTCCCCTTGTGCATATCCTAGTAGATACAGCCCCCACAGCTCCTGTCCCAGTCCCTCTATGACCATGCTGGGGCTGCTGCTCCCCGGCTCCAAACCCCACTGCTCTCAGCCCTGTACCCCGTGTTCCCTGCCCCTCACACCGGGCAGAGCTGCTCTGGGCCCTGTTCCCTGTGTTCCCTGCGTTCCCTGCCCCTCAGGCCGGGCAGGAGCTGCTGTCAGCCCTGTTCCCTGTGTTCCCTGCGTTCTCTGCCCCTCAGCCGGGCAGAGCTGCTCGGGTCGGGCTCCAGCCCGGCTGTGGGTCTATGCCAGGCGCTGCCCCGGCCCTGCCAGCACCGGGCATTTTCTGCCAGCAGCGCTCCCAGAGAGCCCCACAGAGCTTCACTCAGCCCATCAGGGCAGCCAGCGGCATGGGGAGCGTTTACAACCCCCTGCTCTGCCCAGGCTCCCCAGGGGACACGCTCAGCCTTTGGGGTCAGTATTGTCCCCCACTCTCACTGTGCTCCACTATTTGTGTGCCTGAGCAGAGTCCAATTTCTCGTACCCAATTCAAAGGCGTTTCCAAGCAAGGCTCTCGCCAAGCTGCCGGCCACATCCCGGCTCTCCCCGGGGCAGCCCGCGGTTTGCAAATATCGCACACCTGTGGGTCCCGGCTCCGGAAGGTGCCCGGTGCCGGTCCCGGAGCGCCGACCCGGGGCGGTCCCGCGGAGCGGCGGCTCCGGCCGTGCCCGAGCGGCTCCGTGCCCGGTCAGCAGCCCCGGAGCGGCCGGGACCGGCCCGAGGGCTCAGCCCCGCTGGCCGCGGAACGCACTGAAATGCCGGAGGTGCCGAGGCCACCCCGGGGACAGCATCGCCCTCTCCCGGCCCGGCCCGGGCTGAGAGCAAGGTCAGCACCTTCTCCCACCCGCCTGCCTTTGGAGACCTGCCCGGATCCAGGGGAATTAGGGACGGCTTCCCGGCTTCCGTGTCTCAAGTGGCTCTGGCCCAGGCACAGGATTTGTGTTCCCGAGTTCTGGACAAACAAGTTTTCACCCCTTAGGCAAAATACAATCTTGCAACCTGGGGAGATGCTTTTCCCTGGAACTCGGTGTAATTAAAAGAGTAACAACACAGGGATTTCTTCAAAGGCTGAATTCTTGCTCACACGCCAAAGAAAACAAGCTGGTTGATCTCTTTAATACTGCTGCCTGCTATCGTCTGTGGCAGCACAGAGAATGTGCACTTGAACTCAGAGATTTTGCAGAAGTGTGGGAACAGTCCCAGCCTTCCCAGACCACAGGTTTTCTCTGGTCATGTTCATGCAGGTGGAAAAAGATGAGTTTCTGTAAGTGCCAGCACAAGGAGACAGTGCCCAGTGTGACAGCAGTGACGTACATGTAATGGAAAAATGGATGCTGGGTTCTGAGTGATCTTAAGTTGGAACAGCCAAAACTGCCTCTCTTTAACTCAAGAGTGATGATGGGAAAATGGAAATTTGAAACTTTTCCAGATATTAAGTGCTTTTGCATTTATTTTTGGCCAATGAGAAGTTCAGCTTGCCTGTGGGGGTTGTGTTCTGCAACTCTTCCAGGAAAATAAGCATGAGGAGAAGGTCCAGGATCCTGACAGAGAGAAGCACGAGCCCAAGGCAGACATGGGGAGCAAAACCTGGGCAGACCTGGCTGGGGAGATGAAGATATTCTTGTGGAACCCGGAGGAGAGAACATGCTTGGGGAGAACAGCCAAGAGCTGGGGTAGGTCCTTGCTCAAGCCCCACTTCTGGGGGTTGTTGCCTTTTCTGCTTCACAAGAGATTCACCTGCCTGTGGTTGTCCTTGATAGCCTGGACTGACCACCCCTGCCCATTTCTTTAGTGTTAATGTTTCTAACTAGTGCAATAATAACCAGTGAGAAGAACAAGCAGGAAACCATGCAGAAGGAGGTTAATGTTGAGGGAGGGTGAAAGCAAAGATTTCAGGCTGCCCAGACTGTGTCCCAGACAGAAGTGTAGAGCCTGAGCAAGCAGGGGAGCTGCAGGTCAGTGTGCTGCAGCTGTGCACCCTGCTGCCACCAGCACTCCTACCCTGCCTGTGTAACCCCTGGGACAGTGGGTCTGGTGCCATCAGGTTGGTGGGGAAGGTGCCTGGGCTGTGGCAGGTGTTGTGTGCAGGGTGCACACCCTGGGGCAGAGCAGCCCTCCCTGCCTGAGCCAGCCTGGCTCTGGAAAGGAGGGGAAGGGAAGGGCTGGTCAGCACTCTCACCCTACAGCAGGGCCCACAGTGCTGGCAGAGCCAGTACACTGGGATGTGCCAGCTCTGGTGGTTCTGAGTGCCCTGTCTGCTTTATCCACACCCTTGTGCCCTGCAAAAATTATTGCTGAGTCTGGAGGTGCCCAGGGTGGTTAAGAGCAGCCTCTGGGGTGAGTGCTGCTGCAGGCTTGGCCCAAAATCGAGGTGCCACAATCCCACATGGTGTCACCCATCTTTGCAACACTGTTCTGCCAGCACCCAGCCCCCTTGGCAGAGTCAAAATCCCAGCCTGATCCAGAGGCATCTGCACATCCATCAGTGTAAGGCTGAACTACCAGGGGCTGCTGCTGGGTGTTTGCAGCCCTTGGCTGGCACTGGCAATGCACCACAGGCCCCACAGCCCTCCCATGCCCCTGCCAAGAGCTCTGGGTCTTATGCAAACCCTGTGGCGGCAGCTGGGAGAACAAAGGAAGCTGCCCAGCAGCACCAGAGGAGTCTGAAAACCTGCCAGCATGAGTCTGGGACAGACCTTGACATTCATGTTTGCACTCCTGTGCCCTTTGCTGGCCACAGAGGCAGACCAGCGTTTCTGCTTCTTTGCTGGGTGGGAAGGCACAGACCAAAGTGTGGGAGCAGTAGGGTGAGTCCTTGGTGATGTAGGTTTGGTTTTCTGGAGGCTCCTCCAGGTCCTGAGAAGCTCCTTGTGAGAGGATTTGCTCAGTGTGGTGTGGATGTGACCCTGGCAGTGCTGGCAGCACTGGGGTGGGTGCAGCATCCTCCTGTCCCCTGGGGTCACTGTGCTGTGCTATGTGACCCCTCACGTGCCCTTGGTGCGCACACGTGTGCTCACTTGTCTCTACATGGGGGCAGGAGAAGCTACTACCAAAATCAACACTTATTTTAAAGTGAGAGCATTTGGAGGTGAGTGGAGCTGAACTTTCCCACTCTCAGCTCATGGGTGGGGAGGAGGGAATTTGCCCCCTTGTGCTGGCTCTAAAGGTGTCCCCTGGAGTGGGGGCCTCAGGGGACTTGCACTCACCAACTGCAGGGAGATAATGGCCACAAGGTCATCACTGCAGGCCCCAGCCCCTGGGAAGGGCTGCACCCCCTCTCTGCAGATGAAACACTCCCTGCTGCACTGCAGGAAACACAGAAATGGGAGCAGCAGTGGGAAGATGCCCAACAAGCACCAGCTCTGCTGCCAGGCTGGGGCAAAGGCACCATCCAGCATTGCTCTGGCAGGGCTGGGCATGGTCCCCTCTGTGCCACCAGCACAGTGTGGCCCATCTGGCCCAGCTCAGCCCCAGCAGGACACAGCCCCAGCAGTTCCCAGCACGGTGGCCCTGGCAGAGGCACTGCAGGAGAGCACATCTGTGTTCCCAGGGCTCCCTCCAAGCTGCCGGAACGTTTCTCCTGGGAAATATTTGGGTTAGGGCTTCGCTTTGCTTTCTGAGCCGCTGGGTTTTATTCATAGGCTGTGGCCTCTTGAGACATCCTCAGCCAACAGCCTGGTCCAGAGGAAAAACAAACCCATTCCCTGAATGTCTGGGCCATGAAACAGTCAGTGGTGCTGCAGCCCTGAGCCAGGCTGCCCGCTCAGCCCCAGCATCAGGGGACAGGAATCAGGGCAGGAGCATCAGCCCACAGCCCCAGCAGGAGTTTGGCTGAAGCCACGGGGTACCTTTGCATGTTGCCATGCCAGGAGGGGGTGGGAAGGGCAGGAGGGAATGTTGGATCCATCTGTTGGAGAGAGCTGAGGCAGGTGGGCACACAGACCTGCTCCTGACACAGCTCTGGGAAGGGCCACGCAGCAAAAGGGACACAGACCCAAAGAGCAGCTACCCCAGCTCTGGAGCAGCTGGAATTCCTGCAGGCACAGACAGCAGAGTGTGTGTGCAGCTCCCACCTCCAGCACGGACTCAGGGCTGCCGAGGACGCCGTGCTGAGCACGTCTGTGCATCCCTGTGGGACACATCCCAGGGGATGTGCTCTGCTTGCCTTAACAGCAATGTGCCTGTCTGTTTTGCAGGCTTGATCTTACTGTTTTACTTCATCTTCTACACGTGCCTGGCGGGAATGTTTGCCTTCTGCCTGTATGTGATGCTGCTCACGCTGAGCCCCTACACGCCCAGGTACCGGGACCGTGTGTCCCCACCAGGTATGTACCAGCCAGAGCAGAGGCACCTCTGCCACCAGTGTCCCACCAAAATGGCATGGCCAGCACCTCAGGCAAAGCCCTGCTGGAGCTGTGCCCTCCTTCAGTCTCCCAGCCCTCCCTAGCACAGGGTGTTCTCACCTCAGGGCACTGGCAGAGCTGCAGGCTCTCTGCATAGGAGGAGACATCTTAAAAAGCCCCATGAGAAGTAATCACCCTGATGATACTAATTGTTATGCTCATTGCACTGCTTATTAGTTATCATTATTTTCAAGGCAAAAGCCAAGTTTAGGTATTTCATAGGTGATACTGATGCATTTCAGCTGCTGGCTCTTTATACCTCATGCCTTCAAAATAAAATGCAAATCAAGAGTTGCTTTTATGCATTATTATTTGGGGGAGTTCTGGCAAGAGAATGTTCAGAAAATCCTCTCCCTGTGTCAGACACAGCATTTTCCCCATGTTTTTGTGTTGGTGGGGAACAGAAGGGCCCCTTGCCCTGCTCTTGTCTGGAACTGCCCACACAGCTGGGGACACAGGGGACCTGCAGCCACTCTGTGCAACCCCAGTCACTAACCCACAACACTACTGAGGCTCTCCATATCTCCCAGGTTTCCTGGGATATTTTGATGTGTATGGTGTTCTCTGGGGGTGAAATGAAGGTGAGGGAACAGCAGGTTGAGGACAGAGTTGATCTGTGAGCTGGTGCTGCCTCTCATCCCTGTGCCCAGCCCAAGCCCGGTCCCATGAACAGCCCTGCAGCACAGAGCCCAAGCCCATGAATGCTGCACCTACATCTGCCTTACCAGGGTCTGTCTCCTTCAGGAGTGATGATCAGACCATACTTGAATGGCTTCACCATTGCCTTCAACGTGTCCCAGCCCAGCACGTGGCAGCCCTACGTAGACAGCATGCACCACTTCCTAGCAGGTGAGCTCTCTCTCACCCTGGGAGCCATGGGGAGGGGGTTTTTGTCCTTGGATACATGCATGCAGTGCAGGGGTTTCCTCCTGGGCACCTCATGGGCCACATGTGGAAAGGGAGGCTCACAAGGTTATGGGAGCTTTGCCTTTCCAGGTGTGACTTCCTAACACCCTTGACATGAGGATGTTCTCTGAGAGTTTGAGTGTGTGCAGGCCTCAGGGGGTTTTAACAAGTCTGTTGTGTCACTGCCATATTTTATGAAAATTTCTTTGCCCAGGCTGTGCTCCTGGGAAGGTGAGAAGCCTCAGAGAAAAAATGAAAACAATTATTATCTGATTTGCTTCTCCTGTGTTTTGCTGCTTTGGAATGTGTTTGGACATTGCTTACCAGCAGGTGGCTATTTCATTGGTTTCATGTGAATTGTTTTTACTTAATGGCCAATCATGGCCAAGCTGTGTCAGACTCTGAAGAGAGAGTCATGACTTTTTCCTGATTATCCTTTAGCCTTCTGTAAGTATCCTTTGTCTATTCTTTAGTACAGTTTAGTATAGTATTCTTTTATTTAATATAGTATCATAAAATAATAAATTAGCCTTCTAAGAACATGGAGCCAGATTCATCATTCCTTCCTTTGTCTGGGAACCCCACAAATACAACACTGTTGGTCTCCTCCAGCTTACGATGACAAAGTTCAGGAGGAGAAGAACATTGAGTGTGTCCCAGGCCAGTACTTCATCCAAGGGGGGAGTGACAGTGAGGAGAAGAAGGCGTGCCAGTTCAAGCGCTCGCTGCTGCAGAACTGCTCTGGCATCCAGGACCCAACCTTTGGCTACTCCAGAGGCCAGCCCTGCATCCTGCTGAAGATGAACAGGGTACAGAGAAAGCTGCTTCTTTTCATTCCTTCCTTTGGGCCATCCCAGTGTGATGAACACCACACAGGGGCTGAAACTCCTTCACTTCTCAGGCCCAGGGGAAAAGGGAACTAGAAACCCCAAACCTGCAGGCCAAATCTGCTAGAAAATATAAAAAAAACCCACTATAAAACTTGTTCCATTTGATTTGCTGAGGCCTTAGTGCCTGGAGGGCCTTCTGCCAGGCCCTTCTTCATGAGGAACTGAGATTTAGGGAAACACCCCAGACCCCAGATGCTTTATAATGGGAGTTTTCTTAGATTTTAATTGAAGTGTAATAGCATGGTGGTTCAGTGCTCACTGCTGGGAAAATAAGCATAGGGGGATGTGAACTGTGTGGGGGAGAGGCTGTGTTACTTCAGAGGGTCTGGACCCTCTCTGTGTCCTCTGCTCTGCCCCTGCTGTCAGGCAGCAATCTGGCCCTCAGCCATGGGCAGGTTGCACGGTGTGGGGTGGCTGCAGGGACACACAGTCCTGTCCTGAGCAATGTGGCTGGCACCCAGAAAGGTTCAAGCTCTGGAGAAGGGAGGCAGCACGGGCTTGGCACTGCATTTCACACCAGCATGGATGTTTTTTGCTGTTGCAGATCATTGGCTACCGCCCTGGCGCCGGGGTCGCCGTGAGTGTGGAGTGCAAAGTGCAGGTACTGCTCTCCTCTGTGCCCTGCAGGGTGCTGGGGACAAGGACAAACCTCTCCTCCTCCTGAGGGACCTCAGCTCAGCACAACTTGTCCTCATATTAGCCCCAAACACCCACAGGACCCAGACCTGCCCCTGTGTCTGGGCACAACTGGAGGCCAATCTGCTGAGAGTGGCAGAGGCACCACTCTCCTGCTTCCCAACCTGCTCCTGCAGCCTCATGGGCACCACCATGGGGCAGCCTGTGGGCTGGGTGCCAGCTCCCAGCTGGAGCCTGGAGCTCAGTGGGAAGATGTAGGAACTCCTCATTTCCATCTCCAGCTGCTCTGCAGCACCCTCAGTCCTGGGGGCACCCTGCAAGACAACAGCAATGGGGTGAGGGAAGGGTTCCCACTGCTCAGACAGCTCCTGGATCGCATCCTTGGAGAGCAAAGGTGCAGCAGGGAATCAGCAGGCAGCAAACTGCAACCCTACCCATGGCTCCACAGCTCCACTCTCCCCTGGCTGGAAGCAGGGCAGTGACTGTGTTCACAGCAAACACAGCATAGCTGAGCTCAGCCAGGGGCTGCCAAGGGACATTTGCTCTGAGATGAGCTCTGAGGGGACCTGTATTTTGTGTCCCATGTCCTATGTCCGTGTGTGCCTCTGTTTTTTTTCTGATCACAGAAAGGCAATGAGAGTCACCTCAGGTCAGTGGATTTCTACCCTGGGAACGGCACATTTGACCTCATGTATTATCCCTACTATGGCAAATTCACCCACGTGAGTGAGGGGCTGGCATCTCTTTCTGCTTCCTTGGGAATGGGAGGGCAGGAGCTGCTGCACAGGCTCCAGATGTGCTGTCAGGCTATTTTGGGTAGATGTGGGCAGGACAGAGGCCATGGGCTCTGGGATTGCAGAGCTCTATTTCTGTCTCTGACAAACTGTGTGCAACAGTGTGTGCGTGTGTAACTGTGTGTGTAACCCTGTGTGTGAGTGAGTGTGTGTGGTTTTTAGGACAGCAGAAAGCATTTTGAGTCCCATAGTGTGGTGCTGTCCTGGGCAATGACCCCAGAGGCAATGTGCAGTGATTCATCTTGCCAAGGCACAGGCACAGAAAGGCTCAGCATGCTGGAACCATGAACCATTTACAAATTATTTCACTGAACATAAAAACCCTGCTTGCTTTTCTGCTCCCTCAAAAATGACACTTAAATCTCCTTTCTTTCCAGGTCAACTACACCTCCCCACTGGTGGCTATGCACTTCACAGATGTGCAGAGGAATCACTTGGTCCCCATCCAGTGCAGTCTGCATGGGAAAGGAATCATCAACGACCTGAACAGCGACCGCTTCCTGGGCCGGATCATCTTCACACTCAGCATTGGGAAGTAGCCCCTGCCAACTCCAGGCACTTAGGATAAGTCAATCAGAGGCTTTTTCCTTTTTAAAGCATCAAGCCAGCATTTTTTCTGCTAGGAAAAACAGGCACATGGAGATTATTGGTAATTTATTTTTGTTCATAGTTAGGAAATCAATGAGATACAATGGAGCGTGGATCCACATTTTTCATCTTCTGATGTAAATCATTATTAGAAAATATTAGAAGTTTTCCCCTGGGGAGAGAACTTGCAAAAGATTTCACTTTTGATTGAAAAAAACCTCTGGTATCCAAATGTTATTTTCATAAGGCCTTTTATGAGTGATGCCTGTGGAATGCATCTTTCCTGGCTTTAAATTTTATTTTTTTAGAATAGTTTTATATGCATTTCTCAGGCAAAAGCTAAAAAGGAGGTAGTTTAGTAGCACTATTCTTGTTAAAATAATAAACAGCAAAAATTCTGGATTATTCCTGAAATAACAGTGGAAAAGTGAAAATGGCAGCTCTCAAAATGTTTTCTAGGATCTCCAGCCCCAGAAGCATATTGAGTGCAGCATTTTACACAGCTTGGTGATCACACTCAAGGTGTTGAGCAAGGGCCACAGAAAATCGTTTGCCCTTGAACCCTTCCAGCTGTTCCTTTCTGAAGAGGGAAGATGAATGCATTTCTCCCTCTCTCCTCCTCACTCCAGTACTCTGCTCTGCCCCAGGGATCCTCACCCAGTCTCTTGGGCAGGGATGAGTGAGAGGAGCTCTCCTGTCACACCTCACAGGTTGGCAGCACCCCCTGACCGGGCACAGAAGTGCCCAAAGCTCTCAGACCTGCTCTTCCCCATTCCAGAGAAGTCCCAGCTGTAACGCTGCAGCAAAATGCAGGGAACTGCTCAGTCCCCTCACAGTTAAGGGGTCAGTGTTGGGGTGAGTGAAGGCATCAGTGTGTCACCCCAAAGGCTGGTGAAGCACAGGGTGCACTGCCCTGAGCAGCCTGAGCCTCCCTGGAAGGGACAGACCAGCTGCACTCTGCTTGCTGGGAGCTACAAACACAGCAGGACAGGACACCTCGGGGTACAGCACCACTGGGAAAGCACACTTACTAAAATTACTGCCTGAGCAGGGGCATTATGGTATGTTTGTCCTACATCCATAGCCAAGGAACTTCATCTGCTGTCATTTCCTGATCTATATCAGTCTCTAAGAAGTGATTTTTTTCTATTTAAAATAAAGTGACTACAGTAAAATTAACTCTATGGTGGCATTCTTGAAACACTGGTGTTAAGAGATGCAGTTTGTGCTGCCAGTTAGGCACTGAATTTCCAAGCAGCATGTAACAACATCCTGGAATTCTGAGCACTTGATGAACTTCCCCAGGCCAAAGAGTTCAGTACAATAAGACTCTTCACCAAGCATTACAACTATCTGGCAAAAAGGATTTATTAAGAACTATTAAATATCTGAACCAGAGGCAGTTTAGGAACTAATTCTGCTCAGTTGTCATTATCCAGATGGCACTGATAGAACCAGGGCAGTATATTCATTCTGCCTGCACAAATTATCTGCAAGGGCATCTTCTGACCAGCAGAAACTGCCTTCTGCCAAGGAGGATGCTGCTGGGGGAGTGGCTCTGCTTTTGACACAGAAATAAGTTAAACCCACAAGCATTTCTCTGCCAATTGCTTTAGCTCTTTTAAAGCATTTGAATTTGTGGGGTCTTGAAAGGAAACCAAACTCACTGTGTCTCATGCTATCAAATTAACAGCCTTCACACTAGCACCAAGGTAAAACTTTATTTAATATTTATTCCCTGTCTGTCTGATGAAAGAGGAGGTCCTTTAGCAGATGCTGGACCCATGCTTTGACCAAATCAACACAAAAATCAACTGATTTGGATGTAAATGTGTGAACAGCTTAGAAGCAAAAGCTTCTGTTTCCCCACAAACATCCAGATCCAAGCACATTGACGATCCCTCTGGAAAAGTACTCAGAAATGTCATTCATGTCTACTTACACTGAAACAAAGCTTAATAAACACAATAATTAACTTTATTTTCCATACACATATTCTGCTGTCAGCATATTTGTACAGTAATATAAGATCTGGAAAATTGTACATACCACTCTTCATGCTGCAACAACCTTAAAGTGCTGGATCCATTTCTGACTTCTGTTGAAGCTCAAAATAATACTTTCTATGTATATACAATATATATATATGTATGTATGTATGTGTTTGCATCTAGGAAATGACCACATTTCACTAAGATAGCCTAGCAAAAGTGATATTAAATACTTCAGTCTGCAATCTCAGCATGAGAACATAGCTGTGATCCATCTGCTGGTGGCAGAGAAGCACCACACTGGCAAGTGGGTGTACTCATAAAATGCCACCTGAAATAATTCCATTTGACACTGGCAGGGAAATCAAGTATTGCAAGAGCAAAGGTATAATACAAGAGACCAAAACAACCAAACCTAAAGCATACAGTCCAGCAGCATTGATTTACATTCCTAAAAAAAAAAAAGAAAAAAATATATAGGACAACTTGTTTCAAGAGCCCATTTGTACTGTGGAATCACTTTTGTCAGAATCAGGTAGAGTGTATCTTTGGTCACTGTGAGGACAAGCATAATTGAATATACAGGCATTTCTCAAACATCAGAACTAACTCTTTGGAAAACTCCCTTTCCTGGATACACAGCTATTGTGAGTTACTTAAACATCAGTGCTGACTGTCACCTTTGTGTGCATGAATTACTGAAGGTGCTTCCCCCACAGCATGGATACAGGGTCAATGTACAGGGAGATTAAATATTGAAGCAGCTTTAGAAAACACTTGCTGCAGAGGACAAAAAACTTTGTGTGCCCCCAGGGGTTATTGGCTGCAAAAGGCTTTTGCCAAGATGGACCAAAAAGGTTTGAAGAGCAAGAGGCCTCTTTCATTCCATCAACATGGACCCGATGGGAACGAAGCAGAACACAACCACAATGACTAAATTCAATTTTGATACAGTTTAGATATGGAACACAGAACTGCAAAGGTATGGCCAATAACAAAGAAGCATCTTCAAACAGGAAAGATGCTCTTATTCCTTTGGAAGTCACTTTCTTCACTACACTATATATTCATTCCTGCTTTATGATCAGCATTCCTCATGCTAGAAATTTTGTGCTCTTACACTGAGACAGCAATAATGAGGAGGTTAAAAGCAGATTAATTCTATCAAACCTGAAAGCTTTCATATCTCCACTTGCTTTCAGAGATCACAGATTTTCAGTGATGCTCTGTTAAGCTATGCAAGCTGTCCAAAGGAACTGCAGGAAGATCTGAGCAACCTGTGTTCTCAGTCAGCCCGAGTGCTCTCAAAATACTTTTGGTCCTCACATGGACCAACGCTGTGTAGTTTCTTTTATGTTCAGAATCAAAGCTGAGAGAAACTGCAGCCAGTGAAATTCCAGCCTCCCACCCTCATCTCACAATTGAGCTCAGAACAAAAGAAAAATGCAGTTCAACAAAATAGCACAGGAGACATTTCCTTCAGCAGACTGTTGCCTTTTCTGAGTAGCTGAAGTTCTCCAGACCTGAACCTTATCTTGGCAAATTAGACACCAGGGCAGTGCAATGCTGTTCAACCTACATTAGCAGTCAGCTTCTCTGTATGATGTTAAACAGATGAATTCACTAGAAGAATCAGATGTTCTTCTCATATTATGTCAGGCTATTAGTGAGATCAGGTACTACTTTTACATTCAGAAGGAATAGGAAATTCAGGCTGATTCACAAGAACAGCCATATGCCAAGCTCCCAACAGAAGTCTGTTGAGAGCTGGGTATTCATTTTCCCACTGCATGTACAGTCCCTTTTGACACAGCATTCACACTTTTAATTATAGTTTTAGCTGTAGCATTAACCAAGACAAGCTGTAGGCATCTAGAAATTTTCTTGTACAAAAAGATTAAACAACAGAAAGTTTTGTAGATGTCTTCTTTACTAAAAATAATCACATTTCCCACAGGGACACACCAACTCTGTTCAATTCTCTGGTCCTTAGAACACTTTCTCCAAAGTCATACAGTAGCTTCTGCAACTCATCTTCAGATTCATGGCATGTTATTCTGTCATGAAGTTATTGTTATTCTGCCATGAAGTGATTTGAACTTTTTTTAAACAAAGAAACCTTGAATTAATTTGTTTTTCTTTCTTTTTTTTTAAGGAGCAGGCCAGGAAATCTGGGAAAGGGAAAAGAACAGGGAAGGTGGGCAACAGAGATGGAATGAAGAGATTATACAGACTGATAGCCAGTACGACTTTTTCTTCTTCCAATGATGTAAGAGATAAAGACAAGAATGATAAGGAATCCAAGCGCCACGCCCACTGCGATGGGAATAAGAAAGTTCAGGTCAGAATCAGCAAGGCATTCTTCAGCTGCAGAAAGAGGAAAAACAAAAAAAAAAAAAAAAAAAGCAAGGGAGAATAAATTAGTAAGGGAAATCAAGCATTAGAAACCAAAGAAAGAAAGGAGCAAACAGGCATTTACGAGAAATTACCTTGTATTAGATACAATAATACATGTAAAGTAAAATCAGTATTGAGTAAAGAATTGATGGAAAGATTGATTTCTTTAAACACATTTACTGCACACATCCTTTATATTGGTAATATACTTCTTCTGATTTGTACATTTAATTTCAGCTTCCTCTAGCAAGCAGAGGATAGATTAGAAATGTGAGGACAAACCAGCAGTCTGAGCATGCATTAGCTAATCACACCTCAGAGTTAGCAGCAATAAAGCAACAGAAACCCCACACTGCTGTAGTGCTGCCTTGCCCAGGGGTCTTCCCAACCCTTGAGTCACCAGCACTCCTCTGGATTCTAGGCATGAAGGCATAAGGGACAATCCAAGTAACAAAGCAGAAACTTACTGAGAGCTGCAAGAGACAGCCAAGATAAATGTGCCTCTGGGCACTGCATGGAAAACACTGAAAGGCTCTGTTGGGGTGGGTAACTTTATTTTCCCTATGGAAGGGTTATTAGTTTCAGCTGAGAACTACACAGACCTCACTGAAATCCACATCAGAGGGGAAAATGGAAGAGACATCTGTAACACTACAGAGGTTTTTAACACACAGCTTGTAAAAGGTGAGGAGCTCCTTGCTGGTACAAACACCCATCAATGATTAGCAAACCGCGCTGGGAACTGGTTTCAAACTCGGGCAGGGCTTGGCATTCCAAGCTGTTTGCGAGGAGAGCAGAGCTCCACCTGCCTGTGCAGCAGGGCTGGGGTGAGGCAGGAGGCTGTGCCGGGCTCTCCAGCACTGGAGCAGTGCCTGCTTTAGAGGCATTTCATAAGGCAGCACTCCTGGTAAAACTATCTTGTTTGAGTTTTTAATTAGGACACAGCATTACACACAGAGTCAATGCTTCCTCAAAAGTTGGCTGCTGTTTTTTCACAGAATCAGCATTATTTATGGGAAATGTGTTGTCCTGCTTTAGCTTATGATTGTCCAGCACACACTTGCCATGGCCCCTCCCTGAAATACCACACAAAGCCTTTGACTAAGAGCAAGGAGAACAACACGTGGAGGCTCAACAGCTGAAAATGCTGAACTCAGATTATCTGAGGGCACATACTGCCAAGCAGAGCAACACTTGGAAGGAAAAGAAAAAAAAACAAGAGGAAAGGAACTATGCATCTTATACAGCTATTTCAAAATATTCTGATTGAGAAAACATTTAAACATCTTAAAGAGAGACATACGTTTGATATTTAGTAATACTGTTCACTGCACTAACACAGACAATTTGCTAGGTGCTGGGTAATGGGTCACTAAACACTAACACTAAATATGAATGGATTTGCTAAGGATGAAGGTGCCCAGCAGGCAGTGACAGAAATTCCCTCTCTTCTTCAAAGGAAGGAGATGGCTGCAGCACACATCACACTGTGGCACCATTACAGGCAATTCCCAGGGTGAAAAAGGGGTCAAGGTTTCATACCAGGAACATTCCATCCTTGCAGGCACACATCTATCCAGGTATGGCTACTGTACAGTGGTTAGAAGCTCCAGAGGTGTCTTCAAGTGCAGAATTGGTAACTACAGCCCAACACAGCAGGGCCAGCAGGAACAGCTTTTTCGACTGACGTGGCTGAATGTGTTGCCATTCAAAAAAGTCAGAAATTTTTGGCCCAAAGTTTTTTTAGCCCCAGTATAAAAGCTGCCTTCCCTTTTAATTACAATCATGAGATTCAACCAACAGCCCCAAAGTTTGTGTTTTATTAACATATGCTAAGGAAGAGAGAACACTGTGGTAAATAAAAAAAATTTAAAAAACAGCCAAAGAAAAAACCAAAACAAGGAACAAATGACCAAACAAAATGCCCCTTCCAAAACCCAAATCCCATCATTCACTGGCTAGAAATGGTACTTTTGAGGACTATTAGCATGAAATCTTTAACCTAAAATATCAGAAACCTTGAGATTAGAATACAATATTTAGTAAACTGTGTATAAAGTACTAAACCAACCACACTCTATAATAGGTTATACACGTTAATATTCCACATCCACAGGTGTTAAATAAATTCACAATTTAAATGCTGTTTCCACAGACCAGAACAAAACCAGCTATGTAACAGAATCTCAGATACAGACTGATTAGAGTTCACCTTACTCATTGAGTTTATTTTCTTTAAAAAAAGACAATACAAGACATCTGTTTTCAAATCAGTTAAAAAATGTGAACAAGTTTCCTTAAGAAATAGAACAATCTTTATTTTTTTAGAGCACAGGTTAAACAGATTGACAGTTCCCTATGGAGCAATACATACAGGAAAACTAGTGGTTTTATAACAACAGGAAGTCAGGTGAAACTGATGTTTTTTGAACCAGTTACCTGCACATCAGTCTAGGAGTACTTTAAACTCTGAGCCAATGTACTTACAGGTTTTTGCAATGGTATTTCTAGCGCTGATTTTAGGAAGAAGTTTGCATGAATCTTCTATTTTATCACTTGGAAACTGTGTACAGTTCAAAAATTTGCAAGGTAAGAAGAATAGTGTGATGATTACTCCTTAACAGAGATGCATGTTTAACTGGTGCCACTGAACATCACTCACAAAAAAAAAAAAAGCTAAAAAATCTATATGAACTTCTGCATTTGAGGATATATTAATATGAAAGTCATTAGATCCATTTTTTAAAATTAAAATGGTAAGTCTTGAAGCTTGTTTCATGATTAAACTTATAGCAGTTCCCCACTTTCATTAAAATGCATTTCAGTAACTGATGCAAAATTCAAGCTGTAGACTACACGCTATAGTAAGCATTATCCACCCATACATGCTTCCTTGGCTAGTGTCAAGAGTAAACTGTCTTTACAAAAGAAAAAACCAAACCAAACAATTACTGAAAGAAGTGTATTTTATGATTTGCATACAAACATGCCACAGACATCTCTACAACCCTAGAGAACACTAATAAAACACTAGAGAAGCTTTGATGCAGGCTAAACTCATTCTAAATGGGGAGACAATGTTATGTTCATTAAATAACTAGCTTAGGCAGCTCATGTTATGACATATGCAAAAAAGCCACAATTATCTAAAAGTCTAAAAGACTTTTTTTTTTTTCCATGCAGTAAGAATATGCACAAAGAGCCCAGAGCAAAGTTGTGCATCAAGGGTTAGTCTCTACAGAGCTGCAGTTAAAGAACAGTCCAGTTGCACTGCACTTTTTTAACCTACTTATTCTTTTCATACAGCAAGGAAAAACAGGTGTTGTGGGTCCATCTCTTGTTTGGCTTTTGCATTCTTAACATCAATAAATGCTACACTGCAAACAACCCAACACAAACATTCAACATTCAGAGTGCCAATGGCGGGCAGTTACAAGGTGAACTTTGACTGGCAGAGAACCATTCAAGATGAAGATTTAAAAACAGCTCAAGCTGCAACAACAGATACTGGCTCATTAAATGAAAGCATCTTTAAACAAGGTCATTCAAAGCAACAAGACAGACCAGTTCTGTGCAGAGTATGGTATGAAGTTAAGTGCACTTTAAAGTTCTGGAATATTTAGAAAGGTTATTCCCTTTAAACTGATGCCAGCAAAAAAAAAAGCTTGCATTAATTTAGCAGAAGTCTGCCTTAGGTGAGTATTTTAGATGATTGCCAAGGTATAGTAAAGAATTCAGTGCCTAACAGGTTTTTTTTTGAAAGCATCTGGAAATGGCACTGAAGTCTTCCCATATATTCACCATTTGGCAAATTATCCATTTTGTTTGTACAGCCATGGTATAGGAATGATTCCTGAAATTACACCAAGGCAGGAGTAAATTACTGAAATCCTAACAAAGGCAAGTAAGTTACTGCTGCCACTTCCAGAGATCACTTAATCACCAGCCTGAAGTTCAATCCTATGGAAAACGAAGTTGCTATTGGGCATTAGACAATCCTTGTTAAATACTGTACAAGTCAACAGAGTGACTAATGCTGCCAGCTTAACCCACAATTACAACAACAACTAAGGAACGCAGAGGAGAGAAGCAAGTACAAATTCTATGCTAATCTGGGAGATGCCCAATGCACATCAGTTCAGAACGTGTTATTGTTTCAGGCTAGTATTTGTAAAAAGCAGAAATAAATCCTAAATGCTTTAGGACTTTTGCAAGATAAAATTCTTAGCCTAGCAATTCATCCAGGATTTGACATCTTCAAAACAGCTATGAAACCCACATGGTCTTCTTAGGGCAGGAAAACAAAGTGTAATTCTGCTTCATCTGAGATAAACATTCTCCCTTTATTCTCAACTCCAATTAGCTGTGGCTAGTAATTACTCCTAAGTTTTGGGTCTTTTTTGGACTTCAGAACTTGCACTTGCTTTGTTTAGAGTGAAATCATAACAGGAATCACACTTAGATTCACAAAGTTTGATATCCAGCATAGCTTTTTCTTCTGCCAATTATGTAAGCAACCACTATAATGGCAATCAAGACAGCAAGTGCAGCACCAACTACAATTGGGATTAGAATGCTGTCATCATCCAGCGAACACTCCTGGGCTGTAGGTGAGAAAAAGGTTGCAATGAGGAATAAATAAAGACAGAATACTTCCCAAGAGTGGTATAAAAATCTGTTTTCCTTAACATGAAGGTATTGAAAAATCAAGTATTATTTAAACTAAGAGAGAAAGAACTGCAGAGGTCTCATCAATACATTTAGCATATTTAAGCATTTTAATTAATTTAAACATTGATAACCTATAGCAAATTAAGGGTGTACAAGTTTTCCTGTACACAAGATCTGCACTAGGCTAGGGAGCAGCCATTTTTCTACATTCACAAACCAGGCTTATCTATTTCAAACTTAAAGCAAGTCTGGTTGGTACTTTCACTCATTAAGGATAATTGTGACCTAGATTTGGTATCAAGAATCTATCCAGAACAAAGACATGCTACACAGATAAAATAATTATAATTAGAAGAAAGCTAGCTGCAACTTTAACTACAGAGTGAAATGGGTCCCTAACTCTTTAGAAAGACTAAACTGTTTACCCTACACACATCTGGAGTTATCTTACTTCTGTCTAAAACCAGAACTTTTCAATCTATCTGTCTACAGATCAGTCTAGTCCAGTAAGACTGTGCTGCAAGTATTAGCATTAAGCACAAAGACCAGTTTGCACTAAATATTAAGAGGTAATTTAAGACATTTCAGTTTTCTCCAGACAAGATCAAAATATTGCAGCAAACAAACATTTCAGAATCTCTTCCGTTCTGGATATTCAAGACTGCCTCTGAAGGAAGCCCTGACAGTTAATTCTTCCCCAACACTTCTATTTGTCAGACTGACAGGTAAAAAGAAACAAAACACCTAACAGTATTCCCAAAGTGAACTTCTGCAAAAGTTCTGAGCTACAAATTCTGCAAGTCAAGATGTTATCAAGTAACTTCTAACCTATTCTGCACAGCAACCCTTAAGTCCCTATTCAGTGTCTCTTGTTCATTCAAGTTTTGTGAAGAACCACACACTTAGCAGACATTTTTTAAGTGAGAACAAAGCTTTGCTTGAACTTGAATGCCACTCTCAGAACTTCTCTTCATTCCATCTATATCTAAACACAGTTTAAAAAATTGGAACAAGAGCTTCTGAGAGAAAGTGCTTGCACCTAATGCTGGTGCTTTTTAGCAAGTGAAAATTTTGCAAGCATCACTAAAAACAAAAACATAACTCTTACCTGTAGCAAACTTATTTGCCTCCACAAGGAATGGCTGAATCCATAGATTAAAAGTATGTACTTGAACATTTTCATTAATCTGAAGGGTCTGCTCTTTTCGGCACATGTAAGAGCTACCAAGGAAAGCATCCCACTTGCTTAAGTTGTTGTTATCTGCACTTGAAATGACTAAACAAAGAAGGAAAAAAAAAAGAAAGAATTTGCATGTTCACTTAAAATGTAAGACAGTTGCTAATACAGTAAGACTGAGTAGCTGAATCTAGAGGGGCCAACACTTCAACACTGACTAGTCTGAAAAACAAAGTAGTGCAAAGTGGGGTTGATCAGCTTAACCAGAAATCAGAAACTGAAGTTACTACAATAATCTCTCCTTCATATGTACATGACATCAGGCTTTCCTTATACCTCCACTAATCTCAGTGCTGCAGAGTTGCAAGTGCTTTAGCTTTAATGCTCTTTAATTGCTGTAGCTATGACAAGCAATTAAAAAAAAAAAAGAAAACATATGTTTGTTGGGAAAAAAGTATACTTTAGCTTCTGAAGGACTGGCCTTTTTTTAGTGAGAGTACAAGTGGTTGGAAGATACAGCAGCATTTTCAAACAAAGAAGACACCAACTGGTTTAGGAAAAAAGCTTCAAAGTTGGTACAATTAGATTTCACACCACAAAAAATTACATTACTGAAAAGAGTTATCAAGAAGCCCTTCTGATTTACAGTGATTCCATTAGCAGAAGTTTCAGGAATCGTAGAGTGGTCCCACACTGTCTAAAGTAACTCTTACAGACATTTCTGCTTATTATTTTTGTTCATACCAACTTCTAGACAGAGTAGGAGCTAACAGTAAGCATGAACAACACAGAAAAAAAGCCAGAATTATTTGATGCAGACACTGAATAAAGTATTACCCTTGTTTAAGGCAGATACTGTTTCTTACCAGAACCATTCAGATGGTTGAGCAGAGTAACATTGACCTCCCTCAGATAAAATTTCTGTACACTTGCACTCGCATTTTTCTGTTCAAGAAGCAAGAACCAAGTGTCAGTGTGCAATTTTGCATTTGTAAATTTAAGAACATATGCTTTACAAAAGCCAACACATTTACCAGTTTTACATTTTTTACCACTTTAACCCAGTTCTCCATTTGTCCTGAGGCACTCAGCTGGCCAGTTCCACTTCCCATACAGGAACTGCCGACTACCAGCAAGCAACAGGAGGATTTTACTGTAAGTGATCACCATGCATGCTGTTAAATGATAATTTAGTTTAAAATAAAAGAAGTTACTTACAACAGCAAATGTGAAACCAATCAGTGTGCTATTTCCATCATTCAATTTCAGAGTGGCTGTTGTGTTACCACAGGCACCATCTGCGACAGTTGTCTTTGGATTGATGTTGATCAGAAGAGGCTGAAATACACACAAGGCACATCAAAGACATTCAGCTGCCTTTGGAATACATTGTCTCAGTCAGGAACAGTCTTGGGTTAGAAGAGCTTGTCATAAATATGACAGCAGGGAGAGCTGAGCTTGGCTGCTATGGAACCAAGGCTGTTTGACTTAAATTTACATGCTGGCAGTACTGAAACAAACAAATTCCTTGAGAAGTGTTACTTTGTTCCCTAACACAACAAACTACCCTCCGAGGGGAAAGTAGGGAACAACAGAAAGTTCCAGACTTTTAATCATGTTAGAAGTATTCTCAATAAAAAGATCTGTTGAACCCATGTAAGGTTTTTGAAGACCTGTATTATGCAACAAAACCATTCTGATGTCAGAGAGGTGCTACATGTAACACTTAGAAGCAGTTCTGGACAGCCAGCAGTGTACACAGCAATACTCTGCATTCAGAGTTCACACCAAGTAACTACAGCAACTTTTTCTCTTCAAAAGCAAAAAGAAGCACCTTGTCTTGAGAAACATTCAGTTGCAGCCCCACAGTTGCCAGGAAACACGTTTTATTTCCACTTTTAAGAGAATAGTTTCCTGTGTCTGGATTCTCCACAGGCTTGGGAGGAGTTGGAGCAGGAGGTGCAGCAGTGGTAGGTGCAGTAGTTGCATTGGCACTAGTAGGTGGAACAGTAGGTGCAGAAGTAGGTCTATCAGCAGGACATCTAGTCTCTGAAAAGACATTTTAATCACCATCTCATTACTGAAATTTTATTGAAGTCTCATTACTCAGACAAAGTACAGTTGCCACTTATTCTCAGAAATCCTGTAACACTCAGTTTCAAACCCACACTCAGTACCACTTGCCTCTGACACATGGAAGCAAAACACACAAAGACAGTTCAGTTGTTTTAAAACAAGTGTGACATGTATTTGCTGTCAGCCAAGTAAGTGACCCTATTAGGCTACATGCAGCAGGATGCTGTGCTTGTCTCTTTCCTGAGCTATGAGATGAGACAACAGGCTCTGGACTACTCAAATGCAACAGCAGAGGCCACCACTGCAAGTGGAAGGCAGTCAGCTAAAACCCCTCAAACCCAAATGATTTACTCAGCAACAGTAGCTCTGAAGTGCTTATTTTTAATACCCCAATTACTGGAATACACACTTGAGAAGAATCCCACCTTGGCAGACAAACAATCAATAGTACAGCACACTACTAAATCTGTTCTCCTAAGCTATTTTTCCAGGAACAAGGAAAGAAATACTAGAGGATATTTATATGGATATTATTAAATACAACACATCTTAGAATTGGTGCATTTTTTATTATGGGACTTTGCTCCCTGCACTAAGGTGCAACACAAAAAAGCTCTTTCACAAACTGAAATGCTCACCTTTTTTACTGACTGTGCCATTCTGAACAAAAGCCTGCACAGTAACATTCCAGAAAATCTGTGTAATATTTTCTGCTTCAATAACGAAGGAATTGTGACACACGAAGACAGTGTTCAGCTGAACTGGACCTGCAGGATCCTTTATAAAAATAGTAACTGGTCCTACAAATAAGCATAAATATTTTAATGCCTTATGAACTACAAGAACTTAGAGGTAGTGTTACATTTTATATCATTTCATAAGACAAAGACTAAGCGATAATTAAGCTTAACAATCTTCAGCTCTCCTGAATGTTCTCCCTGTATGTCCTGACCTGAAGTGATAGGTAATGCTAGGAGTAAAGCTAGGAGTAACCAAGCTTACAGAACTAGACAAGCCATAAGAAAGGTGAACCCTTTTACTTAAGTTTGTAAGGAGAAAACAATTCTATTATTACTAGGCATTAGTACACAGCCTAACACTGTATTGCTTAGCAAGGTAGAAGGTCAAGCAGGGCCCACTAAAATTAATCTTCCATGAGCTTGCTGTCCACCTCACTGATCAAAGCTGTTTGTCCTTCCCCTTCTCTTCCACTTACAGGAATTACACATGCAGTGAAGCCATTTGGCCTGCACTGTTACCCAGCAGGCAGGTACAAGGAGCAGCAGTTGGCAGCACATGGTTCAGAACTCATTACATTCATTACTAACTCCTGGATTGCTCCTTACTTCGAAGGAGCCAAGCCAGGTCAGGTACACGAGGTCTGACACTTCTGGCTGAGATTGCTTTGCAAGTCAGATTCTGAACTGAATGTTACCTTTTCTCTTAGCATCAGGAAATACAGCTGTGTCATTGGTGTTGTAGGTCAGTGTCATGAAGTCTCCCTGGTAAGTTTCATTGTTTTTTGTGATGTTAATGCTCCAAGAATGACCTTCTCCAAACTGCACTGCCACAAGGGCAGCCTGTGTGTCATTGCCACAGACGCTTCCATTGTGTGTCGCACTGGATGACAAATTCAGGGTTGTGGTTTTCTAGAAGAAAAGGGGAATTTAAAATGCATTCACATGCAGCTCTTCCCCATGACAACATTATAAACTTGCTGGAGTTAGCTGAAACCTTGCTGAGATTATTTTAGGTTGTTCTGGAAAATTATGGTAAAGGCTCCTTGACATCTGCCTGAGAAAGGAGCTGTATCAGATTCAAGTACAAAAGTACAACTCTAACCTGGCTGTAAACCCTGATCATGTTGAGCTGCAATTACATTTACTGCTTGGGTTAAGAACATAACTACACTGGTACTGGTTAGACTTGGTGAGTTTGTGTACCTCATTTAAGTAAGAGCAACAGAGTACTTTCAGTAATTTGCATGACTGAGAATTTATTCTTTACTTTATAAGGACTATATAGGAATATTCTTCTCAACCGACTTAGTAAAAAAATAGTAAGAAATCAAACACTCTAGGTAAAAGAGCTTAAATTTTAATCCAGGTCAAAATCCAGTTCTCAGCAAGAGTTACTCCTAAATACTTACATAATCACCATTGTTTGATTCATATGTTATCAAGAACCTCATCATCCAATTTGCATACAGGCATGTAGCATTAGAAGCATCCTTTATATCTACTTCAACTGCATAGGACTGGAAAAAACCTGTAAGATATGATTATCAGCTATTAAGACATTGCTTTTTCTTAATTTTCTAGAACCACTTAAGAGGACAGCTCATCACAAAGCAGTAAATTATGTCAGGACCATATTCCATTTACCAGACAGTGAAAGAACAGCGAGATTTCTAAAAAGCATCAAAAATAGGAAACACATCACAAAGCTGTCAAAGCTGTCAAAAATTGAAAGAATGTTTTATAGTCTGTTTACCTGACACAAACTAATAATCGCAAAGTGTTGACTGCTCAACATTGGGCACTTTTAAGATTTGGCTGTGCAGGTTGTTGGGCCATCTCATCTCGACCATGTCTTTGCCAAGACAGGCTGGACCAGCTGAACCTTGAGGTCCCTTTCCACCTAGAATTCTGACTCTCTGAAATAAGCATCAGCTTTCTGGTGACACAGTGGGTAAACCAAAGGGCATGAACACGGCACTTAAACAATGCACTGCTTGTAGACCGGGGTCTATTATTTTTATTATTTTACGTGTTGTATCAGTGATTGCGGCTCAACCCCCAAGAGATGGGCTCGGCAGTGCCTTCACTGCGCTTCCACCATTCCCAGCTCGAGACACACGGGCGTTAAATCCCCTCTGCCTTTTAGGAGAACTTTCCCCAGCTGTTGTGCTCCCGACGCGGTGACTCTCGGCACGGACGCTGCCGTGCCCGCGGCCCCACGCCGAGGCGCGCTGGCAGAACGGCCGGGCCGGGCCGGGCCGCGCGGGTGGGCCTGCGGTGCCGGCCGCCGGGCCCCGGCCCTGGGCGGAAGCGCCCCGAGGCTCCCGGCCTCCCCGGCCCCGCCGCTGTCCCCTCCCCTCCCGTGGGTGGCGGCGCGGGGGGGGGGGGGCGGCAGCGGCGGCGCCTCCGCCCCGGGGCCGCCCCCTGAAGGCGCCGCGGGGCCGAGGCGGCCCCGGGACCCCCCGGGACCCCCGGTGCCCGCGCGTGACGGGGCGGGGAGCGGCGCGAGCCCGCGGGGACACCCGAGACCCGCTCCCCTCCCCCGGGCCCCGGCGCTGCCCCGCTCACCAGAGACGCCGAGCAGCAGCAGCGGCAGGAGGAGGCGGCCGCGGGAGGAGGCGGCGGAGCGGCGCGGGCCCATGGCGGCGGCGGCGGTGGTGGTGCTGCTGCTGCTGCTGCCGGCGGCGGCGGGGACACCGGGGCACGGCGAGCGGCCGGGGCGAGCGGGCGCGACAAAAACCTCGCTAGCGGTCATGTGAGGGGCGGGGCGGGGCCGCCCGCGCGCCGCCAATCGCCGCTCGGCGCCGCCGCTCGATTCCGTGGATCGCGGACGGGCCGCTCGTCGCGCGCCGCCTCGGGCGGGCGGGTTTGGTTTGATCCGCTCCTGTCCCAGTCCCGGTCCGGCGGCGGCACCGGCAGCGGGAACAGCAGCGGGGACAGCGGCGGTGGCCTCTGCAGGGGCAGGGTAGCGGCGGCTTGTTCTGGCCCTCGGCAGTGTTTGCGGTGTGCCCTTGCGCTGCTACCTTACAAGAGGTGCACGTCCAGAGAAGTTTAATATAGAGGCTTTCACTGAGAAAAAATAAATAAAGAATAAAGATATTGCCCATGTTTGCAGTAAATACAAAGGGTTGGGGAGCTCTCAGTGGCCCTATCCTGCCATGGCTGTCGGCGCACCTGGGCCGGCTGTGGCTGCTGTCCATCCACCCTGCCATGAGGGCCGGCCCGGGGCTCCCGGCGCTCGGTGCCTCCGGTGATCGGTCAGAACCCCCTCCAGACACGGCCCCTGCTGCGGGAGGGATTGGCACCTGCACCCCGAGCTTTAATGCGTTTTTTGCGGGTGCTGAAAGGCAGAAAGTGGGGCAGGAAACGATGGGAGGCGACAGGAGTTTGGTGCAATGAGGGAGAGACGAGCCTGCGTGCCAAGCGAGGAGAAGGCGGCTGGACAAGAAACTCGGCGGATTTGGGTCTGGAAGGTGGAATAAAGTGTGATGGATGCTGGATTGCACCCTGACACTATCGATTTGGGGGAAAAACCCCAAAACCCCATACCCAACGAAAACAAGTCAGAAAGACTGGCTTGGCAGAGAAAGGGGAAATGAAGAAGGCATTGAGGCTAGGAGATGGCCTGAGGAGACAGGAGCTCTGCCCAGCAGGGAAGGGCCGCATGGAATGCAATATTCCTGCCTGTGATGCCGTGGAAGAACCGAGGATTTTCAATGGTTGGGCTCTAAGAGACACCCCCAGCTATAGGGGGAGAAGATGAAGTCTGAAGAAGACAATAAAACACAGTGACCTGATAATGGGACAGTTGGAGTGCAGATGGTTGATAAGAAAGCGCTTATGCAGTCTGGAGGAAGTGGAAATAATTTGTTATCACAGGGCAGTTAATTTCTCTCAGCTGTGTGCTTGCAATCCTGTACTTTCCCATAGAGTGTCACAGAACCAAAGCTGGCGTGTCAGGGCCACCACAGAAACCAGGACATCGATCAAATGAGGGTCCCACACAAGGGCTTTTGTGCTCAGAGATGTTCACTGCTTCTTTGCATTTCTTTTTGTGCTTAGGAGCTACACCCAGAGCCCACTCAGCACGTGTGTTACACACCTGCACATGCACTTGTCTAAGCATGGTTGCATGTGACTCTCAGATTCACCTAATTTCAAAACAGAGTAAATTTATATTTATCCTTTGGACTTAATTACCAAATATTTATTTGAAGAAATAAACTTTATATTTAATAACTGACTTGCTGTAGGCTGGAGGGAAATGTCAGTAACAGCAGCACAGATGAAACCATGAATTCTGAAAGCAGCAAGTCTTTCTCAGCTCCACCACAAAGAATGGGGCATTTCAGAGGCTAGGGAGAGTCCTGCTCTAGGGATTTTGCATTTCCTCAGGCTTCACTCCTTTAGAACAAAGTACTTTTTTTGAAAAGTGACCTCACAAGGAATTAGGAGCAATCAAATTAGGAGGATTTGATTATTAGGAGACAGACATTGAATTAAGCTTTAATTAATTGGAAGATGAGAAAATGTTTGGTCTTTTCAGGTAGTTCATGCAGTGGAATGGCACCTTTTGTATCTGCTGGAATATTTACTTCTGGACTTATGAATATACATTGATATGTTCCAACCCTCCCTTGTTCAGAATTCTGAATATTTGGATCTCTTGCTTGCACGGTAGGAAATGGGCTCTGAACCAAGTGGATGTTCTGCAGACATAACGGGAAGGCTGATTAACTTGTTTCCTTTATGCCAATTTAGTGAAGCTTGAAATGAAATCTAATGGCAGCAAACATAACAAGCAAATCCTTTTCTGTGTAATAACACAAGAAAAATAGCAAGCAGGGTGGGATTAAAAGAATGGTATAGTTTATTAATTTAGCTGATCCTGGTTTTCTAAGACACTCACATTCCTTATGTTTATTGCTGGATGTGAGAAGGAGGACTGTAATGTTTCTGTACAGCATTACAGCTTTATTGCATGTTATACTGCCTGACATCAGTTGTTTTAAGAAGGCATTGACATGTACTGAGAGCAAATATCAAAACATTATAATTTCTTTTTAAAGCTTTAGTTCATTGAGGAATATAATTTCATGCCTAATTTCATTCGCATCATATGCTTAATCCTTCGTGAATCCTTTAGCAGTTTCAGCAGTTTAGATTCTATTTCTGTAATCAAACTTTCCTTAGCCCTGGGACTTGCCAGAACTGATGGATGTGTGTGGTCAGAAGCAAAGTGTCCACTGTTTAATGAAGCACTGAGTAACTTCATGTTTCTGATTCCTGGTGCGGAAGAGTAGAGGTTGTGATAAAAAGAAGAAAGAGAGAATCCCTAGGACGTGCAGTAATCATGGCTTTATTCTAATGTATTTTTATTTATTCTTTTAGATATCTCTAAACAAAAGGGCAACTCCTGTATTTTTTTCAGGGAAGATCATGGCAGAACCAATTATTCCTTCCCAGGAGGCAGGGAAAGGATTTGGTTCCATTTCAATAGAAGGGGTGGAAGGAGGAATGTATTAATGCTGGCCAGAGAGGTCCGAGAGTCACTTGGCAGAGGGGGATGAACCACAGGGACCTTCCTGGGGCTGTGCCAACAGCCGAGCGTTGTTCACGAGTTCTGCTTCTCACACAGCCCGGTTTGCAGCTTGGGCACTGAGCACTGGGGCTCCGGCCACCGCATTGAAAACCACGGAGTGTCCAGCACAGGGTGACATCTGCAGGGCCTCAGCTGCGTGTGTGACTCTGCTCGGCGGCAGGAACAGCTCCCAAAAACCCCAAACCCTTCTTACCTAAGCCGTGCGCAGGCTCCGAGCGGCCGGCGGCGCTTTGCGGGGAGGTGGCGCTGGGAAACCAAACCAATAAAGGCTCTGCGGGAAACTGCTGAGTCAAGACCGGGGAAATCACGTGAAAAGCCAAAAAAAGAAACCTCGCTGGGGAGGTGAAGGGATCAGAGAGCAGGTTGCAGCAGAGGGCTGCGAAACTTCCCCTAAAACCGTCGTGTCGCGACTCAGCTGGAAAAACATTCCCGGTGCGGGCTGGGGAGGCGGCACCGGCGATGGGCACGGGCTGGCACAGAAACCCTGCTCGGTTCGGCGGGGCTGGATGGAGCTCAGGGGGCGAGCAGGGCAGGAGCTGGGCCTTGGCACCGTGCTGGGGCAGCAGCTGCCCCTTTGCTGTCCCACTGCTGTCCCACTGCTGTCTCTTCACTGTCCCACTGGTTTCTCTTCTGTCTTTTTCCCCTTCCCTTCCCTTCCCTTCCCTTCCCTTCCCTTCCCTTCCCTTCCCTTCCCTTCCCTTCCCTTCCCTTCCCTTCCCTTCCCTTCCCTTCCCTTCCCTTCCCCACTGGTGCCCCTTCGCTGCCCCTCGGTGCTGCAGGGTGCAGATGTTGGGATGCCCTGTGGTGTTGGAATCGTTTCCAGCTGCAGCTGGATGTGATGTGTGTGTGCTGCAGCTGGGCTAACATGTGGCAGCAGATGAGATTGATGCATTTTGTGAGTCAGACCAAGCTGCTTGTAGATGTAGCTCTGTTTAATGTGGAAAAAAAAAAAAAAGAATTTGTTTGACTGACAACATGTTCTTTGGGCTCGTTCCAGCAAAGTAGAGGTGTTGTCAATACTCTGGCTTTTGTGGTTTGATCGACACACAGTGCTAACTTGCTGGAGATACATCTGTCAGCTTCCGAGCAGAATTTATTGTGTGAAAATGGCTCTGCACAGAAGGCACCGCCCACTTCCAGCTCTTATGAAAGATGTGTTGGCTGTAACATTTTCTGAGAGATTTCAGCAGGAAAAGAAGTTACATCCAAAATACAAGGCAGGGAGGCAAACTGGATATTATACAGTCATTTTCATAACTGGGTATTTTAACTGTGGGACTTCAGTGCTACAGGATCCCTTGTGACCTAGAATAACATTACATCCCTTTCACAGAGAACATAAGGATATTTGTAGCTAGTCTATAGTTTCCAGCTCTGACAGACATCAGAAACCAGGTCTGGCATACACCAGGCTAATGCCTGTTCACTGCATTGTCCTGAAACAGAGCTCTTTGGGGAGTGATCTCTCTCCAGTTTGAGGTTGTGTGTTTGCTTTGTGCTTTTAGAGCGGGATTTGAAGCAGCAACTGCTGCTGTAGGAATAGAAAGGGAGAAACTGAAGGGATGCACACACAGTGCCAGTTCTGCAAGTGACAGAATCGCAGCCCTGTGGTTGCAGAACCGGTTCTGACCTCCTCCCCAGCCACATCCTACAAACCAGCTCTACCTGTGCAGTGACAAGGTTCAGCTCACCTCTGCAGAGGCTGTTTTGTAATTTTTGTTCCTGTCTCATGCTTGGGAACTGCACCTTCTCCCCAGCATGCACAGCGTGGCAGAGTTTGGCCTGTGCAGTGCCCTGCCCAGCCTTCACTGAAAATTAATTAATTAAAGAGCTGCTTTGTCTTGAGCCTAAAACTAGCACCAGTTGAAGGAAGGGCTGTGTGGATGTAATTAAGGGCCTGCTTTTTGAGAAAGGCATCTGGTTTTGGCCGTGATAATGAATTTTTTTCAGCTATACCTCAAGCTTCAGAGACTACACAAGGGTGAAACAGAGCAGGCAAAGTGATAATTTCCTGGGAAGTTCAGTCCAGAAGGGGAGAATAAAGCTATATATTAAGTGAACATGTTGCTAATAATCTAGCACTCATATTTCACAATGAATTAAAACTACTATTGCTCCAAATAGTAACAAGCAATCTATTCCTTATCGTTTCAGATGCAATTCACTTGCATGCTAGCCCCTTTCTGCACAGTCATAGTGACTAAGCTTTGCAAAGCAGCACAGGAGCCCTTGAGCCCTGCAAAGGCCTGGGCAGTCACCCTCCACACTCCTTAATTGCATAACACATCTGAATGTTGGATCTACTGAAAGCAGTTACTGCAACTTCCTTGTTACTGTAAATATCATTAGATGGAACAGAATCTGTAGATTTATCTTTTTGAAAAGACAGAATTTCCTACCAAGTTCTGATTACTCAGGCATTTTAACCCAGAAGCACCTGGTGACATCATGTTTTCCTCCAGCTCTAAAATACAGGTGTTGCAAGCAGACAAACAACTGATTGTTTTAAGGAGTAAGATAAAGATCTATCAACAGTTACAGAGAAAATTAGGTTATTTGTATTCTCCTGTCTGAATAGTCTCCTTAGGCTGCAGGAGCTGACCAAACTTTTGATCTAACAAATGTAACAATGCTGGGAGCAGAAGAACTCTTGGAATTCAGCAGATACAAGCAGAAGGGATTTGATAAGGAGACAATTCCAAGAGAAAAAGCTACATGAGAAGGTGGCCAGCCCAGCAACAATGGAATCCAGCAAGAAATCAAGAATCCACGGACCAGAATTCTGTGTTTGACTTGGCCTGGGTGATGAGTGTCAGGGGTATAACTGAGGTGTGAATTGGGGAAGGGGTCCCTCTCCAGAGGCACCAGTTTGAGCTGCAACCAAAGAACTGACAGGAGACTAATTGGAAACATACACTTGGACTTGGCATTCTTACTGGGGTCCTAGGGTCAGACACAGTTACTGTCTCAATCTCTAGCAATTGATAAAAATTTAGTATTTGCTGGATGTGAACTACTTTTCCTCAGCTTAAGAGGTTTATTTGCAGTGCTGCAATGTCCTACTGATTCTAGAAAATTCACTTTCAAAGTTACTTTTTTTGTTTAATTTCTATCCTAATGCTAATTTTCTATAAGCAGCAGCAGGACATGCTGTGAGTCATTTGAAAGGTGACCTTGTACCAGGAAACAATTACTTAACCAGCAGAAAAACCTGCTCCTTTGTAGATTAATCAACATCCATTGTTTCTTTTCCCAGTTAATTCCATGTATTACAAGATACCCTTTGCACAAAGTTCAATGCCTCTCAATCACTCCAGTGAGTTTTGAGGTGCTCATTGTTTAAATTCCACAGTATGTCCACAGGCCCTGGCCCCTTTAAGGGGGAAAAAAAAGGCAAATCCAAAAATCCAAAGCTACCATCTTAAATTTGATTTGTCATCAGTTATTCTCAATCAGGAGAAAGTACAGTGGCATATATTGCAGTTCACATAGGAAAAGGAATGAAAGAATTTACTGCTCTGGTTTTTCTTCTCAGATAATCTGTCAGTCTCCAAACACTCATCTGTTCCTGTAGGAGTTTTTTTTTTTGGTGAAGAATGTAGGAAATATTCTCCTTAAGGAGAAAGTGTTGGTGGAAAAACCCTCCCATGCATTTGGATGCCTCGAGGCTGTAAGACAGGAAGGAAGCAGCTGAGCAGGGTTGGTGGCAGATGCTTCCCAGACCCATCTCAACCCACCTGCCCCAGGACTCTGTGGTTCTAGCAGTGCAGGGTCAGCCCATGCAGCCCAGAACAGCTCACAGGATCAGCTCCTGCTCTGCTGCAGCTATCCCAGTTTCCAGGATTCAAAAGGGAAATCCAGAACACTCCATCTCCCCCTCCACCGAGTCCTCAGTGCTCCTGGGCTGGGAAGGGCCAGGCTGGACACAGCCCTTCTGCTCAGATTGAACCCAGCTCTCAGGGTGAAGAAGAAAAATCAAGAAATGGCCAATTGGCCCTTCTTCATATGAGAAGCAAATTCTGTATTTTAGAGAATGAAGGACAGCTCTGTCCTTCACACTTCAATAATAATTCCAGAGTCATTGAAATAATGATAAGTGGGAGACAAGGAATATTCACAGCTGGAGAGGTGCCTCCTTCAGGAGCAACAAGGCACCACCTCTGGTATTTTTGTGCATTTCTGCCACTTGTACACATTCTAATCCCAGTTCAGGGTCTATGAGGATGCTTATTTCCTTCCCCTCCAAGAACCACAGAAGACTTAGCAAAAACCCCAAAATAATAAAAACTTCAGGAATGGAAGCCACTTAGAAAACTCAAGGGATTTTAATGACTGAATGAATAAAGAACTACTTATTATATTTAAGTAGCAAACAAGTATTTTGCTATCAAAGCACAAGCTAAAGAATTTAAAGAAGCCATAAACATTAGTAAGCCCAACATACAGAACTTGGGAGTAAGAAGGCATTTTACACACAAGAGTTTATCAACACAAAACTGTTTAATATTTATTAAATGACACAAAATACCTAGATAACAGACTCACTCTCTGAGAGGACATGTATTTACATTATTTACCAACTTAAGAAAGACTCTCTGTACCCATATCAGACTTATGAAACATAAAAAAGGTTTTGCTGCTTTTTGCATCGAAGGATGCAACGGTGATACATGCCCTGTTTGCAAGTCTGCATAAACTATAAGTTTTTGATGCTGTGAAAAAGCACATTTTCATATTCTGGTAGCTGAGGGAAGAGGCTTCTGAAAAGTAACAGGGTTAGTTTTTCCCCCCCACTCCAGACACACTCTCAAGACTGTTATACAAAAAGTATATTACATTTTTGAATGCTGCTGTACTCTTACAATTTTAGTGTAACGTTTCAAAGAAAATGTTCTTCCTACTATATGAGAGCACTAAAAAAAAGAGTGGTATTTGAACATTTTTTTAGATGCACTTTTTTTTTTTGTTTTAAAAGAAAGCATTAGGGCAAATGATATGTCTAGGAAAGAATGAAAGGCTGACAAAAAAAAAAAAAAAGAAGAAAAGCTGAGACCAAAATATGAAGAACAGCTAAAGCAACTTAACAATTTGCTAGGGATTTTTTAAAATTTTTTTTTATTAACTATTTACTTTGGCACCTTTGTGTAAACTATAGAACAAAACAACGTTTACAACACATTTGCAATTACAGCATTTAAACAAAATGGTCACTTTTGAAACCAGCCAAGACAAAAAAATAGTCCATTTATGGGTATAAAGATTAAAAAACCTAAAATATATATTTCTAAGAATAAACTGCAATTTCTTATGAACAAGGTGCTATAAACTGCATGCAAGAGTCAAGATTAAAAATGTGTGGCCATAAAGACAAGCTGTGTTCTAGCCAGATGAGTTGTGGTCCAAGCCCATTTCAGTTTTTTCTTACAGAGATATATATGGCTCAAGAAGCAGGCACATGATCCCAGCAAGAATTTGCGGAGTTGTACGACGACAAATCTTGGCTGCAGCTTTGTCATGAACCAGGAATGAGCCAGACCTTGGCAGAAGAGATGAACAAGTTCTTGGGGAAAACCCATGAGCTACAAGGAGAAGCCTTCTCCCCTCCCCTCGCTCGCCCCTCTCCTGGCCTGGCCAGGGTTCTCAAAGTCCATTCTTTGGGTTGCTTTAACTGGATTGAGCTTAGGGTCTGCCTCAGATTGTGAATTCTGATGAGATTTCAGGACATTTTCTGTATAATATTTTCTGCATTAGACAGGATAAAAATGAAAGAAACCTACAGTCCTTTGCAGTTTGTTTGAGTGAATGTGACACTTGTGTAATGAGGGAGGGTTTTGCCACAGTGGGTGTTCACACATGGAGTGGTGTTAGATTGATATGCTACAACAGACTGAATGGAACCAGCTCAATGCATCAGCTCCTGTCTCCCAAAGAGTTAAGTCTTATGCTTCTTCTCCATTTCTCTTTAAAAGGAATCTTTTATTGGCTGAAGATACAAAACACATACAAGAAAAGGAACATTGAATGCGAAACACAGAAGTTTTTTTTATGGTGGGAGGCATTCTTTCCTCCCCAGTGGATCTCTATTTGAGCTAACACTTGAAGATTTGCAGGAGGAGTCTCCAAGGTTCTTCCCACATAACTCTACTGTCAGTATTTGTCTCACAGAGGCAGGGGTGGCCCTGGATGTCTACCAGTGGTTATGCTGCAATAGTGTCAAGGGGCAAGGCAGATTTTCTGCAGATCACAAAGAGCTGTATGATGGTTAGTTGAGGGTGACTGCAAATAATTTAGTAGGGGAAAAACCACCCACATTTGTTTAATCTGTCAGCTGAGGACTGCATACAAAAGAGCCTGAGAAAAAACATGGCTGGAGAATATATGGAATTAAACAGCAGATAAAAAAAAGCACTAAGGATGGGATGTGTCAGATAGAAAACACACACACACATACTCTCACATGCACACCCCTGAATGTGGGATCACAGTGATAGAAGTTAGAGTCAGAGAGAGCTAAGTTACACTGCCACTAAACAAAAGTAACATCTTGCTTCCAAGAGATATCTGGTATTCCCCAGGACTATCAGTGCCTGAAAGAGGATGAGGTTTTTCATTGTGCTCTGCAACACAGCTGATCATAGGTACAAAGCCTGGCTGGGTAAGGAAGAACTGGGATACGTAGAGGAGTTCCTTTTCTGCTGACACCTTTTTTTTTTCCATATATTCCTGGTACATGCTGCTATAAGCAATAAAAAATGTATTTTGTTGAAACAAAGCTCTACATTCAAGTGACTTACTCTCCCATGTCTTATAAAGATGCAAAGAATGCTCTCTGGCCATCTAAGAAAATATATTTTAGATGCCTTGTAGCAATACTTAACTTACTATATGAGAGGTAGGCTTCTGGGTTCTAGGAGGCCTGCTAGGCTCTAGGGCTGAGTTCTTAAAGCTTTAAGTTAAAGCAATCCAAAGCAGGGCAGTCTTAGAAGAGCTGCCCTGTCTAAACCTTGAGGTTAGTTCAAGTTTAGAATGTTGCAAAGCAAAACAAGTATTAAAATCCACTTGCAGTTTTTGTTCTTACAGCTTTACCACAATAACAGTGTGGCTTGTCATCTTTATTCTAGAGTATTGCTGCCAAGAGGTGAAGGCCTCCTACCCATGACTAGTAAAAACTGTCACTTCTTCCATTATGGCTGTTTTATGCTTAAAATTCTCAAAGGTGAACACCAAGTCTCATAGGCAAGCCATATAAATCTAATCTGAACTTGTTTTGTTGTAGCAGTTATTTAAGAATGGTGTTTGTATATACAGTACATATGCCCACACTGCAAACTTTATACTCCTTTTATAATGGCACCATTTTGTCTTAATTGCAACCAAGAATATTTCCCATTAGATCAGCAATAAGCATAGCTTGGCTTATTCCCCATTTTCCCCCCTCAAGAGAAACAAATCCAAATGTGGGCATCAACCAAACCAATGGTATGCATAACTGAAATGCATTCTGTACAGTAAATTAAAAGTTTGCATGCAGTTTAAGCATTTTAAAGGCTATTTTCTTACATTAATGAACCTTCTGTTTCCATTTAAAGATGTGAAAGATATCTGTCATATATCAAGGGACTCCTCTTCAGACCCAGAGACAAATGGAATCAGAAAGACCAGGTACTTTCTTTCAGCTTTCTGCACATCTTACTAAATAACATGCAAAGAGTTCAACAGCATTCTTCTTAAAATGTAAATATTACTCTTTAAATGGGCATGTTAACCACTGAAAGAAGTCCACTCTACTATACTTTTCCATTACACTGCTTTCATTCAATCATCGGTAGTATAAAAAGTCAATTAACGGGATCAAGAGGCTACTTTATCCACTGGCAACTGTGTAGGACACCAAGTGTGCAGTAAAACAAAGGCCAACATATGTTTATGCAATATAGTTGTACTGATTCGGGTTTTCTTTATCTCTTTCCATGTAGTCCCTGTCAATCAAGGATTCTATTCTCTTCTTAAGGTCAGCAGGCTGTAAAACAAAGCACATGTCAGCATTATTACTTGGCAGTCAATGCTTCTTGGTTCTTTCTTTCCACTTGAGCCAAATATCTATATTGTTTGACATGGCTGAGGAAACAGAAATCCCACTTTAAAAAAGTCCTTTAAAGTATCAGAGCTTCTAAAGTCTGCAATGTGTAACTGATAGAACAGAAAGTTACAAAGTTAGCTATCACCTGCAGCTAAACAGATTTTTGCAGGAAGGGAAGATACTTGCTGCTGTTTGAACTGAACTCTAAATAAGTGCAGTTTGTGCATCATGTACCAAAGTGTTTCTATTTCTGACTTTTAGCCAGTAAAAGTACAAGTTTCATTTCCTCTTGAAGCAAATGAGTTGTGCAATAGTTTGTCTGCCCTGTGATTTTTGTTGGGGGAGGAACTTTATAAAAATGCCTCATGATAACAAGTGAGGAAAATTATTTAAATGATCTGCTATAATCTTACACAGCCCAACTGCAATTTATGCAATCCTTACAGACCTGCAGGCACTCAACATGCTAATACAATGGAATGAAATAGCAGGACCTTTTGTTTTACAATTCCACTGATAGAAAGCACCATATATTTGAATTCCAACAATGCGTCACTGTCTGTTTGAAATCCCATTTCCATTTGTACACAATAAGCCAGTTATTTTATATTGCAACTGTGGGCTTCTTCAGCTTTGAGACATTCACCAATATTTTATTTTTATTCCTATATATGTGTGTATATATATTAACCAGTATAATCCATCCAGAAAAAACACTGTACTTCAAGAGCTTCAGCCAAGTTAAGATTGCAATGCAGAATTGGTTTTGAGATCTGAAGCATTTTCTCCTTTGCTCAAGAATGCCCTGCCAGAACACTGCAAACAGTGGAACAGCAATGTACAAGGAGAGCCAGCTGCTCCCTTACTGCTAACAAACTCCAGGGCTGAAATCCTTTGGAAATACATTTTAGTAACAACTGGCACTTTAAAAACTCCTGAAAGTGAGTATTTGCCCTTTCTAATACTAAAAAGCTGCATATTTTAGAAGCACTGTTTGACTGAGGGCAGGCCAGGGAAGATGAAAAGAACTGATAGAGTTTTAGAAGTATTAAAATCAGCACAGCACCTTGACTGGGAATTTCAGCTGGTTGTAGACCTCTGACACGAGCAGGTTGTGACTCAGCGTCTTGCGCATCTTCATGATCCGCACAATGGCGGCGTCGATCTGGTACTGCCGGTCCTGGAACACCCTCTCTGTAGTGCTTGCCTGCTCCTCCACCTGAGGGACCCATTCAGAAAAGCTTTAATGAGAACAGCAGCACTGTCAAAACAATTCTTTCAGTCTCCAAGACAATTCTCAGTGTTAAGACAGTGAAGTGCCTGCTGTCAAATATCTGACATAAAGCCTTTACAAATACGAAGGCTGATTGTCTGTTTAAAAACACACTTGTACAAAGATTTAAAACCTTTGTTCAGCTTTTACATTGGATGGCTGTCAGAGAAACAAGTCCACAGTGTATTTTCCATGTTCACAAACAGTCAGTAAAGCTCACAGAACTATAAAGGACAAAAAGAGCATTTCAGAACTGGAACTTCTCTTAACCTTAGAGACATCCAGCATCACTGGTGTCTTAGTACACAGGCACACATTTAAATCACTGTTAGGTATGTGCTGACATCCAAATTACAGGTGTAACTCTGACAGAGGTATCAGCACGTACATGACAACCAGGAGGAAAAAAAGCTTGTAAAAGGGCAGGCAACAAAGTTCTTAACCCAAGGATCTGAACCCCAGAGATTAAAAAAAATATACCGTTTCTTTCATCTGAATTTGGTTGATTTTTATCCTGAAGAGCTTATGTCTGAAATCATCATTACATGTGAATTTATCACCATCTTCCACATCTTTGCCTTTGGGGCTTTTAGTCAGTACTCTGGCTTTGCCACAAGCCAGAGATTGAAGTGTCCTTCTCAGCTCTCCATCCTCTAAAGCAGAAACAAGTTGTTTAGGTTTCTTTAGTAAGAACACTTGGAAGTACTCTGTTGTTTTTGATACCAACCTATCCCAGTGGCTTGCTTTATCTCCTCTAAACTGAACTCCTCTCCTTCATTAAACATGAGCAGCACCAGTGTCTGGAACAGGGAGACCTGAAGTTCTTTTTTGCCCTGTCACAAGGGAAATAAACAGATATCACCAGGCTATTTTTTCTGGGGAGTGGTGGGAAAGGAATGAGAGGAACATGAGAAACAAGTCACTCTTGCATGTCAGTTGTTTCACTAACAGAGTGTTATTTTATTCACTTGAGAATATGGAACAATAAAAGTTACTGGTCACTTCTATTTACTATGAAATGCAGCACAACCTTGAGGCTACAAGGCTGGACTATTCATTCTATCCAGTGACAAAATTCACCCAAGATATGCATCAGATGACTTAAAGCACAGAGTACTTAAAATTACAATTTAGAAGGCCTTTAAGTCAAAATCTAACACAAACATTAGTTTAAGGAACACAGTATAAGGAACCATAGAATCTTTGAAACAATCAGGTTTGATAATACTTGTTTTACCATTAACTTTTTCTGAAAATTGTTGTGGTAAGCATTCCTATTTCATGAGAATCTTGTGTCCACAGAAATACTGAAGGGGAATAACTGGAAACCCTTTCAAAAAGGTTGTGTTCTTGTACAATCCAGAATTTTTCTGTATTTCAGTAGTAAAAAGCTTACTGTGAAGATTCTCAATGCTATCAGATGAAGTAAAGCCATTGAAGAAGCATGGCTCCCTTTTTTTTCTCCTCACTATAAAAATGAGGGCAGTTTTTAATCTGGAGCTAAAGCCAGTGGATATTTTCCCCAACAGGTGTTTCTTTCCCCACCAATACAGTAATCAGGTGCATTTTCTTAGACATTAACACATCTGTTTCAGAAACTATCATTACCTGGAAAAGATAGCAGGAGGTTAAAAGTAATTGCAGAAACAGTGTTAAGTTTTCCATCACAGCACAAAAAAGCTTCCCCATTCATCCCTAAGGTACAACCCAGACTTGCAATCAACAACACAACAGTAGTAACAGAAACAACAGACTCACCTCTTTAAATTCTGCTTTTAGCACACAGTGTCCTAGTGTTGACTGCCACTGGAGTTTCCTACCACTGTGTTTTCCTAAATAAAAGGTCTTGAAAATCTCCTGCAGTTTTACCATCTAAAGAAAGAAAAATCCCAAAACACTGAAACACAATTTCTACTTTAAAAGCATCCTTCCCTCCTCCACAATCAATTAAGCCTTAAATCAAGGCTTAGAATGATAAAGGGAACTGCAAGAAAACAAATTTCATTTTAAAAAAGATAGTTCTGCATTTCTTTCTCTATGCACATTGAAAACCAAGTGTCAGTGGATGTCAAGTTGCATTTCTGACAGGCCAATACTTGTATAACCCATGAAGTTCATTACCTCTGGGGGCAGGTGGACCTCCATAGGCACGTAGGTTGGCCAGTATCCCATAGTCAGAATATTCACTGTTAGTTCAATGTTGCCAGGGACATTCTGATTTTGCATATACTGCAAAGAGAAACAAAATAAATTGAAATAGAGCTGTTTTAATGATACATATTTCAGACAGAACTGAAAAGTTAGAACAGGCATTGCAAGAGCAGAAAAGACAAATGACCACATGAAGTGTTTGTTGTATACACTGCAAGTTACATACAAGAAAATGAAGGTAAGAACAAGCACTTTTCTGAAGTTCAAAAGGCACTTCCATAAAAGAAGAAAACAGCAAATGCAGTGTTTTAGCAGGCTGAGATCTTATTAAGTGTGAATAGAGGAAAGAATGTTAACAATTGCTTGTAATCAAAACATTACAAAATCACCAGAATTAAATGTGCAAAAACTTCCAAGCCAGGCACCAGAATACAGTGATGTTAAAAATGTCTTACAGCTGGTGTTAAAATGTTTTGTAAGATTACAATTCTCTTATTGCTGTGGGTTGTTTATTTGTTTGTTTGAAGAAGCTTGTCTCAGTTTTTTTGCTGAGGAAAAACCTTTAATAAATTCAGTAATATTTTCAAGAGCACAGATAGGACAGACAGGATTTTCCCCAGTACCTGTTTGAATTGTATCATTATGTCTTTTGAAAGCTCCATATCTTTAAACATTCCTTCAAGTTTGCTGGTGAAAGCAGCTCCACATTCTATAAAAGAGAAAACATAAGTATTAGAAATTATTCTGTTTATTTTCAACACCTCAGAGTACTTATTCTCAGTGCCAGAATGTACTTCTAAGCAAGATGACCTTTTCCACCAGGTTTTCTTACATAAAGACCTGGATTCTAATTAAGGAACAGAATAAGGTTACAAACAAGGAAAAGGCAGATGTTTTGATGTGGTAGCTATTTTGCAACCCAGTTGTTTTTCCACATGGATCTGACTGTTCATTCTCTGACTATGGTGGCCACTGGTCACTCAGATGAAATTCCAATCCCTATCAGCTGCCTTTCAAACTGTGTCCTGATGGCAGAATTAGATCAAGCTCTAAAAATCTCACCCTTATCACCCAAAGGCTCCATCCAATGAAACAATAAAGACCAGACTAGAGAACAACTAGCTGGCAGTGAATAACAACTGGAAGTCATCTTTTCTCTGAGCACATCACTGATTTACCCAGCAGGGAGCCTCAAGCCTATCCCACAGGCCAAGATACACTGTGCACTTTTAAGTTCCTGGGTTTTGGCTTTTCCTGTTATAATTACAAAACTAAAAGCAAATGAATCTCCTCAAAACCCACCAGTCATTCAGGACCTGCACAGAGGCTTCTGCCCTCATGGAAAAAGGAAATACCAACAGTGCTTCTGTGAAGGCCTGTTAAAACAACTACTTTCAAAAGAAAGCTGATGGATAGAAATGATAGATAAAAATGATAGATATTTACCATGTTTGAGTTTGGAAAGCATAGATTTTTCAGCGTCTACTGATGCACTCTTCCCAACTAATAGTCTCTTTGCTAGATCTTTTTTATAAAAGGCCTCAAAGACATCTTTTCCTGTAAGAGATGAGATTTGAAAGTGAACACAAAGCACTGCTGGTTTTAAACAAACATTACCTAAAAAGACACAATTCAAAGCTCAGAAAAAACAAAAAGGGCCTTCATATGAAGATTTCCACATTTTGTTATTTGCAATTTGACAGGCAAAGTAGTTAGACAGCACTACACCAACAAAACACAGCCACAGAGAACAAACAACTGAAAATGTAACCAGACTGCAAAAATAATTTCAAAGTACCTTTATGTTACTGGGTAAACAACTGTATCCCCACCAAAAAAACCTAATACTTACCATATATGAATCTAAATATGATCATAATTTTATCCAGCATTTTTTCAAGTTCTTCATCAGTAGCTTCTTTGTTGCCTGCACGAAGCTTTGAATCTACATATTTAGCTAAAAGAGTGTTGAAAAACAGAGTTTAGCACATGCTTAATATCACAGTGAAACAAAACCTCTAAATCTAATATGAAATCCTGAAAATGGAAAGGATCCTGAAATCACTTTCTATCAGCCTCATAACAGCTACCTTGATACATTTTCATAGAGTTTATAAAGTTATACAAACACTACAGCCTAGTATCTTTTTCTAGATAAGCAATGACTGCATCTTAACTAAAAACATTTTGCCTATGAAAAAAAATCTTGGTCTATGTTGTGATCTCAAAGTAAAGTCACTGCTGTTGCAGATTGACATGGCTGTAATAGAAGCAAAAAAATCAGATAAAAATATGTAAATCCGTTATTTAAATGTGTTGACTATACTGCTGAATTTCTCTAGCGTATCATTATTTTGTTTTAATTTCCAGTTTCAATCAAACTAGACTGTTTTAATTTCAAATGGGCTGGTAAGCACATTACAGTTAGGGAATTAATACAAAAAAAGGAGGGCAGAAAGTATCACTCCACAAGCTTAACAGCACAACCAATTGCAAAGCAGCTTTTCATTTATTTATTATTCACTGTGTGGGGAAATGATTCCAATGCAGAGTACCAGGCATGTAATGCACCAATCTGTGAGTAGCATTCTTTGAAAACCCAAGGCTCTGTCCCCATACCATGAGAGCTTCAGTGCATCCCCAGCTTTCTTGCCTTGTATTAAACCCCTGACAGCTCTGTGCACACATGCTGGTGGCACAGTTATGTAAGCTTCTGAAAAATTCTAATTATTAGCAGTATTCTCATGTCTGGACACCAGCCAATTGCTGGAATGCCCAAATTTTGATGTTCTGCACTTTTTTAAAGCCTAGCCAGTTAAGTGATGACCAGCTTGCTTTTAATGTTTGATGCTACCCTCCCAAACAATTCCCTTGCATCTGGTGGCACAGCAGATCCCAGGCTGATGTGCACTGTGCATGTATTAACACAATTCCAGCATATCCCATCTGTAAGAGCATCAGCAACTCAGCACCCAAATTCTCACAGCAAAGAAATTGAAGAAAATACCTATGAGTTCAGCTGGCTTATTTGGTCTTTTGTTAATGAATGTTTCAAAGGCTTCTTTCATGGCATTTACAAACTTCTCATTCTTGAGAAAGCAAACATCAATAATATGGTCAACTTTGTCTTTAAAATCAAGAAGTTCTTGGACCATGGTTTTGTCTTTTTCAGGATTAATTACTATGGTGCTACCAAATGCCTGCAAAATAAAACATATCTTTCAATTAGCCTGAATAATTAATTTAAATAACAAGAGTTCTAAAATCTTAAGTTACCTTTGTAATATGTTGTTTCTGGTACTCATATTAGTTCCAGTAACAACAAAAGTATTACTTTATTATGTATTATTGTATTATGAAGTGTTTACTACATAAATCATCCCTAGGCCTTGCACATTGATTCAAAAACAACTGATGAAAAAGTGAATTGATTGAGAACTTCTGTCTAAAGAAATGAAGTTTTGCAAGACAAAATTAACGCATCCTTTTTAATCCTCTATATCCTCAGGTTTTACACAGGTAATGCTCCCACTAAATTGAGTTTTATTTTATAGTACTCTTCCTTCACAACAACCAAATTTTCTGTGACATTTTCACTGAGAAATAAAATGAATCATCCTAACTGATATTCAAGTGCTTTTTGAACCTCAGCTGGCTGGTAACTTGAACAACCACTCATTCTCACAGGAAATTTTATTAGGAAGAAGACAAACATTCTCCAATAAAAAATGAAGAAACATGGCTGTCCCACAAACTAACTAAAAGCAAGATTATAAAATTTAAATGTATTTGGAGTTCAATAATTAAACTGAATATTCACTGTTCTCTTCAATAGAGCTAGAACAGTAATTATACCTTTCCTGGGATGTTTCAATAGCTGTCTATTAAATAACAGGTTTATAAGCAAATATCTTCAATTTTTAGAAAAATGCAATAGTTTACAGAGATGACTCAAGTATGTGTGTATAAACCCCAGTGATACAGCAGTGGCAGCTGTTGCAGAGCTCTAGAACAGTACCTTTATGTATTCAATCCAGTGCTGCAAGAGAACCTGGACTCCACCTCTCACACGACTGAATAACTGGTACAGAAGGGACAGGTCTTGAATTCTGTTTTCATCAAGAAGGTGATTTAGACCTGCCAGTGGGAGAATTTCAATAGAAATTAAAACCAGAGTAACCCAAAGAAAGCACAGCTTATTACTACAGTGAGGCCTCTTCAAAACGAGTATTTTTAATCGAAACATTAGTGGTGGTATTTTTTTGGTTTTTATTTTATTTTAAAGTACCTAATTTAACCGTGAAACACAAAATATCTGGCTGAAACCTTAAGAATCTTATTACTGCACATGATTTTATTGCACTTAGGATACAAGTGCTTTATATAACAACCTTATCACTACATCTTTGCTTACTGCTTTACTATTCCCTAAAGATTTGAAAAGTTTACACTGTACTGATCAGCAGGAAAAATTCCTTGGCAAGACAGCTCTGAGTTTCAACTCCAGCTGGAAAATGAATCTTACAGATGATTGAAGGCAATCAACTTCAAGAAATATCTTAACCTTCACTTTTTAACTTTCTGGAGAAGGTTTGATGCTCTACAGCAAGGTTCTAATGAAACAGATGGGCAAACATTGATGCTCCTCTCAATGAACAGTTTGTTACACATGTGCAGGAAGATGCTCACATACCTGTTTCATTCAGAATTTGGCTACTAAGGAACTGATTGTTTATTATTCAACTCTTGCTGCATCTTGTTCCTATTTCCAGATGATCTCTGAGATAACCAGAGGGTCACTTGACTCCACAGAGACTATTGTAGAACTGAGGCAATGTATTCCACAGCTCAAATTATACTACATTTTAAAAATAAGCTGCTTTTTGTCAGCAGCAACTACTCAGTATCTCCCTTTTCTGTTACAGCCATAATTCAAAGTGTACTCCTTTCTTTACCTCCAAGTCTTCAAAATGCCACTTAACACATTGAGCTTGAGTCTCCTGTTCTAATTTTCCTTTTGCTTTGCTGTGTTATCAGAAGACAGCACAGTGTCCCCTTATCTGCAACCAGAATGGCCAGTGCTATTTTGGGCACTGAGGAGCAAAGGGAGTTAAGGAATGGTGCAGCTTGTCCTCCCCCAGCACCCATGGCTTTCTTTCAGCACAGGAGCTGAAAGCCCCAAAGCAGTAATTAGAAACATTTCCATAAAGAAGAAAGATTACCTTTCTGAAGAATGGCTGTTAAATGTTCACCTAGAAGTTGCTTTTCTACAGTAGCAATTAGTGGCTTCCTACAGAAGAAATGTTTAGAATTACTTTTCCTTTTTCCATTACTGACAGTTTTAAATCCTTCTTTTGAGATTATGTTAATTACATTATCATTGGGAGTGCTCTAATTATCTGTGGCCAAAGACCTAAAATGATTACACACATTTATCCTTTTTCTCCCCAGTAAACGATATTTTTTTCTGTTTGCTGACTGATGATTTTAATTCACACAATAAGCTTGTTGTACATGACCTGCAGGCAGCTGGACAATGATTCCATCAGTGAAGAAGTTGGGGAGAATTCATCCAATAATCTGCCTAATCCTGTGTTGTGGGAGGACATTCATGTCTTGTGAGACAAACCAAGGACAGATCTCAAGTCAAGAGGTATTAAAACAAAACAGGGAATTGCCCACTAATACTGGTGTGGAAGAAGAAAGCCATTGAACAAGCTAAATGCTTTTAACAGCTGAAAGAGGAAGGAAATCAAAATGTAATAAAACACCTCTCTCTCAGAGGTTTTGATATCGGTGACCTACATTTTCTGTCAGACACAACAGCTGTAGCTTTGTGTTAGAAGGCCTCCACCTGACTGTGTTGGAGGAAATCCTGCCTCTAAGTATAAAAGATGGGAGAATGACATTATTTAAAAATTTCCCAGACTCAACATGCAAATATTTTTTGCAAATATTCAGAGGTTTTACCTTAAGAATATTCTATGCCAAGTCTTATCACTTTCAGGTAGGACAACAGTTGACTAATTACATTTCAGCAGGAAGGAGACATCTGGGCTGGGAGAGGCAGCCTATTCTTCTTCATGCAAATACTGAACATTTATGCCAATATAACAGTGACTTAGAAGAATAAAATGCTTTTAGCTGTGTGAGCCAAGACAGTGCTTCATTGTAAACATGGAAATGTGGGAAGTGAAAAGCATCTGATAGTCAGTCAATAACAGAAATAAATTGCAGCTACTTAAATGGCCCTCACCAGAAGAGGAGCCAAACTGCTCATACCACCAGGCAAAGAGAAATTACACTTACTGTGTGCTCTGATCTAAGTAAGTGATTATTCTGTCTGCTTCTTCTTCCAAGCGCTTGTTGACATGGTGAAGATATTCTGGAACCTGAAAATGCCAGAGTAGTTTTGTATGTTAAAAAAAAAACAAACAACAGAAGGGAAAAAGGGAGACAGCACTGGTCTGACAGAAGTAGCAGCTTCAGTTTTAATCAAAAATCATTGGCACTGTGACTGAAGGCAGCTGCACACGCATTTCCTTTTCCAGAATACTATAAAACAAAGTCCCATTACTGCCTTGTACACTAAGGCAGCAGAGTATTTCTGTTCCCTGACACTGCTTTGACAGTAGGCACAACAAACACTGTCAAACATCCCAAATACCTCTCGCTCCTGCATCAGCCTCTGGCCCTCTGCTGCATACAGGCGATTGGTCTCCTCCAAGAATCTGTGCTCGAAAGAGTCCTGATAAATCTGGGGAAACAACGTGACACAAAGCCAGGGTAAAGCTTACTGAGCACCAAGTAAGAATGTGAGCTCTTTCCTGGTTTTAAGGTGAAACAGGTGTACTCACCTGCAGGTCAGAAAGCATGCTCAGAAGGCTTCGCAGTAAGCTCCTGTCAATGGCCTCACCATTTCTTTCCCTCTCAATCAGCAGCAGAATGCCATCAATAGTTTTGTTCTGAACCTTCTGATCACTGATTATATGAGTTCTGAACAATTCTAGTCCCATATCCCTAAAAAGAAAGCAAAGACTGTTCAATAAATTGTTTAAGAATAAATCCCAGATATCTCTTATTAACGATGATCTAGATCTAATAAAGAGGCCAATACCAGCATTCTTCCAGTTCCTCATTCCTCTGCCTCAAATCACTCAAGATGAACAAATATATGAACACTAGAATAAACCATGACACTGCACCAATATGAAACTACACATTTTAAATACCAACCCAGATATTTTTTCCTAAATAACCATGTAACTTTTGCAACATCTTTATTTTTCAGCTGGTTGGCAGGATGTTGGAACATCAACCTTCATGAGAAAAAAAAATATCATCCTGTGTTCAAATTCCATGGTTATGGTGCTGGACAATATTCCTTTTTTGTCCATCACTTACTCATCTCTTATTCTTAGGCACAGCTTAGAAGAACTCAGTGATGTGACAGACAAGGATCTCTGCAATGACCATCCCAATTAAATAATTTCCATGAATTTGGAACTATGGGTATGGTCACTCTTAGGAAAAGTCAAGCCCTCCATCAATCTCTTCCAAAGTAATTCATGGACCAAATAACAGTAAGGCATATACTAATTATTAATAATAAGAGGAGCAGAAGTTGAAGTCCAAAACAGCATATCTTGCTTTTATTTTAAGTAATTCTTTCCAACTTGAAATACTGTGCCTGCTAAGGCAGTTATTGGGCACCTCAAACCCTTCCTTACACTTCAGTTGTGGACCAGACCCCTTCCTTTAACTGTGCAAACTGGAGGCTGATATCTACTTCACTGAAATTTGGGATCACAGCTATTCTAGAACAATCCTATAATTTATGGCAAATAAATTCAAAGTCTTCCTTTGCAACAAGCACTCATGCTTTCACCATGTAATTTAAAGGTCACTATGAGGTTTGTATTAAAAAAATCCATCTGAAAATCAGCAAGATCTAAGCAATAGTTGAAACACATCCACAAATAATTTTATTTCTACCCCCCAAATAATTTAATTCTTTGTGCCCTTACCAAATAGATGGCAGCATTGAGTTCTGCAGGACATAAGTTCGATCCAAGAACAGGAAGATACTTCTGATCATAATCTGTCACAGGAAGGAATAAAACAGCTACAATCATTTTACTCTTGAAACTGAAAAGCAACACCAGTTATGCTCAACAACAACAAGAAATCCCACCAATTGGTTTCAGGCAGTTCTTTCTTGGACACTGCTAATTTAATTATTTATTTATCCCTTGCAATCCCTGCAAGGTGATCAATGTTACAGTTTGCATATTTCTGTATAACAGAACAGCTCCTTTAAAAATAGGTATAAAGGAGAAAGGTTTGCATAAAACAGACAATGAGGAATTAGGGGTGTCTGTGTGTCCAGGATCAGACCCATATGCCAAGAAACACAGCACAGGCAAGTTATTTTCAAGGCTTGATTTCTAACAAACTAGATACAGCTGTATATCACAAAGAAACCTTACATAAATTTAAGACATTTTAGAAATTTGAAAAAAAAAAGTTAAGCAAAACAGGCTGACAAAGCAACTGGTTTTCCTTAAAAAGATAAACTTACCATTTGTCTGCAGTGATCTTGCCAGCATTTGTCTATTTTCTTTAGAAAAAGGACACTATCCAATGAATCCGTGAAGAAATCATTAAGAAAACCATGATTAATAGATGGTGTAAACAATGAAATGAACCAACTTTATTATTTTTTAAAGACACTTAGCAGGGAGCACAACAAACTCACCTACTCTCACAAAGAACTACCAGATAATTCCTTGTAACACATTTATTTTTATTTTTTAATAAGGGTCTTTGTGTTAATAATGAGAAATCAAAATTATCAGAACAAGTAAAAAAATTATCTAAATAATTCTGAATATTTTGTTTAATCCCCATCCCTGGGGAATGGAACAAACATACATATCCCCATACCTCAAAAACCAACAATACCCAATACATGTAAGAGCTTACCACTACACTGTAATTTCAGCTCATGTGAAGAGTTAACATTAAGAAATAAATTCTGTCCTTCAAATAAATCTTTTATTCAGCTCTGACATGCTGCCAGACCCCCATTACTTTTCCAAAAAAACCCAACAGCTACTTGTTGGATGACTTTTCACTTTATCTAAGCTTGGCAAGTTCAATATAAAAAAGCCTGACATGATACAGCCAATGAAGGCTTTTTAAACCTTGCTGCAAATCCAACACAGATTTCTGTAAGATGTCAATGTTTCAGAAATACCAGTGAAACTTTCTCAGAAACTTTTCAATGGTTACAGGCATAAATGGAACAAGTAATGTTCCCCTAGCTCCCACAAAGAAATAAAAGCAAAACCAATTACACAAAGCCTAGGAATTCAGATTATCATGGCCTAATGTCATGAACTATTGAAAGAAATCCATCACTATATACTTGCAGGTAAAACAATTTTGGCTTGTCAACAGCTAAGAAAAGGATATTCTCTGAATTGGTGAATTTGTGCTTTAATGTGGTCTTCACAGATCTGCCTCAATTGTTTGTACAAATTTGCAGAGATCTTGTAGGAGCAGAGATTTTCAACAGCCTGAAGAGAAAGAGAAACAAATCTTGCTATATTCTTACATGTGGTTTTACAAGAAAGGAGGACACCCCTTCCCAGACCAGGATTCTGCTTCTCCCAGCTTTTAACCCAGTGAAGTGCTGCATGCAAACACCAGAGACAGACATGGCACTGCAATGGGACAGGAGATAAAGGCAGGCTGTGCCCTCAACAGCTCACAGACCACCAATTTTGTCTCTCATGTGGAACTGCAGGACTGACATCTCTAAAAACAAGGGTGGTACTTTAATATCCTCCAGTAGCTTGCTGGGCTTCACACCTCAAAGCAGTCACCTAAAGTATAATTTTATTAACTGCTGTGCTCTGCATGTCACACTGATATTAGTGGAAAAGCACTGCCAGATTAATTTCATTTTGCAGTCCTTTCCTTGATTAAGCTTCCCTCATCCCCAAAAGTACATATGTATACATATATTATCTATCTTATCTATCCATCCACCAACTCCCTGTCTGAATAAGTTTAATTATAATCCTGAATATTAGTAGCATGACTACATTTACAGAGACAATCCCAGATTTCTAGATCTCATCAAGTATTAGAAGAATTACCACTGTGCTCACAGTAAGAAGTGAAAAGAAGTTTAATGGGGCCATGTCTTGGAGACTGATCAAGAAAACAATAATTCTTAAGTCCATTAGTGTATCTCAAGACTTCTAAAATTCAAACCCATTGTCCAGAATTCAAAAGCAACTAAACAACTTTAACTCTTTGCAGGCTGGTGAAAGACACAGGAAGGGATTATCCTATAAAACATCTGTAGAAGCTAGAGGAAAAGCATAAGTGATTTTCAATCAATGCTTTGTGCCATCATTTACTAACTGGAAAAGATTTCAGTTGCTAGTATGACCAGCTCCTTGGGGGAAAAAAAGGACTGGAAGGTAAAGTTTGTTCCCTAGCACCTGCAGGCAATCATGGAGGGACAGCACAGCTCAGAAGTGCACAGAGCAGATTTGTGCCATCACCCCAGAATATTTCCCAACAGTCCAAATGGAAGCACAGTGAGCAGTCACCACTAAAAGCACAGCAACAACCCAAATAGCTAAACAAGAGTTCTTGGGTTCATCCCAGGACACCAGCAGGAATCATTCTGAGTGCAAGTGCACTGCATCTAATCCTGGCTCTAGCACACTGAGGAGTTAATAAACCCCAACCAAACACAAACCAAACCTCCATGAAAACCAAAACCCCACAACAAAACCATCCCACACAATAACCACAAAACTCCCCAAACCTGCATGAGCTTAGTGTCAGAAGTAAACAGATAGAGCAAGAGAGTGAAAGTGCCAATTAACCAAAACAAGTCTGAATGAAGACCGTAAGGAAAGCCAAAATTATCACACAAGTGCACATATCTTAATATTTGGAAACAGCAACAGGTAGAGCAAGAGAGTGAAAGTGCCAATTAACCAAAACAAGTCTGAATGAAGACTGTAAGGAAAGCCAAAATTATCACACAAGTGCACATGTCTTAATATTTGGAAACAGCAACAGGTTTGACTCTCAGCCTCAACACTTAAGAATCACCAAACATAGAATAAAGTGATAGGAAAATGTGTTCTATAGTTCACTGCTCAGAGGAGGTTATAGCACTGCTCAAGTCTGTTCTGCTATTGGATATAACCAGGATATAACCTGATACTTAATTCAGCAAAACAAGAGGATGAAAAACACTGAGCTTGAAGAGCCTGTTTAGAAATTCAGCAATTGCAATCTTCCTAGGCTTCTTAACTTCTTCCACTTTGGAGAAGCCAACTGAGAGCTGGGAAGGTGAATGTTTTGGGTGGAACTTGCCTGTCACCTGCAGAACCAGGGTTACTCTGCCTTCAACCCACCAGCTCAGGACACCAGCAGCCTCCGTCCTGGGCTTCTGGTCACCTCATCCCAACACTGTTAAACTGCTGCTATCAAACAAGTACTGCTGCTCTAAATCCTTAAAAGAATGAGCTTCTGCACTGGAGATGGACAAATGCATACAATTAACTCTGAGTGAAATAAGCATGTATTAACATACACCTACTTTGATGGAGTGTTCATAGAAAGCTCAACTTTTACATTTGTCTATCAGAAATTCCAAAGTGTTAAACATGGCTGCTAGGATTGGGTGTTTGAACAAAGTACAAAACTCCTGCATCTTTGCTGATGACATATACAGAAATGCCTTAATTTTTAAGAGATTAATCCCCTACTGCAACATTATGCTTTGCTTAATTACTAGTGCTAGACAATACTGATTGTATCTAAAATGTATCAACATCAACACATGTGGAAACTTTAGGGCCTCTAGTTCACAAAATGATCCTGTTCTGAATTAGTGGAAAAAAATGTTCCTGTCAAGGGAATCTCACCTAATGATGGTGAGAAAATCTGAAGAGCCCTACTTCCTTTGTGTAACATGTATGCAGTTAGATGTGGTTTTCTGGTTTTCTCTTTGGTTTTTTTTTCGGTTGCTTTTGTTTCCCCTTTTAACTGCAGCATCCACACCTGGGTGTCTGTGGTACAGAAAAAGAACTGAAGACAACTCTGATAAGAGAAAATCAGAACTTTCCTGAAGTACTTGAATCTGATTGATTAAAAAAAAAAAAAAAGCTATGTATCAGGTACCAAAGATCTAGATCTCTACTTTCAGGTACTAATATAAGGAAAATTATTCTATGAAAAAAGCATTCAATTCTGTAGCACTTCAGCTACTCAAGGATGGGAATAATTTTGTTTGCTGAAGAAGAACAAAGCAAGTATGAGGCTTGGGTCCTGCAAAGAAATAAAGCTTCAAAATATTTGCCCAGTGGGATTTTTCTAGCACAGACAAGAGTTAAACCAAAAGCAAGAAGTTTAACTCCATTAAAAAAATAATTATCTTCTTTTGAGGTGCACAGCAGAACTTTTGCAGACTCTTTTCTAATTCCCCTCTATGTTGGATAATGGTGTCTGCCAAGACATATTTGGGATCAGATCCTTTTACCAAGCAGCTGTTCAGAAATGACATTAGTTTAGTTAGCATCTAAAAACACTAGTGATTCCTTTTACTATTTTTAAATCGAGACATTTATTTTTAGATTTATATTAAAAAAAATCATACTTCATTGCACTCTATTTCACTGAGAAGTATCTAAGTAATAACAATGTTGAAACACTGAGATTTAAAACAAAAAAGCTTATTTTTTGTTTTCAGGTCCTAAGTAATATTAAATTATGCTTGGGGTAAGATTGAGCAAAAAATTAAGCAACACTGTTAAACAGAAGCAAGTATTTCAATAGAACTCTGTATTTTTTAACAATTTTGGACAGCCTTCAAGCACTTAATTAACAGTTATTTGCATCATTAGTCTAGAGTAAGTAATTTACAATACCACCCAGTACAATTGGTTGTAATTTGCTATCACTTCCACCAAGTTTTGCAAAAATAACAATACTATCTATTATTCTGACAAACTGTTAAAAAGTAGTATTTTTAGTTAATTAATTGAACAGTTCAAAAGACTATAGTGATCTTAAGAATGCTGTGGACTGAGGAACAGCAATTAATTCTTCCTTAAATCTGTCCCCAAGCCTTGTACAAACAGGATTTTTCCTCATATACAAATGCAGCTTTTGTTGAAAAGGAGAGGGCAGGGGAAGAAGAGACACTAAAAAGTAGTGGTGAGAAGGCTATATACACACACAGAGGAACAAATTAAACAACTAACCAGGTCATAAAGGCTTTAGAAGCAGAGGAAAAAGTTCAAGAGCTTCTTAACACCCAGCTAAGGCAGCACCACTGCCATGCTGCTAAAACTGCAAGTGACGTTGGTAGGGAAAAGGTGAGCAGGGAAATCTCCCCAGCACACTCAGCTGAAAAAGCAGAAGTGGAGCTTATAAAAAACATCAGGAAATGCAGTTCAATCTGATCACTTCCTAAAGTATTTAAGAGAACACAATCAGAGCTGTTGCTGGCAATAAGGTTGGATTCTTAATTGTTAGAATAGAACAAATGCTGCAATGCCTGAAAATTAAAATCAAACCAAAATAATACTATTCATGAAGAAAAATGGTGTTCTATTTACCTACTAGAAGCCAATAGAAAGCTTTTGAGTGATTTGTGATACTTGATTGTGAACAGATACTTTATTCAGAAAAGAAATTATATTTTAATGTAAATAATCTTATTCTTAAACACCAATATTTGAGGATTTCAGCTTTAGCAGATAAACACCATAATCCCCTAAAAAGAAAAGGGAATATAGCTCCTTGCCTTAGTTAATTCTCATCAACTGCTGCAAAGGAAACCATACCTTGGGTTTTGTTAAGACAAGTAAAAAAAAATACATTAGTTTGATGCTAGGTCTTGTGAAATTGTATTTCATTATGGAAAGATGAAGAAACTATTTGGTGACAAGTTTTTCAATGACAAAAGCAGCTATCAAGCAAAATGCCATATTCTTACCACCATATCAAGTATTTTAAGCAAAGAAATCTGAGAAGAAAACAGAAAAGCCTTAACCCATCACTTGTACTTAATGCACTTACCTGATAGAGCTCTTCTAAATTGTACTTAATTGAAGTACTGTTCTGGATAGCTTCTACAGCTTCTTTCAGTTTTTGCCAGGTTTCATCTGTGTAGTTTTCAGGCAATTTGGGTTTATCTTTAAAATAAATGATACAATGTTTGAGAATGTATTTAAATAAAGCAGAACCTTTAACAGAAATTAAAAGTATGTAGCTTTGAGGGATATGGGCTGATGGTCCAGCTTTTAATTTATACTTACATGGAAAGAAATCATTTATGTAAAAGCAGTATCTTATTCACATTTGAAAGAGTAATATATTGAAGAAATTCAGCATTGCTCTTCATGTACACACCACAGCACTTGTAGCCCAAACAGAACCTGTGGTTTACAAAAATCACAATCCTGTGCCTGAGCAGCCCAAGAAGGGCTAAAAGCAGCCAGAATGATCTATACCTTCCTTATATTCTCATTACCAGGACAGCAGAGCCAAAAGAAAGGAACATAAAAGGCAAAAATGATGCATTAAAAGATACACAGTTGTGTGTATCTCAGTTTTTAATTTACTGCTCATTAATTCTACTCCGTATTAGCAGTTGGAAAGAGCTCCTCAAGAAACACTCATGGAAACACTGTAATTACTGTACAGGCTTTATGGTCCCAAGGAAAACCTTCCAATTTTCAAGGAATCCATTTATGTCTCTCTTGGGTTTGGCCAGTGGATATTTTTTAGAGTTAAGCCTCTTTTAATGCTCAAACAGCTCCAGATCTGATCCTCTCCATTATTTTTTCTGGCTCTTTTCTTGAGATGCCCCTGCTCTGCAGCACCTTCAGCAAGACCACAGCATTTACAACATGCTGAGATATTCCCCAAGTCACATCCTCAGAATATAAGAACTATTCAAAAATTTTCTATTCTTGTAACTACCCAAAGTGAACATTTTTGTTCTAATAAGGACATTCCTAAATGGAGAAGACAGAAGAAGAAAATCTGAGGAGGAAGATGACACATGCACATTCATGCTACCAACAGGTGAAACTGGCCCAGAGTTTATACTCTATTCAAATTGACTTTTACACACCTAAAAGTAAAAAAACAAATTTTAAAGCTTTATGATTTCCTTAGAAATAACTAACAGAGAGAAGCAATTATTTTGTTCTTCCAAGCATTTCCCTACAATATTGGCAATATCCCAACATTAGCTGCCTGATCTGGATCTAGAGACAACTGAGCATGGACTTGCCTGTTTTCACCAGCAGCTCCTGACTCTGCTGCTCAGCAGGCAACACCAAGGGAATGGATTTTAGGAAGCTATTTAAGTTGTAAATGATATTATTGCCATCACATTAAGATAAAGACAAAAATCTTAAGATCATTATTCAGTTTAGCATCTGATAGTAAAGAAAAAGCAAGGCTGTCAGAATACCAAGACATCCTTTTTAAGCAAGGTTCAAATATCAATTCATAAGCATTGATGATCACAGCACTGTGCAATCCATGACATTTAACAGGTATTTTAAAGGTGAGAAGTTAACTTCCCTTAAAGATAACAGTGCACCAGCAAGTGAAGAGCAGCCTATAATGCATCATAGGTTTCTATTTTAAAATAATCAGTCAAATTAAATGATGATGCTTTGATGGGCAGAGAACATTTTTAGAATTGGAACCTTAAAGCAAAGAGTTACAGTGTGATCATGAATTCCTGCAAAACATTACTAATCCTTACCTAATGCAATATGTCGACAGAACATTTCTGTCAATTGTGTATTTAGAAATTAATTTTAATTTCGGTAATATCTTTTACCCCTCCACAAACCAAAACACATGAGGAGAAAGAAACAACCCAAAAAAGCAAGGTAGTGGACTATGGTGGAAGATAGCAAGAAGCAGGAAATAAAAAAAGCCCATGAGAGCCTCATGCTTATAGGGAAAAAATGGCAGCATTTTACTAAGCTTTCCGCCTACCTATTTGTATTTTTATTTACTAGAAAATGAAGTAGCATAATTCTGACATCAGAAAAGTTTAATTTCTCTACCTTGGTCTCTAGTAACACTACTCAAAAATCTCAAACACATATTTGGAGAGAATTATAAAATGATGCAAACTTGTAAAGTAAGAGTAAGGTAAAACAGAGAAAAGATACTACAATTAAAAATTACAGTGAGAACATGACAAGAAAAAAACTCTACAAAAATTTGAACTACCTACTTTAAAGGCAAGTGGGGAAACCAGAAAGGAAATCCACCATAATAGCCCGATAATCACCTTAGTTTCAACATTTAAAACTAAGCACAGGCAGATTATCCTATAAACAGACAACAGGGATAGAGACAAGGCATGCAGATCCAAGGCCAATTAAAAAAAAAAAAAAAAACCACATTCTCTGCAAAGACTTATCATAAACTGGGCTAAAATATACACTAAGCTCTGAATCGGGATTACTAGAAAAGAGCTATCAGACGATAAAAGTTTAAACAAAGGAGATTTACACACTTAGGCAGTAAAACCTGACACCTAACATGCAAATTAAGGCCTTCTCAAGAGATAGAGTGAAGGGAGTCTGAAAAATAATTCCAAGCAGCAAAGTGTAGCCCAGGATGTGTACATGACCAGGCAAGCACACATCAGAAATCATGATTCCCCTTTACATAAGTATAGAAATGTTCACCACAGAAAAGCAATTCCCACAAAACCCGGGGCTATTTGAAAGGAACCGGTTTCCAGGCTGAAAACGAAACACAAAGTCGAGTGTCAGATCCCCACAGGTTGTGACAAATTATGGCCTGTTACCTTTAAAGTTCTTGATCACTAATTTCTTGGCAGAGCCAGGTTTACTGTTGGCGAAACTGGAAACAGTAGAGGAGGCAGCTTTGGTCAGGCCATTTGCATGGTGCCCCACAGCCACTGACGAAATTAAAAGGCTTTTATTTTTAAGCTGTTGCTGGTGCTGCTGCTGAGAAGAGGCAGCAGGAAAGGAGGAGGAAGAAGACTCTTCAGCCATCTTCACATCGAGTCCAATAAAATCCACGGAGTCCTCAAAGCGCAGCTTCTTCTGGAGGTGATGGTTGGAGGAAGCAACCCCTGAGGAGGAGCACGAGGAAGTGGTGATGACAGAGGAAGATGATGAGGAGGTGTTTTTGGAAGGAGAAGAGGTGCAGGAGGAAATGGAATCAAATTCTTCTTTTTCGGAATTAGTGTTGCTGCTGTTATTTAACTTTCTCTTCTTGCAGGAGGAGCTGCTGCTAGTGTTACCATCAGTGGCAGGTCTGACCTCCTGGGCTGCAGCTGGGGGGTTGGGGGAAGAGAAACCTGTGGGAAACATGAACACACAGAAGTGAACAGGCTGAGGGGCATCAAATCCTTGTGGTGTGACAAAGAGAGGGGGAGAGTTTTGAGAGTCAGTCTCTGTTTGCTGTCTCTGTGGGGGGGTCTTTCAACTCCTCCTTCTCATCAGCAGAGTCCTTCCGTATTCCTTCTCCTTCGCGTTCTTCTTTATCGGAGCAATCACTTTATCTCCTCTTCCCCTTTTCTTTATTACTTTGGTTCTTCTCAGGTAGTTTGTCGCTGCCTTTCTGCTTTTACTCCTTTCCCAGCGGAGCGTTTCCGTTCCTGACTCTCGCCGCCCACCAGTTCCTTTCAATTCTCCTCTCCAGCCGCAGAATTCCCCACGGCGAGCCGCCCGCTGCCCCGGCTTCTCCTTGCGCTCCCCTCCTGCTCCGGCCGCCTCGTCTCCGCCGAGCAGCAGCGGGGAGGGCTGAGCGCGGCTCTCTCTCGCCTCGGCTCCAGCCCCTCGCCCCACACGGCTCCCGCTCCGCCCCGCGGCCGCTCCGCTCGGGCCCCGCTCCCCCCTCTCCGCCTATGCCCGCGCTCCCTGAGGGGGGACGGCCCGGCCGGGTTGTTATTGTCACTGCACGGCAGAGGGAGCGCAAAAATGGCGGCGCATCCGCCCGCCGTGCATGACGGGGCGCGGCGCACGGAAGCGCAGCCGGGAAGCGCTGGCACCGCCCCGGGATCCGCCCCGGGATCCGCCCCGGGATCCGCCCCGGGATCCGCCCCGGGATCCGTCCCGGGATCCGCCCCGGGACCCGCCCCCGGCCCCGCCGGCGCCCTCGGGCCCACCGGAACTGATCGGGCTCGGTGCCCCCCGCGCCGGCGTGCGGCCGCCCCCTGGGGCGGGAGTGCGGGGCCCGGGAGTTCCGTTCCGGGGAGTTTCGCCCCGGGGTCCCGCCCTGCCTCGCCCGGCCCGGCCCGGCCCGGCCCGGCCCGGCCCCGCCTCAGGCTCGCCGCAGGCTCCGGCCGCGCTCCGTGCGGTGCACGGCGGCGTTCGCGGGAGCTCGTTCCTCCGGAGCCTGCGGCCTAGGCCGAGGCCTGTTGGTTTGGTTTGGAAATGGTTTTTCTTACACTTATTTATAAACATTAATTTAGCGTCAACTTTTTGATATGATTTTCATACATACGGGCTTGTACTGGGCTACAGCCTATGGTTTGCTTTTTTAAATTTTATTTTGTAACTTTTAGAAAGAACAGAAGTTGTAGGCCTTTGGAGTCTCTTTTTTGATGTTGGTGGGTCTGTTACCAAAGGGACAATAAACTCCCCAGGAATGTTGTTAGGATTCAAACACTGTTGACAAACGGCTGTGGAAAAAGTAACAAACCAAGTGATGAGGTTTTGTTCCAGAAGATTCTCCGTGGACTTCAGCTTAGAGCACATACCTCATACACAAGACATCAGAGCTCCTCAGCACTAGACTTCCCTCAGGGGAAGTCTAGTGGCACTTTTATGTTGGATAGGAAAAGATGACAGAAACTTGACAGCAACTGGTACATAGAGATATAGGAATGCAATGTTACTGAGGCTCTTCTGGAGTATGTTTTATGACAGAGTCACTGTCAGACAACTCCTGAGGCCGGGAAGGTCATGCTTGTAATGTGTAGAAAAGTACATTTGAAAAAACCCCAGCAAAACAAAGCTTCAGTCTGGTTTTAACAGTCAATGACTGTCCCATCAGTTAGAATATTTGGCTTTTGGATATAAGAGAGCAGATGGAGGCAAGGTAATGTTACTTCTGGGGATCCAGGAAGAAGCCAGATGTGATGGATTTTCCCCCTTTTTCTACCAATACTTATGGGAGGGGTGAAATCCTAAATCCTTTCTATTTAGCATGTGATCCTGAGGTGTGGTTTCTGTCAGGGCAGTTGCTGGATGTTCCTCTTGCTTTGTCAGTCTTGTGCAGGTACCATGCTTTTAAAATTTTGGTACTTAAAAGTGACCCTGCAACCAGAGCAAATGTCTCCAGCCTTTTGGTGTTGAGGCTGAACAGTAACACTGCTTTAAGGTAGCAGAAGTGTAGAAGTAAGACCTTCTTCTTGACAAAGGCAATTTTTGAAAATTTGGGCCTAGTCTTGCTGTTTTAGGCAGGTGTGAAACCAGTGGCTCAGGTGACTTCAGTGAGATGTGCTGTCTTTCTCAGAAGGGTAGAAGTTTACCTTGTGTTTCTATCATTTGAGGTAGGATATGATGAATTTTTCATTACAGTTTTAAAAGATGTTGTTTGCACAGCAAAGTATTATTTGATGAAAGTTTTTCTGAGGATCACCAGAACATAAGGAATAGTTTGTCAGTATGATTAACTCCCATTTTTATTTTCTAATCCTGGGGATTAGCAGTATCACTGTGTTTCTTGATCATCACTCAGTATTTTTAGTGATGCTACAAAGTAGATGAAGGTGGCATTCATTAATGAAATGCTTGACTATTTATGTAATGCTATAGTTAATTCCTATCCTTTTAAAAAGTTATTAGTGTGTTTGTTTCCAAAGCTGTACTGCACTGTTTGAATGATACCATGTATAAAGCTTGATTTTACTTTGTTTGGCTGATGTAACTTTTAAGTATTAGATTTTAATTACGTGTTATAGTATCAAAGGTGATTAAATTGTTTTGTATGGAAAAAAGAACTCGGTTGTTAGCACAATGATAACCTGGTGTTTTATGTCCTCTCCTCCCTCCCCTTTATGCCAATCATGGCATTTCCCTGACTCTAAAAGAGACTGGGTAATCACCTGCATGTCTGTTTATATAGCAAACACCAGCCTAAAGAACAAACACAGGTCTGCTCCTCAAAGAGTGAAAAAGCAGTGTGGTGAATTCTACCTGCCTATGGCTTTCTATTCACAATTGCTGCATCGTGATGGCAAGACCTAATTTGATTCTAAAACACACTATGGATGGCTCTCTCCACCAGAATCCATCTGTCTGGATGACATCTTCTCTACAAGCCAGGCTTCTGTTCCCTCCCCACCCTGAAGATGTGGCACTGTCACCTGGGCCTGGTTCCCTGCCCAGCTCCAGTATCGGCTGTTTGACAACAACTCTATTTTTTTCCCCCCCAGAATGCTGTTGACAGTATCTTGTGTCCTCTGAAGCTGTCGTGAGGATAGCTTCTGCTCTGCTAGTTTGAAGATGGCTGTGTTTTTTCCAGTTAAACATATTTTGTGTTTAAATGATGCCAGTAGCTATTAGCACTTCGCTCTTCTTATTTTACCAAAAATCGATACATTACCTGGGAAACAGCACCGTGCCTGTCAGTACCAAGCAGCCGGTGGCTGTGAAAGCCCAATAATAATAACGATAATAACAATAATACTGTGTGGTGCGGAGGGCAGCGGTGGGCAGGGGGCGATGCGAGGCGGGCGGCGCTGCCGGCTGGCCCCGCCCGTTCCGCGGGGATGGAGCGGCGCTTCCGGCGGGCGCGGAGCGAGGCACGGCCCGGCCGGAGCCGCGTGTGAGCAGCGCCGAGGCTGTGGCTGCCCGCCCGCCGCCGGCCCGGCCTGCCCGCCCGCAGGATGTTCAAGAAGTGAGTGCGGCCGGGCTGGGGGCGCGGGGGAAGGAAGGGAAGGGAGGGGAAGGAGCCCGGCGCCCCCTCGGCCCCGGGCCCGGCGCCCCCTCAGCCCCGGGCTCGGCGCTGCGCTGGCGGGAGCGGCCCCGCGGCCTCCTCGGGCCCCGCCGCCCGGAGCCCTCGGCTTTGCCCCGGGCACTCGCTCGGTAAATGGAGCTGAGTCATTAACTTATCCCAACTTGGGCTGGTGCAGAGCGCCGGTCGTGTTTCTGTGGTGGACGTGGAGGGTTCGCCTCGGAGCAGGGCTGTGGGTGTTTGTGTTGCCGGCATAGTTCTCTTGGAGTTGGGTAAAATAGCGCAGTGGGCCGGGGTTTATCTGTGACACTGAACACGCGCTGTGGCCGTACGGAAAGTTTAGGGGGGACCCCCTGCCTTCCCCCAGCCCAGGTGTTCCCCAGGGACAAACTTAACATTAATGAAATCCTGCTGGACTGTCAGTCTGCTGTTAGACCTCTATAGTACACTTCTGAAGACAGCTCCTGAAAAATACATCTTTTGAGGAACAAACTGCATTTCTAAAACACTTTCATTTGACAGATTTGATGAAAAGGAGAATGTATCAAACTGTATCCAGCTGAAGACTTCAGTTATTAAAGGTATCAAGAATCAACTGATAGACCAATTTCCTGTTATTGAACCATGGCTAAACCAAATCATGCCAAAGAAGGATCCAGTCAAAATAGTAAGATGGTAAGTATCTCTTCTCTTCAACTTTGCTTTCAAGGTGCTAGGATTGCTTCCTTTGTATGTTTCCTTTGTAAAGTAAATAAACCTACCACCTTTGATAGGCGTTCATCATCTCTTGATAGCTAGTTAGAAAGTTGTGCTTTAAAGTCACATGCTAGTAGGATGCTTGAGGAGCTTAAAAATGCATCCTAGTAGCTAATGTGCAGTGTACTCAGGGTCTCTCCAAGGATCAGCCTGTTGTTGAAGGGAAGTATTCAGCTTTATGCACATGGAAGCTCAAAATTGTTTGGATTCCTGTCAGTAACATTTTGTACTGTTTTTGGGCTTCCATGTATTATCTCGATTATTTTACTTTTTTTTTTAAATAGAGGGTCGTACATTTTTGCTGAATCCTCATTATTTGCTCTTTGTATTGCATTTAAAAAGCAGTGCCAAGGAAATGCAGTTTGTGTATTTGGTCAGTAGGTTTCTTTTTTCTCCAAGGGGGAAGAAGGAGACCACTGCTGAAGAACAAGTCATAAAAAAAGATAATATTTTTAGTTTTAAATTTTGTTGCTAATTGACTGTTTTTATTCTCAGGTGCTAAGACCAGACTCCATTAAGTAAAATACTGTATTTAAAGTGTAGAAGGGTTAAGTAGCTCTTGGATTTTCTTTTTTTTAATCTTGCAGTCATGAACATATAGAAATCCTCACTGTGAATGGGGAGTTGCTGTTCTTCAGGCAAAGAGAAGGGATTTTTTACCCGACACTAAGGTTGCTTCACAAATGTAAGTTTTCTGAGGGGGGCTGTGCTGGGAAGAGCAGGGTGACAGCGTGATTCCACAGGACATCTCTAGAAACAAATTAAAAAGAGCCTCCATTCCATATATTCCATGCAAATGCATGTTCCAGAATAGATGTTAAAGACACAGTATACTTTCTTAACTGGAATTTATTAATTTTCTATTTCACATGTCTATGCTAATTGCCTCCATGCTATATGCTAAGCAATCTGAACTTAAGTAAGAATTAAGTTGTGTAAAGCTCTGTAAAAAATCTTGAAAGGCTCTCTTAGAACAGAGATTTAAGTTTGCTATTGTTGGTCCCTATCTTTTTTCTTTCAAGTCTTTTTGTTATACAAATACTTGTAAGTTCTTACTAGAAAAATATTCTGTCTTCCTGAGTTTAATGATGTATATCTGTCTCCTGTAGAAACTTAGGCTGCATGCTTTTTACTTTTCACAAATTTACTCTTGCAATATTTTCTTGCTGTTCTGCTTGATTGTGTTACTCTGTTTTGAATCCTAAAGAACGTTATTCAGTCAGATCTCAGTGTTGGAAATGCTTCAGGAGTGTGCCTGCCCTTGAAGGATGGCTTGGAGAGCTGACAGCTTTCATGAATTTTGTCTGTGTTTGCCTTTTTTGTTCTGTTAACGTTAAACTGTTTTTCTTTCACGTTGGAATAATTTGTAAGAGTACATGGAGTTTGCAGGATTTAAGACCCCTTGGTTTTAAGATCTCTTAGGATGGGCACTTGTGTGGTTGTTTTCCCTAGTGGAAAATTGTTGCTCAGTCTGTGGGTCTGAGAGTGTGCAGGAGCCATCGCCTGAAGTGCTGGAATACCTTTGGTTCTCAGATAAAAGCTGTGGTCTGGGAGGACAGTACCTGTGTCCCTTTGGGTCAGTGTTTGTGTCCTTTGGGGTCAATATTTGTGTCCTTTTGGGACAGTACCACCCAGCAGGAGCTCTGGTAATTGTTTCTCATACTTCTACCCTTGCAGGACACTCTAGATCTCACTGCCCTGTTTAAACTGACTTTACAATGAGCTGTTCATGTTGTCTGGTGCTGTATTAATGGCAATGCTGTGTCTTTCCCCTCCTAGACCCATTTATTCTCCCGCATCAGCAGGTTGATAAAGGCGCCATTAAATTCGTTCTGAGTGGAGCTAATATAATGTGCCCTGGCCTGACATCTCCTGGAGCAAAGCTTTACCCTGCTGCTGTTGACACTGTTGTTGTATCCTTTTTAAATATGAATTCATCTCACTGTGGGATGAGTTACATTTCTGTTCTTGTGTTTTTCTCAGTTGATTTTTATCTGTTTTACTTTGAGTTTTAATTGGATTTCATGAAATAACTAATAATCAGAAAGGAGCTGCAGAGGTTTAGATATTGCTCGGCAAGGTTAAAGTTGTTAATATTTTTTCACTTACTGTATGTTCCAAACCACATAACTATTCCTGCTGTACTGTTGGGTGGGCTTCTGTTCCATTAATCTCATTGGTAAGTGGAACTCCTTAGTGATTTTATGCAGAATGGTAAAAGTAGATGAGGTACAGTGCAATTTGTGCCCTGCCTTCTTAGTCAATCTTGTATTCCCTTCAGAAGAATTCTCTCCTATTCTTAAGGCATTAGGAAAGGTGAGTAGGATCAGCTTTACTGCAGTCAGGACTTGCTCTCTGTGTCTGATGAAGTTAGTGTATGTCAAATGAGGAAAGTGTGCTAATTCACTCCTTACTGAGAAAAGAACCCTGAACAAATACAGCATTTACAGCACCAAGCTGTGCTGCTTTTGTTGTTAGTTGGATGCTATAGGAAAAGATCAGCAGTGAACATCATGTGCTAAGCTCTGAAAAGGACACATGTGATTTCAGTACTTGTGGTTTTTAAATTGGTATCTCAATTCTTCTGTGCCTTGGAATCTAAAATGGCCCCACAAACATGTGCTGTTTTGTTCCAGAAAGGCAGAGACTGTCATCTCTGTGTTAGGCACAAAGGAAGAAATTTAGCACTGGGAGATTTTTTCTGTAATTGTTCTTCCAAGTTCATAAATGCATGCTTTGTTCTGCACACTGATTCAGTTGTTAAATTCAGTGCATTGTTTTGCTTATCTTTAAGAACTGGAACTCTAGAATTACTAAAAGATTAAAAGTTCAACACTGGCTTTTGAAAGTGTTTTTGGAAGTAATTTCTTTATATTGCTTTGACTTTTCTGAAACAGTTTAAGAAGAACTCTGTTTTCCTTAGCAGTAATTTGTAGGCAATTATGGCAGAGGGGAAACAACATGCATTATGTGTGGGAGTAATGAAGATGTCAGCTGAGGACATGTAAGTGTTTTAAAAGCTGAAATATAACCTGTCCCATGTTATTATTCTTGTGTTAGTTTGGAGTATAAGCACCACTGTCAGGGTTACTGCACTGCTGTTGCAGCATGTGTTGGGTACAGAGTAATACCTGGGCTAGGCAAGAGGTGTAATTTGGATTTGAGAGGATTGAAAACATTGAAGAGATTTTTGTCTGCAGAGACTCAAGTCCTGCTGGATCTTGGTTGCCTGTCCAGGCTTTTTTTTCTCTGTGACCTGCTCTTTTTCCTCAGGGTGTATCCACAGCAGCCCAGCATTCCTTCTTGATGTGCTGACTAACTTAGCTGAGCCTCTTGTGAAATTTAGAGTTCTGCTCAGGATAAACAGAAAACTGTTTGAGAAGGAAAAGAGATACAGAAAATGGAAATGGATGTTAGTTGTTCTTGGCTTTCAGATAGTGCTAAATCATAAGTAGCTAAATCACTTTGTCATTTTAAGTTCTATTAACATCTTGCAGGATGTGAGGTGCACCCAGCAGGTTTGGCCTGTGTTGGTTTCCAGACCTGTCACTTGGGGCAGTGAGGAAGCTTTTTTGGTGAAAATAAGTCACTCTTTGTGTGGGTAATTGTCAACAAGCCTGTTCTAAGTCATAATAGTAGCCCGAGGCAGAGAGGGGGGAATGTCTTGGAGGACAGGGATGGAGAGGGACTGCAGAAACCTGGATTTGGACCTGCTGTAGCTGTTGAGGAATTCTGTTCTTCAGGATTCTTTGTGGTGCTTCTAAAGACTCCAAGAGTAGAAAGAAAAGCTACCTGTGTCCCAGTCCTAAGAGAGCAGTGACACACTGTGATCATTGCAAACCAAGGTCCTTTGTATACCTACCTTCAAATCCACCAGCCTTGCAGCTGAATATCCTGTTCCTGGGAGAAGCAACATGAACTGGAGAGGAAGATGAAGTGATACTCCTCTCTGCAGCCTGTTAGCTGCTTTTTTTGTGTGATGTTGTTCCACAATTTTCAGGTTTAGGCAGTGGGATTTCAATCTCTTGGTGTAATTACTACATATAATGCGTTAATATTGTGTTAGCAGCATTTCCCTTCCTGATACTTTTGGACAGGTTGTGTAGGTAACAGAACACTTGGTGTAAATAGAGTAAATTATATTATCCAGGGGAATGAAACTTGTTCTTACTCTTCTTACTCCCAAAAAGAGATTAGTTTTGTTTATTGTGGCAAAACTAGTTCATTGGTGGTTTTTTTTTTTTAAACTGGAAAAATAAACAGACAAAATCCAGTAATTTTTAAAAGATGACATAAATCAAAAGGTAGTCAATACTATGGAGGATAGCATGTCTCTAACAAGCTGAAAGTCCTTGGCACATAAATTTAGCATTTTTAATTCTTTATGAAGTGGGTAGATGACCTGCAACTAGAAGTGAGGCAGCTCACCTGCATTTGATTGTGTCATTGGCACACTTGGAACCAGAACTTGTTAGATTCTACATTCCAGTCATCTTGTACCACATCCTGTGCTTGGAGGGGAGGTGCACAACTGCTGTGCTACTTTGATGCAGAAATGGTAAAATGGAGAAAAGTAGAAGTGTTGTCTAAAGAACTGTGTCCCACAAAGAAGTAGTAAAAATGCTGTGGAAAGCTGTTGAAAAGACGTGGAAGGCAAATATTGTCCTCTTATCAGTCAGCAATGTGGGCACATGTAATAACAAATATTATTTCTTGTCCACCTGCTGTGGAAGATAATGACTTTGTGATTGGTAGCTTTCCCCTTCCAGTTGACAAATCTTGCAGTTTCTACTTGAAATAATGTATTTTGTAGTGCTCTCATGTTTAACCTAGCTAATACTGCTGTATGTTCTTCCTCCTACAGTGAGAAGGTCAACAAAGGGATTGGTATTGAGAATATCCACTATTTAAATGATGGCCTTTGGCATATGAAGACATACAAGTGAAACAACAGGAACTGTTACTCCAAAGGAATGCACTTAGATTAAATGTGGACTGCTTTGTAATTCCTTGTTTTTAATGTGACTGAATGTACAAATTATTTTGTTCTGTGGCTATGCTAAATAAATCAGTTGAATGCAAAAGTACTGTTAGGCTACAATAGTTTTCTAGATTTCTTTTTATTACAGTTACTTTGTTTTGTCTTAAACCTGAGTCTTCAGTGACTGAAGATATTTGATGAATGATTCTGCATGGACTGTGAGTAGACTATTTCAAGTGGAAAGGAGGAAAAAGCCAAGAAATGTTTACATTTTTGTGCTCTTCTAAAAGCATAATATAAAGCGTGTGTGAAATATAAATATGGTTTACAAAACCTCTGAAGCATTTCAGATTTTTTCTTGACATCTTGTTAGTCTACCTAGTTTCTCGAATGTGGAGAAATCAGGTTTTTTGACATTATTTTTTAACTTATTAAGAGCATTAACTTCATTTTACTTAAGGATTTTCTCTTTTTAATACGCATTTATCTGTATAGGATTTATGAACTCAGACTGATATGTGGATTAGAAATTCTTTTGTGGTGGCTCATATCTGAAGACTGTATGTATGTTCAGATTTCTACCTGCCAACACTTTGATACTGCTGTCCTTCTAGAGGAGTTTGTAGTACTGGTGGGCACACTGCCAGTGAAGTGTGTGCCACCCTGGTGCCTGATGCTCTCTACTTCCTGTGTGCCGCCTTATTTTAGGAGCAGAAACAAAGTCACTGTTAAATAAAGGCATGACAGCAAAACATGTTTTTCAGTATAGCCAGGAGCAACTTTTTCAGGTGGGACTTGAAGAGCTCTCAGCTTGTGCACACTGCCACGTGTCTCTGTACAGCTACAGAAGGGGTTCAGGAGCACTGTGTGTCTGTCTGGATAACCCAGTCCTTTGTTCAGCATACCCAAAGCTATGCCTATGGAAAAATGGAATACTGTAATAAATTAAGGAAACTTTTAAGGTCTACCACTCATAACTGTCTCTGGAAGCATTTATTAATACTTCAAGTCTTTAACACATGCATTTTACAGCAGCAGAATGTAACTTGGTGTGCCAGTGCCTTGTGGTGCTGTTCTGCAGGCTTGGTTTCCCCACCCTGGACCTTTACAGATGATAGGAGCCAAGGTGTTCTCCAGCTGATTCTAAAGCCAAGTTAAATCATGGCAGAAGGAATGCTGCTTTTAAAATTCTGTAAAATTATTTACAAGACTCTACTTCTGAAAATGACAGGGTAAACCTGAAACTATCAATGTAGGAAGACAAAATTTAAGCAGTGTTGCAGAAAGAGTTCTGATTATACCTCAGAATTTCAGAATGCTGGTGAACATTTAAAGATTTCATTGTAAATATATTGATTTCTGGTACTATGGGAAATCACTTAATGCTTCAGTGTTGGTGGGGTTTTTTTGTTGTAAAATGAGCTAATCTTGCTTTTTGTGGTTTCCTTCCATCTTATCTCTTCCTGTTGTCCTACAGCACCTCAAATCTGTGACAAATAAGATTTTTTTCTTGTTGGAATTGTTCACTCTCATTCTTCAATGACTGCTGTTGCTGCAGGGGGGTCAGAACTGTTTTTAATAATCAGAAACACTGAAAGTTTTGCTTGCTTTATCTGGTTTTGTCAAAGTTTTTGCAGCTGTATTATTCTGTAAGGAGATACAAGTCAAATAAGGCTTAATTTATAAACCAGATTAGCAAAACATCAAAAGTACAAGTTTTACCTGGGTTTTGGCAGCAATTGTGTTGCTGTCAGCTGAGCTCTGACTGATGAGGGGATGGGCAGGCGGTTCTTGTCTCACCTTTCAAAAAGCAGCTGAGCTGTGGGAGCCTGTATGGGGGTCTGAGCAGGTGTCTTGTCAAAAACTTGATGCTTAAAACAGAAAACCCAAGATGTGGATATTCTCATCAGCTCTGAAGCTGCTGTTCCACTTCCCCACCTGCCCACTTGCAGCTCAGGGTAGGGTGTTACAACTGGTTGGTTAAAGGTGAGAGAACAGAGTCTGCTCCTGTGTTTTATGAATATTGTAATACCAACAAAGCCTGTGACAGTCACAAATGTAACAGATGGATGTTATACCTTTCTCAAGTCTTTAAACACCCATGTCAGGTCACTGAATTCTAAATGGAGTAAGTACTGAAGTGCTCTTTGTTTACACAGGCTGTGGGTGGATAGGAGTGTGACCCAGCAACTTGTGTAAAACTGAGTGCCCTCTATTGTTAAAAAAAAAAGCATGAAGAAACCCCAAACCAAACACCAAATTCTACTGACAATTAACCAACTTCTTCCTTGTAAACACTATTACCATCCAGTAACAGAAGTAAAAATAATACTGAATCTTTATTCTAACATGCTTGTAGATGGAGTGAAATTTTAAATGAGCAATTAATCCTGTGCTAACAGACTCCCTGACCATGTTAATACCTATGCAATTACAGTTTATCTTTCTCTTTTGTCTGCTTAGAAACAGTAGTCCAAAGGGCACTTGATATTACTCTGCTGCAAGATTTCTTGTCACCTTGCTTCCTGCTGTTAGAAGGCTGTACATGAGGTGCTATATAAGCTCAAGATATTGAGTGTGTATTGAGTGTAAAAGAAATAGCTTAAAGTTACAGTCTTTGAGACTGAATCTGTAGTCAGTTTTATTGGTACAACTTAGAAAGGTATAAAGACATTCTAGAAATGCCTGGAAGAACTGAAATAATCAAAGTCTTGCAAAAATATATTTTTAAGAGTAGACTAAAGTCCATTTCATTTTCATTAATAAATATTTATATGTACAAACCCCCCCCTATAAACCCAATTTCCTTTTATAATAAACATTAACATCTTCTTTTAATAATTTCATTCCAGCACTGTCAAAAGCATTTCTCTATAAAAGATTTAGAAAAAAAATCCTCCTTCCACTTTTAAAATGAAGAGCTTTCCCAACCCTCAATGTGCAAAAGAACCTGTACACCAGTACCAGAACGTGTCAGTACAACTGTGTGTTGTGAGAAGAGCCACCCCAGGGTTCCTCCTTCCCTGAGGCCCCGTCAGTCATTGTCGGAGCCCGGAGGGGGCAGGAACACCAGGGCGTCGCTGTAGGAGTGGCCGTAGGGCCGCAGCCGGTACACGCCGTACATCATCACGTGCATGTGGTTGGGGGCCAGCCCGCTGAAGGTGATGGCCATGTCGGAGCAGCAGCCGTCCACCACCTGCTGCGGGTGCGTGGACATGGCCTCCTTGATGAGCGCCCCCACGGATTTAGTGTTGAACACGTCTTTCCCTTCGGAATCTTCGGCGTTTTCGGCAAACACGCCGCCGTACTTCAGGCAGATCGCCAGCTGTTTGTCCTCTGCCAGTTTCCAAATCATACCTCCCTGCTCTGGGCACTTGTCAGGGTCTTCAAGAACACGGGAGAGGCGTCTTAGTGACTCAATGCTTAAGACGATTCCTCCCTCGCCATCTACATACTCAAGGTCACCAGATTTCACAGTGTGGCCTATGTAAAAAGGCTGAGAGGGGTCTTTTTTCAGTAAGAAATACTTGAGATTTTCAATTATAGCAAATGTTGTTGGATATGCAAGGAAGAACCAGCTGAATTCATCCTTATAGCGTTCGTACGCGATCTTGTAAGCTTTGCGCATCATCGCCCACATATCGTTTGTGTTGACGGCCACAGAATCGAACACTTTGACCTTTTCTGAGCTGTAGAATTCTGCCTTGTCACAGTGCTTGCTCCAGGTCTCCCTTGCTGCAGCCCAGTGCCCCAGATCTTTTGGTTTGACAAGGATGATACAGTACACATTGATGTTTTTACTAAGCTCCACACGTTCCCCTTCTGAGAGGTTTAAGACATCTTCCTTGTTGGGAGCCTGGATGTGATGATGCTCGTGGTGATGTGCTTTGGTCCCATGGCCCACCTTAATGTGTCCGAGGAGCGTAACCAACATGCAGAAAACTCCTCCAAGCACCACACCCTTGATGAAGGAGCTGCTTTCAGAAATCATTTTTCCTAGAAAAGAGACGCACTGTAAGAACTCACAGGAATAAGTGCACTAGTGCAGGTTCCATACGGTTCTAATGCAGTCCGCAATCTCTAAACCCCGCTGCAGTTCCCTCATCTCCCGCACCGGGACGAGGCTGGTGAAAGCTGTGGCGATATCCAGGTTCCCGGTCGGAGCTCTCGGTAAGGGTACGAGCCCTGTGCCCCGGCCCCTCTCCGCTGCCGTGACCGCACGGCCCGGGCCCCGCCGTCTCCTCGCCCGCAGCACCGAGAGGCGGCGGGACGGGCTCGGGTGCTGACGCGGCCCGCGGGGAGCCCTCCCGGAGCCCGGTCCCCGCCTGCCCCGCTCCCCGGCGCTCGGTGCCGGAGCCGCCGCAGCTCCCCAGACTCCCCGACCCGCGGCCCCGGCGGTACCGCCGCTCCCGCCGCAGCTCCCCGAGCTCCCCGGCCGCGGCCCCGCCGCTCCCGCCGCTCACCGGAGCCGCGCGCGCCGCCCCTTCCTGCGCCACCGGAAGCGCCGCGCGGCCGCCCCGGGCTCCGTGCGCTCGGTGGGGCGGGGGCGCCGCCTGGCGGTGCGCGCCTGGCCCTGCCTCCCTCACGGCCCTGCCTCCCTCACGGCCCTGCCTCCCTCAGCTCCCCTCAGGGAGGGGAACAGGCGCGGGCCCTGCTGTGCCAGCGCAGGGGTTAGAGAGTCTGAGCCTTGACAGTCGCGCTCCCAGCGCCAGGGACAGTCGCTGCGGGGACAGAAGGCTCTTCACGGCGTCCTCAGGGACAGGCCGGGTGCCCCGCTTGGCTCCCCACACACCGTACTCACACAGTCACACCAGGCTTCCCCACCCGTTCGACCGCACGTTTCCCATAGCTCAGTCTCGGGTGTCCCGTCACACAAAGGGATTTATTCCCGGCACAGCAACATCTAAACAGTTCGAGGTGGTGCCTCCGAGGAGAATCCCAGTTAAACAACCCCTGGGCTTTTATCCCGTCACAGTGCCACAAGTGTCACAAGTGTCGCCCCCTCTCACAAATGTCACTCTCCCTCCTCAGTCCCCTGCCCCTGTCCCAGTCTCTCTGTCCATCCACCTCACTAGCAGAACTAGCCTAAAACTGTATCCAGGATCAAATGAAATATATCCAAGTATATGTAGGATCAAATATATATCAAGTATATCAGTATTTCAGGTATATCCAGGGACAAATCCCAGAGATACTGCCATAAATTTCCTAACCAATACAATAAACTGTGCTTAAAGCATGGCACATTTCACTTGTTGCTCTGCCTCCCTGGCAGACAGCACAACACACACAAAGTTAGTTAATATTTAGAATAAACCAAAAACCTTATTTACAACTGATACAACCTTTTATTTCCTTCAGTGATAATTGTTCTGATCTCCAGATTGTCAGAATCTTTTTCATCAGCTGTCAAGAACTTGGAGTTGACACCTGATTTGAACGAGCATCACAGAACAACAGTTTGCTCCCCTTTTCCACCTGCTTCTTGGGGAAGAAAAAAAAAAGAAAGAGGTTTTACAAGTTTTTTCTCTTTGTTAACTGATAAACTATACCCTTAAGCCAAGACATTGATTAGGATAAAGCCCTATACAGGTTTTGTCTATCTTGTAAGTTATATCCTGGTTGGATGAATATAGCAGGTTTTATATTAGTCAATTTACAGCTGAGGTGCTCTGGATTTTATGGCACCTATCTGGGTGCCTCAGATGCCTCAGTTATTTGGTAAGGTTTTTTTTTTAAGGCTCTATTGTAGAATTCAATGCTCAACAATGTTACATTTGGCAAAAAGACCTGTGATGACTCCTTAGCTCTTCTGGCTAAGGAGAACAATTGGTTGAGGTTCAGATAAAACTGTTACAAAATAATTCCTTTGGTTGGGCCAGTGCATGTCCAAAATGTCTCAGTTCTGTGGAACTAATGTCAATTACACACAGTGATAGGAGAGCACTGTAAGCTTGTACAGGTAGGGGAACGTCACTCATCCTGTATTTCCCCACCTGACTGCTTTAAAGGAATAAATATGTGGACAGTCAGGTTTTTATCACATACCAGAGACTAGAGATGAGTTCAAAGCTTTTTTTAGTATCCCCTGTTTGCAGAATCAATTGTGGCTTTCAGGGCTTCAGCAGTTGCTTGATCAGGTACTTTAGAGAGATTTGAATGAGTTGTGGCTCACTGCTTCAGCAGATGCTTCAACAAATTGTTTTCCTGCTTAACTTCAGTGAGGTTCTTTCCCGCTCTCTGACAGAATGACTAATGTAGCTACAGATCTCAACTGTTGCTTTAATGTCTTTTCAACATTGCTTTTATCCAGCAGTAGATCAGGGAGGAGAAAGTCTAAGCAACATGGAAACATGCTACAAACCCAGGGAGACTCTTTGGCTTCTGAAGCTGTTGCTTGGTGTTAAAAAGACTAAAATGGCATAGTAATGCATAAGGTCTCGCCACAGTGATTGTGAAGTATTTTGGAGCTCATTTAGACAGACACACATATAGTCCTGTTAACTATCCATCTCAAATTACTACAAGAAACTATTCTTAAGAACTTCAGGGGATTTGAACTATTCAAGTATTTGAAGTGACTCTGCCATGGGCTGGGAACCAACCAAATCTTGTAACTGAGAAAGGGCCAGCCCTAACATGGAAGTTAAGTGAGAAAAGCCAAGGGAAATGCTCAGTCACATTGTAGGAATGAACAGGAGAGCTGACTCCTCTAAGATCACTGCAAATGGCCTTGCATTAGCTTTGTATTAAAACATGCACTCCTGTATTCATAGAGAGTATTGCCAGATTTCATCTTTGAGTACTGTCTTACTGTCCATGGAGATGTTCATTGGCTGCAACATCATCTCCTACTTCCTACTGATAGTGTCTCTGGGACAATAGCAGCCTTTGGAACCCACAGACCTGTGTCAGGATCTACCCTGCTGACAGAGCTGATAGGCTCCATGGTTCATTGCTTATCTCCACAGACAGAACTGTTTCCTTGTTATTTTCTGTTTGTCTTTCTTCACTGGCTGTAGCTGCATTTGCCTTCTGGTTCTCTTTCTTGCCTCCAAGAAAAGACATCAAACATATTCTCGCTGTGTGGTGCAAAATATGCTTGAGAGATTGGCTATTATCAAAATATATTTGATAGGAACTTTGTTCCAATTAATGTGAAATGTTTCAGCTGACACATGACTTGTCATCTTTTACAGGCACTGCTTGTTAATGATCACAAATGAGTGTCCAGACCCATCTGTCTTCCTGCTATGTGTGTGTGCAGGGGGAGGCTGGGCTGGAGCCTGCAGCTGCACTCAGAACAGGTAACTGAAGCCAGGGAGAGTTATTGCAGGTGTTTCTGAGCACTTAAAACACCAGTTGAGCTACATGTCATATAGAAAGGACCCCTAATTAGGAGATACTGTTGGAATGAAGAGAAATGCAAAGGTGAGGTTGAACTGGGACCGCTGGTGTTGTTGTCACACCATCCACATGTTTATAATGTTGAATCTACTGGAAAATGCACAAATTCTACCTGTCCATTTGACTGCATCAGAAGAGGGAGGTTGTAATGAATGAAAGGGGAGAGTTTAGACAAGTCCCTGCCTCTGCTCAGCTCTCTGGCATTAGACAGTAGCTTTATTGAGGCAGCCAGCTCCCCAAAACCCACTCTCTCTCTCAAGTCCTTCATAATGACCAATCAGGCTTATTACAACATGAATTATTTATTGAATAGACATAAGGAAAACACACTCAAGGCTTTAACAGATTTACTTACAACACAGGATAAACAAAAGAACTACTACTAGATAAAAATACAGTGCACAGTAATAAAGGTATCCATGTTACAGCTAGCAAAGAAACAGTATAGATTAGAGCCAATGTCACTTACCAACAAATGATGGTGGTGTGCAAAGAGTCTCCTAATTCCTCTGAGTCCCAGGCAAGTATCTCAATGTGAATGTCACCACATCACGGAGAACTCTCTACACACTCAGAGAGTCTAGAGGAGATTTCTGGTTTCATGAAAATCATAGTGGTCTTTTATAGCTGTAAAAAGTGCTTGTCTGTCAGTCATATATTTCTGGCTTATCCTTTCCCACCACTCAAGGAAGGATGTTTATTGCTGGCTGAAGGTGTTTTCAGCTGAGGTAATTCATCCCAAGACAAACCATTCTGGCCTAGCTTAGCCATGGGGGAAGTATCAGGATGTGAAAAGTCCTGTCAAAGGGATCAAGTATGGTTGTGGTCTGAAGGCTGCAAACTCACCTTGAGCAGCTGAACACCCATTGGAGCCCACAGAGATAGTGCAGGAAAAGGACTTTTAAGAAGAGGTCAGCTATGTTCTATTACAGTATGGCCCTTCCAGTCATTTCATGCAGCCCATAAAGTGTGTAATCGAACAAACATGTCTGCTGAGGTCTTCAGTCCTATTGTTGAAAAGTTTGGGAATCCCTGTTTTGAAGTCATAACATAGTGAGGTGGAGATTCTAGTTTGCAGGAAAATAAAGCCATATTTCTTGATTCAGTTCACAGGCACCTGCTCAGCTCAGCAGTTCTTTTGAGGCAGATGGATCCCTGAGCCAAACTTTAGCCACCTCTTCTGAAAATTTTGGCCTGCATTCTCTTTTTCACTTCAGTTTTCCAGATTTAAGAATCTGGAATCTGAAAAGACACAAACTCTATGTAGGTCATGTGCATCTTGAGTCACATACAACACCAAAACCTTGTCATAAGGGTAGGCACTGGACAAAGGAAGAAAGTTTTAAAGCCATCAAATGTTATATTTTTAATACTTATTTCAGAACTCAGTTTGAAGTATTTACCTTTGAAAAAGTGTTCTCTCCAATTGTTGGACAAAATGTGGAAATTACAGTGGAAATTCTCCTGTATTTATAGGAGGTAATGCATAATATGATCTTTTAGACTTGAAATCTGTTAAATTGATGAACTATGTCAAACAAGTTTTAAATTGCTTTTCTCTCCTCTTTCTTCCATGAGCACTGTCAGGGAAGGGCTTGGCATTGAAATGGCTGTTATTTAGATGGCGCCCTCAAGCACAGGAAGGTATGTGAGAAGGAAAAGATATGTGACTCTAAAAGAACTTTAGACTGCTTTATAATTTCTTCAGTTTTTCATGTGTGTCCCTGAATACAAAACTCATTCTCTGAGTGTGCTAAATCAATCAAGTGAATGCTAATGTCCTGCTGGCTCCAGCAATTCAGCTGGAATTGAACTATCAGAGACAATGCCTAGAGCTGGGCTGACATCATTGTGAGTGACTCCAATGCAAAAGTACAACAGAAAGAGAATATAAACTAGGCATTTTAATGTCAACTCTCTTAGAAGCACAGGAAAAAATGAATCATCATTGATCAAATAGAAACAGGAAAAAAAAAAAAAGAGGCAATGATAGGGAAATCTTATTTTCACGATCCCAAAAGAAAAAAAATAAGTTGAGATGAAAATACCATTCTATTAGAAGGAATGGGTTCTTAATAGGCCTTTAAAAGAAAATGCATGAAACAGTGATGCAGTGATTTTGTGGCATCTTTAAGGAGCTTAGTGTTGTCAGTCTGGGATTATTTGAAAAAGGCCCTCTGCAGAAAATTATGGGATGGTATGTGCTGCATAGTCTTCTCTCTTCTCCCCTAATTTCTCTAGAGCTTCCATATACTTTATACTCTTTATGTGGGGCTTTTGTTTTTAATATGTGCAATTTGGAGAGTACACACATGGTTTGAGATGCTGATATGCTGGTACATGGGTAATTGTGCCCTAGTTCTTGCTCATATCTAAACATCTATCTAAAGGTAAATAAAGCAGTAGCTGATTGTTACACCTTTGGATTTAAATTTGCTATCTCATTAATCTGAGGAATTTTAATTGAAGAAAAAATTATACATGCTTGGATCAGTTATATCAGTACAAGAGGAGGTGAAGCTGCTATGACAGAATAGAAGAATCTCTTTAGGAATGTGAATTGTCAGTGATGTGCAGTATCTATTCACATGCTAAAAGATTGAATTAAAAGTGATAATTATGTGCTGTTTTTGCTGCTTAAGTAGTTAATGCCGTTATAACTGTGCTGCTTAATGGAAAAGCTTAGAATCAGACTAGCATGGGAATACTAAAAATTGTAATGGATTTCTACTCAAGTCATTTTTTCTGTTAAGAAACAAACCCACCAAATATATATAACTAAGTCTTTGGATTCAATTATTAATCCTTTCTTGCAATTTGAAGAGCAAAATTATCACTTAACAGCAGTTCTCTGAAATAGAATTTTAATGATTCTAGTAATCTCATAGCTGAGCATGTTTTTTCCTGATCAGTACAAAGTCAGAAGATTCTCAGTGCTGAATCAGTTTTAATTATTAATCTGAACCAGGTAAAAAATACAGTGTCAACAGCATGTCTTGAGCATCTGTCAAACAATCTGTCAGAAATGTCCTCTGTGGGTTGTCCTGTGCTACTTGGCTTCTCTGCATGAGGAAAAGACTTTGGTACATGGTATTGAAATGAGACTGTAGATACAATGCATAGGAAGAGAAATATGCCATATGCCTGGAGGGATTCTTTTGGCCTGATCCCAGCATTTCATAGTTCTAAAACAAATTTGATGGGCTTCATTACAATGCAATCCTGTCTCCCCAAGGAAATTGCAGTAGTTTAGATGAAACACTTGTTTTATCTTGGGAGGAAGAAAAGGAAGCAAGTAGAAGACTGAACAGTTGTGTGTCATCCTTTTACAGGTTGGTGCTAAAGCAAATGGATTGAGGTGTTGTGGTGGTGCAACTTGTGCTCCTTGAATGTGTATTCATGGTTTATAGGGAGGTGCTACTGAGGGCAACTGCTGCTGTTGCAAATTCAAAATCAGAAATAATCTCTTGCAGAAGCTCTGCAAAACCTTTCTACCAGATAAAGGTAGGGAGACCAAGTTCAAAAAACCCTTCTGTTTTTATTCTTAGCTACATATTTTCATCTATTCATGCATCTGGTTATTCCCTGCATCTGGTTACATCCCCTCTGATGTCAACTATCTGTGCTTTTTGATTCTGATGCTAGAGAACTAAAGTTATTTATTTAAAGCATTTATTCTACAGAGTGCATGTCATTTGACACAACAGTAATTTACCCTCAGGAACTTCCTGGCACATCTGTAAATAAAGTCACTTCTTCAGGCCAGCAAGATGTCAGTCCTTCCTCACTGCTGCAATTTTGGTAATTTATATAGCATATGTCAAGACTGACCAAGATGTTTGTTTGGCCTGTTACTGAGTAGTAACTTCTGGACATTCTACAGAGAATACCCAGTGTTCCAGCTTGCCAATCTGTTTAGATTATTACATACTTTCTCCTTTTCCATGTATTTCTATTTTGTTTTGGCTCTTTCCATACCTTAGATGTAATAGATTAATATTTTATGTTTCCAAAGTCTTTCTAATGAAAGTGTTGGGACTTCTTTACAGATGTACTCAGTTTTGCTGACCTACATAAAGAAAATAGAGCTGTCTTACAGCAGTGGACAAATATTGTGTGGTTAAATTTATTTTGCTTTGAAAATGAGAACTTGATACAAGTTGGCAGAAACACTCATATGCAAACAAGAGTCTTGAAAGGCTGACTCTGAGGTTCTCTGATGCTATTGGGATCAATGGAAATGTTGCTGCTTCATTTTCTGCTGTGGTCTGAAATTGTCTTTCTGCAGTAGCTGGGCTAATTGTGGGAGTTTTCTTTTCTGGGATTTTTTGGATGGATGCCCATCAGAAATGGCACCATGATCAACATTAATATAGATCTTAATACTGCTCTGCCTCCTCAGCTTGAAGTGAAAGGCAATTGGGAGTGTAGGATCAAGCCCTTAGTTTCTTACACTTGATTTGAGGCTTATTGTCCATGGTCAAGCTAAAAGGGTAACAGAGTAACTCAGGCCTGTGAACAACTCATCATGTTAGACAGAAAGCAATTGGGTCCAAGGCACAGCATGTTGGAACTTTGCCACTTCCTTTCTCTTTCAGTGCTGTTCTGCCTTCTCACTCCTCTAAACAGTCTCTTAATCTCTTTCTGTGGGTAACTGGGCTTCCTTCCTGAAAACTTCCCCCATTCAAACTGCATTTGGAAATAATTTTATATTTGTGCTTGATACAAAAGTTTTCAAAGGAGCTTCACAGACACTAATCAGGGTGAAAATGCAAATCTAAAATCCGTCTTGTTTGAAAGTTTCCTTTGGAAACCATTTAATTTCTTACAAGCACACTTTGGCAGATGATGTGGCCCTTATAGTAATAAATCACAGGAACATGAGACACTTCACTGCAGCTGTGACATGGCTAGTTAGGATCCTATTCAAGAAAAAGGCTTAGGCAATGTATTTTCTTTCCCATACTTTGCTGTGCCATTTCCCCCCCATATAGTTAAAATGAAAAGACTCTCAGAATGCTCTTATAATTGTCTTCTTAGAGTTATAATGTGCAAATGTTTTTTTCTAAAAGATAAAAATACCCAAATCTTAATGGAGCCTTTTTAAATAGCACAGCAGTAACTCTCCAACCTCCTTCATGGTTTCCCAAATCTCTTTAATAAGGGTGAGAAGCAGCTTACAGAGGTCTCTCTGATTAAAGGTTTGACCTGGAATTACTTTGAATTTGTATTATGGAGTCAGCAGGTTTACTGTGGTAAGTCTTAACAGAATCTTTTGAAGTGCTTTGCAGGTAGAGCTGTAAAGACTGTAAGTGTTCTATAAAACTTGCTAAAACCACAAGAGAACCAGTTAGGCATCAGGGCACTCTTGGAAAGCCATATCCACAGAGCACTGAGGACAGGATGCCTCACTAGTTTAAAGCCTGGTTTGGCAAGTCTTGTGACTGGAATTATATGGCACTATTTCAAGCAAAGGAGGCTGGTTTCTGTCATCCATGAGGCCCCTTCTACCCTATGGCCAGGGTTCCTGTAAGATTATTATCACTAAAAGAATAACAATTCTAAGAAATTACTCAAATCAGTAAGAAATACAGCCAGGACATGAGTTTCATGGAAATTAATATGCCCAGTGCTTCATCTCCATACATGACTTGGCTCAAAGGAAGCAATCAAGGACACAAAAGCCTGTGAGGCCTTTTCACCCCACTCATTTTGAGTTTTATATCTGTAAGTTTCTTAGAAGATGATGTTCTCCTGAAGGTCACCTAACTCTCTGCTAACAGATTTGTTTTATTTGTCTATGGTGGTCCTGTAATTCTGCTGAATGGAAATGCTTCTCTAGAGGATGGGTGGCCTCTAAGGCTTGGGCAAAACTTTCAGTATGGGTCGGTTTTATTGTGCAATACTTAATGGCTGACTGCAGGTGTATTTAGGAGCAGAGCCATCCAACATCTACAGTACTTGTCAGTCTCAGAATGGTCAGATTTTCATTGGCAATGTCCTTTTTCTTAAATTTTTTGGTTGGACTTTTTGATATGAATATACTGACAGTATTCCTGTAACTGCCAGTCAAGGACAGGAAATTGCAGCTTGCAGAAGTCAGCTTGCAATAAGGGTGTTGTTTGCTTTGGAGAGTCTGTTTGCTAGGTCTGTATGTCAAATATCAGCACAAAGGCAACACCATCTTACTAACAGTGATGATATTCTTCATCCTTTTAGACAGGGTGTCAGAAACTTCCCTGTTTGCTGCACCCAACTCCTGCTGCTCTGCTTTTTGCAAGGTGTCAGGATGTGCCCTTGGAGACCTGCCTTCTACTGGGGGCAGGTGTGAAGCAGCCTGAGGGAACCTGGTTCTCCTGTTGTCTCTCTCACCTGCCCAAGGTCCAGGATGTGCCACCCAGAGCAGCTCTTCCCCAGCACACAGGGCTGCTCTGCACTGGCAGTTTTCTGGGCGGAGGGGGAAGCACTGCTGATGGGGAATGAAAAGAGAGGAGTCTGTTTTTCCTGTCCCAACTGCTTGAACAGAAAGGCTGTTCAGAGGGGACCCAGATCTGGAGAAGGGAATCAGGGAGAGCCCTCAGATGGAGTGGGCAGAACACAGATGGTGGAAAACAGGACATGGAAGTGGCACACCAACTTTTAAATTTAAAGAAAAGTGAGAAGTTTTGCAGCTCATGAAGGAAAGCCTCTGTCCAGCACTCAGAAGCCAGTGGGGAATTCAGCAGGAACTGGCTGGAGTAGCAAGTAGCATCTCCCAATCCAAGGGATATTTGGAAAAGGCTGAAATGAAAATGCTGAGTAAGGACAAGAGATGGCAATTGATGGAGATTCGAAGGCAAGTGGTTGAGAGTGCCTCCTGCAAATGGAGAATTAAACATACTGCCTTTAATCACCATCCTCAAGCCTCTCTGATGTTTTCCTGCTATGTTAAAGGAAATAGTAACCCCGGCTCAGCTGACAAATGGTAGTTCATTAGGATATGGTAATTTGATTGCTTTTGATTATCTTTCTCTGCTCTTAGTATCTGAAAAAGAGTATTCTAAATTGTAAGGGAAATAATTTGTTTTGATTTATGCCACCAAAAAAAACCCCAAAACCCAGAGGAAGATTAATTCCAAGGAACAAAAATGTCTATTAACATAAATGACTCTTAGCCATAGTGAGCATTAAACTTAAACTATCTATTCTCTCCATGTGGTGCCAGTGTTTTTAGTGTAGAGGTTGAGTGCTGCATGAAGTGAAAGAGGAATAGTGGAAAGTTGATAGCTCAGCTAGGCATTGAATTGGTACCACTTCAGAAAGCTTAACAGATGAGACAGGCTTGAGAAAAATAGGTGAATCAAAGCTGTAGTTAGAAAACCACCTCAGTCCCAATGCACCAGTTTCTCCTGTGTTTTAGTAACCAAATCTCTTTTGATTAACTTGCCTCACCTTGTCTCAGGAGATAAAGTCTGTAACAATGATAGAGAACTCTCTTTTGGACTTCTGTAAACTCACTCTGAAAAAGGACTAAAACTGGATTTCAGCTGAGTAGCTCTGATGTTGTCTTGCATCAGGAAGAGCATTGCCAGCAGGATAGATATCCTGCCTGGTGTGTGCCTGCTGAGTAATGTGATAGAGAGGTGCTTCCCATTTTTAGGGCAGGGCTGCTCAGAGTGCCACATGAGGCCTGCTGTGGCTCAGACCCTCCCTGTGTGAGCTGTCCTCAGAACAAGTGAACTGTGCTGGTACCAGCCCAGCCCAGCTCTGTGCCTGTGCAGTGTCACCCTGCCATCTCTGCTGTGGGAGGACAGTGCTGTGCATTTGCAGTCACCATTCTATGTGCTGCCAGGCACCCACAGCATTTGCACTTGTCTGCATTTCTTCTGCTCTGCAGCAAGCCTGGCACATTTCCCTCAGCTGCAGGAGCTGCTGTTCTGCACTTGCAGAACAAAGCAATTTGCTCAGGAGGTGTCAGGGCTGTGTCAGCCCAGCACAGTGGGAGATGTCCCTGTGCTCTCTGACCCTTCCCAGGCTGAAACTGGGGAACTGGAGCTGACCCTGCTAATCAAAGACAGCACTTGTGTCTGTGCTGCAGCTTGGGGCAGTCTTGCAAAGAGCCTTTGCATGCTGAGCTCTCCTCCCTCCATTTACATTGCTCCAGAATATTATGCTCAGGCTGGGTTGATGAGCACTCAGAGTCAGGACTGGGGAATGTCCTCACCAGTACAGAAGCAGAAAAGGTCTTGGCTCTGTGTAAGCTCTGCTCAGGAATAACAAAAGCATCTCTATATTATCAGCCCTGTGTTCAGCAAATCCAAAACACAGCCCCATACCAGCCACTGTGCAGAAAATTAACTCTACCCCAGGCAAAACCAGCACATCTTCCTTCAGGATTAACTTTGTGGAGGCTAGTTTCTACTGGGTCTTCTTTTAGATAGACTTAGAAACTGAACAAAAATGAAACTCTTTTGGGATATTGTCACTAAAAACTGAGTTGCTTTCCATCTACCACCTGGTCAAATGCATGATTGTATTTGTTTTTAAGCAAATGTCTTCATAAGGCAGAAAGTAAATAACAGCCAGCCAGCTTCACCTCAGTCAAAAGAGTGCTGCCCTTTCCTAAGACTGCACTCAGCTCTACCTCTGTTGTGAGCCACCCCCAAGGGCTGGATCAGTACCCTGTTACCAGCCTTTATAACACAGAGGGAAAGCAGACCCCAGAGGAGCTGTCTGTGTTTGGGGAGAGAAAAACTGTCTGAAAGCTTCATCCTTGGTTAAGGTTAGTCTGCTGCCTGTCATATTTTAACTCCAGCTCCCTTTCAAGCTGCCATCTAAACTCTTGCCAGCAAGAGATGTTGTAAGCCATTTTGTTCTGGTTGAGGTCTGTACCTGAAAGACTGGTGATAAAATCCCATACATTAAATTACAGTGGAAAATAGCAGCATGATACAGCATGAGCTGCAGTGTTGTGTGTATAAGGCTCTTGGCACAGTATTAGTCTTGGTCTGTGAGGAGGATTTCCACAAAGTAAATGAAACAATTGCACAACATTTCCTAATTCAAATAATTTATTCTATCTCTGTCAGATCTGCATTGCCTTCTACAAGACTTCAAACCAGATCTGTACATGGCATAGCTGAACAAAACCAACTTGGGTGAGACCTCTTGTTAATGAACAAACTGGCTATGCTTCAAAGTCTTTGCTTTATAGCTTGACTGCAGAACAGATAAAAGATTTGGGAGTAACAAGGGCATAGATGTTTTCACATTTTTCTGCTTTTTCTGTATGATCAGTGGAGGTAAAAGTGTGTGCTGGATCCACCTCAGCAGGGTAAGGTGCAAACAGGTGAGTGCTACCTCCTAGTTAGTGCCTCTGAGCCTTCTGAAGGAGAAGATGACAGTGCTGCTGCTGTACTGCAGGAAGGGATGAACTCCTCCTGCACTGAAGGACTGGTGCTACTCCTCCCATTTCCTAGTCATGCAGTTAGAAAGATCTACTATTTGACTACAGTCCCTGAGCCTGGCTTCTTCTACATCTTAAAATAATGTCTTGAAAGTAGAAAATACCAGGGCTGACTTTCTTGCTGTAGAACATTTCTCTTAACTCGAGAGGCTGAGTTGCAAGCTGCATGGACAGAGGGGCTGTGAATGACAAAGGATGGCTGTGCTGGTGGGGCTGTACAGGATTTTGGTAGGCAGCTCCTACAGCAATTAACCCAGGGCTCTGCTGGCTCTCACTGGTCTGGGTTGCTCTGTGTGGGTGGTGGAAATTATTTCCACTCCCAGTACACAATGGAACACAGTAGCCTATTTCAAGAACAAAAGTCAGATTTTTCTAAATGCAGTTAATGGACTGAAAGTTGGATGTAGAGCCCACATGGGTCACGCAGAGAAGCTGAAATAGCATCATGAGCCTTCAACCCTGACAGCTCCTGGTTCAATAGTGGCCCTAGAAATAAAAATCAGTCTGAGTTCTAGTGAGTGCCAGGCTGCAAGCTAAATGTGCTCTTTGACAATGAGGTGTTAGGCAGTGAAAAGGATGGGCAGGAAAGCTCTCTTGGCCCTTGCTTCCTTTCTTCTTGCCAGATCAAATAAATGACCCTGAGGCTTGAGAACACTGTAAAATAGCAGGTGTGCATGGGTCAAGCCTAACTGCTCTAGATGGAGCAGGGACTAACATGCTTGACTCAATTTTCCCCTTTTTCTCTTTTTTTTTTTCCCTACAGATGGGTTATTTTGTTTCTACTTTAGTTATATTCACATCTGTTTCTCAACAGAGATGTTTGTTTTTATACCTGGAGCTGAGGCTTTTTGTGGAAGATGAGTTATAAAGTACTTAATTAGAAGGATGGAGAGCAACTTGAAATGAAGCCTACACCTTCCAGTGAGAGTGGCATTGTACTTCTCAGCTGTGCAGGCTGTATTGATTAATTCATGCTGCCTTGAAATGCTATTGTGCTACTTAGCTCTAGCAAATGGTGTTTTTGTAATGAAATGGAAAGGGTTTGAAATAATGAGGCACAAAAATGATCACTCTGATAGAGCAATAGAAAACTGTCTTCTTCTCTAAAAAGTGGCCAGCACAATGGCAGAGTAGCGCATCACAGACTGCTCTGCTCTCTTCCATCTGATATGGTGGGGAAGGCACTGTCTGAAATGAAAATGAGAATACAATAAAGGTACTTAAAGCATTCCAGGCTCCTTGGTCAATGTGATGAGTAAACTTAGACAAGGAGCAGTAGAACAGAAAATCATTGTTGATTATGCTCTACTTGAAGAGGAGTGAGAAGAGAGCTCTTCCTCATGCCCCCAAGCCTATCAAAACCAAGCCCCCAGACAGGCTATTTCTTGACTATTCTGAAAGCAAACAGTCTGTCATGCAATTAGCTCTAATCAGCTGGTTTTTGAGAGAAAGGAAACCAAATGTCTTAATATTAGTGGAATAGTGCCATGGGTGTCTATCTTGTGGCATATTCATTGCAGGAAGAAACTGGAGGTGAGAGGAGAAAGGAGACTCTTGTCAATATTCTCGTTGTTTATATAAAATAAGTTCAAAAATATTTATTTGAACTGAGGGGATCACACCCTTTGAGTAAAGGAAGTGAAGAAAGGGTGTGTAGGTACAAAGATTTCATTGCCTTTTATACAGTATTTTCTAGCAGCAGAAATTGTCAGCTGCCAGTCAGAATTCTTAATTGCTTTTATGTAAAACAGACAAAACATCTAAAACCAAAATCCACTTTCTTGGTTTGCAACTTTTATATATCATTCTGTATTTCATACCCACAAAGTAATTCTACAAGCTCCAAGTGACTTAACTGACAAACCACCAAAAAAACCACCAAAAAGTAGTTGTTAATATTTGCCCCTTTCAAATGGGAGGGTCTCAAGCTCAGTTTATTTTGAATTGTAATTATCAGAGCTGTTGCCTTCTTACATTCCAGTTGAAGACAAGGGTAGCTGGAGAAGCTTTTCCTAAGAGAGGTTTCAACTGGGTTAGGTTGGGTATGGTGCTGTGCTGGCACAAGTAACTCAGCTGAGAGCAGTAATAGGAGACTTTGCCTCTGTCTGCACCTACATTTCCCAGAAAGCCCTAAATGACTTGCTAGGAATAGAAACCAAGTGTGTGCTGTGATAATGATGTTTCTCTTCTCTGCGTGTATTTTGGAGATGAACACATGTTAAAACTTACCTAGTAGCCATAAAAATCAGTATCATAAAAATTACTTTTTGGAAATGAAAATGTCAGCCCCACTTGTGATTATTTAAATGGAAATAGTCATCATGTGGTGTGTTAGTGATGGAGCCTTTGCAGAGAGTCTTAGGAGATTCTCTGTATTCTCAGGCCAGCACTGATTGCTACTCTGGAGCACAGTGATTTAAAATAATACTTTCACCTCATTAAACTGTAAATTTCTCCCATAGGAAGTATAGCCTAGAGAGAAGTTTTAGTGTGCTCTTAAGAAGTCAACAGTCCATCACCTACTCGTGTATATCCTTGACTGTGGAGAAAAATGGTGCTGGTAACTACTATGAGTCCCACATTTGCTCAAAGAGGCAAAGTATCTGTATAATTAAAAAATTGTGATTATTTGTCTAAATTTTTCTGTGTAACATGAATTTGAGAATTGTGGATTTGGCTCCCAATGTAATATGGATGCAATTGCAAAAATCAATGCATAAAACAGAGCCCAGAAGAGAATTATATTTAACAGGAGGCAGAAAATCAAACCAGATTCCAAACAATTTAGAAATCAAGACTGCAGCAGCTTGAGCTGAGTTTGCCTTATGGGGAAAGCTTATTAATATAACTAAGGAGATTATTTTTTTTGCCAGAACTCCCCATCAGTACTATTTGCCCAAGTCACATCTCTGTTCTGTGACTTAGTACAGTGATGAATGTAGCAGATCTTCAATGATAAAATGGCAAAAAGATAATTAAATCTTCACAACATGCTGGAGCTGTAAAGATATTGGAAGGTGCTAATACAAATTCTGAGCACCTGAGCTGTACCAATATCACCCAACAGAAGCAATACAGCTTTTAGTGTAGAGAAATATCCGGTATTTCCCAGATCTAATAAAGTATACTGGATCCTTAATTTGTTTTAGAAAATGATCCAAGTGCTTTGCATTTGTTTAACCTAATGCAATCTTAAACATTGCTAAAATGAAAGTGCTTTGTCTTCTGTGTCTCACAGAGAAAAATCTACCAAATATGTCACTTTTGAAAAAAAAAAGGTCACCTATGGTTACAATACAATGGAGTTTGGAAGTAAAGAAACAACAGAGGGACTGTTCCTCTATTTCTCAATGTCAACATAGTTGAAAATAATAGAGTTAGAATGACAACTTGATGGTGACTTGTGATGCTGAAAGATGATAATTGGAATGATAAACTTGTTCTAATAAAAAAAAATACACAAGAAGAAAAATAAATTAATTCAGCACATGGCAACACATTATGAAACTGTATGGGTGTCTATGGTACGGTATGAGTAGGAATTTCTTCAGTGTTACAAATGGAGAGTGGATTATATTTTACACTCACTTTTAAATGGATTCCAACAGAGATTCAGGTCTTTCCACAGTGCTTTCCTTCAGGTAACCTATGTTGTAATGACAAATGTTTTATGTACTGCTCTGTTTCTATGCCCAGTTCTGCTGCTTGCCTTCCTGATCCCATACCATTCTTTGGTGCAAGCATTGATTAATCAGGTGCCTGTTTTTTTTATCTTTAATGATTTTAATGACATTTTTTCTGTTTGAAGCAGGTGAAGGAGCTCACACAAGGTCACCTGGTTGTTTACAGCTATTCAAGAGTCCATTAAATGTCTGCTCTGGGTCTGTAAGACCTGTGGGTCCATTTGGATGGACAGCTTAGAATGTCTTTAATGCAGTTAAACACCATGGGTCCTTTTCTCCCTTGAGTTACTGCAGCATTTTCTCTTTTTTGTTTAATTAATTTTGAAAAAGAAAATGTTTAATGAGCCCCACTTGTGATTTTCCAACTGTTTGTCTGGCTGAAAACTGTCATTTCCAAAAGGATGTATTAATGGTGTTGTTATCTCTTGATCATGTCAATGTTAATGCATGTATGTGCTGTTTCTGCCTCATTTCCACATAATTACAAGGCTGCATTTGGCAAATGAGGGTATGTTTGCTTTTTTGATTAAGAAGGTTCTAAGAAATTTTTGTATGCTTGGTAAAACATAACTTATGAAAAGAGCTAGTTTAGAAGAGAAGCCCAGCAGTAGAGATTCTTAACATTTCCCTAATACTTTCCTCTGCTGGGCAGAAAGCAGTTTGTGAATGCTAATGAAATCAGCTTTGCATTACCCCAGTGAAGCAGCTGTGCATTATTCCTATGAGAGGATGGAGGCACAGCATGATTAACTTACTTGTCTTGGTTCATATGGCTGCTGGGATTGCAGCATTTGCCCAGGTGTTGCTTTCAGCACTAGGTCCAAGGATCAATCTGGGACACAGTACAGGCTGCTTAAAGTTTTTTTCCTTTCTTCTGGAAGCTACTATTTTGTGTCCTAAAAGCTGTGCTCTTGTTTAAATTTAAATTTAAATGTCTCTGCTCTTTATGGCTTAGATGTTAATGTCCAAATCATGATGTGCATGTAATAAATGCCTTATTCCTGACATAAGTATTAGAGAGCATTGGACTGAAGGTGTTTCTACCATGATGGGTTAGTTCAAAACATTGTCATGAAGACTTGGATGGTGCCCAGGAAATGTTTCTCCCCCAGTCAAATGAACCAAGAAAAGAGCAGGGTGGGCACATTAATATGCTAGAAGAGACTGTATTCATCACATCTCCTTCATCAGAGGGATATTGGATATTGCAATGAATATTGGTTAAATGTGAATTCCTTTCCTTCTGTGCTGATCCTTGCCTGGATTACAGAGGGAAGAGCTGTCTCTTGCAGCTGATCTGCCCCATCATTCAGTCACCTGCTGGAGGCTATCATTTAATGATAGTTTTTTCTGATGGGCCTCCAACACTAGCTTTAGATTTAGGCTTTGTGGACATACAGACCTCCACAAAATGTGCGAGATGCATTTCTATGGTAACTATTACAGTACATGATGCAGCCTGAGGCAGTACTCAATTTTTTTCTTGAAAGACAGCAAGCTCTAAATTGCACAGAAAGAGCTGGGAAACTTGTCAATAATATTTTATGGATGTGAGTTTGTTTGTGGCATAAACCTCTCCTTGTATTGCCTAGTCTGCTGACCCTAAAATTTTAGTTCAGTTTTTGAAGCCACAATAACATGTGCACATGCAAGCATTTGACAGAATGTTGGTTATGTCATGTCAGTCTTTTCACTGTTGTGAAAAATACCTTAATAGCAGTAGTGAAATTTCCACTATTTTTTTTTTTGGCAAAGTGCTTTGTTGCCTTAACAGCCTCATCCCTGGCAGAGCCAGTTAAAATGGAAAGTTATGCCAGCAGGAAGATCAGAGCAAGTACTCAGATGGGGTGCAGCTGGTTCTAATCAGTCTTCATTAATCCATCACTGGTGGTGTAAAGTTATCAAGGTCTCTGCATACAGGACAGGGCTGATAGTGGTTATTCCTTGAGGGTCTGAGCTTTCACCACATTCACACCAAGCCCTAAATGAGTAATACCTGAAGGAAAGCAGTGGTGTCTAGTAAAGGCTTTTTCCCTTCTTTCTGAATTTACTTGGGCTTAGATCGTCAAGAAGGCAGTTATGGGACAAGATACTACTTTTGCAACTTGGAAGTCCAAAGCTAAAATTCTTCTATTAACCCTGGAGAGCTCATGTCTTCAGGTGTTTCTGGGTTTTGTTATTGAAGTGCCTGCCACAGATGCCCTTAATTCTGCTGTTTGTCTCAGAGATCAGCCTCACCTGTGCTGGGTGGTTTTATTTGGGCCACTGATCTGATTTGTTAGAGCCTGGGCATGGGTTCTCTGTTGTCTTGTAGGAAGGAACAGTGGTATTAAGGAAGAATTAATGTTAATGATTTGATCTAGCTTGTGGGTGAGTGTTCTGAATGTTGAACCACATCCCCTTTGGAGAGGAGAACAGATGGTTCTCAGCCAGGAGCTGCTGAGAGAAGTCAGAGCGAGTACAAAGTTTTCACTTTGGGATTTGGGCACCATTGGGATAAAAAACCCAGGGAAAACAGGGAATCTTAAGCTATATATAGAATATAAATAAATTGAGGGAGTTACAGAGGAAGGAAAGAAGGACTGTAATCTGAGTTTGTTTGCTCTGCTAGTGTACTGTGCTCCTCTCTGGTCAGTGATTTTCTGACTACTCAACATGGAGTAGATCTGCCTCAGTTTGTAAGAGAGCAAGCAATGCTTTTTCTTCTTTGCCCAAGCAGCCTGTTGATGAAACATCATCCTGGAAAGAGTGTGCTTCAGTTTCCTCTGGCAAAGAGGAGTCTGGACCTATGACTTTCTGTGTACTCAGTCACAGGGTTAGTTGAGCATTTTTATAGCAGAGTTTAAAGTTCCCAGTGACTCTGTAATTCCTCTTTTCTGGCCAGGTCAACAGCTTTTTGTGAGTTAGTAGAAACCATTGCAGGTTGCAACAATAGCTGGGGGAAGGATGTTCAGAGAACAACCAAGAAGTAAGGAGTGGTGCTTCAAAAAATGCTTCTTTTCATTGAAGAAATTAGTGAGACCTTTTGGCTTGTGTTGAGGTCCATGTCTGCACCTGAAAAGGAAAGCACTTTGGAGAAATGAGCTTTCTGTGATTTGGTGCCTTCCCTCTGCTACCCTTAGACCTGTTGTGCTCTTGGAAGTTCCCATTACTTACCCACAGGAGTCAGGCTTGTAATGATTGAGAACCCTGAACATCACAGATAACACCACCACTCCCTCCCAGGCTCCTCCTGAAGATTAACTGTAAGACTTGTTATTTTATCATGTGGAGTGTTTTCTTACAGCTGGTAAAAGGAATTAGGACTTGAAAATTTAGTGTGTTTTATCTGGTGACTTAATCAGCTGTGAGACTGGCTGTGCAAAACACATCATAGGCTGTAAATGAAAATTTCTCTGATATTGGTAAGACCTGAGATATGTTGACAGCAGACAGAAATCAAAGAAATATTTGTGTGTTTCAGCTACAGATTTGACAGAAGGTGAATTTGAGAGCAGTAAACCCAGCTTGAGCATGATGTCTAGTCTATATTATGGAACCTTATTTCCAGATGAATATAATGCAAGAGAAAGGGGATAGTGTTTGCACATCAAGAGACCAAGTCCATAGCCTGGTCCCTCTGACTGAGTGCAGGACCATCTGGTTCTTGCCTGGTGTTGGCAAGTGTCAGCTTTTATTGCATTCCATCTTCCTTGCTGCTCAGGAAAAATTGCTTGCTAATTAACAGGAAACATCTCCCAATATGTAATAAACATAGAGACCTTTCTTTAAAACTTTTCACCTTTACTGAGAGGTGTCAGTCCTCAGATATTACTAACTGATGGTGCATCTCATAAATAGCTGTCATGTCTACTGTGATCTGATTTCCTCTGCTCAGGAAGATGGCAGCATATTTGGAAAACAGATGGCCTTAGTCATGGTTCTGCTACTCTGCTGGCCAAATGACAAGGCATCTCTTGCTTTTACTGCTTTTGTGCTATTTTTCTTGCTGTAATGCTTTCATGCTTGTTAAAATAGTATGGTTTTGTTGCATTGTAAATAGTTGTGTGGTTATACTTTCAATTCAAACTGGCTTCTCTTTGTTCCATGCAGTTACTATTCAGATATTTAATATGCTACTTGTTTGTTTTCTAGATGCTTCAGTAGAAATGTTATATAAAATGGACTATAATGTTAATCTTTGTGGAAGCACACTTATAAATGCCATTCTTGCTCAAAACACTGCTGCCCAGTGTTGCTCATTGCTTATGATTTCCAGTTAACTTTCCAGCCATCTGACAATGTTTCTGTCCAAACCAATTTGATTCAAGCAATTTGCGAGGCATTGTAGTGGATGCTTGATGAAAGTCAAGATATTGCATCTCCTGTGTTCCCTTCAGCTACTGTTGATTTTGTTTTTTGTAATTTGATCACAAAAAGCACTCAATCTTCCTTGTCCCAATTTGTTTTATTGGCCACTGTGCCATTGCAAGCAACAGTGAGTGTGGGAATTTCCTCCTGGATTGAAGCAGGAAAGTTTCAGTGGCATTTCCCAGGGCTGCTGTCATTTCTGCCTGTTCAGACAGATGTTACTCTGCAGGTGATGGAAATGGAAAAGACCCACAGATGACAATGACTAAAACTCAAGATGGAGCAAATTTGAAAAATGTAGTCAAGGGAGTTTGTACTTCCTGACTGGAGTACAGTAAGAATTAAAACAAACATTGGCAAATATAAATTCTCTAACCTCCTTTCAGAGGAACCTGTGGCTCTGAAATTGCCCCTTAGACCTGCTGTGTGTTCTTCATGTGTGCATGTTTCAGTGTTAGCAAAAGGGAATTGGACAAAATGGGTTTATAGTTAGAAAAGTGCTCGGTTAGGAAAAGTCTTCATGGATGGAAATATCACAAGATGAAAACGTTCCAAGGTTGTTTGCAGCTCCTGAACTGAGAAAGGGTGAGAGGGGAATGGGGTTGAGCCCAGGAGCCTTCTGCTGTGCAGCTGGAGAGTGCAGGGTACAGCTTGTGTCCAGCTGGCTCTGTGTTCCAGTGTGATCTCTGCTTTCTTGGCAGAAATCCTCTGCTGACCGGCCTTCACTCAATGCCTCTTGCATTTGGAGAATTGTGTAAAAGCTGTTGGAGCTGTTCAACGAGCAGCCTTGCAGGAGGGACTCCTTGCATGTGTCTGAAAAGTTTTCTTCTGGGGCACAGAGCAAGCTGCTGTTAGTGGTGTCATGGCCAGGTGTTGTGGGGAATCACAGCACTGCTGAGGGGGTGTGCTTAAGGAGTAAAGTAATTTTTTTTTTTTTCCTGGTGTCTCCTGAAAGACAAGAATTCTGCCTGTGTCTTGAGTCTGTGCTGCACAATGTTTGCAGCTGGCAATTTGCACAGGACCTATATCACAAGCTAAATTGGTGGCTGTGCTTGTACTGCTTCATGTACTGTACATGAAATGCATGTTGCCTCTTTGGGGGTCAGGATCACTAAAACTGTGTTGAGAACATCTTATTTCTCCCCCCTGTACTTAACTGGCTAAACCAGCTCAATATGCAGATTTTTCTTGAAAACTTGGGCAGAAGAGTGGAAAAAAATATTCAAATGAATAACATTTCAAATGAATGAAAATGGGTAATGCTCCCCAGAGCAAATAGGATTTATAGTGATTTCAATATGCATGTGTGGGGGAGAAAAATACTGACAAGTGTAATAAAAGAAATATTGGTGGTATTTTTAAGCAATCACTGTGTAAAATATTGTCCTTGGAATAGAAAATTTACCTTGATGTTGAAATAATGCATTGGGCCTTTTCCTGTCAGCATTATATCAAAGCCTCAGTATATTTTTCATTCCCCCAGGCATTATTTTCCAGCTATTGTCCTCAGTATCAAACTCCATTCATAACATATATTTATAGCTGGAGATTTTTCATAATATATAAAAATGAGGAAGCTGCCACAAAATTGCTTTTGGTTTCCTCTGAGACTTGCAAAATAGATGTTAAAAGCAAGTGATTTAAGCCAGCAATTTTATTAAAAATGTATTATTGCCATTTGTATTTTTCACAGTAATTCTCCAGAACTATCTTAGGCTTCCAAGAATGAAGTATGAAGCTTTGACTCAGCAGCTTTGTTTTTAGTTTATTTTAAACTTTGAGACAACAAATCTGCTGGACTAAGTTTATGCCAAATAAATGTGTGCCAGACTTATGCCAGCAGAGCTTCTGATTCAGTCTCTCTGTCTCATTTCAGTGGGAGACGGTCAAGACAGGGAAACGAAGCTGTTTTCAGACACTTAGTTATGCAGATCAATACCCATGTGGATTTACAAATGGCTAAGGAAGTTGTGTTTTCCTTTGGGAGCGAGTGACCTGCCTGAAAGCTGCAAGAAGTACCAAGTACCATTTGGGAAAATCATCTATGGGCTAGATGCATTTTTCCAAATCACACAGAATCTGGAATGGAGCAGGAATTTCCATCTAGATTTCTGTGTTCCAGCTGGGGACTTCTTCCATTTAGAGGCCAGGCTGTGCCAGCTCTGGCTTGCTAATTTGGGGTCATAATTTGCGTATTGATCAAGGTCTCTTTTAGGCTTTTATTTGCTTCCAAACAATTAGCATGTGTCAGGCTATATTTCACTGGTCAGTTTGTTAAAGTGATAAAAGTGATGGTGTTTAATGAAGATTGATTACGTAGGCCAAGGGATGCTGTTGGTGAGTATGATACATAATTCAATATGAAGATCACAAATACCTGAAAGATGTCCACCCATTGTTATTGGTGAGAGGAGTGGTCAGTACTTGAAGCTTCTGAAGTGGCAGGACAAGATTGACTCTTAGGACAATACATTGCCATTTGTGCTGTAGGATACCTGGCAAATGGGGTATATGAATAGTAGTTTTTAAAATTTAAAAGTGTCAGTGCTTTCTACGTACTTGTTCTGGTCCATGTGCGCATATGAATTTCTTCATGCAGACACCTTGTGAGCCAGAGGTGAGACAGGCCTTTGTGATAGAGGAAGGGTTTCCTTAGTGCAAGACATAACATTGTGTCCTGCTTTTGCTGGATGCCCGTGGGACTGGGGTCAAAGTGTTGCTGCCCTGCCCACCTCTCCTTTGACAGCAGCATGAAGAGAGCTAGGAGAGAATTTCATCTCTGAAGGTTCTAGAAGGACCTTTTCACCTCCCACCCTTCTCTCTAATATTTGGCTTTATGTTGGCTTAGGTAGCTCATATGATTTCTTGCTCTTCAATTGTTCAGGAAGGAAAAGTAAGTGTGGAAAAGACTTTGACAGTTCGGTATAAGCTTTTGAATAAGTTGACATTTATGTCAGAAGTAGTGGGGGAAATTCAGCTCAAGTTAGAAGTAATGTTTGTTCAGCACACCGGCTTTGTGAGCTTATTTAGTGAGAGAAAACATTTCTTTATATCTCAAGAAAGATTTTCATGCTACATTATGTCATCAAAAAATTATAACAAATTGCTATTTTGTCATTAAAACTGTTATGCATTTTTTTAGGAAACCTACACATTCATAAATAAAGCAAAATAGCAGCATTAAAGCAGACAGGATATACTTCAAGGTAGTTACTAGATCACTGCTTTCTCATCTCCTGTTTTTATTACTCTTTGCTTCTGCTGATAGCTTCTTCAAGGGAGATTTTAAAAATGGATTGCCTGTGATGTTCTTCAGTGTCAGATATAAATAAAGGAAAACTGCTGTGTGTTATTTTGTTGGAAGCTTCTTGTAGAGCTGTGTAATCAGGGAAATTAGAACTTTGCCTATAGTTTGTCTTGTGGGTTTGCAGTGCATACCAATTTCATCAGTCAGGAACTGAACATAAGTGCCTGGCCCCCTCATACATCTGGAGACTTGCTCAGAGAGTAATGGCTTCTAAGCTGGCTCCTCTGGATCCCACATCATTTGTGATAAGTTTTTCTTATCTTATGAATTTTTATTTAAATAGCGAGACCTCTGACATGATATAGTAAGATAACATCAAGAATAGTCCTTTATTCATCATTATTTTCTGGCTTTTAGAGATATTTAAAACAACTTTTTCAGCTACCAGAATTTATCAGGAGTGAACATCTGAGATGCTTCTGTGATCCTTCCAGTGGTGTTGCTGGAGTGACAAAGCAAGGAATGGTGAGCTGACAGTGGAGTGAAAATATGGCATGGTATGAAGAGAGCCTGGGAATAACTGTTGCTCTGGAATTCTTAGAGCTTTATTTTTCCTTGATATTTTAAAAAGCTGAGAGCTTGTTCTGTAGCAGTTAGAACAAAAGACATGTATCTGGGAAGGGTTTGTGTGGATCCAGGCATCTGGCCTCACCTGAGGAAAATTCAAGGTCAAGCCAGTATTAGTTATCTAATTTAGAGGTGCAATCTGGCTGTGAATGCTGTTTTTTTCTTTTTTCAGTATGAAATATTATTAAACTTGTACCTCTCATACAGGTCTGTTGGCAGTATGTATTCTATATTACCAACAGTAGTATATGCTGGCAGTATATGAATACATATATATATTCATATATATATATGGGATTCTGCTTCTATATATGTGTATACATATGGGATTCTGCTTCTATATAATTGATCAAATTGACTATTTTTCCTTTTAATTGCAATTACTGGTCTAATCACCTCACATTTGGAGCAAGGTGTTTCCTCCTCTCGGTAGTGCCAGCACACAACGAGCATCAGGTTTTTAAAGGCTGGCTTTGATCCGTGTGTGTTTTCCGTGCCTCCTGCGGGTGCCGTGCGAGTCTGTCCTTCCACTGTTGCCACCAACAGTGACAGTGGCAGGGCTGATGTCACAGTGACCTCACCCTGGGCACAGTTTCACACCCGGCAGTGGTGTAAGGGAGGCGCCTGCTGAGGGTGAGTAGGGGCGATGGTTTTGTTGGAACCTACTCCAGATTTTTCCCAAGACACGACTGTAGATGTCAGTGTTTAACTAGCACAGGGCTGCTGACTGTTCTGCAGAGAGCTTCAGTCAAAGTTTGATTCTGGCTTTTCACTGCAAGGGGAGAAATGTGATTTCCAAATTGGGACTTGGTGCCTGAAAAGAGACATCTTGTATACTTCAGTGGAATAGTGCTTGATTTAATAGCCAGTTTTTTCCTCATTCTTAACAAAATTCCCTCTGTGACCTTGTATCTTCCCACCAAAAAACCCTCCAAATTCAATTACAGGCTTGTAAATGCCTGCTATAGATTTGAAACTCTGGTTCTTTTTGACTTGTGGCCATACTGTATTGCCATATTTTATTCACAAAAAGCATAGAATACTCCTGCGTGCTTTTAGTGTTTCCTGAGTTTATAATAGTACTTTGGCCAAGGACTTTTATAGTTCAATTAATGTTTCTTTATGGGATGATTGAAGGTCAGAGAAGGCTCCTTAATAGCAGAAGGCTATGACTGTAGAACATGATGAACAATACATTAATTTTTTGAACAATATATGTATTTAATTGTATAGTCTCATTAAGTGCTGATTTTTTTAAAAGTCTGATTTGAAGGGCACTGAGCATTCCAATTAGATTCTCCTTTGCCAAACCCAAATTATGTTTTGAAAATGACAGTGGGTTAAAATCATCAAGTTTTGGAGCATATGATCAATTGTAGAAATGAATTATGTGAAGGCTACTGGTTAAAATATATGTAACAGGTACATATTCTTTCAAAAATAGGTATGTAGTGTGTATTACAATGTAAAACAGAGTTAATTGATACTCCTGTGTCGAATTTTTTTCTAGATAGCAAGCATTGCATTTTTTTCTGGTCTTCCAGGCAACTGCATCCACCCAGTGAAATCTTTCAGTCAATGGAATAAGGTGTAAATAGGACTTGAATGCAACATGCTCTGGCTGCCCAGTGCTAGAAGTAAAACCTTGCAGTGTGCTTGTTGCTGCATACTCACTTCAGTGGTTTTTTTTCCAGCATTCTAGTTAAAATTTAAAAAACAGGTTAATAATATTGTCAGTTGTAACTCAAAAAGATGAGGAATTCCAGTAAAAATATTATAGAGAAGATTTCTTGTGAAAGAAAGGTGTTGGTAATATTTTTATCCATAAGAAACTCTGAAAATGCTATAGGTGAGACAGGTAGGGCAGCCCTTTAACTTGTCTTGGTATTTCTATGCCTGGTGTGGAGGAAATGTCAAAAAACCAAATTCACCTGGTTGCAGTTTTTATGTCAAGGTTCCTAGTTGGGGAAGATTTGGCCAGACTGAGCTCTCAAATGCTGCAAAATTCCAGTTGGGACAGGACTTTACTGTAGGGGGATAGAATATAAGAAAATAAAGAGAGTGTAGAAAGTAATCTCACCCCTAAGGAGTTGCATCTGGGCCAATTATCAAAGATCAGGAACAGGCCTGACTTTAACAGGCCACAGGTGTAAGCAATGAGAAGAAGATGCTATAAAAGAGTGGGGTGGCTGGGTGAGAAGGGAGCTCCAGTCATTGCCTGCTTTGTGAAGAAGAAAGAGTCAGTGCTCTGAGGAACTGCCCATGAGAAACACCAAGAAGGTATGGAACTTTTGTGATAGGAGACAGCAGTATGGAACCCCTGCAATAAGATGACAACACTTTAGCATCTGTGTCCCAATGTCCCTGACTATTGCAGAGTGGGGAATGTCAGCTGGGTGTTGCCTTCCCTGAGATCCTCACTTTGCTCTCGGGTGGCTTGTGCCTTGGGTATGGAAATGGTGGCTGGGCTCTGCACTTGTGGGGCCACGAGTGCAGAAAATGGGAATGGAGTGGCTGCAGGAGACTGAGTGGTTGGAATTTGCTTCCAGTGGGGAGCATAAATGCTACTTAACAAGCACCTGAATTGATTTCTCCTGGAATATTGTGTACAGATCTGATGACCTGTGTCCAAGGAAATAAACTGGTACAAAGAAGGTTTGCTAGTGTGATAAGGAAAACAGAGAGCTTGCTTTATGAGAGGAGACTAGGAGAACTTGGCTTGTTTGCTTAGCATGGTATTGCAAAGGCCAAGAGAGGGATATGTTTGCCTGTAAATATATCTAGGAGATAAATAGCAGGCAGGGGGAAGGCTCCAGCTGGGGACCAGCTGAAGCTTAGTTCCTTGGTAAGGAAAGGCTGTTGCCTCTGCAGGGGTATAAAACGCCCATTGCTTTGCTGGCTGTGGAAGCAAAAGCCCAGTGCTGCTGTCCAAGGGCAGTGGTGGCACATGAACCACAGTGGTGAAGGTGGAGATCAGTCAGCAAAGGACTGGCAAATGAAGGGGCCTCTGGTCCTTTAGAGCAGCTTTCAGGGCAGGGTCAGATCAGCCCTTTGACCAGGCTGGCTATGATGCACAAGGACCTTTTTGTCTTTGACAAATGGAATACACTTGTAGGGTCCTGTCTTGCTGTCCCAACATGGGCAGCTCAAGGATTTCTAAAGCAGATGCAAAATGGACCATGGGAAAGCCCCTGTGCAGAGGCTGCTCTCTTTCCATGCCACTAATTGCCAATAATTTAAGTGGAGTGTCTTTGCCCTGTGAGTGTATCTGCACACAGACACTGAACTCTGCCTGGGCCACGATTCTGTCACCAGGAGCCCCTTTCAATTGATCTGTATAGAGCAACTCCCTGGGAAAATGCTTCACAACAAAGAGAAAAATAAAGGGAAAATTCCTCTCTCTGGAAAGACTTTCTGGGTTATATCCAAGCTTTGGACCACTGTAGATCCTTCCCTGTAGGAAGGATGTGTCGAATGTGTCCATGTTGAATTAAAATTTAATTTTAGCCTGAAGATCATGTGTACTTCAGCACCTTATGGAATGATCTTTTCCCTTTCAAAAACATTGCTGAGTTAACTGTATTGCTGGAAGAGATATCTTGATCCCTAAACACTAATTGCATCCTGTTTGCATTGAGGAATTTGTTCTGCATTTGTGAATCATCTGTGAGAGCTGGTTGTGATTCAGTACCTCCTACAATCACACCTGGTCAGGCTTTCATTGGCACAATCTGCACGGCTGTGATTCAGCTGAAACAGGATCTCATCTGCTGGATTCTTAGGGTTGCTCAGAACTCAGAAGATATTTTGACTTTTCCAATCATCTGCTGGGTTATAACCAGTCCCAAAGGCAGGCAGAAACACCTCTGGACTGGTTGTGCTCTATTCTCTTTGTGCTCAGGTACTGTCTGTTGCAACAAGTACACTCAAATCTCTTGGCACATTCTGTGCCAGGGCTGAGCTGCTCCTGTAGTGAAGGGCTTCATCCTGGGCAGGTGACAGTAAGAGTGGCAGGCAGGCTGGCTGTTCAAAGCTTTCTTTTCTAGGCACCTCTGCCCTCTGGGTGGCTCAATAGATGCCTGTTTTTAGGTAGTTTATCTGCAGTAAAGAAATTGTGCCCTTGTTTGGTTCATCCTCACCCTGAAATCTTGTTAGCAGGGTGAAGAACTTGCTTCTGGAATTATTCTCTCTGAATCCCAAGGAAGTTTGCCCTTATCAAGTGATAGGGACAGGCTTGAAATGCAGCTGTAACCTGACTTATGTTGCTGGGTCAACTCCCTGGTAAGCAGGACAGTATGATGCAAATCAGTGCTGACTTGACCTTACATAACATTTTTGTTTTGGCTAAGGCTGGACAAGAACTCTTGAAATACTTGCATACAATCCGATCATCTCTCCAAAAAACTGGAACAATAACTTTAAAAGTTAAGCCAGTGGATAACTTAAGATATGATGCTGATTTTCATCAAAAGAATTGTTAATTTGAAATAATGTATTGGTTTTACCTTGTAGACAAACTTAGCAATTTCTTGTGGCTTGCTCCTAGGTACTTCAGACTTTTTTCTTACTGTGTTGGATGTATATTTGATATAATATTATTAGATTTGCTTGCAGTAATCCTTAGGGATAGTCATTCTTTCCATTAGATCAATAACACTTTCCTACTAAAGTGCTTTTTTTGAAGGATAGTCATCCCAAATGTGGTATGCCCATTATAAAACCCTGCAACTGTTAATTAAAACAGATTGAAGTTTGCACCTTCTGTTATACAGTCATATTTGGAATGATATAAAATGAGAAGTTCTGTACAGGAAAGCTTTTTGCTCAGATAATGCAAATGTTGTCTCACCATCCACTTCTTTCCAAAGAGTGATAACATTACCTGTTTTCCTCTGCAGTTGTAGCTGGCAATAGATGTGGTATGTGTCAGAATGCGTTAATATTCCAATGACTGCTGCCATGATGGAACAAATGCTGATATAATCAGGCTGCAGGATGATGTGCATGCAGACCAGCCCAGTTTAGGCACGACTGAGCTGTTAATCAACATGGTGTGCAAGAGCAGGAGTTATGAACTCACCAGGTCACCAGCACAGTAATTCTCTCTAGAGATTCTCTGCTTTATTTGCCAGCCACAAAGAACAGCTTTTGGCAGTAGAGCGTGAGCAATGGCTTGTTGGAGGCTGGGCCTTGGGAGAGGCAGCCTACAGTGCCAGCCTCCATCACAGGCACTGTGAGTAACTGGAGTTCTGGAGGCTGAGCAGAAGAGTAGACTCTTTTCACACTATCTTGAGATAGGAGAGTTTTGTTCCATGCCAAAATGAAAATCCTAAACATCTATCGTTCTAATGGATTGTCCCTTCAGTTTTCAGCTTTTTTGAGGTTTTTTTTGAGAGTTTATATGTTTTGATATATTTATTTTTGCCAGTAAGTGGGGTTTGAATCTAGGAGTTTACTGTGAAGCTGCAGAGAAGAAATAAATAATGTTTTCATGTAACTTTCATATCCATCCTTAGTCCTTGGAAACCATCCCGAGACCTGAGAAAGTCACATGTGGCATAGACAATTGAGAGTAGCTTTGCTGGTGCTTAACAGCTCTGCCCTTAGCAGGTGTTAAAGTAAAAGCCTAATTTGTGGAGATTATGCACTTAAATATCAAAGGAATGCATTACTAGTCTCAGCTGGTTGTATTTTTTTGATAAAAGCCCTTTCTTTTCAACCCTGCCTGTGCTGAGGGGTGGAAGGAGTTTGCTGTGTGGTGTTCACTGAGTGTCTGACTGTTCAGCCAGTCCTTCCCCCTCTGCTACAGCTCATATGTGAGACCTGCCTGCAGCTCCCTCAGTTTGATCTGCATTCAGAGCCTTCTCCAAGGCAGGTATTTTACCAGTGAGCAAAAAATCAAGGTGCTGTTTACTGGCTGTGCAGTTTGCCCAAGTAATCTTTCACAGAACAATGTTACTGGAGTGTTTTTAAATGGTAAGAGCAGGGTTTATGTGACTGATCCCTGACTTTGCTCTCTGAATTTGGGAAGGAAAATAAGGCAAAATGTTGTCACTTCTTCAGATACGACCACTTTAACCAACAGTTTCATGTCACAGATGCTGTTCAAGACAGGTGGACAGTGCCCAGCAATATTTTGGTTTGTAAATGACAATTATTACTGGGCTTTGAGAAACATGGGCACCCAGAGGCAGTGGGGAGCTGTGGTGTCTGTGAGCTGGGCTGGAAGGGCTTCATCCTGTGCCTCTTGTTAAGTACCTGAAAGTCCAGAGCAAACTTCCCCTTCTGGCACCCAGGGGCTGGCCATACGTGTTGTAGAGCAGAAATACAACTTGCAAGGAGCTGCCTTTTCATCATCCACTGCTCTGCTTCATCATCCAAACTCCTCTCTGCTGCAAACCTTGCATGCTGAGAAGCTGGTGTGGGAATGACTCAGTGTGGGCACAAGAAAAAGGTTAAAAAAAGGGTAAATATTGTCAGCTGTGGCTTCAGCTGTCTTCTGACTTCAGGATGAAGGTCTGCCTTATGAAACACCACCTCCTGACTTGTTCCAGCATTCATCCCTGTGAGGGCTCCTGTGCCCTGTGGACACTGTATTGAATTTCTTCAGTGTCCAGAATATTTCTGCTTCGTGCTCTGCGGGTGCAGGGCTGTCCCCAGGAGTGGGCAGTGCTGCACACTGGAGCTCTTGTCTCCTCCAAGTGACACCACCAGTGACATAAGGATTTAAACTGGAGCTCCCAGTGGATTAATGCTCAATCTGGGCATCTTCTCTCCACCTTGCTGTGCCTACAAATCCAGCTTTTATCACACCACAGGCATTTAATTATTTCCTGGTCATTGCTGACTTCAGTAATTGTCTAGAAAATTCTGAAAGAAAGAAACTATCTCTAAGCCTTTTTTAAAAAGTTCTTTGTGTAGTCATTATCCAAGCCTCTAGGACTTTGCTGCCTCTGTTAGCCTGCTGGGGGAGAAGGCAGTTGTGAATTTTTGGGACCATTTTAGCTTACAGGCCCTTGTGAATATCCTTCTGGTGGTGTTGGCATGGACAATGTTGCAAATGCATAGGTTTTTGTAGGACAGAGCTATTTTTATGAAGAAAACATGATATTGGAAGTTTCTGAACTCTTCTTGATTTGATGGTAATGGAGAGTAATTTGATTTCAAGGTGGTAGTAAAACAGTGAAATGCCTTTTAGGATAGCCATATGTCCCTAAAACACACATACCTGCGGAGGGATGGTTTTGTCTATAATGAATACTAAATATTGTACTAGCTTAATATGCTGTTTTCCTGACCAAGTAAGCTCTTTGTCTTTTAAACCTCCTGATTGTAACAGTGGGGAAATGTGTATGTGTATAAACATTTTTTTCCTCCTTTCTGAAAGAGTTTGGTGTGAGGCAGCTGTGATATTAAAAGTGCTAGGAAGTTTTTGATTGTGATTACAGTGTTGCTTTGATCTTGTTCTGGAGGTGAATTCAGACAAGCAAATGATGCCTTACAATATAGTCAAGTTTCACTTGATGTGGTGGGATTTGACCTCTGATTGCTGTGGATCCCTGATGCCCTTTATTGAGATGGATTCTGAGGCTCAAAAGGAGAATGGCTGCTGAGACTCCATTGGGTAAGGGGAATGGCTGAGTCCGTACCAGAGCATTAATTACTGCCTGAAGCAACTCGGGAAAGGAAAGAAAGAAGCTGACATGTCACTGAAACATTCCTGTTCTAGCTCAGTTTCTGTGGAACTAACAGAAGGAAAATATAGTGCTCTTTACATAACATTTTATTGTTTACTCCTAATTAGGAAAGATCATACTAAAATGACAGTTTTTCATATTTACTTTTCATTTTGCTGTTCTTGAATTGTTTTAGATTTCTGTTGTGCCTTTTGGGGATTTTTATATCTAAGCACTTCTGTCAAAGGAGAAAGAAGTATTATTGTAGTATGCTGTTGTTTTTATATCAGGGAGATGTGAAGTATTTCTGGCAGTGCGTTACAAACATGCAGAGTGGTTCTCTGTGTTCAGTAGTGGTGAACACAGAGAACCACTATTTTGTGCTATTTGTTCTTAGAGGAATTTCATCCTGAATTTCTCTTTTCCTCAGCAGTAGCTGAGTACTTGTTTTGAAAGTTGGAAGAGGAGTGTATTTTATACCAAGTAGCCCTGGAGATCCAAGTGGGCGTTCTTGGTGTTGAGCAGAGCAGGGATAAGATTTTAGAATGAAGTTGAAAATGTAAAACTATGGCAAGATTTATTTTAACAGTGGAGTGGTTCAACATGGAATTTGTTGTGAAGGCTTTTCTATTATAAGAGTTTCCCTTATTCTCATTTCTGTTCCTGCCCAGGTTTGAACATGCTGAACCATCTCCTCCTGCTGAATGATGTGCATTGCTCATATTTGTTCTGATCTGCTCAAGGAAGAGTGATAACATAGAGATATATATTTTTGGGTGTTGCCTCTATTGATATATCTGCTTTAATAATGCAGGATTTTCATTATTTTAGTGCCCTTAATATAGTCTCTGTCACTCTTATGGTTCAAAATGAACTTTTAAAAATGTTTCTGTTATAAAGAGAATAACAGAGGGTAAAGATGATTTGCTTGTGAAAGAATGTTGCCTGTGGATGTATTAGACTATAATATTTGCACTTAGATTAATGCAGGGATGAAAGGAGGTGTACACTTGTGTACATTTCCCTTTCAGGAATCTGTGACCTCCCTCTGAGGTTTCTATAGTTCTGAAAAATTTGTGTGTTTGTTGTTTGTTTGTTCCCCACCCCTTGAGTTGTACAAAAGTTTGGATGGTGGTTTCAAATGCCTTTTTAAAATTTTTATTTGAAGTCTCCTTGGTGGCTTTGGTGATCTTGAACAAAGGGGAAGGAAATGCCAACCAAGCTTTTCATTTAAATGAAGTTATTTGGGAGAGTGTTTCTTTTATCAAGTTGTGTAAATGAAAGAGGCCCAAAGGAAAAGGCTGTGTCTAGAAGCAGAAGAAAAGCATCAGACTGACTGCAGAAGAGGGGAAGTAACTAAAATATTTATTTCTACTGGGTTGGAGAACAACATATGTTAGGCAGGCTTGACTTTTTAGAAGGATGAACTTTACTGTGACATACTCAGCTACATGCAGCAACAAACACTCCCTAAAGCAGAACATCAGACAGAACATTCAGTGAGCACAGGGTGCTGGATGCAGGATGGTGTTTATTTAAAAAGAAGTTGGCATTTCTCAAAAACCATGGCAAATATACCATTATTTTTATTTTCTATGCGACCTGTGATGTATCAGATGTGTTCTAATGAGATTCAGAAATACCAAGCTTATAAATATTGATAGGGAAACTTTGTTCTCATCCATGGAGAGAGATTGCATTTTGCAATTATACAGCTGCACTCATGTGAACTGTATTGCAATTTGTTCTTCTGTCTCCTTCACAGGAGAAACTGTTCAGAGTTACAGTTCAATCTCTGTTCTCAATCAATCCTCTTTTTCCACCTGCATTTCCTAATTGATGAGATATTTAAAATTGCCTGGTGTACAGAGGATGCCAAACAGGGAGGTTTCAAAGGCTTGAGAAGGCAGCAGTTGCTTTTCCACTGTAAAAAAATAGTCAATTTGTCATTTTAAGGAAAATGATGTATTTTTAACTAAATCATGTAAAAATACTCGTGTTTTAAAATGTACCTTTTCCCAAGGTTTTTTACTTTTTTACATTTACTTCAGGGGTTTATGGATAAATTCTGTGGAATATCCTCTAGGACAAGTCACAGCACATTCCAGGTACTATGTGTTACATGTGTAAATTTGCACATACACATGTGCAAAGCTGTGCTGTAACCCAGTAGTGTGCTGTGGTTCTTATATCAGTTGCAGTGAAACCATAGGAGATTTTGTCTGTCTTCTGTTCATCACAGTAAAATCCTTCAGAAATTTCCAGGTGTTATTTAACTTCAGACTTTAAAATAAAACAAGCTCCCAAATCTCATAAAACTCAAAGGAAGCAGCACAATACTTAGTTTTCTTTGTTAATTGTCCCCCTGCTGATATTTTATCAGGTGGACTTAATTGTGAAGTCTGTGAATATAAAAATTGGACCTCCTTTCATTATGGAGATGTCTCTCCTTATGTCTGACTGGTGCACTGATTTACAAGTGACATCTGAGTGCAGAGATTGCTTTTCATTCTTTCAGCCTTCACTTAGATATATTAGTTTAGATGCATTAGAGAGAATCTGCTGTGAAAGATGGCTGACAGGTACACAGTCTCTTGTAAGCTAAGCCCTGCATGAAATCTTATGCTGCTTGTCTAATATCTTTGAAGATGAAGACAAAGCTTTTGAATCTGATTTAAAATAAAAGATATATCAAGCAAGTGCTTTCTGGGAAAAATGACTCCTCTCTGCTGCTCACATATAACCCTAGCCAGAGAAACTGAGCTTTGCAGTACTTGTTTTGAAACAGGGGCAGGAAAACTGCAAGGGCAAAGTGGGTTGTGATACACCTCCCATCCAGAGGGATGTTTGTAAGGGCATGGAGGGCTGCTCAAGCTGTCAGCTGCTTGTCTGTGCTGCTGTCCCTGGGTTTTGTCTTGCAGCAAGGTCTGTGTGCTCCAGCTTCACACCCTGAGCACTGTCCAGGATCCTGCTGCCCTTTGCTCTTGCTTGACTTGTTCTTTTTCCTCTCTGCTGCATGGAAACCCTACAGCTCTTCAGCCAGGGGGCTCTTTCAAGGGCCCTTGCTGGGACATAATAGGTCAAAACCATGATGGGAACTGGCTGCCACATGAAGATAAAGTGGGATAAGAATCCAGTGGCACTTCATTTCCTGGGCCAGCCACAGGCTGCTTGCCTGCTATCCCACAGTTGCTTGTATTTTTGAATCTGCTGACTATAATTTTCTATCATTCTGACTTTGTTCTTTAAGTAGAAAACAGGAACAGGTTACACAGTGAATAGATCAAAGCTGCTTTAATAGTACACATTTTGTCAAATGTACATACCCATAGAAGAGCTGTATTCAAACTGAATGCTGTTAAGCTTTTATTGGTACCCAGAGAGAGCATGTAAATACATAAGTTATTGAAGTAAAATTACATCTTGAAGTTCTTGCCCTCAGAATTATGCAAGCATTGATTTTCAGTATATATTGCAGTTCCTTCATGCAGAACCATAATGTATTTACTTACTATCTTGTAGAAGGGCTTATGAAATTACTTGCTTCTGGGAGCATGAACCTGTGTCAGAAACGAGGCAAAAATCAAACACAAGCAAGACTCCAGATATCTCCAAGTGCCTGAAGCTATACTGTCCTAGGCTGTGAATTGGCAAAAGAAGCAGGGGCATCCCAGTTAAGCACTTGTACTTGAGTCCCTGCAGAAATCCATGCCCTGCTGCAGAAGGGGATGGCTCTTTAGGTACATCTTTTTCTTTAGATGAAACCATTGAGACTGACACACTCTTCTGTCAGTCTGCCTGGAGACTTTCCTCTTGACAAAATGAGCAGCTTCATGTGATGGCCAGGGGTGAATATCACAGTCAAGCTGCAGAGGGAAGAATCCTTGTGGGAGGAATAAGACAGAGGCTCACCTCTCTAACTCAGCTGAGCATGCCTGCAGGGTCACTGAAATATGAGGTGAAGTTAAAACAACATGAACTTCGAAATTGTTTTTTATGATGTGCAAACTGTTCTGATAAATGTACTGTGAGGGAGAAACCTGCTGTGGATGGGAGCTCCTCTGGGCTTTGTGCCAACAAAAAAATCACGTGGCTGTGGTGGGTACCATGCTGCAGCTGCACTAACAAATTCTAACAAGTGGGCGAACAAATGTTTATTGGCAAAAATTTAGAGAACTTGGACTTGGCAATGCATGAATATAATTGTATATGTTTTGGTCTTCTTGGACCTTGGCTGCATCAGGTGGACGTTCCCTGGATTATTCTTGACTTTAGCATATCCATTTGGGATGAGCGTTCCCCTGGAATAGCACTGTGCAGGGCAGCCCAGGATACTGGAACAGCCATGAGGCTCCTCCAAGAGGCTTTGTCCACCTGTGCTTTATTAAACTGGCACAGTAAGTATTAAAAAACCAGGTATTTTATCTTTTGTGTATAATGAAAAGGTTTTTCTTTGCAATTAAATACAAATACAACTTTTTGTCCTTTGTGTTGGCAGTTACAGCCATTCATGTCTCTGTCCCTTTTTCATCCTTTTATCACCAATACCTCTGCTTTTCACTGATGATCTCTTCAAGAGTGTGTTCCCTGCTTTAAAATATCCTTTGTGGCAGTGGGTGTTCTTCATGCACTCAACTTCAGTATCCAGGCCTGAGGCTTTTAAGAAGCCTTCACTGAATTCACCAAATGAAAACGCTGTGAAGTGTAATTAGCTTAAATTTAGAGTAAACTTGAACCCTCTTGAATGAAATGCACGTAAAACTTTAATGTTTCAGTGCAGAAAATACTGTGGTGATCAGTCATGGATGTAAAACTCATCAGTGTTTCAGTGCTGTGGTTTGTGGTGATACAGATAATTTCAAATGTGAAGCTCTGCCCAATGCAAAGCAGTAGTGATGTGAAGCTGCCTGTGCTTTATAAGGCACTTAATACAAGGAGAAATTTCCCACCCACAGGCTGTGATAAGACTGTAGGCTTTAGATGTTCCCCTAATGCACTGCAGCATGTGTGGAAAAGTTAAGTGCTTTAGAATGTGTGAAATGCTGGTGGAATATCTGCAGAGAGTGTTCTCTGCTGATACTAAGGGGAAGTGACTGGGGCAGAATAGATACTAAAATGCATTCTGTGCCTCATCAGCTGAGGCTGCAAACAGATTTCTCATTGAAAGGTGATGTTCCAGTGTGCCTCAAGGACACGTGCAGATGTGCTCCCTCAGTTCTTACCTGGGAAGGTTTTTCACAAGCTGATGCATTAGCTACCTTGCATTTGTTCAAGGACAATTCACAATAGAAAGATGGGGATTTGAACTACCCTGGGCAGTCCTTTTATTATAACTCAAAATTAGAGGGATGGCATTTTTCATAATTAGGGAAAAAAGCAGGAGCAGCTGAATGACTTCTTGTTATTAAAGAACAAGTGAATATTCCTGGCAGATATGTGAATATGAAAATTAATTATGCTTTTGGATTGTTAGTAATAAAGCAGTGACTATTTCTTGTTAATGTAGGAGATATTTCCCTAGAATTGTTTGCTTACTTACAATGTAGTGGCTGTGTACAAGGACAACAGAAAAATAATACTGTATATCACTGTGTTTTTTCTATATTTTTGCAGCAAATTGAAGCTCATAAATTGATGGATTCTGATGGGTTCTAGTGAAATACAAGTGTAATAGGGAGATCATCTGTGTATTTTTGTTACCATTATTAAAATTGCAGCTCATGATGACAAACACTGAGTAATGGAAAGATCAATGTAACAGTAACTCCTAAAATTGGGCAGCAAAGTTGTTTGACAGCAGAAAGAGGGAAAAACATTAGTACATGTTTAGAATGATTCCCTAAGAGGTCTTTTCTACCTTTTCCTTGGTGAGGTAAAACTGTTTTGAATTTCAAGATTTAACTTCTGCTGTTTGGATTAAACAGCAAAAAAATATTGAGATTTCCTAATAACTGAGCAGACAACACTTCCAAACTGTTTCCTGATAGAGCTTCCTGGCATCAGGTCAGAGCTGGCTCCAAGATAAATTTAAATACGCTTTAATACCTAGATCAAATTAGGAGTAGTGGAGCTACAGGGTGCTGGAAAAGAGCCGAGCTCCTGCTACCCCTGCTGCTGGATCTGTGAGGTGAGGGAAGGAGTGCACAGTGCTATTCCTGATCTGTGCCATGTGGTAAAGCTGTCAGGAGTTTCTTTTGTTTCTACAGAGTTCATCAGTGACTCTTGAAAAATCCTGTTTTGTCTACATGTGTCTCCTCCATGGGTTTTCATCCAGAGCACTGCTCGGCCAAAATTTTGTTGTTCGCCATCCCCTTCAAAATTGTGGTGTGTGGCTTGAGTGGGACAAAGCATGTTTTGCAGATGGATGATTCAGAGAGGATAACCTTGCTGGCAAACGCAGGGTGTTTCACTTGCTAGCACAGCATCTCTTAGGTATTTGTGCTCTTGTCTACTCTGAAAAGTCCCCTGTGGGGATATTTGGTTGCATCTCCTGAGTGCATTTGACTTGCTGCTCTTCCCATGGGAGCATTCCTGCTCTGGGAATAAGCCATTCATAAACCATCAGGCGGGGGAGTCCCTTCAGGATGCTCCTGGCATAACACAAAAGCATTTGCTGTCTTGCTGCCTTGGGGTCAGTTTTATTATTGTGAAATTTGGTTTTATCCAAGTGAAGCTGTTGAAAAGCAGAGGGGGAATTTTTGATATTTATACTGGTCTGTTTTTTAAATTTATTTGGAATGTCATTGTTAAGATAAGGCCATCATTAAGCATAATAGAGGACTTATCAAGTCGCTGCACACCACAGGCCAAAATATATACTACAAATACGTTTTAACTTCTTTAACCCTGTTTGTCAAGCAACAGTTTTGCAAATGGATCCTACAGTTGAGAAGAAAATGTTGTCATCATACTGGCAGCTGGGGCAAACTGTGCAGTGCTTAGAGGGAGTGGGTGACACTGAAAAGTAGTTATTTGTCATGTCGAAGCAGTGAGACTAATCTGCTGGATACTTTATGGTAGTTAATTTTCACTCCTACTTTCTGATTCTTGATACTGAGGCTGTGATGAGATATATTTCCTTATTGTGTTCAACCAGTCACTTGGCATGTATTAAACCACTTAAAGCACATAATAAGTGGGTCTTCATCACTTGGTACTGAGGTAGGGAGAGGAAAGGTGTAAGGTACAGACAGCTTTGCATTGCTGCTGTTTGATTTGCATGGTGGCAGGGACACATCTCACCCTGGCAAGCTCCTGTGTGTGCAGGGAGAGGAGCCAAGGCTGCTCTGTGTGTGTGGCTCTGCAGAGGGTCCCTGTGTGCCCACCTGTGGCACAGCCCTTGCTGTGCTCCTGCCATGGAGCTTCCTGCAGCTCTCACTGTCCCAAGTTCCATTGCAGTGCTCTCAGCAAAAGTATCACTGTGTGCATCACTGCCTTACATCAGCAACTACTCCCTGCTTTGGTTTGCCCTTTAACATGAAACTTTTCTGTTGCTTTTTCTTCTGGAAGGAGCAAACAATTTTCCTGTTGTAAAAATCATGTCCTTTGTTTCTACAGAGCTGTGTCCAAATGCAGGTGGGAGCTGACAATCCTTGCTGCCTTCTGGCATGTGATATAAATAGATTCTGAAAAGGTGAGGCAGGTTCAGCAGCTGGAGATAAGGACAGCACAGGGAACTCAGCCAGGATGAAATGATGATGTTGTATGGCTGAGAATTTCTTGCTGAAACAGATATTGGCTGTGAAATAGTGGAAGTTGACAAGTATTGCATGACATCTCTTCTAGGAGAGATTTTCTAGAGATCTGTGGACAGATTTGACTTTGCTTTTACCACCTGCTTAACTTAAAAATATTTCAAATTAGGGAATAATTATCCTCTTTCTGAGAGTTTCCTCCCTGAATGCTGTTGATGAACTGTTATATTAATTTCACTGGAAAGAGAAGCAAATAATTGGTTTTGGCAGGTTTGCAGGTTTAGTGCTATTTTCTGGTGCTTGTCCTTTGCAATCTCAAATTAGCACATAGGTTTATATTAATATATGACATTTTTGTCTGTCAATTACAGGGCACTGAATATAGTGTCTGAGCAGAGTGGAAGGATAAAGTAGAGGGTGCAGCTGGTCACTGCAGAAGATGAGCAATATAAACAAAAGTGTATGTGCTACCTTTCATTTCAGACTCATTGTGGGACATAGATACTTCCTAGTTTCCATTGAGCACAGCAGTCTGACTGTGGCCAAAATAGGATGCCTATGGAAAGAATACATGGAACAAATCCAGTTTTCTGCCTGGTATGAGTACTGTAAGCAATTCAACAATTTAAGACTTTCAGACCCTATGGGAATGCAGAAATTCCTTAATATGTTTCAAGGAATTTGACAGATGAAATCATGCTTCAGTTTTCTGTAAAATGGTTGTGCTGGGGGGTGAATCTTCCAGCTAGAAAATGGGCTAAGAGAGTGATTTTAGAAGTTGCAACATTGTGAGTCAGAGCTGGGGGAAGCAAACTGGTGTTTTAGTAGATGGGGATGACAGATAAACAATAGCTGAGATTTTCAAGAAATTTAAAATCTTAAAAGCATCAGTTAAGAGACTGTGTGGCTCAGACACTGGTAATAAATGTGCTTTTTGCCTGCCTAGAATAAGTGAGGACCTGCAAGAATCCTGGTTTTTTCACTTATGACTGTCACAGAGCTGATAATGCTACTGGACTCAATGTCATGTATCATTGTGCTGAGTATTCATTTGTTTTGGTATGAATGAATTTTCTACTTTGTTAGAATGATGGATTATACTCAGTACAGATGGGACTGGTGTTGGCTGTGGTCTCCTCTCATTAGCTCAGTGAGGAAATTCCCATTGATTTCAGTGGAAACACACTTGTGCCAGGGCTGGAGTGCCTCTGAATGCTTTGGCCAGTGGCCACTTGCAGGGCAAAGGCAGGTGTTTGTGCCAAGGCAGCAGTATGTTAAGTATTTGTGCTGTTTCTTTGTGGATGAAATGTGGGTGCAAAAATACAGACCCTCAGTCCTTGTTAATGTCACTTTTTCACCTGTTACACCGGAATTTGGCACATTTCTACCCTCCACAAATACTACTTCAAGTCCATGGCATGGTAAAATCTTTGATGTTAGTTGTGTGCAAAATGTTAGTAACAAGTTCTGTTTTTCTAATTCATTAAGAAAACCCAATGCTTTGTAACATATTAAATAATGCTGTCCAGAAACTCTCTCTTCTGTCTTGAGAAGAGCACTACCTAAAAAGTGTGGAGAAACTGAATTGTTTGGGAATTTGCTAATGACAACAGTGTGTGATTTTTACCCGTCTTCTGCTCTCTGTAGCTACTCTGTACCAAATCTGTACAGCTAAACCAGGCAAGGTCACTAACAGAAGCTCCCCAAAGCCCAGGAATATTGTGATAGATAGTTCTTGGTTCAAGATCTTGATTTTGTTGTTTAATTAGTTAGGAATGGACCGTGAAACTTCTTTACATTGTAATCCAGAGTTATCAGAATCTAGAAGCGTAGTTTTGGGTTCCCTTTCCTGTTAGCACAGTGAAATTAGAGCAACTGAATAGTTTGCTTCGTTTTTTGTTGCAGTTGGATGTGCTTAGACACCCTCTTCTGGCTGCAGTCTCAGATGCTTGGAGAGTTGAGATGGAAGCTGTTTAATTGGCTTTTGCTACAAATCCCAAGCCCTTTATTCCTGACATCCACTGAGATTCCATTTTATAAATGCCTTTACTGGATGATGGATATTGTGTTGAAGGTCTCACCGTTGAGACTAAGGCTGTAAAATTTCTTCCCTAATTTAAATCTTCTTTAGAGCTTGTCAGTCTGGGGAGTATGTGTTTGACACTTTGCTCTGTCAAATTGTCTTGTACCAGGAAGAGTTTGAAAGAAATCGGCACACAGAAGGACAGCAAAGTGTCAGATCTTTCTCCTCTTCCCATTCTGCTTTAGTAAGAGAGGGGTGTGTGACCCAACATTATCTGGGTCTATCTAGTTGTCTAGAAGAATGTGAATTCTTTTTCCTGTAGCCCATCCTACTTTCAGCCAAGGAATTTTTTTGTGAGGTGGTGGTGTCAGTGCACCTAAATGTGGTGGGTATTCTTGAAGGAGCAGCTGTCTCATTTAGGTGGTAGTTGACTCGTTCTTTACATACTGGTAGAAGTCTGTCACTGCTGGTTCTGCTCTTGATTTTGTTTGTGAACCTTTGCTTCACCAGGTATTTAAGTGGGCAAGTGATCCTGAGTGATAGAGCCAATTCTCACAATGTGGAGCTGATTCCAAGTTGAATGAAGAACTGTATTTTCTTCACCAACAATAAAAGAACTGGTTTCCTGTGGGAGATCAGCCATCTACTTTGTAGAGCTCATTTTGAGTTTTTCCATATGTCAGGTGTTTCTACAGCAATGCGTAAGGTGAATGGGCATCTCTATAGATTGCTTAAGTTATTCTGTAAATTGCTTTTGGAGGGAGAATATACATGGTGGACTACAGGATGTACTGCATTGGTAAAGAATCAAAAACTCATATCTCTTTTCCAGCCTTTTGGATTGCAGATAGCTGAGCACAGGCAGAATAGATGAATCCCAGAACTTATGACTCAAGACCATCACTTAAGCTCATAGAAGCACATTTCAAAAATACACTGAAAAATAAAGCTGTTCAACTGGTCTTTTCTAGCAGTAGAAAATGAGGTTTCCTGTGATATAGTACTAGGTTGTGTACTGAGTTAGTAAGTATTTTAAGAGTCCATTTATTCAGAGCTGGAGTTAGACATTCCTGTCCTGAGCAGCATCCTGTTTTGTGGAATCCAGGTACTGCTGACAGCAGGGGCTGTGTGGAGACTGCATGAATAATTCAGTGGTTATGCTAACAGTAAAGAGTTTTACTTCAATGTCCTTAGGGAAGGTACTGTACCTGTATGTTGCTAATTTTAACAGCAATGTTTTATTACTTACCTGTTCAGTGGTAATATGTCTTTCTCATTTTACCCGAGCTGGAGCCTTTCACAAGCTTCAAGCTTACTGTCATCCGTGAAACTCTTCTATCTGGACTGATTGTCTCTGCCAGTTCTGGTGCTTCAGTGAATCACTCTGCTCAGGAGCTTGCTCCACACCTCTGCATCTTAGCAAATTGCCTCCTGAGCCTTGCCACTGAAATGCTATTGGTTATGCTTCATTATCTCATTCAATAGAAATTCAGTCTCCTGAAGACTGCAATTAAGTTTCCTTTGTCTGAAAGGCACAGAATTTAACTGCAGTCTTGTTGGCTTTTCCTGAAGCAGGGGAAGGAGAATGCAGAAAAACACCAAACCAGAGACAACACACTTTGACCAACTATTTTCTTTTTTTATTTGGTAACTTGCTTTTCCATTGTGTAGCATTGATCTGAGATTTGTTCTAATAGCTGGGCAGTAGTAACTGGAGGCATTTATTGTTGCTTGAATGGTGTATGATTTATTGATAGTTAAAGGAATTTTTGTACTAGTATCTAGAATCCTTTTCCTCTCAAGATGAGCTAAACGCTTCTTGCTTTAATTTCTCATGCTTTAACTCTTGGTGAGATAAGAGCTGTTAGAAGTAGTAGAGGAAGAAAGGCTTAGTGATAGGAATATTTGGACAATCCCTTTTCCTTTAGATTGTGGAAGTCTGAACAAGAGATGCTCAAGTTCTGTGCAAAACCAGGGCTGCTGCTCTGCAAAAGTCCAAAAATCCAAGTCTGTAAGGTTTGGTTCCTCCTGGTCCCTCCTAGTTTTTCCTTTTTCGTGTCTGCCTCATTCTGTCTGCTGTCCTCAGGCCTGCTGAGTTATTCCATGCCCCTGTTGTGAGCTCAGTGGATTTTTCAAAATGATGACTTTATTATTTCCCTGCTCTTCACAGTCCTACCAGACTACCCTGCAGCAAAATGCATTTTAGGTATGAGCTCTCGCCAGCCCTCTAGGAATAAGTCACTGCTTCATTTCTCATTTGCAAAAGCAATAGCTTCCTCTATCTCATGGGATACAGGAACAGAAAATTCGTTTGTATGGGATGTTGGGACTCTGTTGACACAAAGCTGACAACCTGACTCCTGCTCAGGTTTTTAGGAGAGCTGTAGATGTTATCATTCAAGACAATCCTTTTCCTTGTTCCTTTTTTTTCCTTTGGCAGGATAGTCCTGTAAAAATAATTCATTAATCTACTGCTTTGGCAGAGAAAAATAAGACTAGTTGTTCAGAGAAGAAAACAGTATGAGGAGCAGCCCCCCTTCTTAGGAACTGTGGCTATTAGTTTCCATTGGATGAGGATGAATAATAGCTAGTTATAATGAGAACAAACTTTTTTCCTGGGCTGTTTTTCAAGTTCAGACAATTCTACCAGGATGTAGTGTAATGTGTTGGCTTCACTCTCCTTAAACAACCTCCCCAAACTTCATCAAACAAACACAATGGTGTTTCTGGCTGTTTTCTGTGATTTGGGAGGGAAGATGAAGCTCCGGGAAGGTGTGAGGTGCTTCCCTCCACATTGCTGCAGCTTCACATGGGCTCAGCTGTAATATTCCTTCTTGTCCTAGGATGGGGTAATCCTGGTTATTTGTGCAAACTGGGGCACAAGGGGCAGCAGTGCAGCCTTGTGGAAAGACATCTGGGAGTCCTGGTCAATGGCCAGTTAAACATGAGCCAGCAGTGCCCTGGCAGCTGGGGGGACATCCCTGTCCTGGGGACATCAGGCCCAGCATCACCAGCTGGCCAAGGGAGGCGATTGTCCCACTCTGCTCTGGGGTGGCCTCACCTCCAGTCCTGGGGCAGTTTTGGGAACACCAAAATAAGAAGGACATCATGCTATTAGTATGTTCAGGCTGCTATGGGTGATAAACAGAATATTGATTTTGGTGAAAGAGCAGGTAAGAAAGAAAAAAATAAAATCTGAAAATACTGATGTAAAACATCTCTAAGTCTTAGGTGCCCTAGGGAGTGAAATGCTCAAAAATTCCAGGGAGATGTAAAGTGTAGTACAAAATGTGTGAGGATGTCTTTCTTAACAGCAGGCAAGCCAGTGACCAGTTATACTGGAAGTTTTTATTCCCTCCAGCAATTTGTGTTTTGGAGGTTTTTTTTCTGTTCATCATATGAAAAGCATTAATATTGTCTCTGAGTCCTCCCCCAGGTATGAAGTGTTGTATAAATATCCTGGATGGCCTGTTTAATATCTTCTGAGAGAATTCTGGGCTCCCTGGCAGACATGCTTTGACAGTCTGGCACTGTATTTATTCAAGGTAAAGAAATTGTCTTGTGCAGTGACGAGTGAAAGCACTTCCCCCTCCACCCTGTTGTTGCTTCTTGAATTCTTCTCTTTGTGCTTAGCCAGGTTACAACTGTACTTTTTACACAGTTACAGATGGATGGAATCTGTTTCCATCAAGTTTGAGGGAGACAGTAGATAGTGAGGTTGTAACAGATAAAGTTCATACCTGTATTGAAAAGTGACAGATAGGCATGGTTTGTGATTTCTGTAGCCTTCAAGTTTAACCTGAAAGTAGATGGAATTGGTCTTCCCTAAATTTCCAGGACTCTGAAGAGATTTGGTCATCAAAGCACTGCATTATGTGCTCAGCTCCAGAATTTAGTACTTAAAAATCCTTGCTCAGATCCTGTCGTTTCCTCCACTGCATTGCCCTGAGCTTGACTGAGCCTGTTTGTGTACCTGGTAAACCCCACTGTGCTCTCCTCACCCTGCCCTGTTCCCACCCCTCTGTCCATGTGCTTCCAAAGGGGATCAGCTCTGATAGTTGCTCGAGGTGGGTTCACACCTGCTCTGTTGTCTCTGATCTTCCTCAACTCAAACTTCCCCAGAGATTTCTTCAGATGTTCAGGATATAATTACTCTTTTCAAGACTTGCATCCTCAGCCTCTTTTAGGGGAAGTTGTTGCTGTTGTGTGTGGTAAAGAACATTTTTTACCTCTTGAGATGGCTTGGAGAGAACCTTTCCTGCTTGTTGTTAATATCTGCTTTCTCTTCTTAGTGCTTTCCTGCCAAGTTTTATCTTCTTGGATTCTGTAGGGGTACAGAAGATCACTTGAAGATTTTCTTGAAGATAGTACAATCGCCTGCTTTTTTAGCAAATTCCTGATGTGTTTTCAGTCTTGATAAACACCTGGCCACTTTCATCCCCTTCCTCACTTGTTAGCTGTATCCCCACAACATCAGTGCTGTAGATCCCTGTGTAACCCAAAAGCAAGCTGCTTAACAAAGGCAGAAAATTAATGCTGGCAAACTAGTGGATGGCAGGAGAGGGACTATACTAATTTTATTTTTTCCCTTTTTTCTTGTCCAAAGTCTTCTGCTGTTTCTTGTGGGCAACCACAGCAAGGAAAAACATTATGGAATTGCTTTCCTTACAGTGTCCCGATGCTTACTGAGATGAGCACAGCACTGGGTGGCTGCTTGTCACTCTAGAGGTGGGGACCTGACCTGACCTTGGTGTGTACATGAATATGTGCCCACCTGTGTTCAGTGCACTCTTGCCACACACAGCTCTTGAGATCAGTGTGGTTTTAATGTTTAAGAACAGTCTCAGGTGAGGCTTGGCAATCCAGATTGTGTACTGCTCTCCTGGGTCCTACTGCCACTTCTTGGGAGCTCATGTGGATTGTCAGAGCACTTCTTTGTCCTTTAGGCTATCACAATTTTAACTAAAGCAAACACTAGGTAATATTTTTTACAAACTGTCTCAGATGATTGGTTTGTTCAGTCTTTATAGCAGAAGTAGTGTTGTAAGGAGTGCTTAGTCACTTTTTATAGTGCTGAGTCATGAATGAAGTTTTTGGCAAGCTGAGAGGGGTGGGTAGAGTCGATACTGAAAAAGTTTTATCATGGAACAGAACAGACATGTTAATTTTTGATTTATTTGTAAAAAAAATTGGTGTTCATCAAAAGGAAAGAACAGAATCAATAGGAAAAGACATTTGCTTTCAACCCTAGTGAGCAAGTATTTTAAAAAAGGATTAAAAATAAAATTAAAAGCTATAAAAATCTCTTGGCAGTGTAATTTTAAATCTTAAGATTGGCAAAGCATACAGGTGGATTATAATATGTTTTGCAATAATGGAGAATTGATTGATGACTTGGATTTTGAGTGAATTTTTGATGTAAAGCACAGAGAATGGAGTAAACACATTTAACAGTGACAGCCCATTACTATCCTTTCTTCTTCTTTGCGTTTTACCTCTACGGGATGTTTTTCTCCGAAGTAGAAAGATAGGTCAGTGTTAGGCAAAGAGAAGTTCATCAGAAGAATTAAAGCCTAGGGACAGGCAAAGAGAGAGGTTTATGTGAGGTTGGAAGAGATCCAGCAGAGCAGAAGAGAAGGAAAAGATGAAGTAAAGGAGCCTCTTCCAGAAATGTGCATTGTATAAAAAAAGTATCCTGGGTGGCAAATTTCTCAATTTAATTTTCATATGCTAGAAAGTGTTCTGGAGTCAGATTTTTTCACATTCTTCAGAACCCTAAGAAGTCTCTTTTCATTTTTTGGAACCATCTCCCTTCAAGGAGAGCAAATGAAAAAAATCCTTTCTTAGAAGTTTTGAACCTTTTTTCAAATTGCTACCATGGGGCTGTGCCTTACCAATATCTGGGCATGCTGTTCTTTATTATCCCTGTGCCTGCTGCTCTGGATGGGCTTCCTTTCTGCAGCATTTTCCCTGCTCACAGGCAGGTTTCTTACTTAAGAACCCCATTGCTATTACTCAATTGATACACTTTATTTTGAAAAGTGTATTTGTTTTGAAATCCCTGAGAATTGAATTTATCCCTGTGTTCTTGATAATGCAATAGGAGGATCTGATTATGGAAAACAAACCACATCCATCCCTTCAACATGGGTCTGAGAAATGCAGCATGAAATCTTTCATAGGTTGTCTTGCAGCATTTCCAGCTGCTTTCAGCTTCCCCAGGCACAGTGAAAATGCTCTTGTGAGCTACATGGATGCTCCACCAATGTTTCCTGCTGAGAAGTGAGGAGTAATGAGCAATATTCTGTCTGCAAGCCAAAGGCCTTAATGGTAGCCACTCCTCCAAGGCCTGGTTGGAGCAAATGGATGTGATAGCTCTTCCTGCCTCAGCCTGAATGGATGAGGTGATTTCACCCCACATGTGGTGGTGGAAATGCTGGGAAATTGCTTTTCCAGGCCTGGGGACATGTATATGGCAAGGCTAATTCAATTAGACAGAGAGGACTGATGGGCAGCAGCCTGGGGGCTGAGTTCTGCCTCATGGGTGCTCTCTGGAGTGCCCACTGCCAAGTCTTCCTACATTGTTTGTGTTCTATCAGGTCCTTGGGATGTGAGATTCAGATTTTGGATGAGCTCACAAAAAACTGCTTGGGTGTCTGGTGCGGTCTAAAAAATACCTGTACAAGCCACTGAGAAATTAGCTTGTTTCTGTTCTAGCACTGAGAGCCACTCAACATGTTTTTAGTACCATATCTGATCCAGAAATAAAAAATCCTAATGAATGCTCCTGTAAGTAGTCTTGTAGTCCAGACTGCCCCTGCAAACATCCCAGTGGCCCTGGGGAAAAAGTAGAGCATCCTGCCTTTTCTCCATACATTGACTTCCAAACATTGATGGATAATTGCCAAAACCAGGGAACTAGTGAGTCCAGAAGATCAATAAAAAGCACATGGTGGAACTGTAGATAGAAAAATCATACATCTGAGCATTTTTATACAATTCTAATGTTGAGAGTCAGAGACATACAGACACTAAACCAGCTTTTAATAATTTGATCCAACTTTATTTCTAAAGAATGCTCTAGTCATGAATAAGCCTTTGCTGAGGATTGGAACTGTTCAGAAGGATTTGTCATTCTTTAATTAGTCTTGGTAATGAGTCCCCATTTTGAAGGAAAACTGAATTTAATGGTCTTGGTATTGAATGACCTTGATGTGGTTAAGACACTTGTCTGTATGTGTGTGGGAAATGCAAATAATGGAAATTCAAAGCCTGTGAGTCTTTGGCTCACAGCCTGTGAGCCTCAGTAATGCACTGGATGTTACTTTAAATTTGCTTGCTTTGCAGGTCAGATTGAAGGATGCCTGAGACAAGCAATAAATTTTTTTCCTGCCTTGGGAGGTTGAGCCTGCTGATTAATGCACCTCTCATTTTACTTCAAATGCTTGAATTCACTCCCTTTGAATTTTCTTTGTGGTCCTAGAGGCTTCCAACTTTTTTTTTTCCCTAAGTAAATGCACGTGAGGACTATGACTCATCACGGTCTCATAATTGAATCCAAACATGTAATTTGTTTTAACTACAGTAGCTTTGAATGTGCTAGACAAAATTTCTGTAACATGTTGCTCTGGAAAGCAAAATTGCCCTTGAAATAATAAAGGCAGTTGCTTTAATGGTTCATGCCCTACTTCATTGGGCAAATGCTAAAATAAACAGCATTTAGGATTGCATGCATTAATATTTTTGATATATAGATATGTTTTCTTCCACCTTAAATTTATTTCTGTGTGTGTTTTCTTTCTCTCAAGATCCCACCTCTATTTTATTTTTAGCATTTTCTCCATATTACTTCTTTGTTTTCAGTCCTAAGCTAGCTCCTTAACTCCTTATTTGAATTGCTTTTTCAAACTTAATGGAAGCCTGGACCAAAACAGGCAACAGTGGTGACTGGAACAGGCTTGAATTCAGAGAAAACTTTTTATTGCATCCTGGGGACAATCTAATTTGTGAGAAAAGAAAGCAAGCTGCTGCTTTACTGAGAGAGCAGCCTGAGAGCACAGCACAGGGGCACTGGGAATATCAGGTTTCTATATCTAGTCCTGCTATTAGTTTGCTGGATGGTCCATGAGTCACTTCATTCTTCTGGATCTGTTTCTCCACCTCTAAACAGGAGATGATGCAAATCTCCTGCCATTTGAAGCTTGGTGATCTCCTGATGGAAATTGTTCATCTGGAAAACCTACTGTGATTGGCCAAGTGCTGTTAATTAGGCATTCAGTGAAAGTGGTAGTGAGGAAAATGTGAATGACATCTTAAAATGGAACAAAATTGGTAGCAATGTATGACAAAGATAGAAGGATGGGAAATAGGAGAGAAATAGCTGAAACTATCCAGATCATATCTACATTCTTCTGTTTAGATGGAGGATTGCCAGTTGTGGCACATCCCTGATTATTACAGAGCTAGTGAGCCTTTGCTAATTGGTCCCAGCTAAGGCCCCGTGTCTCTCTTTACTTGAAACTGGCTTTGAACTTGTACTTTACTGCACTTCAAGACCACATCAAGCAGCTGGGAGTCACAATTGAAAGTGCTACTTGAGAGACCATTGAGGTGAGAGATGAACATGAACCCCTCTGTGTCTCACTTTTCTTGTTCACAAAATAGGTATTAGGTTCGCTTGTGAAAACACCCCGGGCCTCATCTTGTTGATCTGTAGGAAAAAGTTTTCTGTGTGTTTTGGGGAAGTTCAATTCAAACCCAGAAAATCTGGAGCTATGCCCAGGTGTTACTGACTCCAAATGGTGCAGTGCTGAATAAGGATGGCTTCTGGTCAGTGGGTTCTGTGATTACACATTATTGCTTCTTGAACTCTCACAAAGTAAGCTTATGAGGCAGTGTATTAGCACTTGTGGTGAGTGAAATGGGGTTGGGGCAAAGGCCAAGGTGAGGGATTTACAGGGTTGATTCCTTGTTCTGGTGTGTGGTGAGGCCTTGAATGTTTCTTCTGTGTTCTCATTGCCTTCAGGTTTGGAACTGAGTTAGGGTTTAAACCAAAGTCAGCAGAGCTCCTAAGCATGACTTGGTGCACTGAGAAATGTCTGTGATCATTACATCTCTATGTTAGGTGTATTTGCTGTGTTTAACCAGGGATCTGGTTCTGGCCATAGTGTGAATCTCCTCTAAACCACAGCTGGTGCCTTCTTGGTGTGGGTGTGCAGGTACATGTGTGTGGGCTCCTGTGATATGCCATATCTCAAGTACCTCTGAGTGCTTTTGGTACTTGAGCCTTACCCATAACTGACAACATTTCCATGTACAGTGTTGCCTGTGTCACCCCAGAAGCTGCTGGGAAATTTAGTGTCAAATCTTGCCTGTTAAGATGACTCAAGTCCTGCTTCTTTAAACAGAAGGTACTTTTCTGCCCCACTGAAGCATGGCTGACATAGCTTTCAGCTGCTGTCACATAGAGGTGCTTTACTGCAGGACAGATGCAGCTGGGGAGTAGTGACAAAATTTGGGTTAGAAAAAGTAAAATTATATCCAGGTTTAATGTTTTTTAAAATTTGTTTTGGGAGCACATTATCTTTGTTGCTCTCTGTACTTGCATGCTTCCTGGCTGCAGATGAGTGCTGATTAAACTTCTACTGTTACACATTTGAGCAGCACTTGTGTTGATAGGCAGCAGAGGAATGTACACTCATGAAGAAATTAACATTGCATTTCACCAGCTGGGAATTGGTACCCTGTGTTGTGCATTTGTTCTTCCTACTCCTTGATGAAGAACAAAAGGGAGAAAAGAGAAGTTTATGGAATAATCAGCTAAACTAGAGCCTATGTTAGGGACTGCACATGTGCTGTGTGTCTGTTCTCACAGCATCTCTTATTAATGTGCACTGTTACATGCTTGGGCCACTGCCTTTGAACTTGTGCAATGGAGCAATGATAATAAAATATCTTTAGTTAGTGCTATTTTAGTGCATGATATATTTGTGCTGCAGCACATTTTGCTCACATTCTAAATATTGAAAAGTTTAAATGAATCTTTGTGTGTCCATAAATTATGGTGCTTAAAGATTAAAATTTTGGTCCCTGCATATCCATACCCTTAAATTTATGAACTCGTAAAAGACTCGCTGTGTTTCTTTGTGATTTGTGTCTGTTTTATTCAGATGTAATGCATAAATGGAGTACACAGTTCCAAATGACATCAGCTCTCTGGGAACCTCTCTCATGGTTAACTGACTTTATACTGTTGCTGTATAAAATCAGAATTTTATGAAGATGAATAGGAAGCTTGCAGATTACACAAGGCCTGCTTTGGAGCTGCTGTGCAAGTTTACAATTCCAGTCTGTTCTTTGCCCCCTTGGATGATTGTGATGGTTCCTTTTCACTGACAATAGTACCTGCCACTGATAAAGAGATGAGAGTCTGGATTTGAGGGAAAACATTTGAATGTCAACAATATTGTATTTATAAAAATTGTCCCTTGGGGGCAGAGCACTGCTGCAGATGAGCAAAACCCAGTTTACTTCTTGTAATCCATTACTGCTGCTAATTTGTTGTTCTTGTTAGGAACCTTCTCCTGGCCAGGTGAGAAATTATCTCTTTTGCTGGCATATAGAGCCCTCTGAACTCCAAAATGTCAAACAGAACAGCAGAAATGGAAAGGGAGGGAGATCCACCCCAACCTTGCTTTTGAATTCAGCAGCTCAGCCTTGGCATCCAAAGGGCAGCCATGGGAGGTAATGCCTCCTGCCCATCTCAGTTAAGGGAAAATAATCTGTTCAAGTGAAAGCATGACAAGATGTTCAGGGTTTCTCTAAGCTCATTAGACAGCGAGGCAGCGGGATCCCTGATGAAGCTGATCGTAGTGGAAGGCTCAGTCCCAGGTCAGGCAGCTCAGCCTCCAAGGAAATAGGACAGTATAGCTGGAGGAAGCATCATGTACCATTGCAAATAGCCTGGCCACAGTAACTGCTGCAGGGAAGGGAATTCTGGATGCAGGAGATGGGAATAAAAACCACAAGTTATTTAAAAATTAAGGAAACCTGTATCGGATGTACAATGAACAAGGCCCATCTTTAAAGCTGATGGCCTCCCTCAAAATAGAATTCCTGTTCATCAATACTCCCTCAAATATCCCACTTGCATGGCAACTGGCTACAGGCTGCATTCCTACTGGTCTGGGACTTTGGGGACATAAGAGAAAAGGTAACTCCAAGTGGGTGATCATTTTCTTATGCACCCTGTCCACAGGCAAATATTTTGGATAAAGCTGACTGCTCTCTGTCTAGCCCAGCTGATGCAGGCTGCTTTGCAGGACAGTCATCCTGATGCTTCCTTTCTGGTCTCTTTCACCTTCCTTCCATTAACTTGCTCCTTAGAGCAGAGGACTATAACCTTTTATGCTCTGCAATGAATGCCAACAGCTGAAGTCTGTGGAATGGAGGCTGCATGCTGAGGGCAGGCTGAGAAATGAGTTATGTGGTCTGTGGCTGGCAGGAACCAAACTCTTGTGTATGTCAGAGCCTTGCTGTGCTTATGGGTGTTAGTTTCAGATGGTTAGTAGTGTAGGTTGTCCAGGTTATCTGGGTTAGTAGTAAGAATATCACAAAATATGTCTGATATGTAATAGAAGATGTGAGTAGAGCACAAAATTACCACTAAAACTATAGAAGAACTGGTGTAGCCATGGTTTTTTTCTTTTTTTTTTTTTTTGAGAAGAAATGGCTGGAAACAACCACTTCTAGTGGCTCATTTGCTCTGTCATTTATAGTGTGCTAGTAAACATTACACTGACCTTCAGTTGTGCCTGAAATATACGTTTGCCTTGGCTGGAATAGTGTTAGAATCCAAATTTTTGGGACAGTATCTGTAAAGTTTCTATTTCAAGAATTCTAACATATTTATAAGTATTTTGTGGAGGTGAACTCAAGCCGTGCAGGTTTAGTACCTGGTGCATTCTGTATGCCTGGGAACAGCAGCACTTTGGAAAGAGGCTCTGAAGCTTTGGGTGAGTGAGCCAGGGACAGATGGGAATAGAAGCACGATGATCTCTAGCACTTCTGGTATGTTTTAAACTGTGGATTATATAATTACCTGGGACCATCTGATTGAACATCTTCTGTTGGTCCATCTGGTCTCTCCCTACCTCATGATGGACTTAGTGACACAGTTTTTGGATCAGCCCTTGCAGTAATCTCCTTGTGCTCTGACCATTTACAAAGTTTCTCTTTTGGTTTTATTTTTTGTTAATTTCACACAATATTCAGTGGGCTGCCTTTTGCTCTAGTCTATAAACTCAATTTCCCCTGCTTCAGTTTGTGATGAGCTGATGACTAGGCTGGTCATTATAGATTTTCCCTTTTTTGTATTTAGTGGTACTGTACCTGTGACAGGACTACTATTTTGTAGCTACACAATAATTATAAAGTAGGAAGCCTGCCTCACATTTTGAGAACAAATTTCAATCATTAGTAGTTTCTTATGCTCTAAACCAAATATTTTGCCCTACAGAATTTAGTGATGTTTCTGCAAGCTAAATGCAGCTTTCTGCTTTTGTTTTCTGTGTGTGAATTCATCTTTAAGTTCTTAAGCTTGAGAAATGTTTCTGACTCATTTCCTTTATATCTTGCTCTCCTGTAGGTGGGAGGCTTATGGTTAGGATGTGAAGTTTTCCAGATCAAGCAGTGGGAGGGTGCTGCAGGTGAAAAACTCTGCTTGGTACATGGATTGCCTTTCATGCTTAGTTTATTGGAAAAGTGAAAACTGTGCAGGAGGGGAGTTTTCTTCTGCTATATTTGCAGTGGTACAGGACATCAAAATCTCTGGTGACAGTTGTTGCAGGGGAGGACAATTGTATAGGTTAGGCAACAAAAGCAAATATTTCAGGCCTTGTTTCCAATTCTTTAGGATAAAATTAGGGCTTATATTGTTATGAGAACATTGGGAACAGAAGTAAATAAAACAAAGTTGCAGAAACTTGAAGCTAAGGCTGCTTATTACTGAACTCATTGAAGTATGGACATTGCCCCGAGTTTATAAATACAGGGTGCAATTTTGTTTCACAAATAATAGCCTTCTACTTTCAGATGTCTCTTTGTTCTAGGTGCTAAGCCAAGTCTGTGAAAGTCACTTATATCTGCAGTGTGTAGAACCTGCTATCAATTAAACTGAACAAAGCAAGCATTTGCTGTCTTTGGTGAGGATAAAGCAAGTGTCTTGTGCTCTCTGCCAAATTAGCGTTACAGTTAAACTGCCTTCTCCCCTGGATTGTACCTTGTAAACTGCTGAAATGACTCAACAGAAAAGAGTGAGCATCCAGTGAGGTCTCTTCTTGGTCCAGCCATTCTAACTCTGTTGATAGCAGCACAGAGTTGAATCACTGGTGTGCTCTGCTCAGAGCCTGGCTGTCAGAGTGGAGCTGCATCACAGTGCAGGGACACAGGCTGTCACCATTGGCTGCTGCTTGCAGGGCTCTGTAAATGAGTTTTGCATTCCCTTAATCTCATAGGGCTGATCTGGATCATGTTAGAAGTGTTGAGTCACCTGGAAAGGGATGTCCTGTACTTCCTCAGATAGGAAATCCTGCATCTGAGCAAATAAATCAGAGGGGAAGATTCCTTTACTTCTGGCTGTCCATGACAAGGTCCAGTGAGGTTTTCCCACTTTGATTTCCTCTTGAATAAGAGCTACCTGGAGGTCCTGTTGGTGGCAGCCATTAGGTAGGACCAAACTCTTATGAGTCCCTCAGGTCTGAACCAGGCAGTCATGTTCACTGATGATGACACAAAACACCAGATTATTACTAAATTCCTGGGCCAGGATCTGAGAGGTTAAGAGAGACCTGAGGGAGGTATTATTTACTTTTATCCTGTTCTTCCCTGTAACCTCTGCTTATGATGCCTCTTAGGACACAGGAAGGGGAAATATTTGATCTGACCCCATTTGGCCATTCTCATGTTTTTTCATTTCAAGTGTAACTCTGGAAAGTCTGAAGCCATGTCTGCTTTGCAAAGCTGTGCATCCAGTGTTCCTTCTTGATGCTATGTGTGCTGTGTCAACAGATACCATAACAAATGGGAGCTTGTTGGCTGTTTGGGGTCTGTGCTGCTAATGATCAGCTGCAGCCCTGAGCCACTCCCTCACAAGAGGCTGCTCTTCCATCTCGTCTCCTAACCCTGACCTGAGCAGCTTCACCACACCCTCCTTGCTGTTTGTCACTACATCTTGGATGGGAAGGAGTCTGGCAGCTATCTGGATGGGGCTGTCTCCTGGATTTGGCTTTTCCAGAAGTATGGGTAGGAGTTTCTCCTGCACACCAACTGTCTTGGGGTTAACTGGGCTGGCCCTCCTCTGCCACTCTCAGTGTGTGTGGACACCAAACACTCCTGAAAACAATAAGGTCATGTATGATAAACCACACTGGTTCAGCAAGTTCTAGGTTCTGTCTGTAATGGAAATGAGCTGTCCTCACTACCACAAAATATAGCTTAGGATTTTAAAGTAAGAAGAATTGGGATGAATTTTAGTGGGTGTGGGTTGCTTGGTGTTTTTTAAATTTTTTTTTTTATGTGAAAGGGAGCAGGCACTAAGGTCTCTCTGTTTTCCTCAGGGATTTGCTCTTTTTCTCTCAAACCTCTCCCATCCCCCAAAGCTCATTGACTGTTATTTTCTCTGAGAGGAAAAGGTGCTTGTTCAAATAATCCTGCCTCTCTGGTGTGTTGCAGGCATCAAGGCTGCTGTCACAGGCTGTTCTCCTTTGTGGTCCCAGTAGCCTGAATAAGTGGTGTGTGGTTTTTTGTAGTATTTTATCCTTTCTACCTGCCCTGCCTGAGGGCCTGTTCATTTGTATCCCTGTGCTGTTTTTGCATAAAGTATTGCATCAGGCAGCAAAAGAAATATGGTGCTGAATTTAAACAGCTGGATGTTGTGTTGTGTATTTTTCAAGCAGACTTGAATGAGCTGTGCTCTTTTTTTCTCCTTTTCAGTGTGAGTCTGTCCATTCTGAATGTTATGACCATCACATATTTCTAGCAGAGTTAACCAGGTTTTCCAGTGGAGTATTTTACCTGTAAGCCTATTGGAGATTTTCTTTTTTGCCATGACCACACACCACTGTGCTTTCTAAGTGGGGTATATTTTACCCATTTCACATAATCAACCATGGTCTTGATTGGTTTTGAATGTTTTGCTAAGTTACTGTGTTGACTTGGCATGGCCTGGTTGTTTGGTAGCAGGGGAAACACAGAAGTGACCTCTGTGAGGAGCTGCTGGAAGCTTCCACTGTGTCTGACAGAGCCGATCCTGATGGCTCTGGAGATGGACATGCTGCTGGCCCAATTAGAGATGTCAGTAACCCCTCTGTGATGCCATATTTAAGAAGGAAATCCAAACAGCACTGGCAGTTTTTCCCCAGAGCTGGTGAGGTGCCCCTCCCAGGGCCGTCCCAGCACAGCCCCGGTGCTGTGTGATCTGTGCCGCCCCAGCCGCCGCCATCTCGGTGCGGCCTGCAGCGAGCCCGGCCTGCATGGCCGCCCCAGCCAGCCCCGCTGAGGGCAGGAGGGCAGGGCCGGCAGCGGCTTCTCCTGCCCGGGGCCCTCACCAAGAGAGGCCTCAGACAGCACCAGTGTTGGTCGCCACACCTGCGTGGTGGTGGCAGGGGTGCCAGGCCCATGGTGAGAGCATAGTGAGTGACTCCCCAGTGTGAAACCTGGACGAGATAGATTTCTTGGTGCTGCAGGATCCAGTAGGAATCTTTGAATTGGTGGAACTTGTTTGCAGTCTTACCTATGGGTGGCAGTTTTACTTCTAGTCAGAGAAGAGAAGGAAGCAAAGGCCCGTGAGGGAAAACAACATGGCGGCACCAAGGTCAGTGGAAAAAAAAGTGGGGGAGGAAGTGCTTAAAGAGTAGGAGCTGAGATCCCTCTGCAGGCCATGGTGAGGAGCATGGTGAAACAAACTGTTCCCCTGTAATGCATGAAGTCCACAGGGGATGCAGAGATCCACTCACAGCCCATGGGAAAAGTGCTCACACCACAGTGGGTGGGTGCCAGAGAAAGCTGTGATCCAGTGAGAGACCTGAATGGAGAGAGAGGGCCCCTGCTTCTAGAGACAGAGACAGGGCCCTTGCTTCCAAACTAGAGCATCCTATCCTTAGAGGATGGCACCCTGTGAAGGGGTAAGCCATGCCACATCCCTCCCATGTTTACCTGTGGGAGGGACCCCACAGCACAGCAAAGACTCCTCTCCCTGAGCAAACAGAGGATCTCAAGGGATGAACTGACCACATCCCCATGCGTTGTTTCCCTGTGGTGTTGGTGGGAAGGAGAGAGGGGCTGGGAGGACAAAAGGTGTTTTAAAGGATTGTTTTACTTTTCATTATCCTCCTCTGACTCTGTTAATAATAAATTTACTTTATACCTTTACATTTGAACCTGTTTTGCCCTTAAAGTGTTTTCTCCCTGTCCTCATCTCAGCTCATGAGCCCTTTGTTAACTTTTTCCCTCTCCTCTGCCCAGCTGAGAGTAGGAGAAGGTAAGTGAATGGCTTTTGTGGGTGCCTGGCATTTGTCCAGTGTCAAACCATGACAATTGCACTTTCTCTTTCCCTCACCCTCTGTGCAGAGTTTCTCTCTTGAGTTAGCATTAAAGTTAACTACTGCTGCAGGGGATTTTTATTAGGTTGTTTTCCCCTCTGGAAGGGAGGGATGCTAGGGTTAGTCATGCAGGTACAGCAGTGTTTCATGGATGGTTTCTCAGAGCTAGCTTTCCTAGTGCTAGTCACCATTGCAGGAATCTTGGTGAACTGCTGTCTTTGCATGCATCCTGAGTTTCTGGCAAAGAGAGGGATTGCCAAAGCTTTACAGAGGTGGCTTTGCATGCAAGTCTGTGGAATCACCTGTCTTCCCTCATACCTTTTTGAAGACTACTTTAAACTTGTCTCAAAGCTGTTTGTTAGCATGATCTCTTGGCTGGCATTTATACATGTTTCTCTGTTGTCATGTCAAATTTTTTTTTGTTCTTATTTTTCATTTTACAGCATATATTTTACATTTTTGTAGTTGGTGAAGGTATGCTTTAAAATGAAATGGGTTTTGTTATCCTATTGGAGTGGGTCCAGAGGAAGGCCATGAAAATAATCAAAGCATGGAACACCTCTGCTATGAAGACACAGAGCTGGGGCTATCCAGCCTGGAGAAGAAAAGGCTTGGGGGAGACCTTGTAGCAGCTTTAAAGTAAATTTATAAGAAAGGTGGGGCTTGTAGCAATAAGACAACAGTTTGTTGTTTCATATTAAAAGAGGTTAGATTTAAAAGAGGTTAGATTTAGACTGGATATGAAGAAGACATTTTTATAAGGGTGGTGAAACACTGCCACACGTTACATAGGGAGGTTGCAGGTGCTCCATTCCTGGAAACATTCAAGGTCAGGTTGGATGGGACTCTGAGCACTCTGATGCAGTTGAAAATGTAACTGTTGATTACAGGGGGTAGGACTAGATGATCTTTCAAGGTCCCTTCCAATCCAAACCATTCCATGATGCTTAGGCACAGGGTTTATCTTCATATGACAGGTTGGGATTTATTGTTTGTTTATAAGCAAAGTCAACCTAGAGGGTAAAATATGAATCTCTGATAAGCTGTCATTTGGAGCAGTTGGTTGCCAGTGCAGGTAGTATGAAAATAAGTAATTTTAAGGCAGACATAGTACTTGAATATGGCAAGAGCTAGAGATCAGTTGCTCTGAGCTGGAAGATTACTGGCCTGTGTCAGGTCACATTTACACACATTGTTTCCTGTCTTGTGGCTCTTTTGCATTCACTTTCTGGACTACAAGAAAGGTCTTGGCAAAAGAAGTGTATTAAAACAGAGATGGAAATAACCTTTTCTGACTCTCCATTTTACTAGGAAAAAATAAAACTGGGGACTTGGAGGCAGCAGGAAACCTCATCCTGGTAATGGCACAGTGCTGCCTGCAGTGCAGACTGGTTGAAGAGGAAGGAAGAGCAGCTCAAAACATGGGTAGTGAAGCCATAAGTGAGAGATATACTGGGGTGTTACACAAATTCCCCATGCCCTTATCTCTTAAGACTGCTGGAACCAGTTCCTAGCACATAAAATCTTCATGTTACTGGATTTGGTCACAGATTGTTCCATGTGCATTAATGCTTTTTCTCCAAAGTATTATTTCTTTTACTGTAATTTATATCTGAGGACTTCTGTTCCAGTTACCAGGATTTGTAAAAGGGTAAATTACCTGTGAAGTGAAGATTACATGCATGAATATATACATTATATGTGAAGTCCACAGAACATAAATCTCTGTCTGGGTCAAGAGATTTGAGGCGATGATTTTTTTTTTTTTTTTCCCAAGGCAGAAAAGTGATTTAATCTCCCCAAGTGCAACAAGGACCACTTTCCCCCTAATATCAATGCTGGATGTTGTGGTGCTTCGTGTTCCAACAGGGCTGTACCATTTTTATCCATGACAGTCCTTCCCTGCTTGTTCAATGTATATGTAGGACAAACCTACATCCTGCCTGCATCCAGGCTGGACGTGCACATGGCTGGTGACACCTGGCTAAGGACCATACTCAGCCAAGACTTTTGGGTCTGACAGTGTCTCTAGGGGATCTGAAAAATAGGTTGAAACACATGCATTAGTTTTTATCTCCAGTGTTAAGAGTTCTTCTTGTTTGGCTTAAGTGTTACAATTTTGAAAGAGAATGCAGCCATCTGAGTTTCAGCGTGTCCTTGAGAGTGGACTGAAGCAAAACTCTAGGATACAGTAATAAAACTATTTCAGGTACTGTAAATTAAATAGGAGTATTTGTTGTTTCTGTGGTTGACTGAGGTTTTGAGCACAGAGTAGCTTGCAAATGTATTTATTTTCATAGCATGTCATGCTATGAATATCAGGGCTCTATTTCAGCAGTACCTTCAGAGAAAGCAATATCTTTAACAGCAATGTTCAGAATTATAATCATTTTAAGAGATCCAGCTTCTTAAAAATCTGGGGGAATTTTGGGAACTCTCTGCTTTATTTTGTTCCTGTGTAAACTAGCTATCTCTGTGCATATTGTGAAGGTTGTGAGCTTGCTGTCAATTTTTCCTCTAAATACATTTTTATTAGGTTTTTTTGTTGATACCTTTTTGATGAAGAGTTGTTAAAAAGAAAGGAAGGTGGTGTTCTAGGAGTCTCTAAGGCTTTGGTCTCAACCTCTGCAGCTCTTCTTCGTGTAAATAAAAACTTTGTGGGAAGGACACTGAACCTTGTAGTCTGTCATAAACTGGCTCTAAGTCATGACTTATCTTTGTATCTTGCCAGCAGCAAACATTTATTTATAAAAGTAGTACAGCTCCAAAGGAGTCCTGTTTCTGTCAGGCACTGATAACTGGATTATATTGTTTACTGGATTGTGCCAGGCCTACATTCAAATCCCCAGCTTGAACCAGTCACAGCAGAGACTTAGCTCAGACACTCCTCACACTCAAGAATCCCTTGTTTAAGTCTTGGCTTTAGGGGTTGCCTGGTGTCTCACTTTATTAGAATGAGTGATTAACCTGGGACCTTACTATCTTCACTCTGGCAATTTCTTTGAACTCTCTCCTCTTCTTCCTTTTCCTCACTTACTGTGTGGGGCTGTCCTGATATTCACTCTGCAGGACACAGACCTCCTCCAGCCTCCCCAGTCTCCAGACAGGTCTGTAGCAAATCCAAGGACGTGTGCCCTGTGTGCAGGCAGTACCACAGACCCTGCTTTTGGTGACAACTCCAGGTCCTTAGCAGAAGATGATTTTTGCTGGGCTAGAGGAGACTTTATTTATTGCTTTTGTTGGAGCCCAGACCAGGTCTGGTGTGTCCCTGTCTGTGCTGGAGCAGAAGTTTGGATGGGCTGTAGGGCTCTGCTTCCCTCCCACCCCTGCAGCCAAGGAGTCGTGTCACCTCTGCAGTTATACTGCTGACAGCAATAATTTCTGAGTTGTTCTGTTTCAGTAGGATTATAATACCATAGTATCTCATTACAGTAGTGTTAGTACTTGAAAAACATCTTCAGTGGGAAATTAAATGAAGAGGCAGTTGTAAAAGTACAGCAAACTGTTGTCCTTGTGGATGTCAGTGATGCTCAGAGCATGAAGAGGCCTGGAGGGTCTTCTCTGCGCTGAAGAGTTCCCTGCATTGTGCAAGCTGCTGCCTTTGTCTTTGCACCATTACAGCTCATATGTAAATCTTTTTCTGAATATTTCTAGAAAAGGTAGAGAAAATACAGTAAGAAAGTTATGTTTCAGCAAGGGTGGAAAGACAACTGCTATGGGAAAATTGGGAAATCACCATTCCTAAGGTCTTATGATGCAGTTATTTGTAAAAATGCTATTTCTCAGCAAGGGTCTTCTTTTAACCCATGGGAGGTGATTTTTTTGCCTTGAAAATGACTTGAAACAGTTCAGCTCTGCTGATCTCAGTGCTGTCTTTCACTTTCTGGGGAAATATAATGCATTTCTGTTTTTATTAATTTCTTGAGGTGGGTAGCTTTTGTGTAAAAAGTGGGCTTGGATAAACACTCATTTTTGAAGTTGTCTGTGGAATCATGTTATATCCTGTTTGAAAAAGAAGACAATGCTGTGGAAATGAAAAATGAGTTTGTGGAAAAAGTTATCTTTTCTCCAAGATACTACGGAAATAGTGTTTCACAGCAGGGTTTATTGCTTTTCCCTAAGATATATAGACACGTGTTATCAGTTTAATACACCTACTGGACTTACAGAGGAATAACATCACTTCCAAAGTTGCAGATAATACTGAGTGGATCTTAGGGAGTCAAAGAACTTTGCATTAGCTCAGCTTTGGCCTTTGTTGTTGGTGTCTCTTTGCTTCTCAAGAGCTTTTGTATAATTATTTTAGTAGTTCTAATTTTCTGTTCACAAAAGTATAACTAATACAGGTTATAGCCTTTTAAACGAAATTTTCCTCCCAGCAAAATGCCAGGCTATTTAAATGCAAATGGCAAAGGGGAGAAGTACGAATTATCTCACTGGATATTTGAATGCATTGAGTGGGTATTACATAGGTACTTGTTTAGCCCAGGAATCCTGTTTTTCGGAAGACAGAGATAAATTTTCATTCAGTGAAGAAATTTGAAATCTTCAAGATAAGCTTAAGAAGTCTGTGGAAAAAACAGTGCTTTGGAGATTTATAGAATTTAAAACTTGAGACTACTCTTTCCCCAGTCCAGGACTGCAAGAAAAATAATTTCACTCAGCTTTCCTGAATGAAAAGGATAAAAGCTCAACCCCTTTTCCTTCCTTGTCCTTGATATTAGCATTGCCTCATTGTATTTAATGCATGTAATTTTCTTGGGTGTAATAATTTCTGAGAGGGAGAGTAATCTTTGGAAAGCCTAAGAAAAATCGAAAGAGACAAGATAATTACAAGGACTGCCACTATCTGATGATATGGAGGTGCGCACATTCTATGCTTGAAGTGAAAAAATCTAGGCATAATCAGGAGCTCATGCATAAACTCCCACGCATCTAGATGAAGTCAGACTTGAGCCTACTGTTGGAAGTGACAGTGGATATTTAGGGTGGAAAGATATTACTGCTGATATATATATATAGTGCTGGAAACCTCTCTGCTGAACGTCACAAGGCTGTCCTCTAGATTTTGATTTGAATGTAGTGAATTGCAAATGCCAACCTGTAAAAACATCAGCAGTAAATTGAGCATCTCGTTTGTTAACTGTAAGGAAGAGTATTGCTGTTTCCAATATGCAAATTGATAAGCATGAAAAGTCTTTTAAATCTACCTTGAAACTGCTGCTCTGTGGTTGCATGGCTGATGCCTTTGAGGAGTACAAATGATTAGAACAGTAACATTTGTCTAGATCACTCTGTATTTAGTAATGAGTCCCAGGGGTATTCAGCCTCTCAGCTGAGTGCAAATTCTGAATCCTAGAAATACAATATGTGAAACCAATCAAAATGCAGCATCTGTCTGCTTCCTGGCTGTAATGTAAGTAATATTCTTGTGCTGGCTCAAGGAGAATGCCTGAATGTGTTAGCAGTAAAAAATGAAATCATTGTTAGTGTGCCTTGCAGGGCTTTCACAGTATGACTTACCACTCAGACTGATAAGAGATGGGACAGCTATTAGTCCAGAATTGCTCATATGAAGTCAAACAGCAAAACCTAATTTTAAACCTTGACCTTTGAGGTGCTGGTGCAGGGCACATGTTCCCAGTGCCCTTTGGAGTCTGAAGGCTTGGTTATCCTGCCTGAGGGGGGCTGTGCTCAGGCAGGACCAATGAGGGGATGCAGGGCTTTGATGGATGCCATTAAATAAAACTGCCTCAAAAATTGGTAACAGTTCTTATAATGACTTCAAGACACATAATAGATTGCTCCTGCACTCCTGTGGCCTCAGGCTAACTGATGAAATTAAATTCAAGCCACTCAGCTCAAAACAGTATAACCCTTATAGGAAAACATAGAATTTAATAGATGCTTAACAATAGCTGCTAGTTCTTACTGCCTGTAAGATTCTTGAGATGTTTCTCTACATCCTACTGAACACTGGAGAAGGAGTTTACAGGAGGCAGTATGGAAAAGTCCATTTGCTGATTGTTAGATGGTAACATCTTCTTGTCATCATTCCCTTTTATTTTATGCTTGAAGCATCAGAATGAAGTTTTGCACTACTCCAAGGAAAGCCCAAGACTGCAGGAATCCCCATGAGCTGGACAGAGGTTCTGCATGTCTGTAGCTGAGCAGAGGAGCTCCCGGTGGATTTGCCTCAGGTTCAAAGCAGACCTTCACTGGTGCTTGGCCTTCACTGTCTTAGCTTGGATGCCCAAGACAGAATGTTTTCAATGATTTTAAGAGAACTCTGCAGGAAAATTTCTGTTTTATTTTCTCTTAAGCCATTTGGCCCCATGCTATACCTTTATCATAAAGATGTAAGTGATACCTGTCTATTCCCAGATATTGTGCTCCATTCTAGACCTAGGGGTTTATAAACCTTGGTGAACTAGAAAACAAGTTGCTCGAATGATTGGTGATAGTCTACTGTAAGATCATCCTTTGCAATGTCCCTGCTGGAATATCTGTTGGAAAGAGTAACACATTGCTATGCTTTTTACTGGATTGTTGCTATTCTTCCTCCTCATAAAGGTGCAAATCATGCATAGGAGTCTCAGTCAAAAGTATGTTACATCAAGAATGTTGCAAATCCTCCAGAAAGAAAAACGACAGCAGCAAACTCTGTGCATTTCTTCATTAATGAGTTGATTTCCAACAAAGACTTAATTTTCTCTTTGCTAATTTCTAATTTTTGTTCTACCTCAGCATTAAAATAGCTCTTTTCTCATTCCACCCTTTTGCATCTCTGGTGTGGAAGAGTATTTAGCTTTTCTTGAGAGGAACATGAACCCACAGGGTTTGTTAACAACTCAATTCCCAGAAAAGATGTTAAAACATCCCTAGGTTCTTTGGAAGATGTAGAGGCTGTCATAGTAAAATGTGCTAATTGGCATCTTCATGTTGACACTGTGTCAACTCCTTGTTCAGCCAAGGATCCAAAATGCAGCATTAACTTGGCTGGAAGGGAAAGAACATGTTTTGCCCCAGCCAGCAGAGCTTGCAGGAAGCAGCATGTGGTCGAAGTGCCTGGTGAGTTTGGAATGTGCTTGAAGTCCAAGTTGTTACATAAATTCCCTTGGTACAAAAGGAAGGAAAACATTTTAATAAATTTCATATGCTGATCTTTTCACTTTATGTACAGAGGGGTCTCCAGTCTGTGCTTGGCTGGAAGAAGATGGATGGGTTAAAATTCTGCTGATTGTTCCCATGTTTTATGGAGTAGTGTAATAGTTGGATTGAATTCACTGCTAAGTCTCAAAACCTTCTGAAGTTTCTGTCATGGTGACTTGCTCATGGCAGTTGCAAAGGAGCCCTTTGTCTGCTGGGACCAGGAATGAGTTGCTCATCCCATGGTGCTGCTTCCCAAGTGCTGGATAGCCACCACTTCTGTTATCTGGTCTGGCACAGAATTTTTTTGCTGAGATGATATAACTGGAAGTTAATAGTTAGCCACTTATTTTTTCAGGTCACTGCTGTTAATATTGAGAAGCATGAGAAGAATCAGTGTATAAGAGAAGAAGTAAAGATAAGCATTGAACTCCTCAAAATGAAGGGAGCACAATATAGGAGGTACAGAAACAAGAAACCTACCCCAACCCTCCTCCCCAACAAATCCCCCCCAAAAGGCTAAGGAGGGAGGTGAAAGAAGTTAAATTAATTGATGAATATAGAGTGGCAGAAAAATGAGGTATTCTCTTACAATTGAACACCTCAGCTCTTGTGTTTCCAGCTGAGGCTGTGTCTTATTTCTCCTGTGGCTGGAGAAACCATGGGGCTAGAGCATCACTTGTTTGGACTGCACTTGTCTTTGCTTTTTTGAAGGTGTCCTTGTTCAGTTTGGTGCCATGAAAAGGTTCTATTTTCACACTCAGCTAGAACACGTGGTGTGTATGGCCCAGCATGAAAGAAAGTTGGTGGGTGGCTTTTGTAGGAGGTCTGCAGGACAATCAGTAAAGGGGAGCTGTTGGATGAGGAAACAAATGCAATGTGCTATTCAAGGTTATTCAAAAACCACAGCTGTAGCTCTAGAAGCTTGAATAGAATAATTTGCAAAGCACTTTGATGTCCTTCAGCCTCTTGCAAAGTTAAATATTTCCTTGTGCTTTGGTTTTGCCATTTTCCAAGGAATCTTGGGATAGGTAGCCAACTCATCTATAGACTGTCAGGCAAATGGGTATTGATTAGATGGGCTGGAGGCTGGACACAGCTGTCAGCACTCCAAAGATGCAACACAAGTATCCAAGAATATTTTAGTTCAATTAAAATTATTTTTGTGGGGTAATGTTCATATGGCTTCAGGCTTGTTAAACTGTCTAGCCAGTTTTTTAATATGGTAATGAACATTAACATCTGTTCTATCAGTGATTGCCATTGTTAAGCAATTAATTTCTGATTTTGTGAAACTTGCTGTTTTACAATAGGAATAATAAAGAACCTTGGGCTGTGAAGAAATTCTTCAATGTGTGTTTTGTGCATCTTGTTTCTTTGCTGTCTGAGGTCTATATTTTCCGTACCTTGCAGCAGGAAAGAAATGACTGAAACAGGGAGCACATGGGTTGTTGAATGTATTCTGCTGCAGTCACAGGCAGCTTTAAAGCAGTTGTTGAATTCACAGAATTTCACAGAAATATCCATTCTTGTTAAATATCTCCTAAGCCACTGCAGGCAGATCATTAAGTGGCTTCTATGTCTATTAAAATAATGAGGATGTTTAGTGCAAAGACCAAAAAGTCTCACATGCTGTATGTCAAATGCTGCAGTAGGAGAAAACAGGAGAAAGACTTCTCCAACTCCACTGCAGCCTTACAGTCCCTGGAAGGCCATGGCTTTCCTAAGCCATCCGGATTGTTGCCTGAGTATCAAAACTGTAAATATGTGAACTGCCTTTAGATAATGGAACTGAAAATTCTGGGAGGGAGATGAGCTAGTTTTATGCAATGGTTTGAGAGTGTTTTAGAGCAGAGACTTCAGCTTAATGTTTTGCGGTCTGTTTTATCATTTTAGCTCTAGTGAGGTCACTAAAGTCAGAAGAGGGATGAGGTTGCTCATTTCTGTTTTACTTCCATGGAGAGCAATTTGATGCATACAGGGCTACCCAGTGTTTCCTTTCCTCCCTCTGAACTCTCTCATTTTATTAGTCCTCCCTGCTTCCCTCCTCCATAACTTCTCCTCCTCATGCTTTTCTTTCTTTCTCAGTTTCCAAATTGCTATATTCATCACTGTCGGCTTTCCCTCCTTTTGTAAACTCCTTCAACTTATCTTCTGCTTCAGATAAATGGTTTTAATTTAATATTTTTGATGCTTTCAGGTTTCTTCTGAGTTTCCCTTATGCATCATCTCCAGCTTTTTTTTTTTCAGCTATAAATATTAGATTTGATTTTTATGCTGAGGGCCTTGAAGACTATTTTGCACTCTGATATTTCATGTGCCAAATTTCATGCACTCAGCAGTGCTTAAAATGAGAAATATCTTAAGAGAAGAAAATCTACAGTGGATTTTACTTTTCATGCAGTAGAGGAATAAACTTTTAGTTTGGGAAGTTGCAGAGAAAAGCATGGGTGGAATATGGCTTCAAAGCCTCATTTACCAGAAGCAGACTGAGTTATTTCTGGGTTTGTTTTGACGTACTCAGGCTGACTTTTAATCAAATGCACAGATTTATATTCTCATGAGTCTGGTATTGCTAGACTTGCTTTCATGAAGATATTGGATTTAGAAAAGGTGGAAGGGATCCAGGAAAACCAAGTCTTGCAGGAATATTGCATGTGGGAGCTTAGACCACCTCAGCTGCTGCTCTATGAGCCCAGAAGAAATCAGCCACCAAAGTCCTTCTCTGTTCTGCTCCTATTCTGGGACTTTTTCAGAAAGGAAATCTGTGAAAACTGGATATAATGGAAAAAAGAACTGCTATGAACTGCTGTGCTCCTGGGCTTCCTTCCTACAGAGCTGTTCTTTTGTTATCCCTGGGTCAGTCTTCTAGGTTTTCTATCTAAAACAGTGACTAAAGCTATACAACTGACAAATTGAGGGTCTGAGTAAAGAGGTTCTGGAGAAATCTGGATCTGGTCTAAAATGTCAGGGAGAAGGGAACTTAAATGCCATTAGAAAGAAGGCTGGGAAGCATTGGGTAGAATACTTTAAAAAGTGAATGGCTTAGTGCATACAGATTGAAACAATATTATATTTTCAGTGTTTTACCTGAAAGGTAATCTGTAATAAATGTCATTGATGTAAATGTGAAAATACCACTGGCTTTGTAGCAAAAATGTTGGAGCGTGGTGTTTAGTATTTTTGTTTCTCTACTAAAAAAAGTAATTTTTGGGTACAGGTTTTAATTGTTGCGTTTTCTCAAAGGACCCATGCTGGAGCTCTAATTTACTGCCTTCATAACTGTGGACAGTGCAGAGTGTTTAGACTTTCACTTTTGCTACAGTGGTCTTATTAAATATGGATGTACTCTTGCAACTTAAGGGAAAACTAAATCAGACCAAATTTGTTACACTTTACATAATTATGCATTGAGAACAATGTATAATTAATAAAGTCATTATAGATTCAGGCTATGGGTTTCCATTACCAGTGAACTCTAATTTTTTTTTTTATGCTGAGTGTTTACTGAGGTTTTTTTGGAAAAAAATTCTACAAGTTGAGGTGTTGCCCTAATAAATTAAATTACTAGAATGATAAATTTCTTCTGGAGAAATAAGAAATGGTTTTAAATCAGATGAACCTGGATGACAATTTTCCCCCTATGTGTTTTGCACTTCCAAGTTTTACACCATTTCCACAAGGTTGCATAGTTAAATAATTTTGGATTAATGCTTTAAATAGCTCAGTTTTTAATGTGCCCAACACAATGTACTTCTGGACTCTTTCCCAGTTAATAAAGCAGAAAGAAAAATGCCTAAAGACCAAGGAAGAGGGGAAATTGTCAAAGATTGTGAATCATAAGATATGTGAAACATAATGATAGCTCTTACATTTTGTGTAAAGGAATAAGACTACTGTTGATTTTGAGTATTATTGGGGTTTCTATTTTTAATAATAATATCTTGCCTCTCATCGATTTACTGAATTTTAGAGGCTGGAAATAAAGAACTAAATCTTGCCGAAGCAAACGCGTTTAAAATATGCAAAGGGAAATAGTGGCACCACATCAGCTTTGCATCCCAGCTCTGCACAGCTGGTTTGTTCTGCTCAGCCAGAAGGCCTGTGAGAATCAGTGCTTAGGAGCAAAACAATTCCTGTCTGGCATCAATTCCCTTTCTGGCTGACACCTTTTTTTAAAAAACAAGTATTCCTACTGCGAGAAGCCAGAGTGTATCCTTTCACGCTCAGGTTTCTTCCTCCTGTTTTCCCACGTTATGTTCCTATTCTCCAGAAGTTTCCATTGTCCTCAGTGCATTTTGGCTGAGATTAGTCATAACCTGATGGGGATTGCTGCAATGGGGTCTGGGCACCAGCATTCCAGGAGCAGGTAACAAGTCTGGGGAATTTTACCTGCCACCATTCAGGAAAGCAGAATCTAAGTATGTTTATTTATGTTTATTTCTCCTTGCAGACAGGGAATAGTTGATTGAATGCATCTTTTAATTACTAAGAATTTCAGTATCTCAGTTTAAGACATGAAATTGCTTAAATTAATTTCATTTAAACATCAGAGGAATGACAGAACAGTTGTATTTCTTCTATTCAGGTGTTTCTTTGTTTTTGCTGCTCTGCATTTCCTATGGGCAGCTGTGAAGATCTGATCTGTTGAAACACCATGGTCTGAGGGAACCTTGGGTCATATTTCTTTAGCCTGACAGAAGCTTATTGTATTTATCCTTCCTCTCACAAGACCATAGCAACAAGCTTCTTTTTCTTGTTTGGGAACCAATATGGGAATATGTTCTGCACAGCAGCTGAATTTTGAAGCAGTCCTGAAAGATTAAGTTTTAGGGGGACTCCTGATACTCTTTGTAATTGAATTGCTTTATTAGCTCTAGCTTCCTGCTAGAGCTGCTGCAGATTTATACTGACAGCTGTAGGTGGAACAATAAGAGAAACAATACAGACAGAAGAAGAATCTCAATGGCAAAGCATCTAGGCAGAAGTTTAGGGTTTTAATTTTTTTTTCTTCCTTTGAGTAGTTGTTGGAGGACAGTTTGGCATTTTAGTGCAGCTATGTCAGGGCAATTACTTGATGAATTCTTCCTTTGAACCAGGATTTACAAGATCTGTTAACAGGCATATGGTTTTTCTTGCTAGATGAAATGTATGACATTACTTTTAGAGGGGAAAATTAGATTTCAGTCATAAAGATATCTTGTCTGTCTTCACAGATTATCATAGAAAGATATAACCAAAGTTGATCACTTCTTTTTTTCCCCTAGAGTCCTAATTTCCATGCAACGTTGCTGTTGTCCCAGCTCAGTCTGTTCTGTCAGGGCATGAGGGTAATGAATAAAATGGTCATTTTAAGTCTCTACATCAAACAGGTTCAAAAGAAGTAAGTCAGATTAGAGAGCAGATATTTTGGCAGTTACAAACAGGGAAAAGATCCTGTTGAAAATCTCTTTAATCAAGTGTTCACCAGCTCCTCTGCTAGTTTTGGCAGGAATAGTTCTGTTATGTAAACTCACCTCCAAAATAATGCAGTTCATGTTGTCTGATAACCCATGCCTGCCTGTTAAAAGGTGAGTTCATGGTTCAAACAGGATTTCATTTCTGCTAATGCAGATAATGCAAGGTTAGAACAAGAATACACAGCAGTATTTTTCTCCCCCTCTTTTTTTTTTTCCTTAGACAAAAACTCAAGGCTTGCCTATAGTTCAGTTACATTTCAGTGGGGGAGAAAGTGAATGAAATGTCAATGTCCTTGTGGGGCTGGATGGGCAGTGGTGCCTCCTGCCTTAAGAAGTAAAAAGGAGTAAAATAAGGCCAGAAGGATGTAGGATTAATAGCGTTTTTGAATATAGCATTCCTTTTAGAAGGTCATATTACATCCATTCTTGTCCCCCAGGAACCTATACCAAATCAGATGGAATTTTAAGCATAAGAATTATCTCTCTGAACAGCACTTGGAAGAAAACTGTAAGGTTGGGAAAATTCAGGGAGTAACTAATAATTCTTGTGTCTCTAATAGATAAGTGATAACTACTCTGTGTATTTGTTAAAGCTTCTGAGTAGTCTTCAATGTTGTAATATATTAAATTATAAAACAATTCCAGCTTTTACTGGACTTGCAAGGCTTGTAAGTCTTTGACCCATTATTGCAGCCTGTGAGACCTTCAGCATTGACTTAAAGTGGAAAAATATTATTTCACATATTATTCAAAAGTAGGTGTGTTGAGTTGGTTCCCAAATTACCGTTTGTTTATATTGTCATGTATTGCCATGAAGTCTGTAATTGCTAAATCCAGTGTTAGAAACTCTAGGTATTTCACACTATGTAGAATTCAAAAGCAAATCTGACTGTGAAGCAAATCTGAATGGGAATCATATTTCAAAATGATTTCAAGTGTTTTGCTGAAATTTGAGGAGAAAACTATTTCTAATTTGATTTGCCTTCCTGCTGTATACCCTTTATAGCTAATGCATTTGAGACACTGTTTCCCTGAGTTAGTGTTCCCACTCCAGTGCAGGGTGGGGTTGGATTGGTGATGATCCAGAGCTGTTATACCTGCTCTCTGCTCCCTCTCCCCAGCACAGACTTCTTATGGATTTATCAGCAAGTGCAGCAAAGCTCTGGGTTAGTTGATCTAGCAGCCAGAGCATGCCTTTGTCCTGGTGAAATAACCTTGCATCTGGTAAAACAAGAGTGTGGCTCAGTGGGTGGGAGTTGCTGCCCTGACATTTATGCTGCACAGTGGAGAAGGTTCCCTCCCTTTCTAATCAGGCACCAGAGCACAGGAACCCTGAGGGTCTTCAGGGACAGCCAGTGGGTGATCACTGCTCTTCCAAAGCCAGTCAGCTCATCAGCTTGGGGGGAATGTCTGTACAGTTGTCTATTTCCCTTTCATGTCCGGCTTGGCTTTTCCAACCTCTCTATTCTATGAGGTCTGTGGTGCCCCCAGACTGATGGATCATCTCACAAGGGGGACTGATGCTTTCTTCAGGCTGGCCGAGAGAGAGAAACTTTAAGGCTGGTGCTGCAGGCACAGCCTACTTCTTAGGCCTGATTTTTCAATTCAGAAACTAAGGCCCAAGATCCTAAAAAATCACCAACTTGGGTTTGTTGTTTCCTTTAGGACCAAGTATAGGTGCCAAAGTCTAACAGAGTAATTTATAAAATATCACCTAATTGCTCAAGTGTTTCACCAGCCCATCCTCTGCTCCTTGGCTGCCAGATGCAGAGGCTTGAGGGAGGCAGCCCCAACACCTTCCTTGTGTTTTATAGGCCAAAGTGTTCCTAAAGAGAGCCTTGTTTTAAACAATCTTCAGCTACCAAATATCTTTTGTTTCCCCCCTCTTTCATTTCAATGAAATGTTGAAAATTTTGGAAAAACAGCCCTTTATATAGGAAGCTATTTTATTTCATAACTGATACAGGGAAGTTGTACAGAACAGACAAACAACAGGAAAATTCTTTTTTTTCCCCTTGCCTTTCCTTCACCCTTCAGACAATATTTAACAGGCAAAGCAGTTACCATGGATATAGTGTTTCTCATCTCATTTTCCTAGCTTTTTTTTCTACTCTAAGCCTTTTAATCTTATGCTTACCTGGTGGCTTGGGAGGCAAACATGTAATTTATTTTTTTTCCTCCTCTGGCATATCTTACAGGTATGGCTATGAAATGAAAATACTCTTATAATACAGTGAATACTACAGTAGTTAAATCAGGCTGGACTAACCAGCAGAAGATTTATAATCTTCTCTGTGTTTTAGGTCAGTTAATTTATAAAATGAGAACATCTTGTACAAATACCAAGATAAGCTGAAATTTGAGACCTAAGATCTGTTTCATCCCACGTTTAATTAGGCACATATAACAAATTACAAATAATGATTATGGAAGAAAGGAGGGGAAGGAGAGGAAGGCCACATATTGAGAAGAAAGTTTTCTGCAAGCTACTTAGGAGTAAATGAGCCCTTTCTTTAATTATCTGCACTAGTCTTTGAAATGAGGGTGTCTGACTACAACTGTTTTCCAAAACTAAATTAAAACCCAAAGAAAATCCAGTCCTTGTCAGAAAGGATTTGCAAAGATTTCTTCACGGTGAAAAATGGCAAAAAGTGAACTGAAAATAGGGTGGCAGCAATTCCCATGCAGGGCACCTCCCTCTGATCTTTGAGAAGAGAGATGGGATTTTTAGGATGATGATGAAAAAACCCCCAAGGTCTCTGATCTGATAATTCAGTTATTGAATTCAGTGTGCTAAAACATGAGAGAGATTTCCAGACTGAGAGAGCCTGTCTGGATTTTCTGGTGTTTGAGGGGTAAAAACCTTTCTTGGGCTATTAACTGTCTGATAATGTTTAATATATAGTGAAGTGCACAAGGTAATAGTAAGAGGAGAAAAAGGCACTGAGAGAAAAGAAGATCAACTATTGCTGCTTTTAATATAGTGTAAAATAATATGGCTCTGGGGCAGAGTGGCTCTTCTGAAAGTTCACTCTTGCTTGGTAATGAAGGGTTTTTCCAGTTCCTGTTGATAACAGGACCTTGGAAATACAGCACTCTCCCTTGAGGCAGCACTTAGCAGCATCTGCCTGTTATACTGATCAATGGGGTAGTGTGAGAGATGTTTAATTCTCACAGAAATTTATTGCTGGTGGAGAATGATGATAGGGATCTTGCAGGGAAAAGAGGCTTATAAGAAATGGCTATTTATCTTGTGCTGTGTTTGTAGACTTTTGTTAAAGGCTTAGCCTAACTCTTGGACTGAAGATTGTCATTGATGTGGAATATAAGTCAAATATTTTTTCCTGATGTGCTGCGCTGAATGAGTACAGTTAATGCCATCAGATGCAGGTAAAAGGATATTAGAAGACAGAAAGGGGAAAGGAGGAGAAAGATGAATAATCCTGAGATTTTTAAAGGGTACTACCAGTGCTAGATGCTTAAGACCAATTAAAAATTAAGAATAAAATATACAAACAAGTTGGAAACTCACTCTTGATGAAAATGAAGTTTCATATATTGCTTAATGATTATATGTTGCCATATACACTAGTTTTCTAGGTGGTTGAAGATCACTGGTAGAGTTACTGGGGGAGGCGGACTTGAAAAAAACCTGCAAGTTATAGAGGCCTTAGCAAGGAAGTTCCAGTACAATGGATGTAGAAGTTGTCTAAGGAACGAAAATGAGATGCTCCTCAGAAGAGGAAAGAGCTGTGGAAGTGACCAGACAGGTACTGCTGAGTACTGTGAGATTGACGTACATGCATTTGTCCAAATTTACACTGGAAAAAACTTCTTTGAGGATTGACTGAGAGCTTTGACAAATTGGTGGACTTTAGAAGTGGACATGGCTTCCTAAAGAAGGCTTAAATATCTTCATCCCTGTACATAAGAATCTTTCTTGTCAGTGTGATGTTCATCTGTTTCTTTCTGTGACAGAGTAGTCCATAATTAGTGGGATAGAGCACCAGAAAACTCTGTGAGAGAAAAGAACTGAGCAGAAATGCACTTTTTGAATGTATGGATGGGACTCACATTTGTTTGTACCTCTTGCTGAATCAGGTGTAATTTTCAAAGGCAAAGAGATGTCAGTGTATGAAAAATGATTTGGTTTTACTTCAAATGGAGATAAATTAATAGAAACCACCCCAGAGTGAACTGAAACCTTGAATGTAAGATAAAGAAGATCTAAAGGTTTGCATATTAATCAAACTGTGATACTTTGTTCCTGACTACTTGTGCTGCTGTCACTTGCCTGCACACAAAGTCAGTTTAAGGCCATTCTTAATAGAATGTGACTCCTTTCCTAATCCTTGCTAGAATCAAAGGTGCCATCAATCCTCATCTGAGTTTGGATGTTAATATAAACCCCCCCTTTTTTTCCTGTCCACTCTTTACCTTGATATACAATTTTGTGTGGGGAACACTTTTCAATATTTTAAGCCTTTAATTTATTGTTGCAAAATGTGAAATAAAAAATTTTCTTCTAGGTAACTGGCAATTTATGAATATGCTGCTCGCTTAGTATTCAGTCTAAAAGTCAGTTCAGTGGTGATCTTTCTCAAATTAGTCAAGACATTATTAAGCTCTCCAGGAAGAGAATCTATGTGAACATAGCAAGAACTATCATCTCTGCTTGGAGCTTAGCTGAACCCATCCCTAAATTCTTTGAGATTGGTTTCATTTGGCTGTTCTTTCTTTCTTTCTTTGTTCCTGTTTCTCCTGCAATAGCTCAGCCTGTTATTTTCTTTTTCCTTTCCTGACAGGAGGTCTAAGTGTTAAAATGCTTATTAACATAAGCCAAAGCTATGAATTCAAGCACACCCACATTCAAACTGGCAGTTTGCCATCTGGGCCCACCTCTGCGTGAAACCAATCACTGGTGCTGCTTTCAGACTATTTGGATTGAACACTGGGAACATCAAGACATTTTTCTCTTTATTGTGACTTCAGATGCATTTTGGAGAGTTCTGAACAAGTTTTTACTTTACCCATCTCTAATTTGTAGAGCCACTGCTCTCTTCATCTTTCACATAGATGTAACTGCATTAATATCGCCATGTAGAGGTTTTAATTTGCTATAATGTGACCCAGCATGCATAAAATGAAGGTTATCAGAATTAGCTAAGTAGTTTTCATTTGATTAAGTGCATAATCATTTATTTGGCAAACTTGCTGGTTTGCTTCTTTCCTGGCAACTCTGCTTCTGTTTAATTTGCTGTTGATTGGTTGTTTGGTTTTAGTGTTTTTCTTTCTTTTTTTTTTTTTTTTCTTTGAAAAGGGTGGAATGAAAGAAAATTCTGAATGATTACTGACAGTACTACCTTAAGTGAAAAGAGAAATAAGGTGTGATAGAAATGTAGTGCTGCTTAAAGATGCTGTGCTGGCACTGGATGGAATATTTTAAGATTTGTTTTCGTCTAACATGAGTTAGGTTGAAGGCTGGATTCAAGAGATAAAATGACATCGAGAGCGAGGTTATGCTGTTCTTATGAGCCTTGCATGCAAATCATGATGGAGGCTTCACTACATGAATGATAGCAAAGTTCTTGTAAATGCAAATTCTTTATAAGCAAAAGTTAGCCAAGATTTGCATTTAACTGGAGGATGAGCGAGGTTTGCAGAAGATTAGCAGCAAGAAATACAACTTCATTGTAGGGAGGAAGCTAAATATTGTTGTGTTACTATCTTATGTGCTCACTGAATTCATTTATAGGCCTCTTTTAACAATTCTTTCTCAAATCGTTGCAGAAAAATTGTGATAACAGGGTAGAGAATGAAGTGTTCTCAGAACTTGAAGGCTGGATGAGCTTGTGGATAACCTTGATCCAGGGTAGTAAGCAAAGCTGGTGTAATGGTGAATAGACTTTGTGATGGCCACTCTCTAACACTAAGATCAAATGGCACAGAGTAGCACACATTTTCTCTTCCCTCTCTTTTGCCCAGTACCTGGTCCATACTGTTTATTAGGAATATCTCCTGGCTGTGCTCAGCTGAGGAAAGGGGTTGCTGACGTGCACCAGGGAAGATGTGAGCAGTGTTGGTCATGCTTAAGCCTGGTTAATCACTGCTGTAATCCTGAAGGCATCTTGTTTCTCTGCCTCTAAATTGCCTGCACTTAAATACTGTTGTCCCTGCTTTTGTCCCTTGTACACTTTGGGCATGGCCTATGCCATGCCTGCTTTTCTGGGATTTTTATAAGTAGAGTTTTCAGTTGAACAATCTGTTGGTACTCTCTTATGAAGTTGATTATTTTTATGGAGGTAATTAATGATGCATTCTCAGGTATTGGTAAAGGCACATAGTGTTGGAAAAACCTGGCTCATGTCTTTAACAACCTCGGTGTGGGGATGGGGTCTGTCATGGGACCCTCTGGAGCAGCTCCTTTCCAGGCTCAGTGAGCTCAGCTGTCTGAGCCTCTCCTGGACAAGGGCTGCAGAGTCAGTTCATCTGCAAATTATTAACACCAGGTTTCCTACAAACCTTCAGATTTCAAGGGGTGAGATGTGTGATGTTTTGTCATGCTCTGGAGTGGTCGATGAGCAGGGTTCTGCCTCGGGTCTGCCCCTTCCTTCAGCTTGTGTGTGGGATGCTGGTGGAGAAGCAGAGTCTTAGAAGACAATGGAAAGGATATGAGCATATTTTTCACATGTTGTTGGTAATTGGAAGCAAATATTCAGGCTTTCCAGCAAGACTGTTTAATGGTAAGACTAACAAGCAGAATGGTGTTGCAGGACATTTGGGACTCATTAGTGCTCTGAACTTGAAGATGTGTTACCTTTCCAGCGGATGCCTGGTTTCCTAGTCATCTGTTAAAAAAAATCCCCCCCATGTTTTTTAGTCAGAAAACACAGTACTGACAACAAAAGGAAAAAAATTCCATTGTAGATGGTTACAAAATTCAGTAACAAATACCCTCATCAAAATGATCCTGCTAGAAAAAAATCAGAACAGAGGACTCGACTGAATGTTTTTGCTCACAGTTACATAAAACCCATGTGGTGAGATGGAGTTAAGGCTGACATGCTTGCAGCCATTTAAGAACAAAAAAATTTCAGTGAGGAATATTACTTATCCCCCATACAAGTACTGCATATCAAAGAAAAATTTTCTGTCAAAGGAAATCTTAGCACTTCAAAGTGTGGAAATACAATATTAAAGGATCCAAGTAACATAAAAGTAACAGCGCTGCTCAGTGAGAAAAATAAAAATAATTTCTGTTTATGGTATCAAATGAGATAAAAAATGATGACCTTTTTCTATTTGTTCTCCTCTGCTTTCATTAGAATGAAGTGCTTGGTTTAAGGAAAGTTGCTCCATTATGAGCAGTGAGGGAATATGGCTCACTTTAAATCATATGTGGATGTGTTTGAGTTAGAGCTCAATGTGTGTTTGATATGCTTGTTTGTACTGCTTTATTTCATTTATACTTGATAGCTTTGTGCACTAAGCCTCAGTAAGAAAAAATGCTCATCATTTATTGTGTAATATCAAAATTAGAGGGATTAATGGGGGGACTGAGTGGATCAGGCAGTTGGTGCAGCTACATGAAAACATTTCATAGATGATTTGATAGTGTGCTAAATGCCAAAAAATGTTCCACTGCCTAATCCTCAGTTAATAAGGAACTTTGCAGCCTTTAGTGGGCAGCCACGACTTGCCTGAGAAGAAAAGCCAGTCACCAGTAGCAAACCTACTGTGTCAGTGCCAGCAGAGGTGGTTGCAACCTTGTGCATTCCACCAGCTTTCAGGGGGGATAGACTTGATCAACATTTCTTAATCAAAGGACTGGCTAAATTTTCTGAGAAACTCAAATTTGGGACCGGTTTGTGCAATGCTGCCATGGTGGATTTGCATTCTCAATACAAGAAAAAATAGCTTTTCTGTGTGATAATTTTTTCTGTTTAATTTTCCCTTTCCTGTCCATCACCCTGTTTTGTGTGCTTGTCCATGAGCATTGGGAAGTGCAGTTGCTTTCTGGCCATATTTGCTGTGGTTCCTTGTGTCCTACAGCCCCTCAGGTGTGTCCTGGACTGGAAGGCATGGAAAGTCCCTTCCAGGCTGCATAATTCCATACTCAGTGATATTCTGCATGATATTTAATTAATTTTGATGATGTGGAAGTTTAGAAATCTCTGTTGTTCTTTTGGGATAGAAAAAGGCCAACACATTCTATATTTTTTTAAAAAGGGAATTAAAGTGGAGTAATTAAGTTCAATTTAGGTAATGGTTTTGTTTGTTCAGTTTCAGAGCAAGTAAGTGCTTTCTTTCCCAACATGTGTGCTTTAGTTTTCCCATCCAAAAATGTTGAGATCCTTGCTCAAATGAGGAGGAAGGAAGATAATGCAGAGTTTCCTTAGCCTATACAAACCCCACACAAACTATGAGAAATAGATTCCAGTATGTTCATAATATTTTTTCAGGACGTGAAGTTGATTTAGATCTAGAAAAATTGCTTACTTTCCCAGAGGAGAACTATGCTGCTGCACAATTTTGCTCCCCACCAACTCAACCTGAATGTTTTGAGTTTCAGTGTGGAGCTGCCTCAATTTATTAAATCCCCTGAGGCCTGTGTTTAAACAAAAGTGGACAGAAATGGCAGGTGAGCATTTCCTAAACTGAGAAATAATTGACTAATTTATGGCAGATGGCAACTATAAATTTGCAAAGAATGAGGCTTCCTAGTATTTATTAAGATATTATTACTGTGATAAGCTCAGAAAGCCACTGCACTCTTATGTTTTGAGACTTGTAACAATATTGCAAACTCCTGCATTGAGCACTGAGAGAATGATAACTTGGAGCACTCCCTTAAAATGTAAGCCAAAATTTTAAGATTATTTTCCTGTTCTGTACTGCTTAATGGTTAATTCCTTTTTCTGAAGCCACCAAAGCTGTGAGGATTCTTAAAACAAACTGGAACTTGGAATCTCTCAGGAACTTGAACTTGAAGAAAAATAACAGAGGTCACAAGTTAGCAGCATTTTATCACATTGCAAGTATTTCATCATGCAGCACCAAAACAATTTGGTAAGGGAACAACATAACATTATCTGAAATACAGAGTGAGGTCTAGGTGAGTTAGACTACCTAGACTCTAAAAATAATGAAAAAGAAACAACCTCCCCCGATTTACCTGTCAAAGGCAGCTCCAAGCTTCCCCACCCTTCAATTTATTGTAGCATACATCATTCAAAATTTCAATTACAGCATGTATGTCAAAGAAAAGTCTCTGCAGATAAAACAACTAATTTAAATATTTATTCCTGCATTTAATATGTGAATAGTTTGTTGCATAAAAGCAATTAAGGATACTGTGTTAATGTGTGGTATGGAAGAAGAGATGAAAATTGATGCGTTCCAGGAAGGAGAAAATTTTTTTAAATTATAAATGCCAGGCTAATTTGTTTCACTCTGAGCCATTGTTGTTGTGCTACTGGGCTGTTGTGGAGTCTTGTCAGCTGTTTGCCTGAATATAAATAACTGTAATTTTCACACTTGTCTCTTCCTACAGTTTGTAAAAGCAGTTGGTTGCAACATCAAATTAAATTGATATCTGCTGAGCAGGTTTTAATACAAAAAGTTCTAAACACGTTTTTTTCCCAATATTTTATAAAAAAAAATCCACAAATGGACTTAGAGGCACCCAGGAGTCCTGTTTTCAAGCATGCTGTAGTTCTTTCTCAGGGAGCTTTAGTAGTGCTTTTTTCTGAAGCTCACTTCCATGCAAAGCCCCTGTTGCAGTGTTGGGGTTGTGTGGGAGTCCAACCCTCCAGGCTGCCCCTGAAGGTGCATCAGGGAAGGGAATGTGGTGTGGGAGCATTTCCCTCCAAAAATCATCTCCCACCCTGGATTCTGATTCCTGTCAAAGGTGAAACCAACAATGTACCTTTCCATAAAAAAGTTTTTCTACATATTCAAGGAGAGTGCTGTGCTTATTGCTAATCTGTTTTATAAAACCTTACTTTGAAGCCCTTTTCTAGGGGTGAAGGGAGTGTAGAGCCAGAAGAAGAAATATACTGGTGAGACCAAGGTGCTCTCTGGTGTAGCATCCCCCCTTGGCCTGTGCTTACAAGTGAATATTTGCAATGGATGGGCAGTGGAGGGAGCAGGCACCCTGTCCCTGGGCAGCCTCCAGCAATGTGTGTTCCCCCAAGCCCATGGACTGGGGTTTTATGTAGGATTTCTAACTGAACAAAGACACTTGCAGGGGTGTGACTTCTTTAGCCCACTACACTTTTCTTATCCCTATGCAATTTTCAAAAAGATGATTTCTAATAGTGGGGAAATAGGCAAAGTTTCAGTTAGGCTTTCTTTAAGCCTTTCTTGTAACTCCAAGTGAAGAAGAGTCCTGGGGAGTGCTTTGCTCCTTGGCTCTGTTTTCAAGGGCAGGTGTAGCTTGTGTGGCAAATAGCAGGACCCTGGCCTTGACCAGTGTTGTGAAACCTTACAGGGGTATAGGCACCTCTTAACTGCTCTCTTGGACTTCCCTTGGAAATGTCTTGGTCAGACTGGTCATTAAATTGTCAGGGTTGCCAAAGATCGCTAAGATGGTTGAGTCCAGCTGTTAACCCAGCAGTGCCACGATCACCACTAAACCATATCCCCGAGTGCCCCACCCACAAATGCCTTAAACATCTCCAGGGATGGTGATTCTGCCACCTCCCTGGGCAGCCTGCTCCAGTGCCAGTCCTCAAGGCTTGTGTCCCCACCTTGGGTACAGGGACACTGCAGGACCAGGTACAGTGTAATTCTTTAACTGGTGATGGGGGAGAAAGCTTTACCAAGGTTTCTGTATATTAGTGTTTTAGGAACTTCTGGATTCATTTATTAGCTGACCAGCCCAGCAAGACATCTGCTCAAACAAGCTGATTTACAAGGTTCTAAATTATCTCTATTTTGGGAGCTACAGCTAGTTTTTGTATTCATGTGACTGGTGAGAGACTGGTAATTGGACTCCCAAGCATAGGATTTTGGGCATGTAGCAAGGAAGAGCAGGTACTATTGTATCAGATGGCTGGAAATGTTCAGAGTAATGGATTGAATTTTTTCACAGTTGAAGGTATTATTGTTTGGTGCATGAGTACAATGACAGAAAAACCTTTAACAACAATTTATGTAATCTCTTTCTTACTCTGAACCATACACAATTTAGGAAAAAATAAAAATGTTGTGCCTGCTTTTGTCTCAATTATTTGTGGAACTAAGCAGATTTATGCAATTGAAAAGCAGCAGCAATGTGACCCTTTTATTACTGACTGTAAAAAGAGCTGGAAAAACGATCTGACTAGATACCAGCAGTGTATGAACATCATAAAAATCCTTGGAATGGTTTGGCTTGCCTCTCCCCTACCAGTGAATTGGCACCTCTGTCAGTGTGCTGTTGGGTACCATGAGCTGCCCATGGAAACTGAAAGTGGGGAAAACAAACCCCCCACAGAAAAGCAGCAGCCTCTGTTGCTCCCTGAGCTGTTCTGGGCAGGACCCTAGAGCTCCCTGGAAGGGAGGAAGCTCCTCTGGCACTAGCAGGAGCTGTGGGGGTATTAGCTGAAAATGAGTGTTTTTCTCTGTACAAATGGGAACTTCCTTTTACAGCCCTGAGCTGTGTTTCATCCCTGTGCTCTCAGGAGAGCTGCTGGAGTTGCAGGTATGAGTTAACCAGGCAGGAATTGGCTCATGGGAGAATAACAGATTTTCTTGAGTATGGCTGGTCTTAAGTCACTTAAAAGGACTGAAGGAGGAGGCAGTTGGCTGCTGCTGGCTTTTTGCCTCTGTATTTGTAGGTTTTCTAAAATCTGTAGGTATTAGCTGAACCTGAAAAGGTTGATCCTGAGAGGAACTGAGCAGTCTGGTCTCCCTGCAGCTTTTGGTGACAGTGTCTGATCCTAAGGAAATAAGGGCTCATGTGATGATGGTGATTCTCAGTCCTCATTTGCTGCAGGTGTCTCAAGGCACAGAGCCCCATGTGAGGAGTGAAGCATGGTGCAGTCCAGGGATGCTGCCCTGTGCTGCTGTGGTGAATGCACTTGTGGTGCAGGGAGCCTTTGGGCTCCAGCAGATGTGCCCTCATTCCCATTTTCATGTCACCATTCCAGCAGAGACAGCCCTGGGAGTCTGGTGGTGGCTGCTGCAGCTCCTGCAGTGTGTGGCTCTGCCCACACTTGCTGGGTGCCAGGGAAGGTGGAGGCACACAAGGGGAGGGCAGAGGCATCAAGTGTTGCTGTCACCAAGTGTCCCTTGCTGCAGTGAAGGCAGATATGAGGTAGGTTAATCAGATGGTACTGGGAAGTCACATCCTGCAAGGAATTCAGGAAGGTTCTAATGGTGATAGATAACTCTGAAATCATGTTGTTCTAGCTTAGCTTCATGCACTGAGTACCTCTGAGGTGCTTTCCTGCATTGTAAAGCTTTACAAAGCTCCTGTTCTTGAGAAGTGTTTGCTCTGTGTCTCTGTGCTTTCCTGTTGTGCCCATCCTGTGAGCTGGACTGCTGCTGTCCCTGAGCTGTGCACATCAAGCTGTGCACTGCTCCTTGGTGCTGGCAAAGTTATTGTTTCTGGGGAAAAAAAAATGAAGTCTATATTCACTGTGGAAAGAATAAGCAGAGATTGCAGTATTTAGCAATATGCATTTGTAACCCATCTCAGAATTAACCTTTCAACCATAACCATTTAACCATTCAGTTATTGTATCAGGTCACTTGTAAGAATGCTTGCTTTGTTCTATGATTTTCAGTGGCAGAGTATATAAAATTTCACAACCTGTTCTTATTTAGTTGAAAGTTACATTCAATTAAAAGTTTCCTGGATATTGACTGAATTACTTTTTACTAATACAATGACATCCTCTTATAAATTAACATTTATGGCCTTGACTCATGCTCTTTATATTTTTTGTTCATCTAAACAGCCCACAACTACTGCTGGATAAGTATTTGAGTATTCTGCCTGTCAAATGTGCCCCATCACAAAACATTGTTTAAAAAAGCAGGTTTTCCAATGTATTTCAATTTTTAGTATAAATATATAACTCTAGGAAGTACTATGGGTATTCTTCCTCTCCCAACCTCTAAATTCCATCCAGTTAAATTCTGAGCACAAACAGTAAATTATTGTAACAGAGAAAAGCAAGTGTCATAAACATGTCCAAAGCAATTAGGACATGTTTATGACACTTGGAATCCAATGCTTACTTTGAATCTGGTCCAGGGTAGTGATGAAGTAATTGTATGCAGTGGCTGAGATGGGAATGTCAGGTGCTTCTGTGAAACTTGATGTTTTGGTTTATTCTGTCTGTGGTAAATGGCACAGTTCACCCAGCCTGTCCTCAATAGCAGCTCTATGTAAAACACTGGCTTGTTACTGCAGCACCATTTTTAGTGATGTTCTTGGTAGACTAGAGATCCAGGACTTGCATGTTGAGAGAAGTGCTTGTTCACTGATTTTATTAAAATGAAAGAAATAATGTCCTGGAAGATTTTTGATTGTCTTAGCTTTTGCTACAACTTGTTATGAGCCCTGAATTTTGAGTGTAATTTAACTTGGCAGTATGTGTCTAACTTCTCCCTTTCCATAGCTGTCAAAAAGCCCTTTATTTATTAGTGCCTACCACGTAGCTGTATCTGCACTTTAGATTTAAAACATGGTCTTTAAAAATGGCAACCAATATAGCACTGGGTGTCAGAAGCACATCCATCATGTCAGAGTGCTGCTTGGGAAGATGGAAATGATGAGATGTTGTTTTAGCAATATTTACATGTCTCCTCTCTCCTACCTCACTTCTGTGAAATCTGTTGCCGTTCAGAGTCTGTGGAGCTCTGCTTCCTGCAGGTGGAAATGAGTGCTCTGCTCAAATGGCTTTGCAGTGCTGAGCACATCAAGGACATGGCTCCTCTATAAAAGGAAACTTTGGAGGTTTTATCTTGACAAGAGTCATGAGGTTTTTGGGTATTATTAAAGAGTGTGAAAGCATTTAAAAGTCAAACAAAAGTCCTTAAACAACATGAATTCCTTTCTCAAATCTGTTTTTACTTAAATCTTTGACTAGGATTTCATATTTATCTGATGTATCTTATCATTTTATTAAGGATATCTGTAAATATCTCTCTGTTCTCACCATGTGACACCTAAGCCCAGGATAGAATTTTTCCCCTTTACTGTGAACATGAACTTTTTATTCAGACCAGCCATCTGATGAGTCATTCCTTCATTTTTCCAGTGGAAATAAATTTTCTTTTTCTGGCATATTTCCTTCTCTCAATATCTGGAATAAAATGGATAATGTTCTTTTCCTGCCACAGATCTGTAGTTCTTAAAGGGAAGTTCCCTTGGAGATGGATGAATTACCTGTAATGATTTTGTTTACTTGTCCTATAATGTAGCAATAGCTGTGTTTACTGGAGGTCTTTTAAAAACCTGATAGCTGTGTTTTTCTTCTCATCAAAGACCAAGCCTAGATACCATCAAAGTCAGTGGGAAACAACTGACTTTTTCAGGCTTGCATTAGAGCTGTGGGAACTGCAGAACACTTCAAGACAGAGCTTATATCCAAACACCTTTCTTCAGAGCATCTTTAATGTTTTTGCTCTGTTAGCAGAGGAGCAGCATTATGGATAACCTTGGACAGGCCTATTTCTTTAGATGGGAGCTGCACTCCAGTGTCAGAGTACAGCTCATTCTCACAGAGGAGGCCTTTTCTGGAAATAAGGAGAGCTGGTAATTATGCAATGCTCTCAATGCTCTCTCTCCAGGCACTTGTTGCACTCCCAGCAAGCTGGACCTGAATGCTTTCATGCTAGGAAGGGTTGAGTGGTTCTGCTGCATCTGACTTCATTGCTCTGGCTTTCCTTGAGCAGAGCAGCCTGCATGGCTCTGCAAGGCTTTGCAGCACCAAGCACTGGCACCAGCCCCTAAATACACTTCCAGGTAGTGCCTTACATCTCTCAGTTGAATTTGTGAAGTTTACAGAGGGCACTCTCTCATCTTTGGGTGCTGAGGACAGTTTCTGAGCTGGTTACTGTAAATGGGTTCCAGTTCCTTGGTTTGACAATCCAAGGTGGCCTGGGGTATGCTAACAAATACAGAGGGGATGCTTACAACCCCCAAATTTTAGTGGAATAAAAGTTAACCTGCCTTGTTTTTTAGCACTTTCTTTTATTAGAAGAGCAAAGGTTATTACCTTTGCTCTCTCTACATCTCATTTTCTGAGGGTGGTTGACAGCTGTCCCTCGGCTGCAACAGCCGGCGTCTCCTGTGGCATTCTCCAGAGGAGGATGATCCTGTAAAGGAAGTTACTGGGACAGCCTTGGCCACCTCTCCCTTTCCTCATCTCTTCATCCTCACTTCATGCCCATGGCTGGGTGTAATCCAGATCTCCAGTACTTTCAATCCTTGCTCCCCTGGTTTTTAGAAATTCCTGATTGAATCACAATATAAATTAAAAGCATTGAAGCATTCTTGGCTTCCATTCAGTAGCTGTTCTGTGTCTTGCTGAATATTTAAAACAGAGCAATTTGGATTTGCACATTGAAAGCTAAGAGAAATATAGTGTAAATTTTGGTGGAGTGTATAAAGTTTAGTTTGCTAAACTCACACTCCCAACAAACCAACCTGATATAAGCATAGATGACATTTGGAATACCCTTCTGAGGGACTGTTTCATAATCACCTTTGTAGATATCTAATATTTCTTGTGCTTTCTATATTTCTTATTTTTGCCAAAATACAAGCTGTGTGGAAGGTAGCAGAGCTACAACATGTGTGTATATCTAATCTGATTCTTTAGAGAAGCTGCCTGGTTACCAATGGAAACTAAAGTAAAATGCAGGTTGGTAACATCTTGAACACTTAGCTTAACTTAAAACTCTGGACCTAAGGTCACATATGCATCTGTGTCTTTCTTAAGGCATCCTAGCATCCTGATTACCTCTGGACATAAGAAAAGCCCTAACAACTGGAACAAACCTAATGATCTGAATAGAAAAAATATCTCAAAGCACTCTCTTGTTTCTTTCAGATTGAGGAAGAAAAATCTTCTAAAAACTCTGTGTACTTGACAGAAGATGAATGCTGAAATGTCTGTGTGTTAAGCTTGCTTAACCAGCCTGTGTCCTGTATAAATCTGAATTAATCCATGGAAACAATTCCACACAACAGCAATTTAAATGGCTTAGAAGTTTTGCATGAGTTTTTGGATTTGTGAGAAAATTGAAGCTCATGCCACTGGTGTTTTTTCAGCACTGCTAAGCATCATTTGTCTGAAACTGCTCTGAAGCAGGTTTACTTTTCCATAAATTTTTGCTCCTAGACTATGTGATTTTAAAGGATACACTTTGAGCATTTGTATGTTGAAAGACTCTGTAAGAAGATCTAATTTCTTTGTAAGATAAGCTGGTTATTCAGTTTTTCATCCAGATCAGTATGCCTGGAATACTTCTGTTCATTCCCAGGTTCTGGGTGGTTCCTCTCATTGCATGTTTCTGCAATACAAAGATGGAACTTCAGCTTTAATTACCTTTCTAATAGCACATGATGATTTTTAGTTGGTTGATATCAATCACCTAATCTGTCTGATAATAGCATTTTGTCATTAACATTTTGTTCTTTAAAGACAAATTTTCTGATGTGTCTGTATTCAACAGGGAAAACCTTTTCCTTTGTTTTTGTTTGGTAGCAGGGATTTGTCCAATTAATTTTTGTGAGTACCTTGTAGCTTGCCCTGTGTTTTGGTGGATCTAGCCCTTGAGATTATAGGAGTTGGCAGCAGAAACCATGGGAGATGTGGGCAGGTGGATGAAAGAAGGGAAAACTTTAAGAACGAGCTTTTAAAGGTAAACTGCTTTCAAGGAGAATTTAATTAAAGCATTTATTTTCTACACCATGCTTGGAAACCCATTTGTTTTGATCTGTGGTACCTTATTTAGATTAATAGTTACCCTAAACCCATAATAACCATTATAAAAGTATGTAATCATTCCCATCCTAAGAGTTTGGGAATAATTGGATTTTTTTTTTTTGGGCTCCTGTTAGTAAAGTGCTCACCTACAATCAGCTGGGACCAGGGCTCTAAACGGGGGTTCAGCTGGTGTGGTGGAGCCCTGGCTCCCTGTGGCTGTGGGAGTGAGCTGGGCTTTGCAGATGGATTGGCTGCTGCTGTCCCAGTCAGTGATCTTCCCTTTCCAGCTCTTCCCTGCATTTGTAGTACTGTAAAAGAGCTGCACAGGGAAAAAAATCTGCAACCATGTTATAGCAGGGGGAGCCTGGGATTTTGAATGTTCTGTGTTTCTTCTCACTGCACAAACAAGAAGGTTGGTAATGTGCACCTCAAACATCAAGTATTGGTGCTAGAAATCCTTTTTTGATCATAAGCCTCTAAAGGGAGCTCACAATCCAATTGCTGATGCAACCTGATTATATCAGTGTGAATGGAACTGCCAAGATAAAATTAAAGAAATGCCTTGTATTCTTTGTCTTTCAGCCAAGACACAATTGTTCATGTCACTACCACCCTTTTTATTTTTTTTTTTTTTGCTGATACTTGACCTAATATACTATTTAGGAAACATATTCTCTCAGAACTGATTTATGGCATGATAGCATTTAATTTGTTACTATGCTTCAGAAGTCTGGTAAATTGAGATGCTGAATGTTTTCATAATATATTGAAATTTCTAATTATGAAGAAAAACTTTAGACTGAAATATTTTACATAAAACCAGCTTCCTTTAATCATTGTTGGGGTGTGGGAGAATCCCTTGAATTGGTAAATGCTGGTCATTAGTTCACTAGTTTCCTGGCAGAATTTGCTCATCTCCAGAGCATTGAATTGCCCTGCTCATAAATTGGGGCATTTATGCATGCATAAATAATTAGGCAGATTCTAAGTCTCTGTGCAGCTGAGCTGATGTTTACTGAGATCACTTCTTTTTGCTGGGGTGCTCCAGGAACAGCCATCATTGGACACATGGTAGAGCATCTGCTGGGGGATGTTGGCACCCAAGGGGGTGAGGAGAATCTAAAATCAGCCACCCAAAGGGATGGCTCAGGGGAGCTTGAGACAGGACCTTCGAGGAGGTGCTCCTTGAAGGGCAGGAGGCAGCAGGTGCTTGGGGTAGAGCTCTCCCAAGGACCATCCCAGTCTGAGTTATTTCAGCCTGGTTCTCCTTTCAGTAGTTACAAGGCTCTGCTGCTCCTGTCTGTGAGTTTGCATCCAGCTGAAAATGTCTGGGCCCTGCTACCCAGTCACCCTGAACTGCTGTGGATGCAAATTCCCTATTTTTCAGCCTTCGCATTATAACTTGTGTATTCTGTCTTTGTGCTGCCAAGTACTACTGGAGGTATTGGTAATCCATAAGGATTTATTCAAAGCTCTTCTCTCTGAGGCCTGGAAGAAATTTTCTCATAATTTACCAAGCTGAATACATAACAAGCCCTTGTATCACTTACTGAATTCCTAGTGATATGTGTTTCCCAGTGGGCTGGTGGATATCGTTGCAAATCATCTTCCTTTATGAATGTCTGTGTATCCACTGTCACTTCTGGTTTTGCTGGCTGGTTTTGTTTAAGAGCATTGCACAGATAATGGCATTTGGCCCAAAGGAAAGATGCCTCAAAGAGTAATGGGGATTTCTTTAATGAGGTTTGTTATTATTTGTAATGCACTGACCTGGTCATGAATCAGGCTTTTATTGTGTACTATAAAACCCACAGGGCAAAAGAAGTCTAAAACTAATTCCAACCAAAGCATAGGTTAAATGTTAACAGAGCTGAATATCAAAAGAACAAAGCATATTAACAGAAAAACTTTTGGGGATAGGAAGGAAAACAATTATTCCTGATTTAATTAAAGAAGCAAAGAAATCAGCTGTTCTGGAGTTGTGGCTATTTGTGAGCTGTTTCTCTCTTGTACAGAAAGAACATTTGACCTTTTGATAGAATACAGTATCTCATGGAAGAGAAAATGTCTCATTAAAAGTGAAAGTGACAGATAGCATCTATTAATCAATGGTATGGAAATTCTTTGGGCCTCAGCCTTCGTGTTTAGATGTATCTCTTGGGAATCAATATTGTTTCCAAGTAAATAAAACAAAATCAATAGGAGACATGTATTTCATTTTGGTTGCAAATCATTAGTTTTCAGTGTTTCTTAACTTAAGCTGCAAATAAAATCTTTAGAAATTGTCTTTAAAAAATAAACAATACTCAGGGGACCTCAACATGTTAAGTCATTTGAGCTAGAGAACCTTGCAAACATCTAAGAGCTACTGCTGTGGTCACTCTTACTGGAAATAATCTGTGTGCTGATTCTGGATAGAGTTACTTTTCTTCACAGTAGCTGGTGTGGGGCTGTGGTTTGGATTTGTGCTGATAACTCAGAGATGTTTTTGTTACTGCTGAGCAGGGTTTACCCTGAGCTGAGCCTTCTCTGCTCCTCAGCCCACCCCAGCAGCGAGAGGCTGGGGGTGCACAAGGAGCTGGGAGGGGACACAGCCAGGACAGCTGAGCCCAGGGATGTCCCAGACCATAGGGCCTCATCCTCAGCACAGAAATCTGGGAGAGGAGTAGTAAGGGAGGGCATTTGGAGTGATGGTGATTTTCTTCCCCAGTCACTGTTATTCCTCTGTTCTGGGGATGCAGAACGCCTGCCTGCCCTGGGGAAGTGGGGAATTAATTCCTTTTTCTGCTTTGTTTGTCTGATCATCTCTTACTTAAGTTGTCTTTATCTCAAAAGGCTGTCTTATGTTTACTCTTCTTTTTCTCTCCCTGATCCTGCTGGGAGGGGAGGGAGTGTCTGTGTGGGGCTGAGTTACCCTGTGGGGTTAAACCTTAGGCTACCAGGAGGATTGTGCTTGAAAATACTCCATCAATGACTGGCTGGCCTGTGTTAGGAATAAAATCCTGTGTCTTTCCATTCTTCTACTTTTCTTTGGAGTCTGCTATTGTAGAAAATGCTGATATAAATCACCAGGCTGCCGACCTTGTTTCGGCCATTTTTCCTGTGCACTGTTCCTCCCTTCTTGTATAAGTTTCTCCCCAAAATGTTGCATCATATTTGCTGTCCTAAAGCCACTAGAGTTGCACAAGTCTTACTATGGCTTTGCTTTTCCTTCTGCTGTGACTTGGAGGAGATACTGGGTCGTGGTGGTTTTCTTAGAAACAAACAAACCCCACCTTGATTTGGGATGTAAAAAGCCCAAGGATAAAAAAACCCTGCTGTTTTATGTTATTCCTGAAGGCTTAGGTTGGACAACCTAAGGAAAAGCCTAAAGCCTAAAGAAAGCACTGTAGTAACAGAGGATGTGGAGCAGAGCAGAATGCTAACTTCTCTGCAGGAAGTGAAGAAGCCAGTGAGTCATTTTTCCTCAGGGACAGAAGCAAGAGTCATTTATCACACAAAAATAAACCAGTGAATTTGGGGACACTGCCTATACTGCAGTGCAGCATTACATAGTCACTATCCTGTGCTGTTTCATTGAGTTATTATGTTGTAAAGTTCACACAATCCCCTCAGCTGAGCACCTGACTGACATTACCCAGGTGCTCAGGAAAGAATGGGCCTATTGTGAAATTGTATCCTCATTAGATGTAACCTGCAGAACATTCACCCTGCTTTCCATCACAAAAAGCCTAATCAGTGTCCTTGTTTTCTTCTGCTGGATGATTCATACCGAGATGAAAGTATTGTGGTTCCATCTTGGCAAATGTTTTTCACCATGCTGTAACCTCCATTTCTGAAGTTAGTTTTGTTTGAAAATATATATTGGGGGAAAAGAATGAAAACTGGGTGACAGGACTTCTAGTACTTGGCTACAGAAGGTAAAAGATGCTTAAGACACACATTAAGATTAAAGTGTAAAGGAATTTTCTTTGAAAATGTTCAATATGCAGTTAACACAGAACCAGATTTAAAACTAAGAAAAACAGAGACTTGCAGCAGGAATGAAACTCCAACAAATCTGTTAAAAGCTATCAAGAGAAGAAGTAGCTGGTGGGAGAGAGAAGTAGAGCCAAAGAAGCTCAGATTGGAGTTGAGTGAATATAGTAATAAAGTATTTGCAAATATTCCTGTAAAACCTGCTGATTTGATTTGCTGCTATTGCCTAACATTTTAATCACTTATGAACATCTGGTTCAGCTAATTCTTATTCACAAGAACAAAACACAGAAGACAAAAGAAGCATGGACATTTGTGTAGATTTCTGAGCTATTCCCACTAGAAGGGACTTAGTCATTTTGAAAAGTTTTTTTCTTTTGATTTGCACAAAAGGCTATCAGAGTTGCATGTGTAATGAGGGAGCTCTTGAAAGCCAGGATCTGTTTGTAGAACATTTGTGAGTTAAAGGAAGGGAAGAGTTCTGATATATGGTACTGATCATGCAAAGATAGGAAGAAGTATCTCAGCTGTGACTGTCCTGAAGGGACAGGTATGAATAAGATGTTGCTACCAGTATATGAGCAGAAGGTGGCCTGGGGATATTACTCCTTGCAGCTTAGGTAAAGGTTAATCTGAAGCCTACAAATGTTGATTGGTTAACTGCAAGCCTTGGATATCAATGCATTATATAAGCTTTTAGTTCTGTATGGTTTATAGTACAATAAATCAAACTTCTCTGAAGTTGCAGCCATTTTAGATGTGCCACAGATGTGTGGGTACAGCATCAATTCATGGTGACTTTGTTGCTTCAAAGTGTTTTGCTGGTTTGACTGAGAGTGATGGGGTTTGTGCAAGTTCACATTTTATATCTCTCCACTGTCCCAGTTTTATGCCAAATCACATATTCTTTGCCCTTTCATAGCAGGCAGTGCATAATAATGTATATTATAGTGATCTAATGGTATGTTTCCTAAAATTGTAAGAGCTCTTTCAGTGTACTTTTCTGATCTTCAGCAGAAATGCCAGACTATCTTATTGTACATTTGTCCTTTCTCAGATACACTCCATGGTCTCTAACATCTGCTGCAGTCCCTGTGAGACCCAGCTCAGAGGGTGAACTTTTATTAGGTCATCTTTTTTATTTTTTGTTGCTAGTTTTAAAACTTCCCATGTGAGATGTCATCTGCCTGCTCCCCCCTGAGGTATTGGAAGCCTTTTGCCCCACAGCAAGGGAAGGAACACACTGGTCCTCAAGGAGCTGCCTGGGGGGAACAAGGCTATAGGTCCTTGTCCAGAATGGGATCTGAGCCTGTGATGTGTAGTGACTCTATTTCACACTTGAATTTTTCTTTTATGTTAAAGTAGGTGAAGAAAGGTCTAGAGCCCAAATCCACTTTTAAGGCTTGGGTTTTTTTATTCTTCAGTTTTCCTGCTGTAACTTTGTCAGTTGGGGCTGTTGATCTCACCACATCTTTCAGTGGCATCTCTGTGCCTGTGCAGAGGAGTGATTGGTGCACAAGGAAATTCTCTTCCTTGGAAAACTAATGACTCTCAAAGAAGTATTTTACACCAATAGGCCAAGTAGCTGCTGGCTGGGGTGGTTTGTTTCTTTTTTACATATTGTGGCCCAACACTGAGTTCATAAAGAAGGCTGTGGGGCTACTCTGGACTCCCTTTGCTGTCAGCTCTGTGCTCAGCTTTCCAGCACTTGTAGGATGTTGAGGTTTATCACTGCCTTTGAGGCTTCATTAGCTGTGTGGAATTCCTGGTTCAAATCAACACCAAGTGGCTTTTGCATAAAATGTTGGTACATAAAATCATCAGGTGGATATACTTGGATGGGTGGGTATCAGCATTTTCCAGGACTGAAACTGCCGCCTTTGCTGCATTTCATTTGTCCAGACAAACTCTTTTTCTGCCATTCTCTCCTGGAGGGAGCCAGGCCTCTTCTCCCTAGTTGCACATTCACCTTACCCAAATCTTGCTCCAAATTTCATTGTATTTTTGAGGCCCATGCCTGAAGACCCTGTTCCTCAACTTTTGCAGAAACAGAAGTTGTGACTATAGATATCCAAGTCTGTATGCTAAACTCAGGTTGCATCTGCAGCTTCTAGCCATTGTTCTTCATTTGGTTTCTGCCTGCTTTCATGTTTTCTCTTAATTCTTCTTCAAGATGTTAAGGGAAATGTTATATAGATATAGGAAACATTAAGTTGCACTTACTGAAATGGAATAAACAGTTTCCTTGATCGTGCAAAGGTTTTTGTATGTGCTTGTTGTGATTGGACACTGGCCAAATGCCCACAAAAGCCATGCACTCACCCTTTCACTCTCAGCGGAGCAAAGGAGAAGGAAAAAGTTAACAAAGGGCTCATGAGTTGAGATGAGGACTGGGAGAAAACACTCTAAAGGCAAAACAGGTTCAAATTGAGAGGTATGAAGTAGATTTATTATTTATTTAATAGATTTATATATTATTATTTCTTTATATATTTGTATAGAGTAGATTTATTACTGAAAAACGTTCATTTAATGTGTCTTCTTTGAAACCAAAGGTACCAATTAACAAGGAAGTACTGCAAGTTAAGAGTCCTTTTTGCTGTCAATAACTGTCATACAAGATACATTAGTTCCCTTACAGGCACTCTGCCACAGGAATTTTATGCCTCCCATAAATTTAAACGTGAATTATTGTGAGAGAGTCATACAAGGACTCCTACTAAATAATATGTGTTACAGTTAAGATAATAATTTCTTTCATGACCTGGTGACAATAATGACAAGTAAATGGTTGTCTTGTTGGTAGCAATGCAAATATATCTCAAATGGGTCTGGAGGCAGAGAGCCTTTGATCTAGTGTCCAGCTCTGTGTTGCCACTTCACCTGCTGTTTTGATCCTGAATTCATCCCAGCTTGAAATTGGTTTACTTGTAAAATCTTTTAGAATATGCTAGTTTTAATCTGTTTAACTGTGTTTTCCTGATTAGGTGAATTTCATAGATGCTGTCATTAATTTCTGAAGTTGGGAATTAAATACAACTATGTGTGAGTGCAAATGTTAGTTGATGAGACTGTCCTATCCTTCACCTTTATTTTTGCTTTTGTGAAAACTGATAAAGGCTTTGGTCAGAAACTGCTAGAAGCAAGTTAGTCAAATAAGAGGCAAAACCACCACAAACTCTTTTACATTTCTTTGAGTTAGTTTTGTATCATTTTAGCTTTAAAGACATCTTATTTTACTTATTACTCTAGTAAGAAATGGAAAAAAATAGATTTTAATTTCCTACAGACTTTTATTGTGAGGTGATAGTGTCATGGAAATCTGCAGAGCCTTTTCCATTTTTTGTATTCTTCTGAATGCAGACACTAAATATGTTGAACAAATAGATAATTCTAAAAGCATTTATTTTCAAAGAAAGGAGCAATGAGACAGACAAGTCTTAGCAACAAGAGTTTTGTGTCTTGACTGAGCAGAAGTAACCCAACTGGAGATGTATCCCCTGACTGAAGCAGTACAGATTTTTTGACAAGAAAGCCTCAAGGTTCACCTTGTATCATCCAAGGCTGAATTTGAGATTCTCAAATGCCTCTTTTGGTCAAAAACAGTGGGGAAGACAGCAAATTTCCAAGAGAGCAAGAAAGCAGAATTGCCCTGTAGGTGTGGTTTGGGTACATGAGCTGCTCTTGGAGTGAACTTGACCTTCAGTACCACAGCCAACCACACCAGCCCTGATGACTGCTTGGTGTCAGTGCTTATGGTGTGTTCTCTGTTTGTAAGCATCTGCAAAAGCTGGAGTTGTCTCAGGGTCCTGCTGTTATTGGTTATGCTGGATAGATCTTGACAGCATTCTCCCAGATGTGATTTTGTTGCTGTGAGAGAGGAGGAGGGAGCTTAGGCTGCAAATCGTGCAGGATTATTGATTTCAAATACAATGTATACAGCCTTTGACTAACTTCTGAGTTTAGGATGATTTCCTCTACCTGAAGTTTCTTGTCAGCTTTAATCAGTCTTGAAACAATTTTAAAAAACATTTCGCAGGCTATTCTTGAACCTAGGATGTAGAAGAAAAGAATTAAAAAAATCACTCAACCAAGCCCTAAATCCCTATTTGTCCTTACAGTCTGTTTTTTTTCAGTTATTGACAAAAAATGTATAGAAGCCAGTCTTAAACTAAAGTCCATGGTACTGGGGCTGCTTTCCTAGGCTGGATGTGTAGCTACAAGCAGAGGTGCCTTAGGTGTCACCACAGCAGTGACAGTAGTGTAAACTCTGCTCTCAATTTTTCCTTAGCAGCAGCTCTGCCTGCACAGCATCTTCCTGCCAGGAGTGCTTCCCCAAGTGTTACTGAGATGACACCTCACATGGGATGTGAGAAATTGATTTTGTCAAGGAAGAGGAGAGGTGCCTGCCTTTGGCAGACAGTGCTTCTCTTGAGCTCTTCATGGGGACAGTGGGAGATGAGGAACACTGGAATTCCTGTTATAACTGAACAGACCTTCTGGTGGTCACAATAGCTTCAGTTTTAATCTTCTCCACTATCATATGTTTTCAGTAAATATGTTTTTGTAATGTGTTGAAACTGCTCCTTCAGTTGAAGATGCAGTTACATGAAGAGGAGTGAAAAAGTCTTTGCTGTCAAAGCTTTTTGTGATTTTGTGGTTTGGGTTTTTTTTGGTGACTTTTTTTTTTTTGAAAGCTTTCATTTAGAAAGGAAAGAGCAGGCAAGGATGGGAAGAAGAATTAAGATAAAGTGCCTTGATTGAGAATATCAGGGAGATCTATAGTTTTGGAAAGACATCTGCCACTTGAATCCCAGACCAGTACCATGTCTGATATTGAAGTTATCTGCAGAAAGAGCCATCTTTGTTTGCAAGGTTGCTCCTGCATGTCATTTATTGCTTCTCTTCTCCTGGCTTTTGCAAGGTCTTTAGGAAGTAGCTAGGGCAAATATTTGAAAATGCTTGATTTTCCTCCTTGCTTCTTCTTTTTTACTGTTTTCTTCTTACTTTTGTGGGGCAAGGCTTCTATCAAAACATTTAGAGACTTCCCTGATTGACAGTCTTCATACTTTCCAAGACTGAATTATGTTACATTAGGTGTTCCACACAGACATTGCAATGATTGATAGCCTAAAAATAAGATGCTGCTACAGTTCCCAATGAAAAAATATTAACTCCCTCTCTAGACTTAAAAGAGAAGAAGGAATTCAAATGGAGATTTGAAAACAGTCCAGTTTCCCTCAAAATGCATAGAAATATACAAAGGGCATCTCTTATGCCACTTTCTCTGTTGTATGTCTGAGAGAAAGGCTAGAAGTAGGTGTGTTGGGAGCACACAAGTCTGTTTTCTGTGAGCACTGGTTTGGCCTCTCGCTGTTAGTGGGTGTTTATGCTGATCCCAGGGGGTGGTTCATGACAAAAGGATGGATGGTTTTGGTGCTATTGCTCAATTCTGAGTGCCCTTGACAAGTAGGGAGATCGATGAGTTGAATGCAACATGAATGTATCAGGAGGGTATTTGTTCTTTGGAAAGGTTAAGAATCTCAAATGAGAATGCTTTGAGTGTGGGTGTGTCAAGATATTTGCAGGATGCAGAGATGGGGGGATCAATGAGTCCACAAAATTCGAATCAGATGAAAGGGATCAGGAGGTGTTTGTCAGCTCAAACACCTTGCCTTTGGCTCTGGTCTGAGCTGTGCTCTAGGTATGCTTGTGCCCTGTCAGGTGCCTTGCTGGTCCTTGTCTTGCTGACTTGGCTTCTTGGCCTGTCCTGCTGACCTGCCTCTGGTGGTCCCTGTGGCCATCACAGCCCTGCTCTGTGCCCTTGCTTGGCACATTGGGACTGTGCCCTTGTTGAGGATCCAAGTTTAGGCACTGTGTGAATTCAGGCTCTGTGTCCTCTGTGGGCTTGTGAGAGCCTCTGTTGGGTTCCATGTACCATGGCTGAGGGAAGGATGGAAAAAGGAGTTTATGTCCAGTCTATGTGGCCTTGGGACATCTGGGGGTGCAAGTTGAAATTTGCTGTCTTGTACCAGTTGGGCTCTCCTAGGAATTTTCTGCAGCAAAGTTTGGGAGACCTCTCACCCTGTCTTGTAACCTGGGTGTGAAGAGTGGAAAGGAGGTGGAGGAGTGGTGAACATCTGTTTTAATGCAACTGCACTAACCTGGTCTGGGTAGCATTTACCTGGGAAATGCCTTGGGTTTGTGTGAGGATGTCCTTTTTAAGGAATGACCTTAGCAATGATAATGGTGCCATTTGCTAAGGTCTGTTATTTTCTCCTGCAAACCTTGAGTGCATAAATGCTGACAGTTTTGTGTTTGATCTTGCTAATGACCTACAGAGGATTTGTTCTCTCTGCCCTTGCACTTAATCTTCAATTTATTGAAAGTCCTACAACTAATTACAGTCAAACAGCTGCTGTTTTTTTTCAGAAACATGCATGTTAGACACATGAGCACTTTGAATTATTAAATATGGCCTGATATACCACTTAGTGTGCATGTGAACTTTTGCTCTCTGCCTGATGCCTGTAACTGAGCAAAATTATATGTTCTGGACCTTCCAAGAACAAGTATGAAACTTATCTCTGTACCTTGGAAATGAAGTCACAGAATCACAGAATGGTTGGGGAGTCCCATCTTCACTGGTTTTCTCTGATGTCCCCAGGAACAAAGCTGGATTTTACAGTTACCTCGTGTATTTTTCACCACATGGTCTCTGTGTTTGCTGAGTGAAATTTGCTATGTTGACAAAGGCTGGTAGGTTTGGTCCCCATGAAAGAATATGTGCCCACTGTGCCAGCAGTGGTACAGGAAGGAACAGAGTGGTATTTATGAAACCTGATTTGACACTATGTTGAGCTGAGCTGTGGCTTCTAGAACCTAGTGTGGCTTTTGAAAGCTCTCTTGGGTAGCTCTGCACAGTGCTCTGTAATGAAGAATGACTTACTGTGTCAGGAATACAGGCAGGAGCTACACCTATGGGTATTTCCATACCTAGTTGGCAGCATGGAGAATGTTTCCATTTTATTTCCATTCAGACTAAGGAAAGGTAGAATTTCACTGTAGAACAAAGTGTCTGTGAGTGTTTAACATGCTCTGCATTCAACACTTGGTAGGAGTACTGAGAAAGGAGCTGGTTTTGGAAGACATAATGTGGGATAGACAGTGGAGTAGGGAAGGGTGGGGAAAGCATGTGGGCCTTGTAGCTCCACACATTAGTTTTAGCTTTGATGGTTTTAAAGTATGTGTTTTGAGTAAAGCTCAGTTTATACACTAAAGTGTGATCTATGATTAAGTTTAGATCACACTAATTAGGGTAGAATTCATGGCAAGACAATATTTCCCATTGTTTATGAGCAAATATGCATTTTCCTATAGGTTCCTGCTTGTTAAAAGACAAAATGTTGTTGGGGGACTATTAGATATTTCCACAGTATTTAAACCTGCATTGTCAGATACAGCTGTATTCAATCACAACCTGAAAAGCAGCAATGCTTGTGAGTTTGAAAATCAGACAAAGAAGTATCTGGAACTGAACATCAATTCCACAATATTAATTCTATCACAAATCAAATATACTGAAACAAAGGTCTTGTCTCCAATTGTTTCTTGCTATGTAGAGAATGCAAGTAATTCCTTGTGGTCATGCAATTTCCTTACAGGAGCTTTTAAAAATCAGAATCATTAGATGCAATAATGTGTGTTAATGGCAACGAGTTTCCTACTACCTCTGAAGGTTCATCATCTACCATTGACATTAATTATTCTGTTTTGGCTCATTACCTTGGAAAATCACTAAACAATTGCTTTGTTACAAAATGCCATATTTGAAGAATGTGTTTGATGGAAATGAATGTCTACTCATCATCTTCATGTCACTACTGAGAGTTTGTCTTCTACTTCAGTGATTCACTGTAAGAATTGTAGAGAACAGGAGCTTTTGCAAGTGGCTTTCAAAGGAAAATAAAATTGGAACATGTCTTCTTGTCACTCATACTTGGTTATCTCACAGTAGAGGGCAGAAGTGAATTCTTTCCAATTTGCAATTTTCAGGCTTGTAAATTGAAAAATCCTGATCTGCCCTTTCTAGCTTAAGAAGGATTGATGACAAAAGGTCACATTTTCAAAATGAATATCCCCTTATGGTATCAATATTTTCAGGTTTTATACTGGTCCACTGGCATAGTTTTTGAGCACCTTGTAATCATCAAGATAGTTACACTCTCTAAACCATTGTGAAAGAGGGAAGTCCTATTATCTTCTGTTTATAACTAGGAAACTAATTTGCAACAAGTCTCTTGGTCTTGCCTGTGATTGCATAATGTTGGTGGTAAGTGTCAAGTGACAAATTCATCAAGTTATGGAGCAAGTGGTTGGACTCCAGGCTGTGTCATTGTAGCACCTTCTGCAAAGTGGGGCTCCACAGCTGTTTGTAAGGATGAGGGGTGGGCTTTGACTTCTCACTCTATGTGTAGTATCTTATTTATTGCTGTAAAACTTTTGACACACCAACATGCATTTAAATGTTTTATAAGCTTCCTGACTTAAGAGGCACTGGCAAACAGGGAAACAGCAAAGAGCAGCAGTCAGTTGGTGCTTGGCAACAAACATTAGCAGAAATTCTAGAGAGCAGCAGGTAGAGAGTGTGGAAATATTTCTCTCTCTGTGGGTCATGAATTTGGGCTGCATGACATTAACTAGACACCTGGTTTGCTCTGAAAGACTGAAAATAAACCTTTTGACTTGTATAATTTTTAACTGCTAGAGGTAGCTATAGATGTTTTTTAGTGACTGCACTATCATAACCCATAATTAAAGTCTTTCTGTGGCATTCATTCCTAGATGTGACAATCTCAGAAATTAACTCACTTGGGAATACAGCTCACATCAGGAGGGCAGAAGAATCTGACATATGAGTTAGCTAAGTGACAATGTTGGGTCTTTGATATAACCAGACAAGTATCTTAAAGGTATAAGAATCAAGCAGGAAATAATTATTCAGGATGGGAGGAGGAGCAAAATTAGGAAATAGGTTATAACAATGGTTTCCCAAAGTGGATGTAGGAGGCACATTAGAAACAAAAGCAACAAAATTTTGGTGGAAGTATTTTAGAAATGGGACACATCTAACAAAGTGAATGATGATGATTTTGGCTCCAGCAGTTGCAGCTCGTGAGAGTCAGGGAACTTGAAGGTGGTATTCTAGTAGAATAACTGAGTAACTCCAGCTCAAACATGCACTGTCTGCTGTAAAAGATGTAAAACAGCTCTACAAGATGGAGAAAATAATGTAGAAGAAAGGTGGAGCAGAGGAATGAGTGAGAAATGAGTAGCAGGAAATGTGGCTGTGTAGGATTTTGAGAGACGGTCTAGATTGAGAAGTGTGTGTGCTGAAAAGGAAGGGGTGGGGTGATGTTGCAGCAGGAAAAAGGCAGCACCTAGAGACAGGTAGAGAAGTCACAACAGAGACTATTTCAGTGGAGCAAATTTCAGTGCAGATGTTTCTTTTCAATAGAAAAGACGGGCTCTTTGGAGAGGCTTGATTCCATCAGCTGGGGACACCTTTGGCAGAGATCAGGAGAAAACAAAGGTTTGCTTCCTTAGGCAAAGGAAGGCACAATACTTGTGGTAATATCAGGCTGTGCCTAAACTGACTGTTGAGAAATTCTATGCTTTGCTTCTTTTCCATACCAGCAAATTATTTAATAAATCTATGTTGGGAAACAGAAACTTTCCTTTTAACTGCAGTCTGCAATTTTGTTTGGCTATTCAATATACATTTCCTTTTAGAAAAAGTTAGTGACATTTCCCATTGGCATGAGATGATATTGGGAGCTCTGTAGATTTGCATGAGCTGCTCTTTATTTTTGGAGTGTTTAAAGACTGCCTCTGGGCTTTGAAGCCTCCTAAATTCCTCACCTGTTGGTGAGCTGCCATGTATAGTGTTCCCACTAGAGGCAAGTATGTGACTGGTCTAAGTTGAAAGCCTGTTTCTCTTCACCTCAGTTTTTTACCATGTCTGAGTGGGAGTAGACTCAGGCTCAATAGCTCTTCAGTTTGTGATGGGAGCCATGTAACAGGATTAATAAATCATCTTCCTGGCTTAAAAAAAACCCCCAAACAATGCCACAAGCTGCTTGGATAATTAAACTTTCAATAACGAAATAATCATAGATCTGTTGCATTGTCTGAGGCTAAAACCGCGTCTGTATTCCTGCTTAATATATTTTTTCTCTTTTGCTTAAGCATCCATTTATGGTATTTCTCCACTGCAGAAACACATCCCAACACTTCTTCTGACTGGAAGGAGGGTCAGATCAATGCTGGACAAATTTCTGTTTATGAGATTTTGATTCTTTGACATTTCCAATCAATTTATACTTGAAACATGTGGAAGGAGTCTCATCTTACTGGTCCAGTTCTCAATTGTTTCTCAAGTAGGTAGTCAGAAATAGCTCTCCTGTGGGAGATATCCCTTGGTTTTCTTTTGGTTTTCTTTTAAGGGAGGTCAAAAACTTGTGTTTCTCCATGTTGAGTAACACTCTGTACTTCAGTGAGAGCTTGCTTTTGTTTGTGCCCTAACTGCTCTAGAAAGAACTAAAAGACAAAATTAACATCTCTTAATTAGTAACTTCTCCTAATTTACTTCCTTGACAATAACTGTTTGAAAAATGAACTATTCTTGCATGTATGTAATGTACATAATGCAAGCAGAATTCTTATTAAACGTTGCAGGTGCACAACAGGGAAGATGGACACCAATTTGGGTTCATTGTGTTTTGCCAAGATCTTGTTTCTTGGGAATTGCACTTTCCTGTTACTCACCTAAGTCCACCAAAGCAGCACCTCAGAGGTGAAGCCTCTTGTGTCCTGGGGAAATGAGGTAGCTGTTTTGATCTCAAAACACTTCTTGTCCTATCTGGGCTGTCAGGAACAGGAACCTGTTGTGGTAATAATGGTCTGTGTGTGCCCAGTTAAATGATGTCCTATCCCAGAGGGCACAGGAGCACCCTGAGATGTGGAGCTAGAACATGAGCATACACATCATTGGCAGGTTAGAAGAATTTGCTATTATCTCTCTTTGATAATATATATTTGGCACTGGTAGTCACATTTTGTGACACTTGCAAAAACAGTAGGTGCCTGTTCTCAGGACAGTTTCTTTGGATCCAGTGTATGAAGTCCTCTAGACTTACAGGACTGTGTGGGGTTAGCACCTGCATAGAGGCTAAACTCTCAGACCTGGGAACTGACAATCTAAATGGTTAACACTGGAATACCTGTGTTGGACTGTCTGTGTTCTGCTTTAGATCTCATCTGTGGCTGTGGGAAGTAGGATTGCTGCTGCATCTTCCCTGTTAAACAGCTCCTTTTGAGTTATTTGTTATAGCTACTGCAGTCCTTTGTCAGGGCTTTGTCACGTGTGCCTGGCACTGAAATGCCTTGGCTTGAAAGTTTTATTTTAGAATAAAGTGTAGCTCAAGGCCTGATATGATAACTTTCAATTTGTTTAAAGGAAATTGTGTGGGCCAGTGCTTTCAGAAAACACAAACCAAGGTTTGAAAATTTGATCAGCTAGAGCTCTTCCAAAAAAAGTCATTTAAATGTTAGGGGAGAGGTGTTTCAGATGCCTCCACTGTGGTCTGACACTGAATTTTCTTGACACTGGGGACCCTCTGCATAAAAGAGGAAAAGAGCCAAATTCTGGAACTCAGCTGACCCTTCATCTAGACACAGCTGGGTCAGGCAGCCATAAAGCACAGTCAGAATAGTCTCATAAATAGTGATGAATCAGAACTTCCCCTTCTGGAGAGGAAAAATAAAATCTAAATCTACTGAAAATGAAACATAATAAAATAAAATGCCTCTAATACAGGGTAATCATGTGCATTTGCCTTATAAATCATACTTTATAGGATCTTAAATGTACTTTCAATTCCTGTCCCTTTATTTTTTACAGTCTTGGAAAACTGATGTGTTGAATTTGACTTTGAGAATAATGTAATACAGCCAGCATAGCTCTGCTCCCAGACAGAACCATGTTTTTTTATTCAGATGAAAATATTCAATAAACTCCTTTTGTGCTGGATTGGCTATTCTGTAGTATAAATAAGTTCCTAGTACAATTAATAGCTAACCAAAAGAGAAGAATGCTTTTTCAAGATCTTGGTGGAGAAAATGAGTCTCAGAGAATGCTGTGAATTGCTCTGGTAATATCTTTTTAGAAATGTGATACTGAGCTGCAATTGTAGTCAATTATCAGCTTTTGTCTACTATGCTTTAATCCTTATAGCAATTTTTTCCTTTGCTAGTATGCATACCCCTAAAAAAGAAATGGAACAAGATGCCTAAATTGCTGACTATCTTGTGTGCACTATTGATTTGGCTCATTGATACTGTGTTATCTAAGATTAAATTGGCATCAATTTTTCCCTTGAAGCCTGAAGATTTTGTGTTCTATTTAATTGTTAGAAGAAGGTCAGCACAGACTGTACCCCCTGGCTTTTAATTTTAGATGGAAATGTCCTAAATGAATAGAAAACTGCATGTCAGCAAAATGTACTCCTGCTGAAAGCAATGTGTAGGTTTCTCATGTTTTGCGTTTGTGATGACATAAGCTTTGACCTTGGCCTGTATCTTTTTGAAAGAGGAGTAATACTTGTTCCCTTCAGTCTAATAGCAGCGCTGTTGGTAGGAACTGTGCTCCTGTGTGAACAACAGCTCCTGCCCTGCTGCAATTTGTAATAGTGGATGGAAAAGGACTTTTTTCATATATATTGAAGTGTTGTTCTTTATAATTTCTCAGTGTAAGGATCCTGACTTGTGTCTTTGTACAGTCAAAATGGAGGTGGAAGAGACAGGCATGATTAAGGCTTAATGTGGTAAATTAATATCTTTGCCCATTTGGCTGGACCTGTGGCCGGTTTGGCAGATGGAGAGCTGAATTTGTGGGTAAGACCATTCCTGCAGCCTAAGGACTTTGAGTTTATAATTTCTCTTGTTTTCCAACTATGGCAGCCAGGAAATAGTGTTCCTCTGTGATATCTGTCTTCTCCTAAAAAGGACAGTCCTAATTATTTCTTCCTGACTAATCACTGAGGACTAGGAAATGGGAGGAAAGATGGATAAAGCTCTAACTTGTAACTAACTGGCAGGATGGAGCTGTCAGCACAGCCTGTGGTGGGTTCTCCTGAAAGAAGGGTGTCCATCCCAGAGAGATTCACATCTCTGTTACAGGCAGGAAGGAATGGTGCCAGGTAAGAAAAGAATTTTTTTTTTTTAGCATTTACTATTGAAATTCTTTCAGGGCATTTGTATTCAATGCTGTGGTTGAATGAATGGGGACAGAAATTTATTCTCTCTGGCCAAGCTCACCAAAAACATATGGGGAAAAAAAAAGACCCCTGTCAACACCCCAAGCCCATCTCCCTCAGGGCTTTGGCTCATATTTGCATTTTGATACAGAGATTTGTGAGTAGAAGAATAGCTGCCCATCTGTTAGGGAAGTAAGAGGTGAAATACATCTGGTCCTCTGATTACCTTATGATCCCCAGACTCCCCTCTGCTCAAATTCTGTACATCCTGAGAAGAAACAAATTCAGTCTCCTCTTGCAGCCTAATGAGGGCAAGAAGAAAATGGAACAACTGAAAAACTTCTCAGCATATTAAAGAATAGTTGAAGGATGAAAGAGGCCTGAGGGTATCACTGTGACTTTGAATGATGCTGGGAAGTTTTTACTGGTCTCTTTTTGGAAAAGTCTGTGTAAGCAGTTTACAGTTGGTTGAATTTAGAGGTTTCCCTGATTTGATCAGAGATTTCACTTCAGTTTTTCCCAGTGGCTCAGGGACACTCAGGTAATTGCATTTGGGAGATTTTTCATGTCTCCAGTTAGACCATCTGCCTTTGCCAATAAAACATGTGCAGCAGTTCAGATATTGCAAGGAAACACAGAGAGCACACTGGGCAAAATGCTGGGAGGTCTTTCTGTCTTATTTTTCCCTAAGCCTGCAGCCAAGGAGAGCTGTGGAGCCCAAAAGTGTGTGTGTGTGATTTTGTACATAGAATAATTGGAAGCTGAATTTCAGTCTTTGAGTGGGAACCAGCTCTGAGAAATACAAGGCACCTATTCAGTGTTTGTGAGAGTTGGTATCAAACCCAGGTATAAAATCTTTAAGCAGGAAGATTAATGAAGACTTTACACAGACTGTTCTACCAGCAAGGTGATGTGGCAGAGTTTCTGGTTTCTAGCTTAAAATATCAATATCCAGGAAGAGTTTGGGACATCTTGCCCACCAGTTCCTTGAGATGGCTGTCATTGAGAAGAACACGCAAGCCTGGAAAGTTTGTGATTGTCAGATCTGGCCTTGAGTGAAGGTGGAGGAAAATCCACCACTCCAGCTCTGCATCCTGCCTAAAGGAGCTCGGTTCCTTTTCATCTTCCCTCATGTCCCTTTCTTGTTCTGGGCTTTCTGTCACAACGTGTGCTTTTGGCCTCACAGCAGGAGGAGACAGAGGAGACAGAGAAGGCTCTAGAAGAACTGAGTTCCAGTTTTCATTCAAAGTTTCCTGATACAGTCCCAGATTTTCTGCTAATGAGATGGAAGAACTGCTGTAAGTCCATCTGTCAAGCTGCATAAATGCTGTGCTGTGTACATAGCATATCTTCTTGGTGGCTTAAAAAGTTGAGTCAGAGAGAGTGCAAAAGCAATGTTTAATTATTAAGTGCCTTGATGGTTACTAGGTGGAAAAAACTGGGTTATGTTTTTATGTTTGAAAAAAAGATTCTGAGAGTGCAACCAGGAAAAATCAGCTCAGTTTAAGCATTTTTTTTTTTTTTTAGGGACTATGATTTGAAACAAGTTGACGTCAACACTTAGCAAGTTGAATTTCTGGCTTAAGTAATTTCACTTTGCTTTCTTCATGATACCTTCCTCATCCCCTCTCTGCCTCAATGTCCTTTTTCACCTTCAATTTCCCCCAACTCCCTGCCCTTGCCAAGGCAGGAACTTGGTGCTGGGGCACAGGGGCCAGAGGGAAGCTGAGAGCTACAGGTCACAGGCACTGGTGGGGTCAGAACTGCCCTTCTCAGTCCTGGCAGTTGGGGTCATTCAGGTGATGCCTCACAGAGCCAGGAACACTAGAGTTCTGTCTATAAACCACATTTGGGTTGTGGGAGTTTGCTCCATCTGGTCTCCCTTTGTTTGCAGGAGAGTCTGGTCCTGCAATGTTTGGGCTTTGGGTGCTGCAGAGGCTGGAAAATAGTACATACTGAAGGGGAGGTCAGTGAAGGAAGCAGATAATGAGTTTGTGTAATAAATCCTGGTCTGTTTTCCTTTCATTTCCCTGGCATGGCCATTTCCAGAGGGACCCATAACCATGAGAGGTTCCTGCGTGTGCCGCAGCTTTGCTGCAGAGCTCAAAAGTGATGAAAATCTGGAAGGTGGCAGTAAGGTTTTACTGCAGAGCTGCGCCTAAGCAGTTACCATGGGCATTCCTTTGCAGGGATGGGGGTTTTGAGGAAAAACCTAGAGAAAAAATGTAAGAAAAAGGGAGTAACCTTAAATGCTTAGGGAGCAGAGATTGGTTTTTTCCAGATCTAGGCTTCCTTCATGCATAACAAGAGTTACTTTTGGTTTATACAGAGCTAATTTTGGAGGATGCTTTTCTCTAGTGATTGCTAAAGTTTTGTTAATGTTTTGTTGTAATGTTTAAAGCAAATGGAGTTATTTTCTTTTGGGAAAAGAAATAAAAAGCAGCATTTTTCAAATAACCCAGTTCAGTTAGGATAAGTGAGAACTGTTGCCATGAGCAGGAAGCTCTCACTGAAGCTGCACACCTGGAGATTTGTGACTTCATTCTTTCCTCTTGCAATTTCTCCTGTGCCAGACCTAGTTGCTTCTAGAAGCCATGTGCTCTATTTCTTTCTGCACAGCTAACATGGGGATAGCCATGTCTGCTCTCCTACAAGACAAAGTAAACCTTGAACTCTCTGGGTCAGCTCCTGCTTATTTTGTGTCCCATCCAACCCACCTGCCAGGTCAGAGCTCCCTGCACTGGAGATTTTTCTCACTCATTTGACACATCCTACACCAGATGCTTGAATTTATTGCCTTACTGTGTTAAGGTTTTCCATAAGGGATGGCCTTTTTATTCCCACTTTGTCTCTTTGAAGGCCAAGTTTAGGAGAGCTGGATTGTTTTCCCCCTTCCTGTAGCTCCTCAAATGCTAAGGGCTCCTTGTAGAATTACAGTGTTCTCTGTCTTGTAGGTTTTGGGAAGTGAAGTTTTTTAGCACATGGAAAAATCAGACCTTCAGAGGGACTGCTGTGATGTGTTATGTGAAACACTTTGATTTCTGTTCTTGCAGAGCACATTATGAGGCATATTGCCCCAAACTGTTCTCTTCTACCCACCTGCTGTCTTGAGCTCATTTCCTTACACTGAGAAAATATCTGGGAAAGAATAGACTCAGAAAATAGTTCACAGTGATGCAATTCTCTAAGACTTTTTAAAGGTAGGAAGTGAGATTTAAGTAATATATCAGTTGTTTTTGGACAACTCAACCTGCACCTGTAGCTGTTTCTCACTGGTATAGGTAGATCTGTCCTTGTTATGCTTGTCTGAGCTCTCTGAGGAACATTGGTCACAGATGTTAGGATGTACTGCAGTGATTTATTGTGTAGAATGAAGCAGAGGAGAGCAATAAAGGTTGTTTATAAATTGGCTCTCTAAGCACTGTTGGACTGCTGTATTTCTGCAGTGTAGTTCCCAGTACCTCATCTGCATGTTCAGCATTCAGTACTCAGGCTTACTTTGCAGTTTTTATTTTTTTGTTGGCCTGCCAAAGGAAGAGCTGGACCAGTGTTGTAGTAGAATATCTGCTTATGAAGCCACTGAGGAGAACTTTTAAATCATCTCTCTGCTCTGTATTGTAAATTCATGTTACCCAAGGTAAGCATCTTGTTTTAGTACAGTATGTCTCTCAATTTTCAGAACAAAACCCATATGTAACTCAGTTCCTTTCAGTAGATCCCTGTAATAACAAACTGCTGGTGATTCCTGCTGTACATTAATTTTTGCCTCAAAAGATAAACTTGTTTGCACACTTAATCTGAAGAAAAGCTGATTTTCTGTTTCCTTTCATTAGATATTTCAAACAGTTCTAGATATTTCATGAAAATAAATACTAATACCTAATTCTTGCCTTAAAAGCAATTTATGTGGCAGTAGTATAAAATTGAGTACTCTAGGAAATTTTTTGTTTATTTTCTTTTTTTTTTAGCACATATTCCATCATAATTTTTTGATCTACAAAAAAGTGGAATCCTTTTTAAAAGCACATTCTTACCTGTGACTTGGTCAGAACTTTAAGATTTCCTTGACTGACTTTGATTTGCTACAAACTCAACTGAAGTCGTTGGTTGTCTTTGTTTTCATGTGTCATCATAGTAGTTTGACGACTGGCAATGTGTTAATTTACTAATTAACACAGATTATCCCAAAGAGTGGGATTGTGATAAAACTGCAGAGCGTCCCTGGCAATGAGCTGCCTCGTCTGCAGAGCCCTGGTGACCAGGCCATGGTGCTGACTGAGGTGTGCAGCCAGGGATCCTTGTCCTGTTGGCTGCTGCTGGCTAAAGCCAGAATGTTGAGCTGTTTGATGTAGGGATAATTTACAATGATGTATTCCTGTTGATACATTCATATCCTGTGGTGCATTCTCCCATTAAATTCAGAACATGCATTTTTATAGAGTACAGTACCCATTAAAACCAGGGAATTGTCAGTAATGAAACAGTGCTTCTCACACAAAATACTACAGTAGGCTTTTGATGCATATAAATTCATATAAAGTCTTCATTGCTCCAACTGAGCCTTATAAATGCAAATTATGAACCATTTCTTATTTGTGTCAGCTGAAGTACCATCTAAACATGTTTGGACATCAGAAGTGTTCATTTTTTGCATTCTGTTGTAAATCTGTTCCTTGACAACCTGGTAAAATACAAAATAGCAGAGACATGTAGTTAATGTTCATTGGCAATGTTTTTACGTATTTGTTGTCACAACTGAATTAACTTATGTGAAAAACAAAAAAGCCTTCAAGTGAATTTAAATTATTACTTGTCATAGAGTATATGTATTTAATAGCCTAATGGCACATTCAGTAAAATCTATACCAAACCCCCATCCAGTGGGTTGATGGCAATGATAATTAACCAAGAGAAGAAAAAAGGCCTAATATTGTCTTTTTGACACCTGGGAAAGAAAAAAGACTGAATTCATCTAGTTGCAACTTTGTAGTTGCTGCTTCACAATACTGAGTTATCAACACAGAGATTCTCTGAAAATGTTGAATAATCCATTCCTGTTTATCCTCTTATAAACACACAAGCAACAAAAAATATTTCCTTTAATAAAAAAAGAAAAAATAAGATGATATAATACAGCATTAAAAGAGGCCAGTAACTTCTATGGCCCAGTTTTAAACCACTACTTTTCTTTTCAATGAGAATCGTTCTTTTTGTTCTTGAGACATCGTTACTTTGGCTGAAATGTGTGTTTGGATTATATTGCAGAAATCTGTTCTGGTACTGAAACACAGTTTTCCATGAAAGAAGTTGCTGGGTGAATTGAGGTGGCCAGTTTTGTCCCCAGTGATCTCTGCTCTGTAGCCTCTGTGGCTGATTTCTGTCCCATGTCCTCAGGGGACAGATGAGGACCAGACACAGGTCAGGCAGGGGAGTCTGGGCACCCTCTGGGTCTCAGAACCAGTTGTTTGTGTGCTGAGTGTTTGATTACTTCATGCTATGGTAGTGGTTGGGATGGAGTTTTGTTGCTAAGGACTTGGTTTTCCCAGGTGTGTGTTCAGCAGCCCAAAAGGCCAGTGCAGGCCATCCCTAGCCCAGCCACCTGCTGGGTTACACTGTCCTGGAGCCTTGGCTGTCTTTGCTTGGGCGTTTTGCTCACACACACTGGCAAACAGAGTAAATAGAAGTTTACTGAAGGTGCCCAGAAGTTGCAACTGAAGGTACAAAAACTCTGTGGGGTTTCTCAGACTGGTACAAGGCTTCTCAGCAGAGCAGGGAAATTGTATTTTCCTGCCTTAGCCTGAGGGTTGGAAGCAGAAATGGGGCAGGGAAGAGTGAGGGGTGAGGTCTGAAAAACTGGGTCACTGACTTGGGTTCCCTCTAGTGCTGGAGGGAGCCAGGAGGCTGGGAATGCTCTCCAGCCCTTGGAGCAACCTGCACTTGTCCCCTTCATTTAGATGAGGAACTGTCCTTAATAATTAGGTGGGAACAATCTATCTCTCATTTCAGCTGCCACTCACTGTGGGGTGACTTTAATCTAGTCAGCTTCTGCAAAGATGCTCATCTTCCTCCCAATGCTGGTTTTTAGCATCACTCATAGAACTGTAAGATCTGGGTGTTTTCTATTGTTTTGTGAACTCACATATGTAGGGTTGTTGCCAGAGCAAGGAAAAAAAGTGGTCTAAACAGTGATATAAATGTTCTTTTTTTTCTCAATTGGATTACCTGAAGATGTGAAAGAGATCCCTTTAAGTTCCTTTTATATAAGAGATGTTCTCTCCCCATGGCTTGCATTCAAATCTTAAGTCATGTAACATTATAAGTGGAAATTACTCTTTTCATACCTCCCATTTCTGAGCATATGAATACTTCAGTTAAGGACGTTTCAGATATTTTTCTCTTTCCAAGTGGTGTTAGTAGTGTGCACTTCAACAAGCAGTTTCCCAGTGTTGCTGCATAGGAGTTTATGGAGATTACTTTTGTATCCTCTTGCTGCTTTCATGCCTTTGTATGAAATAGCTCACAAAGGAGTCTGGGTGTGAAGTGTCCATTGGCAACCTGTGGAGTTGGGGCTCACAAATCTGCAGGGAAATGTTCTGTTATTCCCAGTCAGCATCAGCAGTCTCACAGCTGATGTAGAGTAACACAAGGATTCACATAACAATCACATTCACAGATGCTGTTTCTTGAAAAACAAGTTGCAAAGGACACTTGAAGATGCTAACCTTACACTGTACTTGCCTGTAATGTGGTTTTGAAACTGGAGCAGAGAGAATAGCAGGATGAGCTATTAAAATTCAGCTGGACAACTGGCAGGAAAGGTAGTGTGAGCTGTTCCACAGACACTTGCTACAGCCTTTTGTTCTTGTTCTTCTTTGTGTTTTGCTTAATTAAAGAGCACAAATCTCACCTGAAAATGTCTGTATGAGTACTGCACACTTCTCTGTCCTAGGCTTATGTGCAGAACTGTTAAGATCCATCTTTTTGCAGATGGCTGTTTTAGCTAATAAATATAATTAAGGCAGGCAGGTAGCTGTGTGTTTGAGATTTCAGATGGGGCTGGGCATGATTAGCATAGACTGCTAGGGAAACAGGCAGGAGGGATTAAACAACATGCTCAGATCACTTTTCAAGCCCTGTTTATTGCTTCAAACAACAAAAGCACCCTCACAAAGCAGGACAAAATGAATTGCCTTTCTTCAGCCAGTACAGCTGCCACTTTCTAGAGGTGAACAAATGTGAATTTGGTTAGGGAATGTTATCATGACCATGTCCCTTTAACAAATATAACAGTGTAACTAGGCCTGCAACAATTAATTAGTTGGACTCTCTAAGTAACGAATTACCTGAGATATTAATAGCTATTCAGGAGGAGGAGAACTGGCACTGTTATTTAAAAAAAAAATGTTTGTAGAAACGTTCCCAGTGTAAAGTGTGTTATCATAGTGCTGCATTTCAAGAACAAATGTTAATACAATTTTTCTGTTGAAATAATTAAATTCTAGCCCTGCTGGTTCACAGAAACAACACATTTACACCAAGTAAATATCCCAAAGTTTTCCGTAATAAAATTGTGAAAGTTAGAGGTGAAAACTGTGTGCTTATTCCTGCAGCCTCATTCTTTCCTTTGCAGAATTGGTTCTTCTAAAAATATATGCTGGTTTTTCTGTCTGCAAAAAAGTTTTCCTTTTTGCATCAGAGCACTAGAATCTGACACTACTTAAGTCAGAGGATTTCATTTTAGACAATCAGCTATAATGTTAAGCATAACAAGCAAAGACTTGAGAATTCTCCTTATTCTGGCTTAGATGAGCAGTGGGATGGCAAAATGTGTCTTCTCTGTGGAAATTCCAAGGGGCATGGAAATGCAGAAGGACCATGTCCTGCTGCCTGAATGCCCATGGCAGTAAGTTGAGCATTTGACTAGTAAAATCTGTTATTGATACCAGTTTTTAGGAAAAATAATAATTAGTTAACATAAATCAGTCATATTTTCTAGGGAAAAAGGGGAATCTAGTGTTTTTCCTATTATTACTACCAGAGGTGTCTATTGTAGCTATGATGATGAGGAAGATCTGAGCCCAACCCAAGGGGTTTTTTAATGAGTTGCAGTGGCACAGGCTAGCAGAAAAGTGGAAGGAAAGGTACAGGAGACAGAAGATAAGGGACAAATGGTGGGAATCAAACAGCAATTAACTGTGTCCTTTAATAAAGGCTAAGCTGTCAGAGAGGCTGGGGCAGGTGGTGCTGGAGCCCTTCCTGGGCAGCGGCCCCGTGTGAGGGATGAGCCCATTTCAGGGCTGGAGCCAGGCACCAGGACTGCAACTTAGCATCACTGGTTTGTGGGCTTTGCACCTTGGCCAAAGAAAACCTGGGACACTGTTCTTGTGTGTTTCTTCCTCATTTTCTGTACAGTCCCCGAAGTGGTTTTGTTTTGTTCTGTAAGTGCAAACCCTGATTGTAATGTGTGAAATGCTGCCGGCTCTCACTGTTGGCTCCCAAATACAGACAGCACCTCTGCCTGTGGCTTCTGGGTCTTCATGAGGTTATCCACTTACTGTAAAGGTTAAAGGGAAGTTTATCTGGGTCATTCAAGCATTTACTTGTTTTAACAGCAAAAAATTGCTGTTATTTTTATTGAGTCCAGGCAAACACTTGAATGTGTTTGCCCGGACTCAATAAAAATAACAGCAATTAGTATGATCTTTCTGAGAAGCAGGAGTGATCTTATCAAGTTTTGGGAGGAGGTTAATGCTAATGCAAGTTATTTGTATGGCTTCGCATTGAAGAGTTTCAATTTGCAGCATGAATAGTTCAATTTCTATTTAGGGTGCAATTCCAGAGGAGGTATAATTACAGTTAAGGGGTGTTACAGAACTGATCAAGCTTTAGGTTAGGAAAACACAGGAGATATTTTGCAAAAATATTTTAGGGTTATGCCTTGCTAAATCCTGAGGAGGTATAACTAAGTGAAAAACAACTTACTGTTCAGTTCACCTTTAAGTGTATGAATGAATAAATGATGCTACTCTTGACTTTGTGAACTTAATTTTTTAAAATATCCTCCTTTGTTAGAGCCAGTATGTATGTGTTTATATGATTTTCTAAACATGGAAAGTATAGTTAGTAGTACCTAAAACAGAAGTTAAGTCTGTCATGTTTGAGCTATTTTTGTTAATGAGAAGATTATTCAGTACTATCTCAAAGCATATATACATAAATCTACTTACTGGCAGAACTTATTCATTGAAGTGGGTACAATTGATATTCATTTTATATGGACAACATTTGAAGAAGCTAATTTTTCTTCCCTTTCTTTCCCATTTGTTTTCTCTTGCACAGTATGAATACTTCATAGAGATCGTGATCTTCCCCTGTACACCCCTGTTCAATCATGCTGCTCTTTGAATCCACCCCTTCACACCAACCCCTGCTTTTAGCAAAATATTGAGATGTAATCAAAGCTGTCAGATTGTTCAGTGTCTGAAGCAAGCTGCTGATTACTGTTGCCACTGTTAGCAGAATTACACTATTAAAGGCTTTTATGAAGTATTTGCATTGCTTGCTGATACAAATATCAAATCATGACTATGCCACAGTGAAAAAGGAAATAATTCTCATTTTGTGACACATTTCTTCCAAGACAGGACAGCAACAACAATCTGTGGAAAACATCTATATACAGAGCACATTTCAGAGCATCTTCTGGTTTGTTAATTGCTAAATTGTTCAAACAGTAGCCCTCTCTGTTGCTTCCAGCTTGTCATACCACTCTCAACAACAAAGGTAGAGGTGATGAGGCTAAACCACCAGCCAGAGCTTCATGAGCTTGTATGTGACTTCAAGCCCTGTCTGTCCTGACATGCTTTAGCCTCTTGTTGAATTGGGGACAATAAGAAAAATGAATCAACCGGGTAGCATAGCTGTAGAGAAAACAGATCAGCCAAGTGTCTGGGAAGTAATTAATGAGAAGCAGCACCTCATGGCATGGTACATGTGCATCTGTTTAGTATGTGCTCAGTGTCAGATCCTGCTGTTTCTCAGAGGCCAGGTGTTTCTCTGTGCAGTCTGAGCCCCAGAAGTCTGAGGTGGTCCAGGGTTATTGCAGAAAGGTGACTGTGATGAGCCTAGTATTCTGAAATGCTTTATGGCACTGGATAAAGCTGGGTGCAAGGCAATGCATGGAGAGATCTCAGCCTCTGCAGATAATCCTTGTGTCATTGTCATAAAAGTTAGTGTGTTAGCAAATGGTGTTTGTGACAAGAAGGACCAAGAAGTGGTTCAATCCTATATGAATGCTCAAGTAAAAGTTTCATACTGCTTGCTCAGCAAAGACAGTCTTTAGAGATGTGGCAAGTGAGGGAGTGATTCCAGAGAAATCACACAAAGGGAAATGGACCTTGGTTAATTTGCAAAGCAACAACACATTCAAGTTCTCCATGCTTTCAGCTGTAGCTGAAAGCATCATGTAAATGAAAACAATAAATGGCCAGGAAGCTTGTGTGCTGCTGAGGCACATCTGCTTCCTCGCTCACTTTGGTGGTGTTGTATTGTTTCTGCATTCCTTTGTATCAGTTGGGCTGCAAATACAAAGGAAAATATCTCATTGTTTAACAAGAGCCATTCACTACAAGCTGATTACAAAGCCTTCAGCAGGCAGGCACTCTGCAAAGCCCAGAAATGCACTACTGCAGGTTCACCTACAGCAGCAGGGGATGCCACAGCAGCATGGCCCAAGTGCTCTGCATCTCTGTTCCATTGTGCCAAGGACTCTCTCAGCTGAGGGAATTTTCCCTATATTCAGTAAGTTTGATTCACCTGGGATAAATGAACAGGGGACAATGCTCAGTGCCCCTCAGACATGCAATGTTGAGTGGCTTCCAGAGCACAGATGCTGGCAAGAAAACTGTTATGGCTAAAGCTGCTGATTTTCCTGCCTTGTTTGTTACTGCTCCTGGGCTGGTTTTGATGCAGAAGCTTCTTTGCTCCCTCTGCAATTTACTGCCTTCCCCCTTTCATTTCCTAGCTGGGCTCATTTCTGATGTGGCTGGTACACCTCTCCCATGGGGGCTGCTGGGTCTGGGGTGGGCAGCTGGCTCTGGGGAGGTGGCCTTGGACTGGGATGTGTGAACTGAGCTGCTTCAAAATAGCTGGATAAGGGAAAAGACACCAGAGATTGTCTGGATGGGCTTCCCAGCACAGCTTACCCAGACTGACCCTCCTTACTTGTTGTTTAAGTATCTGCTGGATTTTGTGCTTTGCAGGGGAGAGCAGTGTCCACCAGCATGTCCAGTCTGCCTTGGTACTGGGACAGAGATGGTGATGGTCATTTTAGCAATGGCAGAAGCTATTTGGTTGGTGACCTTTTGCTTTATGGCTGTAAATGTGTGATGTTATCAGTGTCTGGGCACTCTGTCCTGTGTGGAGTGACAATGTGTGAAGAGTAACCATATAAAGTAAGGCTGTAAGGAACAGCACAAACCCATTATTCTGGGAGTGACTTGCTGTAGCCCCATAGACCGTTTCTAAAACTCATCTCTGTGTTACATTAGTACACTTGGGAGAAAAATCTGCCTTGTCTTATGTGCTTTATTGTTTGTGAATGTCATTCTGAAAAACTTACTTGTAGGGGTTTAGAATATAAGAAAATAAAGATAGTGTAGAAAGTAATCTCATCCCTAAGGAGTTGCATCTGGGCCAATTATCAAAGATCAGGAACAGGCCTGACTTAACAGGCCACAGGTGTAAACAATGAGAAGAAGATGCTATAAAAGAGTGGGGTGGCTGGGTGAGAAGAGAGCTGCAGTCAGTTGGGTGCTTTGTGAAGAAGAAAGAGTCAGTGCTCTGAGGAACTGCCCATGAGAAACACCAAGAAGGTATGGAACTTTGGCAATAAGGAGATAATGGTATGGAACCCCTGTGATAAGATGACAATCCTTACTGGTGCGTTTCTATAATTTAACTGCCATTTAATGAGATGGGATAAAGTTTTTACATTTTGGCTTTTGTTTTCAACCTAACAGGCACCTTTTGGTGTGGTGATGGCTCTGGTAGTCAGTTTTCAGTGTCATGTGACTGAAACTCCAGTGAGTGTGTCTGCTTTTGGCCAGCCATAATCTGAAGTTATAAACCCTTACAGAAGTTGCTTTTGTGTTTCTCACTTTAATTTGTGCCTGTTATAAATGTAAGCCTGTCAAGCAACGCTGTTGTCAGAAAGGGCAAACAGACATCCGGATTAATTGATTGACTACTTGATTATTTTTGCAAGCTTTTTGACATAATGATTTATCCTATACTTTAATACTACCTCTCCTCATTCTCACCACTTAGTATTTTTTGCCTGATAAATATTTATAATAGAGTAGAAAAAAAATTCAAACTAGAGGCAAGTTGTAACTTTTATGCTCTATTAAGACCTGAAAAAAATCACCAAAAAAAAAATAAATTAAGTGATGTGGAAGAAAATATAATGAGAATGTCACTATTTAATTCCACATTCTCCTCCACAATGATAGTCCTTAATGGATTTGTGTTTCTTTGTGAAATATGTTAGAGTGCTGAGCTCACTTGAAGAAGACTCTCTTATATCCCAGTCTGGAGAAAAGGGCACGGAACTCATGCCCTGGGTTCTGCTTTAGGGTCTGTACATGTCACAACACTGGTGTTTATGTGTAGCTTTACCTCTCTGCTTGTTTCCTCACCCATCTTATCTGTTTGGGATAATTAAAACTCAATGAAAAGTTCTTACAAAAACATTCTATGAAAATTGCATATATTTAAGTTGACCAAATATGGAGTAATTTCACTCCAGTCAGTCTGTACCAGCACATCCCATTCTGCCAGCTTCAATTAATCTGTTCTGGAATTTTTTGACAGTATGTGAATGTCTCTGCTGCTTTCTGTCTCTCCACTTAGCACACGAGGGGGTAATGGACTAAAGACTCTTGTCATCCCCTTCTGATGTGGTTTGGCAACAGATGGCAACAGGTCTTTGAGGAGAACCGTGCTGTGGCTCCTCTAGCACCAGTATCATGTTTCAGTGCCGTCTGGGAGGGGTTTGTGACATGAACCTGAACTGGCTTCCAGCCTCAAACATTCTTTTATCAATTAGCAGAGCTAGTGATGGATTTGACACAGCTTTGGGAGTATGTTTCTGTGTCCTGCAGTATTATCTGCTGTGCATACTGATGATTCACTCTATGCAGAAAGTTCAGGCCTATTTAAGTCAAATTTACAGTACATTTTTTGTTCCCATTGGGTACACTGGCTTTTATTTATTCTAGGAAGGCTAGAATACAAAACCTGATGTTTTTAGGAAGCGCAGTTATGCACAGTATAAACAAGGTAAATATTACAAGTAGAAGCCAATAAAGCAACCTTCATTCAGGTGAGATTTTCCAAGGAGTGTCTTCAGTTCAGTGCCATCCAAGTGCTGGTTGGTCCCAGCTGGTGTGCTGGGAAGTTCTGGTTTAGGTAATGTGATCAGTATTTCACAGTGTGACACACAGCATCTCTGCTGCTAGATGGAGAAGGAGCTGGCACTGGGACTGGCCAGTCCATGCCAAGGGGCTCACCTTCCCTGCCACTGAGTTAGCTGCAGCCATTCTTGCTGCAGCGCCTGTCCTGAGCCTCCAGATGAATAATGTCTGGGTGGTTTTGTGGGAGGAGAACCTGGGGAGTGCACAAAGCTGGATTGAGGGTTAACAGCTGGGGTCACATTCCTGTAAGTAGGCAGGAGGGATGAAAGGGCAAGGAGCAGTTGCCATGCTAAAATAAAAGGCTCAGGGGATGCTGAGATAAAAGGTGTACTGAAGCTCAGGTAAAAGCAGGTGCCAGGACTGTTCTGTCAGAATTGCTGTATGCAATTGTGGCTTATGTGTCTCAGCTGGGTCAAATTGGTGTGCAAACACCAGAGCATGGAGAGGGGCCTTCCTGTGAGGAACTGAAAGCAATCCCATCGGTGCCCAGGCTTACATCTTAGCATGAATATAGATCTTCAGTTTGGTATTGGTCTTTTTCCTTTTTGTTTGCTGTCTTATAAACAGTACCCCACTGAGAGCAACAGTTTTGATCTCCATCATCCTCATCTTGAAGGAACATTCACCTGTCTTAGAGTCATGTCTGGTCCTACTCCACAGCTCTTGGATATCTCCAGGAGTGCCAACAGAAACTCCAGTATTTTGGCCATCTTTGTTCTCCTGTTCACCATATGCTGGGACAGATTTATAAAGGATTCTATCTGCATAATCACCAACCTGGTTTATGGCATCAGCTGTTCCAGTTGGCAGCACCAGGTGCTTTCCCCAGTCTTCCTGCTTTTTTTTTGTTTTAGCTTTGATCACTGCCCACAAAACAAATAATTCTCCTATGGCCACCTAAATGGCTGCCACTTTCTTATCACCATATGGCTCATCCCTCAGTGCCTCATCCACAGTTCTGGCACTGCTGAGCCCACAAGTTCTTCTGCCTTTTTCTCACTGACACAGTGCCATTTGCCCTGGCTGGGGATATGGCTGGAGCAACTTCTGACAAGGCAAAATGATTTTGGCACTGTGTCCTTTCCTCAGGCATCTGTGAATTCCTCATTTTTATGTAAATAATTTTATCATACATGTCTCTTCTGTGAAGTGAAATAGGCTGGGACATAGACAGGAGTGGTTGGAAAAAGTAATCTTACTACTTAAATTAACATTTTTATCTTTGGAAGACATCTTTGACAACCTGTTGGCTGTCCCTTACTAGAAAAAAGCTTTTATTCTTGTCAGAGTGCTGTCTCTATTAGGGTTTGCAATATTAGTCCCAGCTGAATTAGTATCGCAGACCTTGTTGTGTTTCAGGATTGGTTTTGTATTTTTTCTTTGTTTAGAACAGCCATTTGGGACATACTGTGTTGTTTGCCATAGAGATAATACACAGTGATACATTTTAAAATGCTTTTTAATGTGTTTTCTGGCAAATTGTCTGTTGCTGTGTTAGGTGTGAAATCATCTAAAGGGGGACAAGCGATTTGGCATTTGTGCAAGCTTGTTGATTCTAACTAACATTTGCATTAGATTAGAGCAGCGAATGCTGTCTCCAGTGAAGAAATGCTTTGCATTTTCTCAATGGTATTTTAGAATGGAGTACTGCTAGTTTGAATGAGTCAGCTGAAATTACAGAAAATGTTTCCTTTAAAATAACATCTGAATAGAAGCAGCTGTCATATCACACAGAATCTGGAACAAAGCATAGCATAGAACTTGGTTAACATGTAATAACCTTGCTATTAGATTCTATAATGTTTTAATTTCTTCCCTGGGCTATCTTTTGTGCACTAGGAATAATATTATTTGCATGTGAATGGAAAAAGCTAAATTATATTCCTAGGTTCTTGCAAAGGAGCTAATTTCTAACACTATGATAGACAAACTTCCTAATTTTTATTTCTAGAATCATTGTAAAAGACTAAAACTTCTCTCATTGCTATCAGTGTGTTTGTCAGCTGAAGTTCTGAGCTCATCTAAATATTGTATGAGGTTTAGTGAGCAGTGAAAATAATCTTTCTAAGACCTGTCTCACTAGTGGATTAATCAATACAATAGTTTCTCTTTAAGGAAGTTATTGGTAGTCAACGTAGTTAATGGTTATCTTTCTGTTTTCTTTTGGAACTACCCTCTGCAGCTCCATTAATTCTGGTTCATTTTAATGCAGTGAAGATGCCCTAAAATTTTTATAAGATAGGCATTTAATTTTGTTGGGGAAACAAACAGGAAAAAACTCCAACCCAGAAACAATATTCTCTATTGGAATATTTTGGTGTTATGACATAATATGAAATATAATTTTTGGAAGGGCAATCAAAATGAAATCTTGAGTGTATTTGAAATCAAAATGATCTGGAGGCACAGCAAACACAAGGCATTTTATTTATTGCGGTGAAGCTTCACAAAAAAGAAAGATAAGGGTGACTTGGTAAACAACTAGCTTTTAGATAGCAGATAAATCTGTAAAATGAAAGCACAGACTGATGGACAGAAAATGTTATGTGTCTATTCTCTGAGTTACATTATCCATTTCACAAAGTGAGGCAGCAGACTGACTTTTCACCTCTCCTGTGGCTAAATAAAATGGCAGCCACCGTATTTAGTCAAATTGTCATTTTAGATTAAACATTTCCAGGAACTCAGCACAGAAATATAATCAACACACTGAAAGCCTTTCCTGAAAGGGGAGAAAAGAATAATGATAAAAAATTAGTGAAATACTCAGAGCAACATTTCTATTATAATGTTTAAGTCTGGCACAAAACTTAGATGAAGAGGATCATAATATCCTGCTGCTCTTGCTGAAGGTCTCATTTTGCTTAAAAGGAGGCTACATCCGGGTTTTAAAAACTTGCTGCACTGAAGGCAATCTGCCTCTAATATTTTAAGTGGAACTCTTTGCTTTCCCACAGCTCTTTCCTGCTGTGATGGGCATTTCCAAACTCAAACCTGAGGGTAAAACACAACCTGAAGGAAGAGGGTGGAGTGCAGAATAGCTGTTGTGGCCAGCTAATTACTGTGGGCTCGCTGTCATTAAACAAGCTCAGAAAAACCTGCTTTGAATTCTGTATGGATCTCTTAGCACTAAAGCAGTAGGGTTTTGTTGAGGTTTAAGTGGTCAGGGTGAGCTGAATGCTTTTGAACTTAGTGTGCACATTAGAAGCATCTTTTTGGGGTTAAAAAGATGAAGGCGGTAAAAGAAATCTGAGAAATAACGTGGGAGTGTATTGAGACTGTCCATGGTTCTGACTTACTCCATTGTACCTGCATGTTGTAGAGTATGATCACCAGGTATGATTACCAGCACTCCCGATGGAGTGCCTTGATTCAGATTTCAGTCAATGCTGAAAAAAACCCCATGAATTAAAGATGGAGGGGAAACCTTCCACTATAAAGACTGGAAATTTTTTCATTTGCCTTCTAGGTGTTGTTTTATTTAAATAAATATAACAAGAAATAGCAATTGCATCAAGATCAGTAAAGGCTCCCCAACAATTTTTTTGGTCATAAATCTCAAAGATTTTGATCTAATATTTTATATGTCTATTAACCCCCCACCTCACTTGTGCTTTTGCTCTCAATGGCCTCTTTGTCACCAGCTGTTGGAAACAGGGAGAAATATCCCAAAATGGAGATGCATAACACAAGGACTGGGAGTACATTTGATGCCTTGGAGTGGCTACCTAGAACAGAGGCTAGACAGGGTGAAGAGAATAAAAGTAGATATTTATTAAAGGCCTTCAAAAGGTACACCTTGGGCAGTCTGAAGTCTCTGAGACTACAGCCAAGCTGGACAATGGTCATGAGTTTTTCAGACAGATATAAGTTTGGTCTATTTACATATCAGGCATTAATCCTCCAATTACAGCTTCAGGTAATGAAGTCATTATCTGAAGTTTGCTCCCCCAATTCACTTTTGTTTGTACATTTTGGGGCCTGTAGGATGTCCTTGGATCTCAGGCCCAGAGGGATTGTTTTGTCTGACCAAAATGTGAAGACAGTTAACTAACACTTTAGGTGGAGTTTAGAATTATGCACTAATGCAGTACAGGATTTAAAAACATAAAGGCTGAAATCTTAAGGCATCATATTCTTTACAGGACATGATTTAAATTATTAGTGTTCCTATTAGTGTTAACATGGTGGGCGAGTCTTTCCAGATACAGGGAATCCTCATCTGCCAACAACCAGGCAGAAAGGGATGCAAAGCAAAAGGAAGTGTAGCATAGGTCAGCTCCATTGAGGGAAGGGGAATGAATGTTTGAGTAGCAGCCCCTTGGCCCTCAGTGTCTGAGAGCAGAACTGGTTTTAGAGAGACAGCAGAATCTCAGTATTGCTGCACCTCCTTATAGTGGGGCACAAAATGGGGGAGCCTAGGTGTCACCTCTGAGTCCCCATCCAATTGTAAGCTTTGCTTAATGCCTATTGCCATGGCTGTGCTTTGTCTTTACCTGGAGACTTGCTTGCCCTTCAGAGTTTGAGAAACTCTCCTAAAATTGAGTGATGGCTGCCTTGCTTTTTTTAACTCCTTGGCTAAGATTCTCAATACTTTTCACACGGTGTGTTTTGCTAATTCTTAACCAAATAAAACTCCCCTTCTGTATCTAGTAATCTACCTTCCTGCCCTTTCACTTCACTACACAAACACTATAGATCTGGGAGACTTTAAAGATCTTACATTACTCCCCTTACACTCTTGAACTTGCCTAGAGGATTGATTATTTTAAATATTCTTCCCAGCCCATGACCTCCCTTGATGGTATCAGCCCAAGGCACATTGCTTGCTGTTGAATTATAACACTCCAGACTTGAACATGTTTCTCATGTTTTTGCTGCTGATGCTGTTAAAGCAAAGGGTAGCTAGAGCCTAGTGCACCAAAATGGATGCTTTTCAATATGAAATTGGGGGTTTGCACTAAACAGAGAAATTTTGCATCTCATTTGGTTTAAATATTTATTTTAAAGTTCTTAAAAAATAGAGAGTATTTAGTGTGTTAGTGTTGTAGGATAATAGCTGTGTTTCTTCAATAACTGTTTGATCAAAAACATTCATAACAATTAAAAACAAGACAACACCTTTCATTTTTCACATCTTCTAGGCAGATGGATCCTCAAGCCCACAGCAAAACTATACAATGTACAAAAGAATTGTTTTATCTTTGCTGACTTCTTGTTGCCTCGGGGACATGATGTAGCAGTTGTTTCAACTGAGGATGTGTTAAGCATTGCCGTGCTGTGGGGAGGTTTTATCTGGAATTTTCCCAGGATATGTGCTGATGTTGTTTTTTTATTTCTGTGAAAAGCCTCAGTACTTCAAGAAGCAGATTGATCTTGCCTCAGCTCCCACTTGGGAGGAGAGCTTCCTGATCTGCCTTCTGCTCATGGCATTTTCTTAGCTGGCAATATATTATTGGCAAATATCCAAAATATCCATTGTTCTTGTTCCCTTTTCATCCTGGCATGTGGGTGGATATGAGTAGGTGCTAATCTGTAGCTGTAAAGACAACACATTATGGACAGAAGAATGGTTTATTATAAAGTAACAAAAACCTTTTCCATTCACAATGCCATTTTTCATTGATGGAGAAGTTATCTACAACTAAAAAATAAAGTAGAGAATTTGCAGTTTTGCAATGTGTGGGGAAGTTAGGCTTGGACACGAGTGCAAAATAAGTTTATTTTACATTTAAACAAATAATTAAAGTAACTAAAAGCAGTATTAAATCACTTGCGGTAAGTTTTTAACAGAAAAAGGTTCGTAGTGTATACCGATAGAGGGGAATTTGTGCTCAAGTGCCATTTACTAAAGGGAGTTAAACTATTTACTAAAGGAAATTAAACTATTGTTGTCTGCCATATCTATTGTTATATGAAACATAACATCCTTCATCAAAAACATGATCTTTCCATGGATATGGTGAATCAGAAATTTATTAAGGGGGCGATACAAGGAGACAAGAGAACTTCATAGTTTAGAGGGAGACACTTGAACACCTAGTCCATACCACAGACAGTCATGAGTATTTCTGCATTTACAAAGTAATAAAACTTCGATATTGAATAATACTAGCCACACTAAAATAATTGTTTTCAATCAAAATTAGCTGTCTCCTCACTTCCAAAAAGTTAAGGACACCACACCTTGATCATTTAATTTTATGTTTGTTTTTTATTTCCATATATTTCAGACACTTACTCTCAGCAGCTTAAAGAAACTGAGGTGGAAACTTTTCTGCATAAATGAATAAATTGTAGGCACTGTTAGTGTCCCTTCACTGACCTCAGTAGTGATCATGTGAGCACGTTTGCTGGTCACGTAACAAGTGCTGTAATTCATGTACTTTGTGAATTAATTCAGCTTTAATAAGCAGAATTGCTAAATGGTGTCAAATTATTGGTAGAGGTTTTATGAATCAAGAGCTTTTATCCCTGGAGATGTGACTGGCTAACAAGTTATCCAGTCTTTTTAAAGGAAAAAGACATGGAAAAACTGAGAGGGAGTAGAAGATTTTTGCATCCCAAAATTAATTCACTGTCTGAATTTTACAATAGAGCCACAATGTGGTAAGCATGTTTAAAAACTATATCACCTCATACATGCAGTGAATCTTGCAAAATATATTGTTAGCTTTATGTTTGCCATTATACTGAATTGTTGCTTACACACCAGATAAATCAGTCTTTCTATATAAGGATTTCCAAAAGCAGCCCTGGGTTTAATATGTTGATACCATACAAATGGCTGCTTTAGGTCTTGAATTTGTAGTGCTTACATGGCTTGAGATAACAGGCACTTGTTGTATAGTCCTCAGTTACACTGCAATAGATTATGGAGCTGTAGCAGCTTGCAGGTGTGTATGTTACTTATTTTAGTTAATAAATTCTCATTGCTACTTTTTTTCTTTATAAGATTGTTGGTTATAGCCAGAATTTTATGGTTAGGAGCACATATTTTTTATAATGGATTCCATTACAGGGAACAATTTGCCAGGCTGCCCTGCAAATCCTGCAGATTTGATCAGTGCTCTCCAGCAGTGTCACCACCAGAACAGTTTATCAGAAAAGGGAATGGGGCAGTTGCTCATGAGCTTCTCAGCTTTTCAGCTTATTTCTATTTATTAACTTGCTCCAGGACTCTGAAATTTTTTCACTGTTTCATATGTTGACTCCTTCCCTCCTGCTTTTTCTGACCCCTTTCTTCTATACACACTTTTACAGAGAGATTAGAGCATCTCAAAGATGTGTTTTTATGAACTGACTGATTTTTATTATCTACCACAACTGGAGTATCTTGCACAACAAATTCCCTCGAAAGATACTCTGGGCAATGTTTCACATAGCAAAAAGTAGAAGGGAAGGTGAAGGCACTGATGATTCAAACCATTAAACACTTCTGGGTTGGGTGTGGTACTTTAGGCCAGCAACTCTCTAAGTTTTCAGTACAGTCTTGGACAGGAATATGCCTTTCTGCAAGTTCTATAAAACCCCACAGCTGCAAACAGTTATAGAGCTCTTTAAGTGGATAGTTGTCTAAGAAGAGATGAGCCCTAGGTAAAACAGTCCATTAGTTTAATCAGCTTATCACACGATCCTGCCAGTCCCAATGTGGCAGAGGTAAAACTCAGTGAAATGAGTTCCTTTTTGCACAGTGGCTGCTTATGAGCTCCCAGGAGGCTGCCTGCACCTCCTGAGCCACACTGCAGAACCTCCTGCAATGGGCTTTTCACTCTGTTTCCCTCAGCATTAAATTCTGAGACTTACTAAATTCAAGTGAGGTTATAGCTTATTCAGCTGTCTCACCACCACATGTACTTGTTGTTTCTTTTGTTTTACTCCCTTTTCATGCTTTTCTGAGACTTTTTGAATGATAAATGAGTGCTCTAATTAGCTATTCAGCAAAGGTAAGAACTTCTTGAGCTCTACTGGCTACTGAAATTCTTTAATACATGTACTTTTAGCCTGAACGTGATTTATGTACTGTAGAATAGTTACTAAAAAAATCTCCGGCCTCATGAGAGAGGAAATGTTCTTTTTACTTCAATAGAAAACATTTTCCTATGTGTTTTGCAAAATGTAACTAATTTCTTTTATTCTTTCATTGATTGGATTTTGCAATTCAAAGCATCTTTTACCAGTACACTTGTATGTATTAAAGCAAAACAATTTGTTTGAAATGAGATGCTTCACGCTCAATTATATCTAAATTTCTCATCTACAACTCTTGATTTCAATCTCGGGTGTCTGTGCAGCTATTGAGGCTGAAACAATGTAGAAAGGAAATGCTGTTATTTTCAATTTGTAGCAATTATCCTCAGAGTGTGGCAGATGTGGTGGTATTGAGTTTCTGCACATGGTACAGGCAGGCAGCCTGTGGAAAGGATGGCTGATTTCTCTTATACCTGTGGCTGTGTTCCTGAGTATGGAGTGCTGGACATGATGTGTGAAAACAAACTCCTCTGAGCACAGCAGTACTCTGATGTGCACCTAAATCCTCCATGCTTAGGACTTAATCATTATCAGAAATAGGACTTCAATCTATGCTTATCATAAAAGGTATGGCCCTGATTTAAGAAAGTCTTCCCACATAAATAGATGCTTAAACTCTGCTCTAACATGAGCATGCTGAAGTCACTGGTGTTATGGATATGTGTCCTTTGAGGCAGATTAGCAAGAAATCAAGAGCATTACTGCAGCCTCGATGCAGCTACTCCCAGTAAGTCTGACATGCTCAAGAAGAGCAAAATACCATGTCTTGATTTAATTATTAGAGAGAGTCTGGAGTTGAATAGATGCACACTGGAGCTGGAATCCTCAGAAGAGTGTTGGGAGGCTGTGAGTGTACACTGCTTGCCTGAACTGAAAGCTCTGAGGGCACTACTGGCATTATTATTATAACTGATACTCTGGTGGGGCTTGGAGGGCTTGGTAAAGTTCTAGAGCCAATTATGGCTCTGTTCCAAGTGTTATTTTGTCCAAATATAATTTAGTGTATGATATTTGTAAATGGTCTTGGAGTGGGGTGTGGAAAGTAGAGCCCTCTGTTCTTAGTGCTCTAGGCCTGCAGAGCTGTGCCCCATGCTGCTCTCTCTTTCTGAAAACTGGTCTACAAAGGAGAACAGCTTTGAGAGAAGGAACAGAAAGCAAATGTCATCATCATATGCTACAGCCACACAGTGAGAAGGTGGGCTTAGAAAATGAAGGTGATGGGGAGATTATTCAAAGCATAAAATCAAAGTCAAAATGACAAGGCTGACTTAGACTGTTTAGGACTTTAGGTCCCACCTGGCAATTAAAGGTGTTTTCTGGAAGGCAGGAGGCATGTCTGACTTGGCATCAGGAGGTGGAACTGAAAGCAGTGCACCATGTCCCAGCTGAGTGCTGTGCTCCTGTGGAGAGGGCCCAGGGAGGCTCTGAACTTCCCTGCCCCCTTCTGTGACCCTTCCTACCTCCTTGTGTGAGCCTGTACCCCCCCTCTGGGAGAGCTGACAAGCTCAGGCTATGGCTTTAGTGGAATGTTAGCCTCTGTTTGACAGTCTGGTGAAATCCATGCTCTGGGAATAACTCTTGTCTGCTTTGAAGCAGTGCTAGTCAAAAAGAGATTCTACAGCAAATTACTTCCTGCTCTGGGGAACACAGAGCAGCAATGCCTGAGACAATTCAGGGCACTGAGCTACCTTCATCTCCCCACTCTTCAGGACCATCCAGACTGAGGGCAAAGTCCCCTGAAAGGTCAGGAACATTCTTTTGTGCAGTGTTTCTTTGGGCACCTGGAGTCTTGCCTGACTGTTTTTGCTGCAAGTCAGCTTAACTTTGTACCAAGAGACTGCTTGATTTTTAATGCTTTATTTCTTTGTTCCTGTGGCATTCTCTTCTACTCTTGTCCCTTCTTATGAGTTCTTTGGCCAGATGGTCTTTGTTTTAGTTGCCATCTCACACAAAACTCTAATTTTAAGCAGAAAACAGATTTACCTATGATGAGAGATGATCCAGGGGTGTCTGTTACAACAGAGACACCCAAAGCTGTTCCTTCTGTGTTCATCCTGTCCCATAATTCTTTTGAAGAGTGGTTCAGCATAAGGAATGGAATGGAAAGGGTGAGCTGTGCCATCAGTATGGAGTTTGCAGACTGGCTCAGGCTGTTCAGATAGTTTATATGTTGAACACTGATTCCCAGGGCACAATCAATTTTTGTTAGTCTTCTGAGTGCTCATTATGTAGGCAACTCTGAGCATCTATGAATCATTTTGAGATTACATTTCTTTTGAGTATGAACATAATGTAATATGGGCTGTTAAATTAAGCATTGCAGACTGTAAAAGTAGCTGTGGGCCAGATTTTATTCATACATTTAATGGACAAAAAAAAGTTTCAAAGAAGCAAACTCCTGCTGATCAGGTAATGCTGAGTATAATTAAGTTGCATTCTGTTAAAGGGAACTGTCAGCAAAATGAAATGCCAGGTAAGGTGAAGAATACAAAAAGTTCAATGCACTCCTAAACTGAAAAACTGCCAGCTTACCTGCAGCTTGTTTGTTCCTCAATCATTCTGAAGTTGGATGAGTAAAAGAATTAAGCTTGGAAAGAAATACAAATACATTATTACCTTCCATTTTGGGAGGCTCAGGGTTGTATCTATTTGTGAAGCTGAAGCTTCAATTCCATGCTGTGTGAAAAGAGATTGTGCCATCTAATCCCTGTAAAAACAGAGAGGAGTCATGTATTAAATTGCATTACAGAAATACTAATAGAGGGTTTTCAGGTTATTTAGCCATACCATTCAAAGGAAGCCAAGTGCTGAGAATGTGCAAATCAAGTCTTTATGAATAGACTGGTGTTCTGTAGAGTTGCTTATTTGAATGTTGCAGAGTCTCCAGTACTTAACATGTCTTCTGGATTAAAAAAAAAAAAATTGCATAGTCGAATTGTCAGTAAGATTCTCCAGATTAGAAAAAAACCCCAACCAAATGGAATTTTAACTCTGCTGTCTAGAGTTTGAAATTATCAGGGGCTTTTTTACACTATAAATTGATTTTTGTTTCATCCCTAGAAATATATTTTGCATCTTGTGAATAAGAAGCTGTTGGGTTGTGTGGGGAGTTTGGAACATGTTCAGAACCTTTAATTTTTCTTTAACTCTGAGGTGTTCTCTTCTACTAGTATTTCATTGTCATAAGTTCGTTCATGAATGGGGGTAACCTTGCCTTGTAAAAAGTAGTCGTGAGCTTTTGTAGAATTAACTTTCAGATCCTCCAGGTGTAATTCAGATCCTCCAGCTGCCACTTGTTATTACCAAGAAATCACACTCACCAACCAACCAATCCACAAAAGAAATGCCTGCCCTTTTCCCCCACCCCTGAAACACTGGTATTAGTTTGGGCTGATAATTTGCTTACAGCTTTCCTGTAGAGGCTGGAGTAGAAGAAGGGTTCACTCCAGAGCTGTATCTTATTCTTGGGGTTATTTATGTGCACTCTCCTGCCTGGGTCTAATTCAAAGGAAAGTTGAAGTATGGCAGAAGGCTATGAAAAGATATCATGTTTTGTTGTATCTCATGTCTGGCAACACTCACAAAAATAACAGCTGTAAAGGAACAGTTTCATGTGTTTATTTCAAACTCCTGTGTTTTGGTGACTGTATTTTCCTTAGTGAGGAACTGCTTTACCGACAGATGCAATGCAGGATAAGAAACTATTGTATCCATCACAAAATAGCAAGTGTAGCACTAATTTATAGACCTTATGAATACAGGGAGACAAATTTACTCAAGGATTAAAATTTCACTTATTCAGCTATAGCAAAGTGGGAAAAACACATCAAGAAGATTCTTCCTTATTTTATTAATGAGAGAAAGCTGAGGAGAAGGGGGAGAGGAGGCAGCAGGACAGAAGAGGGCCAGAAAGAGCTGGCCATGGCTGAGGAGAGGCTGCAGGGATATGGGTAAGGAGCAGGTCTAAGTTCTACATTGAAGGGAACACACTGGAAAGGGAAAAGAGTTACTGATTTATCACTAAAACAGTATGTGGAGATGTGTGGGGACCAGAAGAAAGAAGGAAAGTATGAGCTAAGTATCTGCTTCACATAGAAGTGACTTTAAGTTTTGTTTGCAGGCTTTTCCAGAAAGGGCTGGAGCTGGAGGCTCCTCTGAACACATCCCAGGCCTCAACCTCAGTAGCTGCTCATAGTGCACTGAGCATTAGACATTTGAATTGCATATTGAATTATATATCATTATATTTACTTATTAGGCACAGTCATATGTGCTTCAGTTTCTGTGTGTGAGAAGTAGCAAACAAATGGATTTGAAGCCTAAGACAATGCAGCTCTGTCTGTTCCATGTATGAATTCCATGGGGCTGGGGCACAGCCCTGCCAGCCCTGCTGCCTCTGGTCATAGAAGCACTGCAGATGTGATCCAGTGTGTTCAATTACCAACATGAAACTTGTTTGCTGTATAAAACTTGAAAGCTACTTACCCTACTGTGAAGGTGTCTGTCAGTCTGCTTTAGGATAATGCACTGCAAACTGGATTTTACTGAGCTAATGAAATGCCCTCAGGGAGGTTAGGATGACCTATTAAAAGAAAGGGCACTGTCAGATAATTTAAGCAGCTTTGAGAAAAAAAATGCTTAATTTTTTTTTCTTTTTTTTCCAAAATGCTGCTAACGTGTCCCTTTTTTGGCATTTGAGGGTGAGAGAACACTGATGCCTCTTTTCTGTTCCAGAGCCTTTCCTGCTGCCGGGGGCTGTGCTGCTGTGGGCAGGTGCTTTCTTTATCCCAACATGAGGTCACCTCCTGCTCTGCTGTGGAGTTTGGGCAGGGGCTGGCCTGGCCTGCAGCTCCTTGTGCTGAGGTTTGTGCAGGCTCCAGCCACCCCCTGACCCCATCCCAAAGCCTCCCACAGCCCTGTACCCCATCTTAGCTGTTCTCCCAGCTCTGCAGCTCAGCCCCCCAGCAGATGCTCTGTCCTGCCCATGTTTGATGTGTGTGCAGGCAGTATGGACATGATGTCAGTCTGTCCTTGCCAGGGCAGCTTTGATTGTGAGTGTGACAACACAGACTCTCTTCACAGAGAGCATCCCAGTGCAGGAGTTTACCTGCAAAGGAGGTGGTGGAAGGAATCTTTATTGTACCCATTTGGAACACAATCTGACTAAAAATACAACTGATACTTTACAATATTTAGTGCTGGTTTTAACAGAGTTATGTGCAATTTGAAATAAAAACCACAGTTTATATGCCCCTATTTAACAGAAAATATGTACAAGCTGGCTTTTATTATTGGACATATTCCTTTCACCATCATCACACCTTATCTAGCAAAGCAGGATTTCTTATTTGTACTAGTTTGTAAGCAAACCAGTGAGAGATTCCAAGTCAGAACTACAATTTAATAGGAAAATTACAGAAACACTGGCTTAAAGTGACACAGTCAGAATATGACCGGACACCCTGTTGGTCAGGGTGGTGGCAGCAGTCTGATTTAATGGTGGCTGCAGTCCTGTTGAAGTGATGGATGTGGTTCTGTCAGAGTGGTGATCCTGTAGATCTGATCCTTCTCCAGTGGTGGTTCTTAAGCCCTTGTCCTCTGGGAATCCAGTGGTAGGTGCTGCCCATGGTGTTCCAAAACTCACATTATTCACAGGCAGGAATACTTGGTTCCTCTCCTCAGGGCAGACCATCTGAAATGGGACACTGTAATTCTGTGAGTCGTGCTGAGAGACCCTGGTGCTCCATCAGTGACCATGGCCCCCTGGAGGGAGTTGTCAGGGCTGAATATGGAGAAGATAAAGAACCCTCCCCCACCTGATTTAACAGCTTATGAAAATGGTAATGGAGTCCATACTTTTGGTTACATCTCACATTGTAACCCAAGACATTGTTTTTATGAACTGAAGATTGCTGTTACTAGCAGGAAAAACTGATACTTGAACCAGTGAAACCATTTTGTTGTTATGGAAAAATTCATGGTGTCAAAAAAAAAACCAAAAAGTGCTTGTTATTCTGTCCTTTGATTTCAAATATCCTTGGCCAGTTTGGGTCAGCTGTCCTGGCTGTGCTCTCTCCTGGCTCCCTGCAGAGCACTCACATGTCCTTGACTGAGTGAGCACTACTGAGCAACAGCTAAAGCATCAGTGTGTTACCAACATTATTCTCAGACTAAACCCAAAACACAGCATGGTACCAGCTACTAAGAAGAAAGTGAACTTTGTCCTAGAGAAAACCAGAACATGTATTTTATTTGTTCAATTCTCTCTCTTTCAAAGAGAGACCCTTGAGCAGCTTGGTACTTTCAAACTATTTCTTTAGTATCTTTGTGCATACCACTTATGCTTATGAACTGCATATAGCTGTGTTGAAGAGTTTATTCCACTGCATTTTATCAATGCAGTAAATTCTTAATGTTCAACTTTTTTTTTCATAATTTTCTTGTTAAGTACCAATATTTGTAATTAAATAAGCAAGTGTTACTATTTTATTCATTTGTGATTCTCACTCTGCTGGCCAAGCTGGATAGATTATCCTATTAGTCTTAAAACTGTAAGTATTCTCTCATTCTGCTGCCTTCTGCCCTTTATTATCCTATAGCAAGCCTGTAACCATGTGTGTAGACTATCTAAGGTACAGACTGCCCTCACATAACCCACTTGACTGCTCAGCATAAATGAGATTTTTAATGGTCTGGTTACTTGTCATTAATTGGCTTAGACAGGCTTGAATTTTTGTCACACATCTTGACCTTTATTGAACCAACAACTTTGACAAATATAAAGGTCAAGAAATTTTGGCCTTAACACTTCTTATTGGATTACTTTGCTCACATGCCAAAATCCAAATCTCTGGTTCTTATAAATGCTTCTATAAATACACATAATTATTGTAGTACCTGAGTGGAGCCAGAGCATTAAAATATGTTGTACATTAACAGTGGTGTGATTCCTGCTCCTCTGACTGAAGTCTGCTTCAGTCTTTGAAGGGAAAAAGCTGTCCACAAAGCTGAAAACCACTCTACTTCAAGGATTACTTCTGTCAAAAAAAATTGTGTCAGATCCTACTGTCCTTAGGAGGCTTTTCAGAGGACCCTTTATGGGGGTGATATCAGGAATAGTTCAGACTTGCAGAAGACAGAGGCAATGAGAAGAGTATCTATTTTCAGGTGTCACCCCCACACTGCCTTGCCCAGACTCACCTCTTCACCCTCCTTCATATGTCTTTTTGTTCACATCCCAAGTGTGATGAGTAATGTTTGTTCTTTAAAACATAAAATCTTACCCTGTATTACAAAAATGAACATATTTCATGGAGGAGTTGTCTGTAAGATTCAAGAGGAGAATGAAAGTTTATATGCTGTCTGTAAATCAGTATCTTATTTAAATATTGAGTTTTATACATTTCTATGCTTCTACGTTATTGATGCAACATTTAGTACTCTTGTGTTCCATAGTCGAAGAGAACAGCAGCATTTTTATCAGAAAGAAGTAAATAAAAAGAAAGGCAAACCCCCAAACCCACTTACTTGTGAAGCAGCTCTTTTATTTGTGAGTAATTCATTGCCTGCTGGTGCTCTCTGTAACCTTTTTGTGAATGTAGGGCACTGTTGTGTACCCATGTGTGCTGCTCTTCTCGTGCCATGAGTCTGTAGCTATTAATAGTCATTTCCAGCCTTGCTGAATGGCACTTTTCTTTCCCTGTGGTTCATTTGTCCCAGGTGTTTGTGAGTCTTGTAGCTTTGACTTTTGTGAGTTTTTATTGGGCCAGACACTCTCCTGTGTCAATATTCTCTAAAATCTGTGAGGGCAGGAGGAGTGCAATTTACAGTTGTGCTCGTAAATGGCAGAAGCAAATACACTAATGAACCTGACATATGGCTTTACATGAGGAAATTCTCAGTGGCACTGCCCTTATCTCCAGTGCTTTAAAGCTGCATGAATCTATCAGGACTGTGGTTCACACCTCTAAATAAGTGAGGCATTTTATATATACCGCTTGAGGTGTCGGTTTTTAATTTTATGAGTAGAAGTAAGTGACCATAAGTCCAGAGTAAGTCAGTTAATGAAAGGTTACAAAGTGTTCAAGGAGTAAAAGTAGGGAATGGCAGGAATTCTGAACTCATGCCTTTATAATGGGGCTTCTGTCACAGCACTTGGGGTTCAGCACTTGAAGCAAAAGCTGAAGAACAGGTGTCAGATAATGACAAGAATTGTAGAGCACAGGGAGGTTTTGTATAACAGAGACACATAAAAACTCCTTGGCTTTTATTATGCATATATGTACCACATATCTCAAGGTGAGACAATCAAAAGCTGAAACTCCTTATGGAGGGGGCACAAAATTGTAGATCAGCCTGATTTGCTTCTGAGTCTGGAAGCCCTGTGATACCAAATACAGATGTCCTAGTTGTCATACGGGGAGATAAAATGAATGAGATTATTTTAAATATAGAGGCTCAGCTTAACAAGACTATTTATATTCCTTCCTCCACGTGAGGCACATTGTGCTCTTCTATGATGGCAACAAGATCTAGTAAGTGAGCAGTCAGAGTTGTGAGTTGATCAACTTAAAAGGCTTCTCAGCTTCATGTACTTCTAGACATTGAAAGACAGTTCTTTAGTGTCCAGAGAAGCTGTGAAACAAGCCTGACCTATTTACCATTCCATTTAAATTGTGGTGTGCCTAATTGCCCTACTTTGCTATTTAGTGCTCTAAACCAGCCATCTAGCTTGTTTTATTTTTGTTGTTGACAGAATCCTGCCAAGTCTTTCATTTTGGAGTAAAATCAACATGTTTAGAGACAGCTGCCTTCAGCTGATGCTGTAATTGTTCATGTTTTCTCAGTCATTGATACTTTTCCCTGTAGTATGTTTTCCACTCAGTATACATTCCCTGAATATCAGAATAGCCTCAGGAAATTGACATAGTGTACTTCTGCTGCTAGACTCGGGTTTCGGCACACGGATTTATTATACAACTATGAATGACTCTAATAAATATTAATTTAGGTGCTTTTTTTCCCCTTCAGGTTATTTTTGTTAGTGTAGTGAGACAGCTACTATCTGCTCACTATCTTAGCACACATAATATAACTGAATTAAATCCTGACATGAGGTCCCAAATTAATTTTGAAGGCCAGCAACCACAGAAGAGCAAAGACAGGAATAGTCAATATGTTAGACAGAGCAATGATTAATGTAGAGATCTGTTACTATATCAGAATCATCATCACCCGTTCATCTGTTGATAAAGAGCTATCAAAAGGAACATTAAATGAATTTTCCAGCTGTCCTCATCCTCTTTTCCCTGTTACTCTGGCAGGTTGTGGCCACATGTGGCCTGTTTAATAACACTTTGCAATACCTAGTCTGCACTGTTACTTCTGCACCAGCACAGCAGATCAGCACAGCTCATGTTCTGTGACTGTAAGTTCTCCAGGCCAGGGGCTGTAACTTCTTGTGTTTATGATGGTTAACATAACAAAACCTTGATCCTAAGTGAACAGCTAATTGAAAACAAACAGGAAATTGTCATTAATCTTGGTAAAATAGCGTCTTGTGGCTTAGACACCTAGCTTGGTATGATTTTAAATAGGAATTTGTTATGAAACAGTGAATAAAAAGTAAAAAATAATTACTCTTGTGTTAAATCCCAGCTTCCAACTGATGCCCACATCCAGGGTCAGTAATGTTTTACTCCTGCTAAAGCAATTTTTACTGTACAGATTTCAAAGGTGTCAAAATGTTCTCACAATTTAATGCATAGTCAATGCAACATCATTTTTATTGTTTTAAAATTCTGTAGGTGTCATAAAAGATTTTGATGCAGTAGACACTTTCCTTTCACTTCTTCTAATCGATGTGGACTTCATTATGACATCTTATTTCAAGGTTAATGTTCCTGTATTGTGTAAGGTTGTAATTTTAATGAAATATCCAAAATAACCTGTAATCGCTTGTTTTAAGAAATTTGATAATTATTTTGTCCCACAGCAGATAATGTTGTTCCTGTTATACTGAAAACTACATTATTATTTTCCTTTCCTATTACTGTTAAGATGGATATTTTTCAACATATTAGAAGATCATTACTAAAGCAAAATAGACTTATGAAACTGGTAATTTGTCTGTCAAAAGCAGACCACAGATGTAGCTGAAAGAGGTACACTAATGGAATGGCACTAATGCAATTTCGCAAATAACTTAATGAAGTATGTAAAGCATATTTCTTCCATTAAGCACACATAGTATGGAGTCACATCTTGCTTACTGGGTATGAAAAATATTTTTAATTAACTTAAGCATGAAGAGACTCTTCAAGGTTATGCTGCTGAAAACCATTAAAAAAGTGCAAAAAGTCAGAGAAGGCAGCAGAAAAAGCAAAACAACAGTATCAGATAAGTAGAGCACTGAATGATAACAGAGGAAAGCAAGGCAAAGGAAATGAACAGGCACCGCTATAAACCAGGGAGTCTCACCATGAATTTATCTGAAGTCATTATGTTTTAACAAGAATGTGTTTAGAGGAGTTAAATACCAGACCCAGGACTATTCCCGTAAGCCTTCCAAGCCTTTCCTTTCCTAAAGGTCAGTGTGATGGAGCATGCAGTCACCTTCTCGCAGAGAGACTGTGTATTGCTGAAAATCCATACTCCCAATTACAATTTCTCCAGTGTTCAGCATGAGCTCAGCCCACTCTGAGGGCAGGTTCTGTTTGTGTCATGGTCTGATGGCACCAGTGGTGAATGCCCTGAATGCCAATACAATGTTTGCCTGCACCATCAGGGTGACCCCTGCAACCCCTGCTTACTTAAAAAATAATTTAAAAATCCTTTAAATTTTTTTTTTCCAAGTTGGAATATTTTTTGTTGAAATGCAAAAACAGTTACCACTATTTCCTATGGTAGATGATAGTAAATTATTTTTGTTCTTGTTTAAAATGCCAAATATCAAGGAAGCAATGTCTGTAGTCCAACTGGCCAGTACTGACAAGGGAAAAAAGGTTATCTCTGTAATTTCAGTTAGGATTTTACTTTTAAAACTTAGAGTTAGCAGAGAATTAAAGAATACATTTTATTCATCCAAGCATTTTAGTATATACTCATGTTCTTAGCTCATGGCAACAAAGAGTGAAATTGGATTTCTGTTTTAAGTTACTTGGCTGATGGTCACTTGTGTTGTAGAGACAACAAATTCATCAAAATAATAAAAATAAATTTTTGAGTTGAATGAAAAGAAAAATAATTCAATATTTTTTATTAATTTAAAAGTAAAATGCGGGTAACATTGAGTAGAAATTTTTGTTCTTGATTTTCTTAAATATCAAGATAGATTGATATTTGCTTCTTATTTTCAAGTGAAGTTCTTTCAGCTAAGAGTTCAGTGCAGATTTAGCAATACCAAGACATAAGTCTAATTTTTAAGGAACCTAGTAAAAATTGTTTATAACTGAGAATAAATTTGAACAATTTCCTTCAAGACCTTCTATTCCAACTTGAATATTTTAACCCAAATGGAATTTTTTGTGAAATGTTAAAAAGTAAAATGCAATGTGCTAAGAAGCATTGAAGCACCTTTGAAACTAAAGGAACTATAGTCTTTATTAGAATTACGGGTAGCACAATGAAGGGTTTACATTTTGTCTCCGTGTTAAATGGAGTTTATACAGTTACTTATGGTCTTCCGTCTGTCTTTCTTCTTTAGTTATGATTCTCAGGAATGAATTTGAATGTGTACTAGCATATTACAATCATCAGCCCAGTTTTAGCAGATTGACTAAAAGACATTGTGGTGTGCCTGTTTCATTGTTGGGCGCAACAACTGCCTAAGAGCTTCCCATTTCAAAATGGCAGTCAGGGAAAATTGCTCTATTCCAAATCCTCCAAATCCTTTTTCTAGCTGTGAATGGAAAGGCCTTTTTATTGATTCTGTCATAAAAGAAAGTTCCTTTTATGGAAAGTTCCTCTGAAAAACAACCATAGTCACCTACAAATGTGAGAACCAGTAAAGGACAATTGCAGCAGTTCCTTTCAGCAAATGACCATAAAACAGGCTGAAAGTTTCACTAATCTTAGTGATTTCTTATTTTTCAATTCTCTTTAGTCATCCACATCAACATGATTGATCTCAAATATACTGGGTGGTAAAACATTTTCAGAGTTAGCAAAAGATTTTACTGAAAAAAATTTGTACTTACCATGTTTTCAAAAGATTAGGGTTCCTGTTTTAGCATTATCTGGCAATTCATTGAAAATCTTTTGGGATATATACTCCTAATTAGAGCTTTATTGAAGAATGCTGGGAAAATCACTCATTGGTTTGTGTAATAAAATCTCTGAGGGAGTTTAATTTACAACATCTGTATTCATGATTAATTTCTATGCAGATGTTTTGTGTGCAGCACTGCTAAAGCCAATGGAAATTTGCAATGGGAATGCTGTACATTCACCCACCTAAATCTCCCCCCAAGGTAGCACATCAAGTGTAAAGTTTTGGAAATCAGATTTATGTGCACTTCTCAGCTACAAGGTTAATTTCCCTCTGGCTGCTACCTGATAAGAATCAGACATTAATATCATTGATTTCAGCTGTTGCACTCATATTAAACCTGTTTAATGGAAGTTCACTTATTTAAAACACTGCAGTGATGTAGAACAAACAGGGCAGTGAGTTGTAGCAGGCGTTTTGCTGGCTTTTGTTTCTTTGCTGCAGGGCAATCTGGCAAAGAAAGACCCTCTTTTCCTTCTGGGGTTTAATTTTTGCCAGAATTCAAAGTTAGTGTTTAGGCAGAATGAGAGTCCAGCATGTGACCTGTCAGATTTGAATTCTCAGCCAGCATGATGAAGGTAGAAAATTTTCTGATATTTGTTCACTTGTCTATAATGGTGATTAACCTGTGTATATTAATTTAACCCATGTCTTAAGGTAGTTTTCATAATTTAGAAACCCTATTCAAAAGGGAAAAAAAATCTAATTAGAGTAGAAATGATATGAAATAAAAGCCGACAATCAGTAAACAGGAACTCATTTACATAAATTTGAGTCAAAGTGCCTTTACAGGAATTGAATGTTTCTCATGCTGAATTAAAGAGATCAAGAATGAAATTGCTAGAAATTCATAAAACCTACCAAAGGAACATGCTAATAAAGAAGGTATTACTGTGAGTTTATAAAAATGAAGTAATATTACTTAAAAAATATTGTATGTAGTTTTAATAAAAAAATACAACTAGTAAAATTAGGTATGTGTGCATATATAAATAAATACAAATTAACAAATTTTTATACTAATTTTTAAAACTTTTTTGCGTGTCATTATAGATAATCTATAATTAACACTTTTCAATAGTACCCTTTATTTGTGTTTTAAGTAATGGTCTACCTGGAAATTAATATTTTTCATACTGGTATTTTTTCATTATTAAAAAGACAAAGTCTGGTCCATTTTCTGATATCATCTATTTGTAATAGACAATCTTTGTTTTGGAGGGGTTGCTTAGAATTCTGTTTCTGATGGCATTTTATCAGGATTAAGAGAAAGTAGTGTGTTTGTCAGACAAATATCTTGAACAAATTCTTCCTGTACATCATCTATATACACATGTCATTTCTGGAAACTCCTTTTGGTCTACAAAGTAAATGTACCAGAATTCCCACCCCCCTCCCCCTTAATACATTTAATATATCTTAGTGGTGCTGTTGGCTCTACTTTTAGAGGGTTACCTGGCACTGAAAGCACAGCTGAACTTTGTAATGCCAAACTTTGTGCTGAATTCTTTTGTTGGTGCTCAGTTAAATCCATGAGGTTGCAGTGATGTAAAGAGGGGCCCAGGGACTCCAGAGTTTATTGCTAACTGTGGGGACAGATATATGAAAATAGTGATCAACTCAGGAACTTGGGTGGCAAACCCCATGTAATTGACAGTGACAGTGTCCATCAGCTGGGAATTTCAGCCCTTTATATAAAGATATCAGCTGGGTGATATGCAAATCCAGGTATTTTTTGCCTTATCATCTGCAGATATTGGTAGTCTTTGAGTTTTGAAAGTATATCAATGCTGTATTTTCAGATTGCTTCAGTTGAAGAATTGTAAGGACATGAGACAGAATCTATTTACAAAAATGAAATTATGTTTGCGAATGACAGAACGTACACTGATGAAACAGTGTGGTACAAGAAATTCTATAGTGGAAATTAAATGTAAAAAGACTTTGATTAAATAACTGCAGAAATGTGAAGAATTTGAGAATGCTGCACTCTATTTGTATTGCCTTTAAGAAGGATTACAATTCTTTACCAAACGTTATTGATTTTAGAGGAAGTTTCCCAGCTTTATGTTCTTTGGCATCAGGGTTAGTAGCCATAGAGCTTTACATTACAGTTTTGATGGGAGAAAGAAGAAAGTGTCAGAAGCAAGAATAAGCCTAGCAGGAAATTCTTGTACTGCATAAAATACATTAACTATAAATCTTGAGAGTAGTGAGATGCACGAATCAGTTATGCGTTATGGTATTGATTTTATTGATCCAGATAATGCAGCAGCTTTATTTGCTATCAAAGCACATCTCTGTGTTGTGCTGTACTACTGTCCCAGTGTTTAGCATTTTGAATTTGTTAGTTTGGACAGGAACACAGGCTGCTCCAGCCAAGCCTGACTGAAGGCAGAGGAACAGCTCAGGGGAAATGAAGCCACCACCCCACCCCAAGAGCTGCATGGGAGGGGTGGCCCTGCCTTCCTTGGAGCCTCACCCCACTGTGGGACTAGAAACTAATTCTTTTTGTGAGGAAAGAAAAGGCAAGGTGCAGCTGGGTTAGATTTATTTGCACATCCAGCATGTGCTCCCCTGACTAAGGATGTGGTTTGTAAACTCGCTGTCATGGCAACCAGGAAACCTCCCGGGCCCTCTGCTCAAGGATCCTGCTCAGGAAATTCCCAAAATAAAGCACAACAGCAGCCTGCAGGGAACCTGCAAAGGAGGCAGGTGGTGAGGATTTAATGTTCAGAGAAGGTGAATGAAAAAGGTGATGCATTGGAGAATTCTTTATTTTGTACCTCTGTGCTTTTGTCAGTGAGGCTTGAAAGGCATGTGGGTTACTTGGACAAACGGGGACAGGATTTAGGATGTGCACTGCACTGGTTGGGGATTCACAGGTGGTCTTAACCTTGATTTACTCAACAAGCAAAGAAACAGATCAATAGGATGCCAGTTGTAGTAGGAAAAAGCTTGACATGCAGGAGGACCAAATCCAAGAAAAGTTGTGTGGCAGTGTAAGGGCTCTGTGCACTGTCTGTCCTCATCCTGTCCTGAACCATTTTGACTTTGGGGCTTGAAAAGGCAGAGTGAAGCAGCAGCTGCCCTCAGCTCTGTGCTGCAGTGATTGCTTCTCTGGCACACCTAGTTAATTTACAGACTGATGGGCTTGTCTGTGTTGAAGGGAAGGTTATGGTTTCCTCTGTGTTAATCCCTTAAATGCCTTCATTTCCCTGTAACTGTTCTGTTAACTTTGTTTCCCTGTTTTCCCTGTGCCCTCCTGTAACTGTTACCAGCATGTGAAACTGTGCCTCAGCAATGCAGGTTTTGGCTCCTGCTGTTGCCTAGACTGAGTGATAATTTTTATTTTTTTTAGGCAAAACTAGCAGTTTGGTCATAAGAAGGGTCAACATTCTTTAACTAGTTTTTAATCTATGGCATGAATGTTTGGCAGTTTGTGGTTATTGAGTAGCCTTAATAGCTTCGTGCAGCTTGTGTTCCTAGCCCTGTGCTGTTCCCCTCTTCAGAAAAGTCAAGTGCTTCGTGCATCAAAGCAAACATGGTAAAAGCCTTTAATGTGCAATTTCATCTGGAGTGCTCAGATGCCACTGATTTAACTTGCATGACCTTGATATTACTTTGGTTGATATTCAATCCATAATTTCACACTTAATCTTTCAAAACATTCAAAAGAGGGAACCAATTTTGTTCCATTTCAACAATAAGTGTTGCATCTCATGTAGTCAAGGTCAGTCAAAATAGAGTAACTGAGCTGAATCATAGGATTAAATTCTCAGGGAAGATTGGACATAATCAATTACAATTAAAAAGCTTAGCAACAGAACTATAAAATTACTTTGGAGATAAGTGCAAAATTTTGTCATTTGTTTATGGATTTCAGGGGGCACTTTTCTCTAAAATGCTTATGACAATTCTTGAAAAGTAGGATATTTAGTAGCAATAACAGGTTGTAGTTTTTACTCAAAATGTAGTTTGCCTGTGTTGCTCTTACCCTGTCAATGGAAGGTGTGTGTGTCCAGGTGCACCAAGGGCACACCTGACATGCCACGCTCCCAGAGCAGGGAACATCATGATATGAGTGACACAAAACCTGCCAGAATCCTGGCACTGAAATCCATTAGATGCTGAGTGGCATCCTCACTCACAACTGGAGAATGGACAGATCTGTCCTGAAGGTGAGTGTGCCTTCAGAACAGTGTTCTGCAGTGACACAAATGCTTCTCCTGAGGTTTGCATTCACAGCAAGGTTTCTCTATCAGCCTTTTGTGTCAACCTCCCTTAGCTGTCCTCGGTGCTGTCTCTGCTTTGGACCAAGGTCAGCTGGGCTCTGTGGATCTCCTCATTGCAATGAGCAGTCTGCTGTTCAGTGGAGATCCTCTGTTTGCTGGTGGGGTAAAGGTGGGACCTAAAGAATAGTGAGAGCCTGACAGGTCACTAAGCCCCTCTTGCTTTGCCGAGTGGATTTCTCAGATAACCCTCTTTTGTGTAGGGTTAAGGAGCTGTAGTATGATAATTAATGCAGTAAAAATTATTTATTGCACTGCATAGACTGGAATAATTGCTGGGATTTAAAAAATATGTAGAGAAATACATAGTGTTTGACAAATAGAGCAGTAGGTACATTGTGAGCAGAAGTGGTGTTTGAATTTAGCCTTTTAGTACAATTACTTAGGATCCTATTTACATGTCATGTGGGAGATGAGCATTTTTCAATAGGCAGTTGATTATTTTTCAGATCTTATTTAAAAAGAGCCAGTTGATCAGATACTCCTGGCATGATGAGTGGACATCCAGGGGTCTCAGCCAAATCAAAATTTCCATGGTTGTGAGAGCATATTTTCTAATCTACAATTTGAATAATTGCTCAGCAGAGAGGACATGAGTGGTATTAGGTGCTGTCTGAATTGATTAAGTCAGATTCTGTTAGATTTAGTGATCACACATTCATGTGCACGTGTACTTATGATTCTGGCAGGAGACATTATCTCATGGAAAATATGACATCTTTCTTTTGGGCTTCTGTAGGATAAGATGTACCCTGAGCTGCTTGAGCAACTGATAATTTGGCTTGCAAAATGATTAAAATATAGAAAAGATTGTTAATAGAAAAAACCAGTAGAATTTAATGCAGGCCTAATTTTATAGAATAATCAAATGGTTTGGGTTGGAAATGACCTTAAATATCACCTAATTTTGATGCACAATAAAATAAGTGCTGTTCTTTGAAGTGCCTAGAATTAATATTTTTACTTTAAAAAAGAGATGTCTGGATTTAGATTGAAACATGTCAGTTAATTCAGCATGATTTGTGAAAAGTTATATTTGATTGAGTTATAAATAGAGAGTATTTATTGATTACCAGAGGCTTTGAATTGGCTTTAATGTAACACATTTATTTAGACATGAAAAAACAAAAAAGAGAAAAAAAAAAAAAACCTACAAAAAACCAACCCCAAAATGCCTCAGTGTGTCTTTTTGGTCTCCCACACAAAGTATCACATACTTCTGGAGACAGTAGTAAAAAGATTATAAAGACCATACAATGAAAAATACAGACATTGCAAATGAAAATCTGGTACCTTAAACCCAAGATGACATATATTTGATTTTGAAGTACAGAATATTCAAGTATTGTGTCCTGAAATGAGTATTGAGTGCTAGAACTTAAAACACTTCTTATTTCTATCTCAGCAGGCTCATAAAGATGAAATAAAAAAACAGGTATAACTCTTCAAAATGTTGTTTCTTGAACTAGTTGTCACATTACCAACAATTCTATTTAAAAAAGTCTTCTACTGAAGAGTAATGCAACAAATACAGCTAGTTTTATTTTCCTTTATTTGACTGCTCCTTACAAACCTCATTATTTCTTGCCCTATGCAAGACTCCAAGTAGCTATTAGAGCATTTAAATTCCTGAAAGCAAAAATATTCTGCAATATAGGCCAAAATGATCCCCTTATTTTGCTTTTTATGGCATTGCATCTCTGGAAATATGGCTGTCTACCAGGAGCTGACTCAAACACAATGAGGTGGAAAAACATGACCTTCAGAAGAAGGATTTAGCATGTAGATTGTAGAATACATTTCTATTAGTGTTCTCAGCTTGGAATCATTGAGGATATTTGTAAAAGAGCTTCCTAAGTCCAGCATGTTGATGTGTACACAAGTTGCACTCATTAGGAGCAAATCCTTGCTATAATATTAAGGGTGGTTTCCTGACACTGACAAAGTGGAATTCTTGTATCACAGCTCTTATTTAACCCTCCAGTTGGGTGAGATATCCCTGTGTAGAAATCAAGTTTGAACGAATGCTTTTTAAACACAAAATGGCAGCTGATAATCAAGATTTTACCTCCAAGGCAAGGAGAGCCAAAATGAGCCCTTGCTGTGAAGTACAGTAGGCTTTGACCCAAAAATCCTTTCTCCTTCAGCTGCTGCATACCTCAAACTTGAGGGAATGCTTTTGCTAAATACCGGCATGTTCCCAGTCCCTTTGTGTGCTTCCTGGTTATTTTTTGCTCTTTCCATATGGTGTGCAAAACTCTGAGCATTTCTGTCCTGCCTCTAGAGCTGTAGGTTAGGCCTAGCACCATGTGGTCCTGGAGAAAACCTTTATGCCAGAAAGACATAAACTATCACACTTTTTTTATTAATAGTAATATTGACTGTGAATAATAAGGTTTTATCTGCCAAGATTAAAAAACTAGGAATGAGTAGGCAGGTTGGATCAGGGATAAAGAAATATTAGAAGGAAAATTCAATAAAGAATTATAGTGGAGACTTTTTTACAGTACTTGTATTAATTTATAATCCTTTTCTGTCATAGAAACAAAATCAGTGCAGTACAGCTTGCTCAGACCTAACTCACATGAGATGATTGGCCTCAAAATGTTATTTGGTTTGATTTCAACACGAGACCTTATTTGTCACCCTTTTTTCCTCTTAGGTGTGGCCCCACCTTTTATGACTTTTATGCTTCCCCCAATGCTTTATATTGAATCATCATAAAGGCAGATCTGGTCTTTCAGGCGGAAATTCTCTAGAGCACTGACCAAAAGTTTAAACAAAACTTCCTTCACTTAAAGTTTAATAATGAGCAAACACTACAAAGTTTCTTTTCCAAGGGATAACACAATCTGTTCATAACCTTTCATAGAAGGACTGGGAGAAACTGAGAGGAGTTGCTGGGACTTTAATAAGAATCAGTTGTAGGGGGATAGAATATAAGAAAATAAAGATAGTGTAGAAAGTAATCTTACCCCTAAGGAGTTGCAGCTGGGCCAATTATCAAAGATCAGGAACAGGCCTGACTTTAACAGGCCAGAGCTGTAACCAATGAGAAGAAGAGTGCTACAAAAGAGTGGGGTGGCTGGGGGAGAAGGGAGCTGCAGTCGTTGCCTGCTTTGTGAAGAAGAAAGAGTCAGTGCTTTGAGGAGCTGCCATGAGAAACACCAATAAGGTATGGAACTTTTGCAATAAGGAGACAGCAGTATGGAACCCCTGCAATAAGATGACAACAATCAGTAATTGCTGCTCAAGCAGCCTCATTTTGAGAGTGGTTTTGGACTGGCTAAAAAAGTTGCTGGGGTAGAATGAATTAGGTTAGACAGAGAAGCTCAGAGGAGAGGAGTCACTGTTTAGAGCAGAGATACAGACTGTTGATGTCCAGGACAAGGAGGATAAGAATGCTATTGACCATAGATATTTATAGAGTACCCACCTCTTTACCATATTCTATAATCAATGTTTCCATTTGCAGAGGCATTCACTCATGAGAAATGTAACATTTCAGGAAATCTGCTGATGGAAGTGATCGAGGTCCTGGTGCCTTTCTGTCCACATGGGTGCCTAAGGATACTCTGAGAGCCACTGCTCTCCAAAGAGAGGAAAGGCTGGCTGCATATTCTAGATTTGACATTGACTTTGAGCTTGTAGGTTGTCCAGAAACCGCATTTTAATAAAAACTGTCCATTTCAAATGTGAATTTCAGGATGCCGACTCAAGATTTATGACTTTTCTCTCTGTAAGTTTTGTTTCCCTCATGTACTTGTTAGTCATGCCTTAGTGTGCTGCTATGTAACAGCTCTGATTGACCACAGATATTACAAATGATCCCTTTTGATACATTAGTTAATTATGAAGGAAATCATCCTTCTCCTAGCAAATTCAAATCCATCTTAGAGTTTTATGGAGAGTCAATTCATTATGAGGAAAGTTATTTATGAATTTACTAAAAAATGGATCTGTTCTCATTAAAACAAGCTTAAAGGTAAAAAATGATAAAATGTCAGTTGTCTGCTTAACTCTTTTGATGCATTTCACTAATGAGCTGAGAGACTAAGACTTCTCAGCACTTGTAATTAAATTCAGCTAATGTGAAGCAAAAAGAGACTTGGAAAGTCTTGCTTCAAAGGTGTAAAAAATTAAAGAAGGAGGAATTAATAGATATAATGTGTATGTACAGATTTGGTTAAAGAGCATTTGGATGCTGTTCAGTTATTGCCTTTGTCCTCCTGTTAAAATACATCAAGTTTTGCCAGTTGTCATTACTTGCTCCTAAAAGAGCTTAGGATTTAAATTGAGACTTTGCACAAGTTACTGTTGCTTTGTCCAGGGAGACATGATAGAATTGGATATGAGCTTTGCAAATTACCTTCTTTTGATTAGTTTCTGCACTTCTAGAATAGGATTTTGCTAGTATGAAGGTAAAGATACTAAGTTTTCTTTCCTGAATTTTCTTTCTTGATGTACTAAGGCCTTGCTTAGGGGTGTGGGCTGAGACATCAGTTGATCACTTTACCCACGTGCCCATCAGTATACAAATGTGTTCTAAAGCCATTCTCTCACCAACAACACCAAATTGTCCCCAAGATGTAATTTGAAGGGCATGGGAGTGCACACAGTAAATTTGTACAGAGGAATATGTGGAGGGGGATTCAGGGCACCTTTTCAAGGGATATGAAGTCAAGAAGATGAAATTTACCAAATGACATGGTGAATTTGTAGGATGTGGTCAGTTCTAGTCAGAGAGGTGTAGCTGTCTCTGCTGTGTTACAGAAATAGTGGCTCTGCCCATCCAACAGCAGTGGCTGTCACTGTCTGACCTCCTGCTGGAAATTTTCATCAGCAATTTTGCTGGATGGCAAAACATAACTGTGTCTGAATGTGCAATCATACTTGCATTTGTTTTTGCAAGTGTTTCTTTTACTATGTACCCTAAGATCAGTAAACTGAAAAGGAAAAATATGACAAGTGTTCTTGTGTTTCCCAAATGACTGGAGAGTAGTTATCATGGGATCTATGTAATAGGTTTTCTTCTGCTTTCTTCCTGGCTTCCAAAAATATGTAATTTTTCCTATCAAAATTACAGCTTGTAGAAGAATTTTCAGTGGAAACGATGATTGCATGTTTTCTCTCTGTTGTTTCTGTGATATTGAAAGGTAACTGCTGGGCAGCAGTCTGTGTTTCATAGTGCCTGGATCCAAAGGTCTTGAATTCCAAAGGGACCTGGCTCTCCAGCCTGCAGGCCAGGGGTTATTTGTGGATGTAGCTAAATTGCTCTCTAACAGTTAAGTCTTCTGATTCTTGCTGAACCTCAGAGCAGATTTCTGAAGGAAACATGGATGTGATCCCCTTCCCTCACCTTGTTCATGTTCCTAGGTAGGTTCCTGCTCTGTGTCATGTGGCAGGCAGAAGGCAGCAGCCACCACATCTGCATAATCAGGTCAGCCAGATGTGCTGCTGCCCCTGCTCTGCCTCTCATAGGGAGGGATTCTACCCCAGCTGTGGAACAGTGCTGTGACCTTCCATACTTAAGTTTTTTTGTAGGGCTTGCATAGCATCATCTAGGCTGGGATGGGTTACAGCTTAAAGGGAAAACTAAGGCAAGGAAACGAAAATTCTTGCTGTCTTCTGAGATGTTTTCTCATTATTATTTTTAGAAGTGCTGATAAATGTAATTTCTTTTTCCATTTACTTATCAGTGATTCACACTACAGTTCTCATGGATCTCTTTGAAATGTAAACTTAGACCTGATCCAGCAATATACTCAAATGTGAATCAGGAATTCTGTCAGCCCTCTACAGTCACCTGGGATAGCAGTGGATCAGCTTGTGATTCCTATGAAGCATTGGGCAATGTATTCTTATGTGGAAAGTATATTGAATATGAAGAAAGGTATTGATCTAGAGGTATTGAATCAGTTTTAGGTGATAAAGTTGAACATATTATGACACAAATATTTATTTTTTATTTATATTTTGCTGAGCTTGTTGGTTTTACTCAGTGATAGGTTCACCAAATATCCCTTGTACATCCTGCCATCTATGGATTTTGAAAAACAGTTTTGTCTTCTATTTTGTTGTATTACAAGACAGTGTATTCTCCCCCAGAAATTCACATTCAACTTTTGTTTTGTTCAAATTAATGTAAATTATCATAGTGGGTAGATATCCCACTAAAGTTTGATAAAAACTAGGCCAGCTATATTATAGAGTTCTTTTATTTTGCACTAAAAGGGGATGTTCAGGTTAAAGAGAAAAAACGTATGGTTGAAAATCAAAGCTGCTGCACTTGTGGTTTCAGTAGCCACTATTTTATCCATGAAAAATCTCTATCATCTGTCAAACTTTCAATGCATTGTGCAGGATGGCATGAACTGTCTGCAATTAAATACTCAGTAGTGCCTTAAAATTTACTGTGTGCAAGTTTTCTGAGATGGATATGAAGACATTATTAAAAATGTTGGCCATCCTCTTTCCTGTCTTCTGATTCTTCAAAAACTACTGGTGAAGCCTTGTGATCTGTGAATTTGTATGCACTTCTATTGTCCCTTTGCTGTCAGAAAATTAATTACCTAGATCCTTTCTAATCCTGCAATTTGAAAGAGAAGTGGCCTCTGGAAACACCTGAGAGGGCTTTGAAATTGTTTCAGAGTTCTTTTAAGACTTCAAATTGTTCTTCCCCATGGACAGCTGGAGGATAGAAGGAAGTATAAAAGTGACAGAGCTTCTAGTTCCTGTCTTGGCACCAGCTACAGCTTTAGTTTTTCTTGTTTAGCGGGGCACTTATAAGGCTGGGCAATAATCAATTCCAGAAACTACACATTATTAAATTTCTTTGACTAGGTGCTTATCTAACAACATGGGGCAGAGCCTTCCAGCCAGGTAGCAGAAAGAAAAGGCTTGATAGTGGAAAAAGGTTGTGATATATCTAATGAATTTAATTTTCTACCTCAGCAAAGAATATAAGATGGCTGCAAGGCCAAAGGCTGTTCCCAAAATGTTGTTTAGGCTTCATTGGTAATTGGTTTTCTCCCAACTCATTTTCAGCTGCAGTGTTAGGGCAAAATGGAACATAGATTTCTAAAATAGTTGCTGCTGCTTAAGCAGGGTTTTGTGGAGAGAGGTGATTGTAAACCCTTTTCCCCTAAGAGCTGAGACTGTGTTAGAGAAGATGGCTCACACTACTGAGCTGGATGCTAAATTTATCTAACAGGGTTTTCTTCTATTGAATCCAATAGCATGAGCTTCATTTAGACCCTCTGATAATCTAGCATAATATGCAACCTAAATCTAGCTGAGAAACTTTCCTTCTCTCAATTTAACACAGCATCAATGAGAATTTAAACTTATAAACCCCATTCGCAGTGAAAGCCTCTTTCCCAAAACCTCTTGTGGGGCTTCTGAGCCCTTTTTGTGTGTGAACGATCTGTGAAAGGGCTTTAAGCATGTTCATTAATTTAAAATTATTCAGTGAATGCCTATGTAATTACAACTGAGCCTGTGAGTTGTTTATAAATGATCAGCTTTGCAGTCTGGAGCAGGGATTCACTCTGTGTCGTTTGCTGGTCATATGATGCAATCAGTGATGTGATGGTTTTGCATCTGTCTCTCAGTGGCTCTTGAGCTTCCAAATAATTTTCTCAATGTGAATAGCCATGGGATAATCCTAAGCGGGGAGGATCTGAGAGTGAATTTTAGTTCCCTTCTCCAGGTGGGACCTGGCTGTGGATGCAGAGACCCACCTGCATTAGTGCTTGAAGAAAGCCTGGGCCTGCTGAAAAAGAGGGAGATGCTGGGCTCTGGTAGCCAGCCTGGGCAGTGAAAGAATTGTTCTTATGGGATGGATGGTAGCTCTTTTCCACCCTCTACCTCCCTCCAAAAATAGAGAAAAAAGAGAGGAATGCGTGTCCAGTCAGCATCTGTATTAACTGGCCTAGTACTATATTTTTCACAAATATTGCACGACACTGGTTTTCTAAATTATTCAGTGAGTTTTAGTCCATAAATGAAAATGCTTAACTGTCCCATGGAAAGAAGCTGCAGTTTTTCCAAAAAATACACAAAGGACTGTCTGCTGCATTTTGACCTGGGATCAACAGGAGCTTTGGGGCAAAATAATAATAACCCTTATGAAGTGCATCCTGTATGCAGCCCTGTATTTGCTTCCTTCCCTGAGATGGTGCCTTGCAGAGGAGGCTGTGGAAGGCTCAGTCCCACTGGTTCAGAAGAGTTTGAGTCCTGCATTGAACCCACCCCCGTGCTGTGCCCACCAGGAGGTTGTTTCTAAGCTCCAGCATCTCCCAATGAAACTCTGCATGCAGCACACTCACAGGCAGTAGAACTGTTCCCTCAAGATGCAGGCTGCCACTTACATGATTCACCAAGTTCATCTTCCCTCTCTCCCTTTCCAGACATCTTCCTGTGGTCCCTTTGAAGAATCTAGCTCAGAGCCTGTTGTTTATACAGGGCATGTGCTCTTGCTGAACTGGTGGCACCCGCGTGTATCTCCCTTGCTGCAGTAACACTTTCCTAATCCTTAGTGGTTGCTGTTAAGGTTTTATCAATCATTTTAGGTATTAGAAGGCAGAAAGGCCAAACTTTAGTTTAATGTACAAACCAGGACAACTTCCTGTATCTCTCCTCATTTCCAGAGCATTAATTAATGGCAATGCAGAGATTTTTAGTGGCTCTGTTTGTCTGATATTTAGCAACAACATAAAAAATTACTATGCCCTTACTAACAGTTGATTTAATATCTAATTAGTTGACATGATATCTCTTTATGTTTTTTATTATAATTTTAATTTCCTGATCAGTGAATTTTTAAAGACTAATGAAAGGCAAAGCCTTCAGCTTAGAAAGTGACAATATGGAATATGCTTTGAGTATAGTGGTCAAACTTAACAAACAAGGTGAGTGAAGATGAAGCAGATAGTATTTATGATAGGATTATGTGGTGATTTAAAGCACGTTCTGGTAATTATGTCACTATCTTAAAGCTCTGTTGTTTCACAGAGCTGCAATATAATTGAAATCGTAGTGTGTGGTACATTTATGTTTATGCTTTGTGTTTAGAAGGAGGAGCATGTGTTTAGATGCCATAAAATTTAAAATGGGCTTCTTATTTCTTCCCCCTCTGTATAGTGAGAAAATTACAATATATTTTGTACTCTAGAATGATACAGTGTTGAGAAGGCAGTATCTGTGTCCTAAAAATTGAAACTAAGCTCCATTTTTACAAGTGAAAATTTTTTGTAAGTTCTATGTTTGTTTAGTTTGTACTTTATACACGTCTCCAGGAAATAAACCTGTCAAAATCTTGAGGTTTTGTGTTCTGGAAATAGTTATTAGTGTGGGATTTAAAAAAATATTTTTCACTTTGACTAGTATCTGAGATTCCTTCTTGGAAACATTTGCATACTTTGCAGGGCTTGCAGATGATTTGCTATACACAGTTTCAAAAGAAAAAGGGAGTTGGAAAAAATTAAACCTTTGGGGACAGCTTGCTAAAAGGAGTGATAAATGAGCTTTGCCTTCCTCAGCAAGGTCTCCTTTGTAACTCTGCTGACAGGCGCTCGCCTTGGGGCTTCTCCCACCCTGCAGTGCCGGCCTCACCTGTGAGCCTGTCCCGCGGGTGCAGCTGCACTGGCAGCAGCTGAGCCGAGGAGTAGCTGTAGGTTAAGTTCTTTAGGCACCAGGAAAACCAGAGTGGAGCACAGGTGTTTCTAAAAGTCCCAGAGCTGCACACTGGGAGCTGCTTTGTGATGAGGCTGCGTGGCTGCACGTTGCTCATAAATCATCGCTGCAGAGCGACTGCAGCTCTCCCTGCAGCCTTGAGCAGACCTGGTTTGTTAACACCACACAGAGTACCTGAAACACTGCTCTTCCCAACACAGGCAATGTGTAGTGATGCAGAGACCATTGCCTGGTAAGAGTTAAATGTTCTGTCTCAAAGAATAAAAACTAAATGGTCTGTCATACAGATCAGTAAATTCTACAAGAGAGACAATTTTCTTTGGGAAAATAAAGCTCTTTCTCCTACTGTTTCTATGAATATTTGTAATTGTGGGCATCAATATTGCCACCAAGTTACTACTAATTTATATTGAATCTTTCTGAAAGTTGGAAGCCAGCATTGGAATCTTTAAGTGGAGGCAGTTTTGGAACTTTTTCTTTTATGCTGCTATTTGTACTGACATTGATTTTGGGTAGCGAGCAATGCTAGCATAAAGAGAAGTAAAAGGCTTGTTAATATTTGCACTATCAAAATGAGCATGAAGCACTGATGATTCATAAGTGCTGTTGTAAATAGGCTTTATTGATGTTGCTGTTTTTCCCTTCTTATGAGATATTTCAGTTTACTGAGAGCCCTTAGGACTTAGGTTTATAAAGAGCGAGGAAAAATTTTGCAATGATTTTGCAATGAACATCCTGAATGTTATACAATTTCTTTTGGAAGTAGCTAATGTTAAAACTGCTCCCCAAATGCAGAGGATCTATTCACAGCAATCATGGGCTAATTCTTACTCTTGGTGTGTCATGTCAAGAGCTATGGGTTGTGCTCTGCCTCACAGAGATTTGCCCTGCTACCATCAGCCTGCCCCCAAGCATTTTAGACCCAGTTCTATCCTGGATTCATCCTACCCACTGGTTTTCTTAATGAGGCTGGAGCAGAGCCCATTGCCTGGGGGAGCTGCCAGGTGCTCCTCTGGCATGGCCAGTGTCCTTGAGCTGGAGGGGAAAGGGCCAGAACTCTTTGTACGTTCCTGGCACATGTGTGATGTCAGCTGCAGCTCAATACTGAGGTGTGCCTGTTCCACCTGCCCTGGAGAAATGCCTGGATCCAGCAGCACTCCTCCAGCCACAAAAGCCCCTTTGGAACTGGCCACAGGTTCATGCCCAAAAGATGTGGAGGAACAAAATAGCCTTGGAGAAGCCAAGTAATGCCAACAATCACAAGGCATTTCTGCCCTCAGATATGAGAGCTGGCAACCCAAATGGAATCTCCGGTCTGCCTCACCCTGCTTTTATCCCCATCTCCTACTCATTTTTCCTCTTTTAAAACAGAAGTACAAGGGGTAGGAGTTTAAATGGCAAACAAAAATTAGTGAGCCTGGGAGTCCTACTTTCCAAATCCTGAGTGTTATTGAAAATGCTTTAGATGTCAAGGTCTTATAGTCAGAACATTGATTTGTATGAGAGGTAGATATGTAAATATCTTTGAAATATAGATATATGAAATTGTAACTTTTGGAGCTGGGGTTTAACATCCGAAGTTGCTTTGAGGGTTTTTTTTGGCAAATGTTGCATCCTAACTTGCTATAGAGATTTTCTGAGTGGAACTTGATTTCAAGACATTAATTAATGATTAAGTATTTTAATAAATAACTATAATGATAAAATCATAATATTCAGGTTGGCTCTTGTGACCTCCAAAGTGTGCCTGAACTTATAATTGCAAGGGGTTTTTAAATAATATTCAAATTTTACTTAATACAAATTTATTCTAGATTGTTTCACTTTAGCTTCTCAGCTGATTGATTGTCAATTCAAACCTACACATTACACAGGCCTTTTTTTCCCTGATGAAACTGAAGCTGGAAGTCATGTCACAACTTAGCACTCTTCAAGTATGTACTTTAAAAGATGGTCTCTGAGCAGGGGCTGCCCATAAATCCCACAATTTATTACATTCATTAGTATCTAGATAAAGGTTATTAGGCAATCAATCAAGGCCATGTCTCATTACCCTTTAGTAGTTGGGATGTTTTTGAGGTTTTCATCAGGGAGTCAAGTTATTTTCTTTCCTGCTGCTGAGCAAAGAACTCCTCCAAGTGGATATTGTCTAAATTGGAGTATTGAAACATGGAGACCAGACCATGTGAAAAATGGTGATGACTCCGGCAGTTTATTAGTCCTCCTCAAAAGAATACAAGAGGGAGATGTTCTCTTCTGTTGGAAAAGTGGATGAGTCATTTAAATTGCTGCAAATATGCAAGAACTGGGGGAGAGGACATGATATGGCAGACAGAGGTAGCAGTGACAAGTGCAGATCTGGTTGTGAAGACAAACTGGAATGTGAATGTTTCTGGTGTGGTCTTTAATCTCATTCTAGCTATGAGCTTGTAAAATCAACCACAAGGCACTGTCAGGCATCTTCTGCAATGAGCTGTAGGAGAATGGATTCAGTTTGGATCAGCAGTTGCAGGACTGGACTCTACCCAGCAGAGCTGCATTTGGGCATGGAATTACCTCTGGGTCCTAATCAACTTCTCCAGCCCATTTCCTCCTTCAGCCTGGGGCTGGAAATCCTATGTTAGTTGCTTTTCTTGAAGTATTTCAACATCCAATCTCTGCTTATCTGGGCTCTTTAAGTACAGACTCAAGAGAAATTGCCAAAATATTAAAAAAAAAAAACCCAACCAACAAGAGTTGAATTTATTTAAATGTCAGCAGAGGTTCTACTCCAGCTATAGGAAAAAGTTTGAGAGATTCCTTTATATACTGAAATGAATTTACTGTGCTATCCTATATTATTAATGATACTCTTATCAATATTTATATTCAAGATAGGTGTTCATAAGAGTTCTTTGCTATAAGTCAGCAACCACATTCATTTTGCCTCTGTATGTATGTATGGTGCACAGGGATGACTAATGACTGCATGAGCTGTGTGACATTTACAGCCTAAAAATCTGAGTGTGTGTGTGAAACTGGCCCACTAATGGGCTTATGTCCTGCCTCAAATTTACTGATGCTTTGCCAAAGATGTCTCTGAAACTTAGACTGTATTTTGCAGTGGGCTTGGTTTCCTGAACAGTGATTTTAAAGTACATAGAGCGCATAAAAAAGCTTCTTTCAATTTTAGGTTTAGATTTGGTGAGTGTGACTCTTGGTGTAAACTGAGCTGTTTTCATTGCTATGTCAGTCTCTAGAGTTATTCCCATGGTGCTGATAGTACTCAAAGAGGGGAAAGTCTCTTCCTCCTGCTCCACTCTGAGCCATGGAGGGTGTGTGTGCTTTTATCCTGCAGCACTGTGGAAGCTGGAAACAGCAGCTCCACTTCTGCTTAACAGTGATTTGTTCTTCATGGAAATTTATAACAAGTTGTAAATCTGGTCCAGGCAATAATGTTTTTTATCCTTTTTACCTACTGAAACTTGTGCTTCACTGTCAGACAATGCAAGCATGATGGGAGGGTAATTGCCTAAAACCATTCAGGAGAGGATTGGAAGCAGGATGGAAGTGACTGATGACTATTGAATGATCCACTTTGCATAATGAAGGCACAAAGTTCTAATCAGCACTGGACAAAGCCCTGCCATGTAATTGGTCGGTGTGACTTTGAACAATGCAAAGATTGACTGAAATTACTGACTTTTATTTTTGATGATGAAATTAGTGAATTTGATATAGCTGCCATTTGAGGATGGGTATTCAAATTTGCACAGCTGACAAGATTATTATGCCGGAGAAGAATAGTAAGATGTGCTGTCATATAAAGGTTAATAAGCGAGGATTCACATTTTTGACAAATGTGAAAGTAGATCGTGGATATGTGGATTTGAATTTCTTCCCCAAAAATGTTTCTGTTGAAATTTATCTATACATGTATTCCAGAGCAGAACTGGGAAACCAGCTCTTAGTACTCCTGTAAGTCACCAAAGTAACTGGGAAATGAACTTCCATGCATTATTTTTTAACTGGGATGTGCTCAGTATGGTGCGGTGTCAAAGGACCTGTTGTAAATTAAAGTGGAAGCTGCTTGATTGCCTACCCAAGTTCTTTGTGGCATCACCAGATGATGGCCAAGGAGATGATGAGCCAATTCATTGATGCTGCTGACCAGAATTTGGGTGTTGGTCTGTTGTATTTGGGTCCTGCTGTTATAGTTTCATTGTTTCTGCCAGTTTCTACTCTACTGTCAATACTCTAAGATACCTTTCCCAAAGCTTGTACATTAGCAATGTAACCTCATTGCATAAGAATTTATGTAACTTAGCTCACTACCTTTTACATTTTCTAAAGAGAATATGTTGTGCTTGTATTTAGGGGAATATAGAATAAATCCTCACTAGTAGTGAGTTCTTTTTCTAAGACAGTTGCATTTTTTTATTGCAAGTTTTTGCCTTTAAGCCTTTGATTACATTTCAGTGTGCAGCAGTAACCCAGTAAGTCCTTGTGTTTGTCATTTGCTGCAGTGGCTGGCTGGCATTAGTGAACTTTAACAAAGTAGGTTTTCATGTATTCCTCAATTAGGTCAAAGCAGATAGACGTGTAGTACTTTGGCATTACAAGGAAAAGCCATAAAAATAGAGATATAATGCAACCACATCCAGATGTGTTTTTTCTTTTTTTCTCTCTTAAAGTCTTTTTGCATAAGAATCAAAATTAAAACTATTTACAGTCACACAAATGAAAATTGCTGCAAAAGAGCTGGTGTGGAGCTGGTAGAGTGCATCCAACAGCACTGCAGGTGAGGCAGCCACTGCAGTCTGTCATGAGGTGCTAAATAATTGTCTTATGCTTATGTAAGTTAATTGATAAATTCCACATATTTTAGTGCTGATGCTCTATTAAACTAATAAAATACATCTACAAGTATATATTCAGCTGAAATTCTGCTTCCATCCTGAGTGCACCGTTGGAATCAGAATGTATTTCCCTCTTTGCTTTGGATAGATTTCTTATTATAAAATACTGTTAGAGAAGTAGAATTGCCACCCACTGCAACCAGCATAAGTCATATGAGAATATAAATGAGAATATAAAGTGAGAATATAAATGTATTTAGAGCTGTAGATAAGAGCTTTAGTCTATTTGCTATACTCATGCTGGTTTTTAGGCTGGGACGCAGCTCTGTCTTGGCAGGGTAGGTTACCTGGTCAGTCAGAAAGGTTGACTCATGCTGGTTGATATAGTGAACCCTGATTTGTTACTAAGTCCTCAGGATTGAACTCATTTAAGGCTCTGATCTATTCCTATGGAGAGACAGAACAGACCCACAAGTGGCAGCTGCCTTGAGAGCATTCATGAGCATTATATTATCTTTATGAAATTTAGCATAAGTATTCATTCTTTAGAGGAAAAACCTTCTGCCGCATTACACATGTGGGTAATTTCACCTCACATTTCCTCCTCAGCTGCAGTTCTGACACGAATGTAGTTCTGCCTATAGAAAGCTGCTGCCTGCAATGATGGAGGGCCAAAGGAAGGACCTAGGCAGGTGGCCTTGCTCCAGTGAGTAACCTGGGCTGTAGCTCCACCAGTTAGGGTTGTCTCCTGATTGTTCTGGACTCCTGATTAAAGGCTCCAAATATAGCTAAAAATACTCTTAGAGGTTATTTGTCTCCCAGCTCAGTGTTCCCAGACACACTGCCTCCACTGCCAACTAGAGCAGTGTTTGCTATGAGGGATGATTGATCTCAGTGGTTGTCTTGAATTTATTTAACATTTGGACATGGCAGTGACTGTGTTTCACATCAGCTTCATCACAATTCCACTATAATGTAGGGATAAAAAGTTATCTTATTTTGGTGGTCCATTGGTTTCCCTGGGGATGGCAGTGTGATACTTGGAATTTGATACCATACACAAGAAGAGGGTCTTGGCTTTGAGCAAGGACTAGAATACTTTAAATTCACATTCCTCAAGATATTTGTTTTTCCTTTAACTCATTAAATGAAAGGATTCCCCCTGGGTTGAAAAGTTTGTAGGATTTCTTCTAATTATTTTGGCAAGCTTCCTAAATTAACCTAAATGCACTGCAAATTTCTCTCCATCACTAATAGCTTTTTGCATGCTTCACATGGGAAGGGTTGTTTGCATTCAATTATTTTTCCACGTATTTCTTCTTTCAGCAGAATTCTATAGGATTTTTACCCAATCACTGTAGTATTACTGCTGCTGATTTTTTTAATGTGTTTGAATCACTGTTCTTTAAGATCATTGGAAATATGTGCGTTTCGGAGATAAATTTGTTTTTCACACATGCAGCAATTACTGTACAGAATAAGTTATTCTAAGGAACAGAAGGCAGAGAAATGCAGGATTGAAAGTAGTTTTCCACTCAACAAGAAGGATCTTTGATTTAAATTTTTAAAATTTCATCTCTGACATTTCAAGGTGAAATTTGGACTTATGAATATCTTAATCAGACACCACAAAAATTTTGACTCTGAATGGGAAACAATAGAAAGAGGGATCAATTTTACTGGTGTGGATAACTTGTGCTAAAATATTTGTAAAATTTCTGTAACATTAATTCAGCCACTGATTTACCATCCTTAGGAGTGAATGAAATACATTTTCTCACAAGCATATTCAAGGTTTCAAAATGTTCCTAGAGACCTTTTAGCTGCTGTGTAATGTTGGGTTATTTTGCACTGCCTCAATCCAGTTGTATTGTTGCAGTAGGTCTCTTGTGAGGGTTATGTGGGTTGTTCAGGAATATGAAATATACCCCAATGGTGCTGCTTAACTTGCACTTACAATTGTGATTCCCCTCCTTTATATTTTTCTTTAGTGCAGAATGCAATGGAAGAGGATGTAGATCTGATATTCCTGGTTTGGGAGGCAGGAAGCATCTCAGTGCTGCTCTTACAGAGATTTTGCTGTACTTCACTCTGAATTGTTTACCTGAATCCTCAAATAACAGCCTGTAGTTATTAATTCTCTGTATCTTTGGAATTTAACTCCTTCATAGCCTCAGGTTCTGGCTGGAGAAAATTCAGGCTTTCTTGTATTTGAAAGGATTTTATTTATAATTTTACAGTATGTAACATTGATGTTTCAGCCCCTAGGAGCTATGGTGCTTTTCCATTCAATTCAGAATTTCACATAGGGTGACTGCAACCTTTTCTTTTGCTGCTTCTGATAAATATTATATGTCTGACATTTAGCTTTGCATCTCACAGTCACCAAGATCCTTGCAACAGCAGAGCCTGAGCTCCTATTATATGAAAAAACAACTGTGCTAAATCCAAGTGTGAGAAATACCTGTTCTCCCATAAAGTGTCTAAAAATGACCAAAGTGTCCTTGGCAAGGAGCAGTTTCAGTAGTTCAAATGGTAATGCAAGTACTGCAGTTGACAGTCCAACATCTTGTCCACTGAATAACACAGCCTAGTCTTATAACTTCCTGCTCATCATGCATATCAGGAGGCAGAAATTTTACATTTGGACATTTTGGAATGATTTGACTAATATTTTCTCTTTTCAACTACCTCATGTCACAGGCATCAAGAAAGTCTTAATCTGTGCAGAATGTAGTTAAACTAGGAAGTTAATGAAAAAAACATGAAAGAGGGTGTGAAATAATTACTTAGTACTGAGTTTAATTGGGTCTTAAACTACCCCAGGTGTCTAGAGGAGACAGAGCCCCTGAAGAGGAGCAGAACAAAGAGCTGAGAAATTAAGAGTGGTTGACTATGAGCTGAATAAAGGGAGGAGAAGAACAGAAAAGATGCCAGACTTAGAGAAACCGGGATGCTATTCCAGGTTGGGTAGGTGGAGTGAAAGAAGCCCAGTGACAAGGAGCTGAGAAGCATTCATTTCACATTTCTGAAGTGAGCGCACCTTCTCTGCTCCCTGCCTCATCGATAGACACACATATATTAAAAAACTGTGTGTGGGAGCACCACATGGTGCTTTCCTGAATCTTTAAAAAATTCCATATGAAACATTTCATGATTTACCACCTGTCAGCTCCTCTAGATGTTTTTTTGCTATTACTTTTTCAGTTGTTGAAAACAAATGCTCTCAAATGTCATTTTTTGCTGTCTCTCTCTGCCCACCCCTGGCCTCCCCCGGCAGCCGCAGTGAACGGGCACGGCCTGGGGTAGCACTTCCTGACAGAAATCCCCCCCTGCCCACAGAACACGTTTGTCTGCAGTGCTCAGAAGTGGGATAGGGACAGGAGTGACAGAAATTGGCTTTTTGGTGCTTGGGAGAACAATCTGTGAAGAAGAACGTGGGCAGGAGAAAAGGGGAGGTAGGAACTGTCTGCTGATTCTCAGGCTTGAGAGACTTGAGGGCTGGCTCAGTCTGCCCAGAGAAAACTTTCCATGACACCTAGATGGAAAAGATCTCTCCTGAGCAGAATTCACAACTTCTGCCTGCACTGCTCTCTGTTCCCTGATTGTACATTAAATGGGATTCTGGAGCTGACAAACACATATGGTGAGACATGACAGCAGGGGATGGGCTTCTCTAGAGGTGGTGGCAGAGGCTGAGTGGAGGAAATGGGGATTCCAAGGTGATGGAGAGTAACACTGGAGTCTGGATAGACTCAGATGGGTTCTTACACATAGCTGATGACTGCTGGTTGCAAATTATTTTTTTTCTTTCTGCAGCAGTTCTGCCTTTTACTAGAAAAAGACAATGTACAAATCCGTCAGACTGGAGGGAACCACAATAAATCTGACACGTGTGTGGCATATTTGCAGCTTTGTACGTGCCATTGTTGATGAATCTGGACAAACAGCATGCTAATTGTTGCTCTCCAGAGGAGTTAGGAGGAGAAAAATCTTTAAAGAAGAGTTTCTTGGCATAATAAAAAAGTTGCCATTATCTTTCTCACCCTTCTCTAATGTGTCCATGGAGGATGGAGCGAGTTATCTGATTTAAAAAAACTTTTTTTTGGCAAGTTTCTTTAATATCATTATGTGAGAACTCTTTTCAAGAGTATTTATAAGGCAGGTATCAGCCCTGACAACAACAAACAACTCTGGAATTAAAATGCAAAATGGGTTATGTTTATTTGGAACTTTCTGTCATTCAGTAGAGGTTCTTTAATTTGTTTATCTCCCTAAAATTGCCTATTGAATTTAATTAAGTGCATCATAGATTTATGAGTCAGGGCAATATGAAGTTTTTTTTTTAAGAAAGCTTATTTGTTTCTCAGATGAGCTTTTCCAAAGATGTTGCAATTATATGCCTGGGTTACTGCTGGCACAGCAGAAAGTTCACTCAAATACAGCAATTGCAGATAGGCAAGAGACATGTCAAGAGCTGAATGAAATCTGTCAGCCCCCATGGCCACCCATCTTCACCCATCCTTGTTGGCTGCTCAAGAAATCAGCATTGATGATGCATCTTTCAATTACTCATTATGGTTATAACACTTTCAGTGGCACACATGATACATCTTGAGTCATCACATGACTCCTATAATCCTGGCATGTTTACTTTGCATGTTTGTCCAGAATCTTCTGCAATTCTCTTCAGCTTTTCTTTCAAAAAAAAATTCATGTCTACTTATCTGAATTTGTACTCGTGCAAAAGATTAACCTGAGTACTTTGAAATTTTCCCCACTGACAGTAATAAAAATGATTGACTCATTACATTTAACACAATATTAAAGACTGGTTATAAAAATTAATCTGTGAAACTTTAGATTATTTCTAAGTAAATCAAAAGATGATCATGGAAGTGAGTAGGTCTCTTCCATGTGTCTAGCTCACTTGAGGGAAGAGCTGTCATTCCTATGAGTAAGGGGCTGGTTATTCATGTCCTGTATGAATTTTTCTGCAGTATATTAAATATACCTAGAACTGGGTGAACAGAGTTTGACTCAGCTGCAGCAAATTCACTGGAAAGCACCTGACTGAATCAAATTAAGGGAGAGGAAGAACAGCTGTGTTTTTGGGCCTTCTCTGTTCCTCCAATGACTGTAACACACTGAAATAATTATTAATTGATGGGCTCTGAACTTTAGAGTAATGTGGCTACAAATTGTATATAAAAGGATGGTTTACTGTACCCATGATAAAGTTATTCCTTTGAGTTTTTGCTTCAAAAATGTTTAATAGGTTGTTTTTAATACATTTATACAGAGATTTAACCCACATGAATAATAAAAAATGCTTTTTTTGTGAAAAATATTAAACTCTTGGTGCAATATCACCAAAATGATGAAATTGTAAATCCAAATTGAGCTCATGGCAGCATTCCCATTGAATTCAAATAGGCTGAAGTTTCAACTCTAAGTAATTTACCAGCTATATGTAGTTTTTCAAACTGGTGCCACTGCATGTTGAGGGTTAGGGATCAGTCCAAAGAAGTGCTGTATTAGTCTGAGTTTCAAACTGGCCTCTATCTGTTCTAAAGCTGTGTGAACATTTCATGAAATCTGTAAAATTTGAGGCTGATTTATTTCATCTCAGTAAAATACAGTAGAAGTAAAATAAGGAATTTATAAATTTTGAGAGTGCCAGGTTGTTTGTGATTTTGGTTGGAAATCATGAGGAAACATAATGACTTTGATCAAAATGGGAGAATCTTGATGGCTTCAGCTGAATTTCTTGTTCCAATCTGAGACTGATTAAAGCTAGAAAGGATAGCTGTTGGCTGATATTCAATGAAATTTTGCCTGGATTCTTTCAAGCTGAGACATCTCCATCCAGTAAATCCCATGCTATTGCTACTGTGGGTGTCTGTCAATAACTGTACCTTTTTTTGCTTTGCTTTGCTTTCTTTGTAACAAAAAGAGTGTCGAGAAGCTCAGAAATGGCATTGTTTTGGAAATGCATGAAATCTTGAAGCTATGATACAGGCATATGTGAGAGAAAGAAATGGGTGGGTAAATAAGAAACAGTGTCTTCTGTTTCTTCTAAGAAAAGCAGGATGTACATATTAATCTTTAATTTCAGTTGAAGGATTGCTAATGAAGTAAATGTAAGGTCACATTATTAATGTATGAGGTCACATTATTACTGTAAACTTCATTGTAGAACTGAATGGTTTTAATTTTCTCTGAGTATTTGTGACTAAAAGTTTCTTCTAAATTTCCTGGGAGAGACACTTGAGAAATAGAATATGTGTAGCTGGGAAGCTGTCTATCACCACATTTGTTGACTTAGGAATACTGGCCAACAATACTGCTTGTGTTTTTCCAAACTTTAAGCAAGGTAGCAATATTACCTACTTTAAACATGCTTCTCAGATGGTAGAAAAGATTTGAAGCTGGTCTTCAATTTCTTTTCTAAATCTGTTCATAGCTATGCATACATGAGCGCTTCTACCTTACATGTTTTTGTGTAGTGTTATCTTTGAGACTGTGCATTTTCTTGGGAATAATAATTTTCAAGCTTTAATTCTTTTATGGCAATTATTTGACAAATGAGTGTCTGAGTTTCAAGGGGAGATTCCATAAGTTCTCCTACCCATGTCCCAGAGTGTGGCACTTCTGGAAACCCCAGAACAAGGTGGTTCAAGTCTTCAGTGGGAATTTTTAGGCTCAGGCTTCTGCAGCAGAACAGATCCCATCCATGCAGGGTAGCCAGGGCTGGGGCTGCTGTGCAGGCCATGAACAAAGCACTGCAGTGATCCTTGCTCTCAGGGACTAAGGTCCCTTGGGTAACAGGGCTGCCCTCAGTGTGTTTGAGCCTTGAGACTTCAGCAGTTTAGCTGTAATTCCAGTAACAGCTGTCAGAGTCCCCAGAAGCATATTGTGTTTCAGAATCAACATATGCTGACATTTCAAAAATTAGTTTCTCCTCTACCCTAAGATTTCCACTTTATAGGGATCCTGAAATGTCAGAATTTCCTCTGCTGTTGTCTCTGAGTGCTGTAGAGTTTGGATCAGTCTGCTGCAGTTCTCTGTGCCTTCTCTAGTCTTTGGTGCTTTCCAAGACGGGGAAATTGGATTTCATGCAGCAGCAGTCTCGTTTTGGATCTATAAAATGGCATAATCATGTTTTCTCTCTCATTTTCTCTTCCTTTCTAAAAATCCCTAATGTTTTATTTGCCTTTTTAAGTGCTCCTGAGTATCAAGATGATGTTTTCATGGTGCTATCTGTTATAACTCTGAGATAGCTTTCCTGAAAGATAATAGCTCCTTTAGGCTCAGTCACTGAATATCTACAGTTAAAGTTCCTTTTCCACGTGTGTTACTTTACATTTATTTATACTGAGTTTTTTTCTGTACGTTTATTGCCCAATCTTTCTGAATCATGAAATTCCTATGCAAGACTTTGCAGTTTGCTTGCCTTTTTACTGCCCTGAATAATTTGTCACTGGTAGCAAATGTTGCTACCCTGCCACCCCTTTTCCAGATCATTTGCAAAAATACTAAATAGCATAAGCCTCAGGCCAGATGCCTCATTTGAAGTCCTACTATTTATTCCTGCTTTACTTTCCTATCTTTTTAATCTGTTATTAATCCACAGGAAGACATTCCCATGGCATTTTATGAACTTTTGGTTAAGAAATCTTCCTGTAAGCCTTTAGAAAATTCAAGCACAACCTATAAACTGCCTTGTCCTTGCCCTATAGATAATTCTAACAAGTTGTAGTGCTGTGACTTACTTGTATGAGAGCTGTGTTCACTCGTTTTTATTATGATAGGTTTGTTCCTGTACCTATGCTTTCCTTTCCTCTCTATTTTGTGATTTGGTTGTGTGCAGAAACAGTTGCCTGTGATAGCAAATATCCTGAATTAGGTCACAGATACCTTTTGTTCAAAGTCAAAAGATAGGATTTTTCTTTTGGTACCTAAAAAATTTTTCCAAAAATCAAATGTTTATGTTTTGCAAAGACTTTGTCTCAGTATCACATACACTGACACCTACCCAGAGTTTGTGAGTGCTGTTGAAGTCTTCCATTATTGTAATGTTTTTGTCCTTAAAGATACTTGTAAAAATCATTGTCACCTTTCTGGTAAATCAGTAATATGTACTTCATAAGAAAGTCAATTTTGTTAGCAATGAGTGGAGCTGCAATCTGTAGTGATTCTGTTCCTCCTCGATATATTTTATTTATTTATCAAGTTTTATCTTGGACTTTCTTCAGTAAACAGCCTGTATATCTATTTGTTTTTATTGCTTATTTTTAGGACTTTGTTACAACTTTTATTTGATGCTTCTACTTGAATTTTGTTGATATTTGTCCAATGCTTTGTTGGAGGATACAGAGCTGTTCTAACTTTCCTCCAGGGAGAATTGTTATCTCAAACTGTATGTTCTACTCCTGCCAGCTTCCTTTGATATTTTTTTGACTCAGAAACATTCCTGTAGAACCATTTTTAGTGCCAGCACTGAAATAAATTTCCTTAAGAATTAATGCCATATTCATCTGTGGACACCCTAACCAACCATCTGTCAGGAGGGATAAGAGGCATTTGAACTTGGAGGCAAGGAGATGGACTTTATGACCTCCAAACATCCCTTCTAGCCCTATCATTTCTTTTAAATTGATAAGTGGGTAAACAGATACAACTTCTCTGGCCTTCACAAAGTATCAGATCCATATGTGTTTTTTTTCATGCAGATGGGGATTGGAGCTCTTCAGAGATAAAGGTAGTGGCTATTCTATTGAAGTGCTGCAGAGACAGGGATTCTGTCATATGCTAACTTTTTATTACTGTTAGGATTGAAGTAAAGAATGGTCTTTTCTTCCACCCAAAATCCTTAAAATATTGCCAGGCATAACTCCATCAAAGTAGACAGTATTTGCTTCTAAAAAATATAGTAATTTTTTTTATTTATGATGACAGTACATTCCCAGTCCTTTAAAAAATCCTATGTTTTAGTGAAATTAGTTACTATAATGTCTTGCAACTTGTCAGAATTCTTTCAACCACATTAGTATTGTCAGCTCTCTTGCAAAACACAAAAGGAAAAACTGCAACACTAAAAAAGCTGCAATCAAGAGCTGAAAAATAGATTTTTCTCTTACCTTTTTTTTTTGTTGGTAAAAATGTGCATCACTAAACAAAGCATCTTTTGGTTATTGCAGTTGTTAGGTAACTATGCAGCCTAGTTTAAGTGGAGTACTTCTGAATCCTGATGTAATACCCTTCTGCCTTAGCCCATTGTCTGTGAAAACACTTTGCCTTTCACTCTGTATTTGTTTAAAATAGCACAAGGGGCAGTCATGCTATACTTTATTCCACTTGTGTTCAAGGCAGTGCTTGCTAAGAATAGGCAGATATCATATTGTATAAAAAGCAGCATAATGGCACGTGAGTGAATTTGCAATGAGGGAGGCACTGTGTGACTGCACTGCCAATGAGGCGCTGCCTCACACTTTGTTTGCAGTCCTGCTCTCATGGAATCAGACTGTGGGTGACTCATCAAATCCCCTCAAACATTGTCATAGTGTATCTTCATTGCACAAAACAGTATCTAAGGCTTCCTAATCACATTGCAAATAATGCTGATAGTTCTACTGAGAATGGCTGAGTGAGCCATAGATTTCAGAAAGTCTTTTAAAAATATACATTATGTAAAGACATAGACACTATATATATCTCTCTATATATATTTCTATCTGTATCTGTGAGTTGCACAAAACCCTCACCAGAAGCTGTAGAGGGATGTGGAAGAAAGCACTGACAATGTTATTGAATGCTTAAATAGGAAAATCTACAAAGTTAATTTGACTTTAAATATATCTTATTAGAGCTCATTTAACATTTTCCTTGATAATGTCAAACTAGTTTCACTGTTATGATCTACTTTATATTTCTGGTAGAACTTGTAGGTGCAAGTCACAAAGATATAAAGATAAGGTTATATACTATGGAATTTGAAATACAGAGAAGATTTATGAGATGAAGATGTTAAAATTGGGGGAGCGGAAGGAAGAGGGAAATAATAACAGAAACCTAATACTGACTGGGTGAAAGAAAAATGATATAAAATTTAGTGTTTCAAAAAGTAATGTGCAAGAGAAACATAAACAGCTAGAGATTTTTAAAATGGACTCTAAATCTTCTATTATTGTTCAGGAATGAGATCTTAGTCATCCTGGACATCTCTAAAGAATTAATCTGTTTCTTAGCAATAAAATAGAATCTGAAGCATTATTAGTGAAGGAAATGAGCACAGAGCTAAGGGCATTGTTTCACCATCCCTTATTCCCCATTTGTCCACATGCTGAATGTGCGGTTCTGGCTCTGTCCTCTCAGAGAGGAAATGCCCAGCATTGGAAATGTATGGAAAAGGGTAACATGGATGGTCAGGTATGGTCAAAAGCACTAAAAGGTTTCTCAGGGAAGAGATACTAAATGGACTGGAATTCATCCCTCTAGAAATAGAGATGATTGAGGGAATATATGATGGGAATCTATAAAATCCCAAATAATGTGAAGCTGGCAGGTACATAACAAATATGTACTGTTTCCCATTAAAAAAAAAAAAATTGGAAGCTTTTTAAGGTGTTAAGCAGATTTAAAGAAATTCAGAGGTGGTTTTTTTGTATATACCCAGATGCATAATTCATTATAGCAGGAAGATTTTAAAACTGTAAATAGATATAAAAAAAAGTTTGCTAGAGAACAGACACAGCAATGATAATTAAATGAGCTTGCTTGGAAACAAATTATATTTGCCTCAGGACAACCTAATTTATTGATACCTGGGAGCTATGAGTATGGACATCCATGGAAGTAGCACTCCCTTTTGTTTTATGCTCCTTCCCTCCTGGTCCTGGTGACAGCTGGAGACAGTTAAGACCAAACTAATATTTGCTCAGGCCTCACCTGGAGACACTAGCATGCAGTAACTAAAGATGGTTATAAGATTTTTATGTACCATTGAATAATTCAGAATCTCCAGTGTCAGTGGAGCAAACCCAGAGATTATATGAGCTAGATGGAAAATTCTGTGTCTGGTTATTCGGGGCCTCTTGTCATCAAAATCCAGGAAGAAAAGAGAAACTCTGTAACACTCTATTTGAAGTGATAGAGAATCAGGCATTAGTTTATTCTGGCCAGGATGTATCATGGAAAATATTCCATACACACATGAGTTTTACTGGATTTTCCCCAAACTTCATACAATCCAAACCCCATAGAAATCCATTGGTTCAATGTTCATTGGTCCCAAGTTGCATAGTTCTTAGTATCTGCTTTTGTATTGGATCTGGATTTCTTGGCCTCTGTGGTTAATTAGGTCCTCATTCCTTGATTTCCTTATCAGTAATTTCTGGACCAGGTGTCTCCAGCCATGCCAGGGGCAGTGTTCATTGGCTGTTGAAGTTCTGCTGATGGTTGTTATTTTTTGGTTGTCTTTTGGGCTACTCCCAGTCCATTGTGTGGTTAAACTCATCTCTGTTGAGTGGTGCAACATCCCCCTAAAAAAGCCTTAAAATTCCTTTCCCCAAGGCAAAGGCAATAGAGAAATAATAAAAATTTAGAAGTTATATTATTTACAACACTGACCATCCTGGTCACGTGTGTTCATTTCCAGTACATGTATATGGAATGCTCACACCACCTCTGGTTTCTTGCTGTTTCTCTCACTGGTGTACCCCATTCCTCTGGTGTTTTTCTTGGCTTGAAAGATACTTGGAGGAAAAAGGTGAACAAAACCAAAAGAAGAAAATACTGTTCTGGTAATATTAGCTATTTTTGGCTGAAACCTGCAGACACCACTGCAGTAACTACCCACCCTGCCAGCCACATAACACAGCAATGCACTGGGTTTTTCTCTTCTTTTTGCTTTGATTTTTGATGAAATATGCCAAAATTTCTGTGTCTGAAACCTTTAGTCTTCTGTCAAATTGGCTGAAATTGTTCAACAGGTTCAAAATGTGCTTGAGGGAAAATAGCAAACTGACAGATGGCCAGGCAATGCAGCCACATATGCCTCATTTCTTGAAGAAACAGGTTAAAAATGCTTCTTTATAATAGACTTTGAGAAGGATGGCAAAGAACAACAGGAAAAAAATAGGTTAGAAAGTCAAGAAGTGGCTATTTGATATCCAGCTCTGCTCCTGCATGGTCCTTCACCTTCAGCAGGAAGTGCCTCGTGTTTTACACATCCTTTGGAGCTGCACATTTCACTGAATTGGCAGATTCCATCTCCAAGCTCTGACGTGTTGAATCTTTGTCTTGTTCTGCCAAGGCTCCCAGCCATGCTGGGATTCATCTCTAGTGGCTGCAAGTAGGGAATGAGTGAAATTAGAAGTTACTCATGGTACATAGCTGTAAATACTTTATGGTATCTAGTGTTATAGCATGTATATGTTATCTTCTGTTATAAACAGTGGGTTAAAAGTCTCCTTGTAGACGGCTAAAAAGTGAGTGGGTTGAATGTTTTTTAAATCCTGGGTTGCATACTGTTTAAATTCCCTTTTACTAAGAAGCTTTCTCTTAAATTGGTGTTCCTGAAAGTGAAAGATTAATAGTTTTGGTTACAGCTATGTTATAATGGCTGGTGCTTTGCAAGCTTCCAGGTGCCAACTCCTTCTGGATTTGACTTTTAAAAACCTGCTTGGTTGAAATTCTAGACGATATTAAAAATAATTTCCTAACTATTCTCAAGAGATGACCTTGCTGTGCTAAATATTTGAAATTAGTCGGGAGTTTTCTGTAACTGAGAACGCGCAGGATCACTTATGGATGTTTTAGAGATCTGGATGAAGAGATTAAATAATTTCGTAGATCTATTTTTCTCTTTGAAATTGGCTCTGTGCCCATTCTCTGAAGTCAGCATGTGAACATGGTGCATCACATATTTTTCAGTCTTCCACTTCCTCAAGTACCTGGTCGTATCAAGATGGACAATGTATTTGCTCTTCCTCTGCTTTTCCTTGTTGCACAGTGACTACAGCTTTTGTTCCATTTTAATTGAAAGAAAGCAACAGTCTGCATGTTTCTGTTTGTTTTGCTGCATTGATTTTATTTATGGGACTGAATTTTTGTGAAAAGCTGTCTGCTTATATTAAAGGATTGTAATTGTCCTGTGGGCAAAGAATACATACTAAAAATGGAAATCAAGAACAATTTTTCTGTTAACAAGAAAACTTTTATCTTATGCCTATTTAGAGATGTGGAATTAATATCCCTAGATTTTTAGTAGCAGCAGGTTAATTAAAACAATCACCCCTCCCTTTTTAATTTTGGGAAACTGTTTCATCCCATGAGATAGTGTGTTATGAAATGTGTTAACTACAGCACTGGAGGATGACAACACCCTGCACACAGCAGAAATAAGCAAGAGCTGTTTCCTTGCTCTGTCATTCACAGTATTAGTAAATAGATTAATCAAAAGGAAAACTTTGTCTGATGTTTGAATTATTCTCTACAATAGAAGTATATAATATGGAGTTCTAGTCCTTGTTTCCTTTAGCATACAAGTGCTCCATAACTGAGCAAGATAGTTGCTAATTACTTGTAAAGGACTAATTGCAAGAGAAGGGAATGCATGGTAGGGTATATAAATGCCCACTGTTTGCACTTACAGAGAAAATGTATTTCTTATTACTGTAAAAATAAGAAAATGGGTTTTGCTGAGTTCTCTGAAGTAGACAAAATATTGTTCTTTAGCAAAGTCTGCTAATGGAGACTAGCAGGTGCTACCTAAAAAGAGTAAGGCAAGTCTAATTAAACATCTGTGCATTTAAATTCAGTCATTGTTTTTGACATTTATTAAAATCAATTTAAAAGTTGCAGGTTTTAAATTTACTGTGCTAATTTTTGTAATGTTGCTTTAGTATAAGATTTTGTAAGAAATGTAATAAACAAGGATCTCTAGAGCCCTGGAAGATGTAATGACTCTTCTTGGTGATGCTTCCTCGTAACTTCCTGGGTCTCAGTCAGTGCTACTCCACTGTCAGAGTGGAGTCTGCCAGCACAACAACTTCAGTGTAGTGATTTCATCAAACTGGTTTATTAGAGGCAGATCCTTCCTCCTTTGTTCTTCCAAATGAGTCTGTCTGCCTGTTAATTACATTGCAATCCTCCTGCCCACCTCCAAGGGCTCTCTGACTGGAGTTTTCATCCACCATGCTGTAATGGGTGGCTGCTTACATATTATATTTTATATATTGTGTTTAGATTTACATATAGCTGTAATTCGATATTTTATATGTCTGATAGGTTTTTAGATTGGTTGCCTTTATTATCTGAGTTTTCAAGGTTTCTGCTAAAAATAAACTCACACACTCTTGACAATCCTGATGGAATAAAAAAGTCTTTGCCTCTGCCAGACTCATCCTCAGTGACATTCTTCATCCTCGGGATGGAGATGCCAAGGCTGAAGATGCCTGGATGTGTCTGCTGTGTTTTGTGGATGCCCCTTTGCACTGTACTCACCAGGTGGTTGGAGCAAGACAGATTGCCATCAGGCTTGTCTTTTATATTCTTGTAGTTTTAGGTAATATATTCTGAAATTTAATACAGAAAAGCTAATCCTGATTGCCATCCCATTGGCTTCTCCCTAGATTTCTGTGCAGAGGTGCTGTGAATTTAGGTTCTGATGTGAATCTAGTTAGGCTGCTGGTGCTGCCAACCCCATGTAGAGAATAATGAATGATGTTCAGAAAAGGTTCATTCTTCTTTCAGGGCATTCTTAATGAGAAATGATCTTTCACCCATGAATCCATTTCTCTTCACAACACTGAATATGCAAAGTTCGGCATCCAAGTAGATTTTCATTTAGGGTCTTGGTGAATTGTTCAAATTCTCTATGGGGTTAATTTCAAGATGTTGGATAAAAAAATTCTTTAATGAATTAGGCAAGGGAACTTATTACATTGCAAAAGCCTTGTAATAAAACATAAGTTTCTATTTTCAGATGGGATTTGCAAGATATTTGCATATAGGGTGTGGCTTTGCTTGTATATTGCAAGATAATTCATGCAGTTTGAGATAATTTTCTTTGTGTCTTATTTGGATCTATCAAACAGCATTGCTATTTACAAAGGTACTGTAAAGCAAATCAGATGCTTATCATATTAATAGAAATACATCAAAGTGTATAGCATGATAAGGGTAATATAAGGACATATTATGTAAGGATATAATATATATATACACACAGTACAAGGATACAATATATATACAGTATAAGGATATCAAATCCATTGTGTACCAGATCATACATGTTAGTAATACTCTACTGTGAGACATTGAGAGAATAATAGCAGCTAAAGGGAATCTAAGGTTTTCTATATGTTTTTTCTTCCTCTTGATGTTTAATGAAAGCAACATTAATATCAAGCTTTATGCTGGTACTACTTAACTTTTAACTAAATGTGTTCATATTTCTGTATTAATTATATAGTTCATCTCAAGGGGCAGCTATTATGTATACTAGTAACTTTGGCATCCACTTCACTTAGAGCTGAACATCAAAAAATCTAATATTGTGGGATTATAGCCTCTATCTTGCAGCTCTTTTTGATATCGTCAGCTTCTGAAAACAAGGGCCAGTCAGCTAAATTGACTCTTTTATTCCTCCCTGGGGGAACTCCACAGAGAAGAGAATTAGCACTGTTGGCATTTAGACTGTGAAGCCTTTAATAAAATATTTTGAATCCCTAGAAATTTCAGTCTGGAAAATATGCTTCTGACAGAGGGTTATTGTCTAGAGGTGGAATTAATGTTGTGTTGGGAGGAGATAAAAATGCTCCCTTCTGGTGAGGAGTAGCTGTGGGTAATTGGGATAGTGCAGCAGGTCAGCAGATGCTGTAACAGATACTGATTTGCTAATACTCAGAAGATTAAAATACAAATTCTGTTAAATTTATGAGTTTAGGAGTTTAAGGGCGCCACAGCTTGTGTGATGTGTTGCAGTCCTGCACAAGCAGTGCATTTCATCTGTATGTGCTGATTTCAGCATGTACCCTACCCTGGGTGAGCCTCTGCTGTTGACAAAAGTCTTAACAAATGTGGATCAGTGGTTCAACAACCCAGATGTGACTGAAGATGCTCACAAAATAAAACAGTGAGGAATGGAGGTTCATAGTAATAAAATCCATTATTTTGAAAATGTCTTTTAGAATTATTAGAGTGAAAACAGACATGTATTTTTAGATTAGCAATCAATGCACACTGAGATAATTCTCATTGCAGTTTTTAGTCTCTGACTAGAACTTTTAGTAGCTAGCCAATAAAGTATGTCTGAGTAATAAGAAATTTGAAATATGTTTGTGTTGCGATTTATTTTGGAATGCCATTACTGATCCTGACAAGAAGAAGAGTGTTTGCAAAGGGTTTTGTTAAAGTTAAGACAATATTACCACTCCTGTACAAAGCCTAAATTTATGGCTACCCTATAGCTCAGGGCTGGACCTAAAAGATATTCTACCAGATATATCTGGGAGGCAGAAACTGGTGGGTTATGAATGGGAAAAAGTAGTCTAAACAACTTGAGGTAAAAATTTGTGGTTTTGACAGGAAGGTGATTGTGGCTGAGCTTGTTAAAGATTTGGAGGCTATTGCATGAACAGCAATGCCTATCTTTTTGGTACAGGTGAAATAAGGAATAAACATAAAGAGATATATAATCCTGCTTTTGATTAATGCTAGCATATCATGGAAGCATCTATGGGCCACATAAGGTCACCAATGTGTCTCTTTCTTATTCATGTGTGTCTGCCTTGTCCCATTTATTAGGCAGTGCTATATGCCTCCATGGCTCAGCTTTTCTGCCCATCAGGGAGAATACATGAAGTGGAGAATGTTTGAAACACTTTCATCATTTTTGCTTCCTTTTGCTTCAGGCTGTAAGCATGGGTATTGCAGGTACCAAAAAAAAAAATATATTCATAGACAGCTCTCTGTATCAACAGGCTTGAGGGGAAACAAGCTGCTAGAGGCAGAAAACAAGTCCTACTTGAGAATATTTTTGAAATAAGAAAGAACAGTACTTGCCTTTCATGCCTATTATGGAATAGCTGAACACTTTTGCCAGAAAGATCTCCAGAACCATGTGCTAATGTTCTTTATTTACAGAACTTGATAGCACTAGGTTTTTCTACATTTTTTTCCTAGATAGGTACAATATGGAAATGTAAACTTATTCTTAGCAGGAAGAGATTTGTAGAGTTTTAGTTAAGCTTAGAGTTCAGCCCCTCTGGGAATGTGGAGAAAACTGTGCTTTCCTAATAAAATGTCACAAAAGAGTTAAAATTTAAATTTCTGAGGACATGAGGACGCACTGAAAATACTGTGAGACTACTGTAATGGCACAAATATAAAAGGGAAGCTGATTGTCTTCCCAAGAAATTCATTATTATAATACATTACTCAGTCTTGCTTTACTGGATAAAGGCAAGCTACTAATTTATGTATAGGAAAGACAGAGATTTTGTACTGTATGAGATCATTCATTTGAAATGACTACTCATACAGATCTGCACATTGCACATCATTGGGTTATTTATTTTTTTTTAACAAGAACATCAAGTGACTTATCTTTCTGAATGATGTTTGTACAGCTGAAGCTCCTTTCAGTGTCTTCAAAAGCCTCAGGCTCTTTTCCCTGGGCATGGTGGTTCTAACCTACAAATGTGATGTATGAAATCTGGGCTCCTGAAAGAGTATCCTCAGCTCCCTCCAGAGTCTAAACAACTGCAGAGCAAAACATGCCCAATATGTAAAATCTTCTGCTCTTTTGCAATCATTTGTGCTTTGGGAAAGCAGCATTTGATGACGACATCATTTCAAATTTGACTTTGAGCTTTGTGTTCTGTTAATTGCCTGGAAGTAATTTAATTTCCTCCTTCAGTCCAGGTCTGTTTACCTTCTCTGTATTTAGCAGAGGCTAAAAAGACCTCTAGTATAGCAGCAACAATTTTCTTTTGTTTTGATGTCTACAGAATTCTGCTAATTTGTGGTTGATTACTCGTAGATGGTGGCTCTCAGGGAGTTTAAATGTCAGTGACATTCCCAGTCTTAGGGGCTTTCTCTTGGTTATGAGTTTGCCAATTTTGCCACACAGCCACTGTAACTGGTTAAATATGTTAATGTATTTTTTGTAAGCATATGTGACTATCACTCCCAGTGTAGCTCTCTGTTAAGGACTGGTCAGAATTATGGTCTTCTGGGCCAATTTAGAAAAAAATCCTAGACCTCAAATCCAATATAAAATTCCCTAATCAAAATATCTCAACAGCTCCCAATTTTGTGCAGAGATTACCCTACACTTCCTTTGCAAAACAAATATTCATTGCAGGAGAAAATCACAGTTGCTTTGTAAGACCTACAAAATTAACTTTTGAAGAAAATATTTTCATTCAAAAAGAAACTTTTTATGTCACTGCTCTAGATATTTATTAGATGAATGAATTCAACATAATGACTGCAGATGTGAAAAAGCTTGGGATTCTGGATAACATTGCAGAACTTTGCAGTGTCGCCTAGTAACCCTCCCAGAATATCTGATGTCAGTTTTCAACATTGCACTCAGACTGGGCTTGGTTTACAAGACCAGAAATAGATGAAAATTGCTCAGAAGAACTTTGTTTTGATAAAGCAATGATTTTGTCTCTAGTGAAAAATAGAGCCTTACAATAGCAAATTCTGTTCAAGAGGTCTTTAAACTTTTTCACACTGGAAAACTTGTTTTAAAATGATGAAAAAGTAAATGAATCACCATAAAATGACTCACATGAAAGACTTTTGCAAAGTGGTTGTCACGAGTAACTCATCTGAATCATCTGGAACAGTTTTTGTCAGGAAGGCAAGGTTGTCAGCTTTCCCTAAACAAGAGATTGTGGAGCAGCAGTGCAATCAGAGATCTCTTAAAGTCATCAGGATGATCTGCCCATGATATTGCAGATTTCTGACTGCTGGATGGTCTGACATTTGTTGCAGCCAAACAGCAACATTAAATGAAAAAGATGTTTCCAAAGTGAAATGTTCAAGATTTAGATTATTTCTACATCCAGGTGTGATCTTAATTTACAGTTTCTAATTACTCTGACGCATTATATTATTCCACCTCTGTGTATACAGTGAATGGAGAGGAACACGTTTCTTCTGGCCTCCTCACTTAGACTGCAGCAATAGGATTAATTTCATGCCAATCAATCCAGCTGGAGCTGGTTAAGTAGGGCTTTTTTTAAAATTTCTGTGATTTTCCCAGGCAAAATTCTATTTTGAAAAGTGTTTTAGAGAATTTCCAACCTGGTTACTGAGAAGTACAGAGTGGAGTTATGCATAAATATGTCAGAGTCAAAAGCCTGTGTCCCTGATACAGGGATGATACAAATGAATTGCTCTTACCAGAGCACCCTGATGCTCATCATCACTGGAGGGAGGATGTTGTGTCAGTCCAATGGGGAATGGTCAAAGGGTGAAACACTTTAGGCGGCATTTCCTCTCACACTCAGTTTTAGGCCATTTCTGAGAAGATTCAGCTCAAATACACAAAGGTGTAGTCAGCCTTCAAGGGGATTGAGTAAGGGAACCATGGCTCTCTTAGTGGCACAGAGAGCACTGTGGAGCTGCTGGCCACCAGCATCTGCACTGTGGCTACTTCTTAAAAAAATGAAAGTCAGTTTCCTCTTGCAAAATACCTAAAACCCCTCCCTTGAATGTTCCTTTTGGCACATGCCCTTAACCCCATATCTCCCTGAACCCTTGGATCTATATCTGTTTCAGCATGATGACTTTCCACAATCTTTTGAAGATAGTGAGGCTTCCACAATACATCAAAGGCTTATTATGGTTTAAATTTTTCTTTGATTCTGACCACTGGTCAGTTTTCATGTTCTTTCTCTGAATGACTCTTTTATCCCATGTATTTCCACTAGCTTTTCTTTTGCTCAAAGAACAAACCTGGCTTATGGATACTTATAATTATTTCATTTTGCTAAATAGACTCTTTAAGTTTCTGATCTTTTTTTTTAGATGTTGGCACAGAAAGCTAATTTTCTTCTTTTCTTCCTATCCCCTCCACTGTTTCATATCCCCCTAAAAATGCCTTTATTTTATTTTTCCCCCTTTCCCCTTGTAGATTGTTGCTGAGATGTCCTCCCCCTGTTCTCACAGTGCTCTGGAGCAGTAGCTGCACAAAAAATTCTCTTTCAGTGGTGCTATTTCTGGATGCTGCCATCTGCCAGGTTTTACTTCCATTTCAAATAAACTTTCAGTTCAGTTTCATCTTTCATTTGGAGGCACAGCTGCTCCTAAATGCTTGGTAATCACTGGTGTGCAGCACACACCTGTAGCCAAATATATGAAGGAAATAGGAGAAAAGAGCTATATATTCCCAGCTTGTTAGCCATTAAACAGGTTAGTCAGGAAACAGGGACTCTTATCTTTGCTTGTGCAGATCTTTATTTTATAAACAATATTTTCTCCAAGGGCTAATAAAGAAGAGCAAACACAGAAGAAGGATTACCAAGCTCCTCTCAGTGAACCTTTGCTAATAACAAGTTTATCAGGGCAGTGCACGTGCAGGGGGCTTGGCTCAGTGTTAATTTGTCACTACCACCAAATTAACTATGCTCTATTTTGTTTTCTTTCCAATTTTACATCCTTGATTACATATTCATAAAACTGTCCTTCCTTCCAAGCATAAATACAACTGCTTTAAAAATATAATTCTCTGTGTTTATCAAGCACCTAATTTGTTTTACTTGCCAGCTACTAATTACATAGGAAATATAAATGAATTGCAGGTCATATATTCCATTTGAAGCACTAAAAGAAAAACTTTTTGAATCACAAAATGGAATTTAAGTTGCAGCCTGGAATGCACGACATGAAGTGCTGTCTCCAGCAGTACTAGTCAAAGAAAAGAAACATTTTAGCTGATTTCACATTCCAGTTTGTCAAAATATACTGAGTGATGTGTTTGTTCTGTTAAAAGTGAATTGTTTTTGTAGACTCTGAGAGCTTCTCTATCCTTGATTTCTATATATCCTAGTCTATCACTGCTAAAACTTGTTTGTGGTAGAGCAGAGAAAATCAAATGCAAAGCAGGCTGAGAAAACACTAGGATTTGGTTTTATCCACCATGTCGTTCATTTTATGTCTCATCCATTTTCTGAAAGAGATATGCAAATTCTGTCTTGCTTCTGAGCTGGATTATTGTACCATCTAAATCCATTCAAAGCAATAAAATGAGATTTAATAGACTATGTTAGTTAATTGTTTAGGAAACATGGAGTTTTAATCACTGTGACAACCACAGATCTGGGACTGGAGAGCAGAAGCTCTTTTGCATATGTAGCAACTCTTGCAGAAATTTGCTATTAGCCAGCAAATTCCAGCTTTTAGAACAGTCTTATAAATACTGTCTAGAATTTATATAGCTCTGAACAAACCACCGACCATTTAAGCTTAGTAAAACCATTGTATGGCAGGTCACTAAACAGAGATACAAGTCTGGATATCTGGAATATTGGCAGTGAGAAAGAAAGAACACTGAATTTTAAAAAGGAAGCTGATGCTAATAGAGCACATGATGAAGAAACATACTCTCCACCAGGAACAGATTGGAGTTTTTAGATACACAGAAGATACAGGGCTGAAATTGTTGTATTATACCCTTGTAAATGAGTTCTGTGAATTTTTTCACATATTACAGGGTTACAGCACAGTTATCTTAGAGAGAGGTGCTTGGGAGCCATCAAAACATTAGACCTGGGATCTTACCCTATGGTTTGCTGTAGATGAATATTTTTGTTACTAGAAAAATATATTAACTTCCCCTTTCCTATGAAAACTTAGGGAGTTAAGATTGCTGCCCTGTGGTGAATGCTTGAGTTTGCAGCCCTTGGTTATTTCCATGTCCACAAACCCTGCAGAGGCAGAGCCTGCAGAGATGAGATGGTGCTGGTGCTGCCAGATGGGTGCCTGAGCTACCATGATGGTAACAGAGGTGTGATTGAACTGGGAATTCTGTCCAGCCCTGGACTGGGATTAGAACAGGGGTGACAGCATCTGACCTCAGTAGGCTGAAAGAGATTTGTTGATTTCAGTGCACTTCAGCTTAGATCCTATAATTTTTCATGTTGTTTTTCTTCATTATGTTAACAGAAGATTTGGTGCCTCTGACTTGGTAGTGCTTGTTCAACTTTCCCTCTCTCATTCCTTTTCATGATTTTCATTTGTAGTGAGCTGTATGCCTGTCACTGGAGGGAGTGGCTGTTGGAGAGAATCACAGTTTCTAATGGGGACTGCAGGTAGTTTAGGAAAATTATTATTAGTAAGCAAGAAAGGTGGCTGGAAATAGAAAATCTGGAAATCAAGCTACCATCTAGACACCCAGGGTAGTAGGGAATCAGGGTGTTAAAAATGGAGAAATCCAATACTCACTTCCATGATGGTGGATTCCAGTACATTAATAAAATATTTTTTGCTTACATGGACTTTTTGCACAATTTTCCTGGAAATTCAGAAGAGCAGTTGGATGAATTAAAATGTAATAACCTATTATAAATAAGAATGGGGTAAACAGAAAGGTATTGGCTTTCTCCCATCATAGAATATTAAAACAGAGGGAGTAGCAGCTGAAGTGAGTTTTGTAAATAGGATTCCCTGAGTATTTTTAAAACATATGCAGTTCCTATGTCTGACATTCTGTTTCCCTCCTTTTTTTCTGCTTGAATTAGGAGGATACGTCTTCAGTTGTTAATCTTTAAGGCTGCAGTGGCTTCAGGGGAGTCATCTGAGATTTGGAGTAAGGATTACTGCACTTATTTAGCCACACAAACTAAAGTAGATTTTGGCCCAGATTGTCACATGCTGCACACATCTCAGTGACCCACTGCACTGTGTCTTCTCTTTCCTTTTTAGTCTGGTGAAAGGAGAGGGTAGAAGATCATCCTAAGCTTGTTTGAGTAGTCAGTTTATGGAACGTAATTCCCAGTGATTTGTGTTACACAAGATTATTTTAATAACTGTTTTGAGTGGTAGAAATGTCCTTAGCGCCATCAACTTAGATTTTGTCAAAACACAGTAATTTGCTGAAAGTGCATCACTAGAGCATTTCAGTGGTGGTGCTGATGGAATGCTCATTCTCATGGCATTTCTAGTGAGGCTCAGTGCTGCTGGCTCAAAAGATGTGGGGTTTTCACTGTTATTGGTAAAGATGTATTTTATATCTGTTCATAAACCTTCAGTGCTGTCTGTGGGCATCTTTATTTTGCAGTTACAGAGCAGAAAGGCATTTTTTTACTCCCCTCCCCCCTTTTTTCTCCTCTTTTAAATGTCATGGTTTCCTTACATTTCACCAAAGTATGCTTGGATTGACCTTGGGGCTTTGTGTGTGCTGAAAGAAGAGATTAGAGAGAGAACCAGAAAAAAAAACTCTATTCATTGGTAAGGACTGGACTGGGGGAAATTTGTCTAAATAATACTAAAAGCTAAAATTGCAGAATAGGCAACCCCCCCCCAACAAACCCAAAGCAGGTGCTGAGGTAAAATAATGAGGTGAAATTTGTCTCTGCTGAGGCTAAATGTCTGACTTCAGCATTGCTGGGCACTTTAACCTTGAAAGAGAAAGACTGGTGCACCATGTTACAGCAACTGAGTAACTTCCCAGGCAGTCTTTGCTCTGGCTCTGGATGATGTTTGAAATTTCAGAACTTGGAATGATAAATAAATTAATCAGAATCTGACAGATTCCCTATGGGACTGTTAGGGGGAAGAAGAGAAATAATCCTTGTAATTTACAGAAGGTCTGCATTGGCCTTGTAATATTTAAATAGGTGAGACACCCTCATGCAGAGCTGCAGAAACTGAAGGCAGTGTAGGGGCAATGTAATTCCTCCAGGATATTGGCAGTGAGTCTTGTGCAGCACTTCAAATGATGTATGGTTTAAAGAACATCTTTTAAAAAGTGTTTCATCCACTTTTAAAAGCTTACATTGAAAGAAGGCAATCACCTTCAGTGAAAAACTGTTCCAGTGTTTAGTCTTTGTGATGGTAAATTATTTCTTATTCCAGACTGAATTTGTATGACTTAAGCTCCCATCTGTTGGGTCTTGTTTTTCTTTGTCAACAACCTTGAAAAGCTGCCACCACAGCTCTGTCTTTCACCTGCATGTACAGTGATCAAGATACAGCTGAAGCTTTTCTTGAAAGCTAAGTATATTTAATGCCTTAAGCCCTGTATGGTAAGGCTTGTTACCCAGCTGGTGAAGCCCATTTGTGGCTCTACTTTAAATTGCTCATTGCTTTTTCACATCTTCCTTGAATTAGACTGGGAGCAACAGCCTAATAAGAGCTTCACTGAAGCTGGGTTTAGAGGTGATACTGGCTTTGTTCTTCTTCAGTTATCTTCTTTTTAATCACTCAGGGATAGTATTAGTCTTTTCTTCCACTGAGCACTATTGGGAAATAATTTTGAGGCAATTACCTGTGATGGTCCCTAAGCTTTCCCCTGTACTTCTGTTTTTGAATTAACACTATGACTTGTCTCCAAATTTATCACATGATAATGCGATGTATTAAAATGTATTTTACTTAACTGTAGTTAACTGGCAGTACATATCAGGTTTATACCATCTGTTCATCTGCAAGATGCCTGGTTACTGCTGCCCTTTCTGCATTGCCTTTGCCCTTTGAAATACACAAACCAAGCTGGCAGTCCTACCTCCCTTTAAAAATTTCCTCCTTTTTGAGACATGCTAAAAGTTAAACCTCAGTAGTTCAAAGAGATTATTGGCTCTCTGCTCAGTATTTGAGGTGGTTAATTTGGAAAGAGCAGTAACTTAGGTTGGCTCTTGGCATCTACAGGAAAACTTTTTTTTTCGTTCACAATTTATACTTTTGTATTTTGCTGTATAAAATAAAAAATAAATATCTCCTTAACATTTGCATATTTACTGAGAAAAAAAAATCGAATGCAATTAATGGATTTTCCCCTCATGTAGAATTCTCTTTTCCTCCTGTTTTCAAATTCTGTTGTACTGCAATAAACCTATTGCTCACCCTTAGTTCAGTCCTTTAACTTCCAGTATCTATCACTATTGTTTTACAATTAGTAACATGTTAATAGCAAGCTTAGTGTCCTTTCATTTTACACATGGAAAGTCCAAATTGTGTGGTTATTTTCATATTTCCCTTTAACATTGATGGCACTTGTGAGGACTTAATTCTTTTGCATACCTCACTGAAATTCTAGCTTTTTGATTGAAACATCTTTTCAGATACTTGCACTAATTTTATGGAAGGTAGAGGCTAACAGGATGAAATGCAGAAGGAAAAAATTTAATCTGAATTCTTTTAAAAGATGAATTTTCATTGCTTGGCAATGGGATTTGGGAACCCATCCCTCCCTTGCCTCCCTGAAGATCATAGTCTAAATCTGGACAAATACTCTGGTACGTATGGAGAATTAACTTGCAAACTGTTCATTTTATCCCTTCATTCCCTTGAAATACCACAGGGATACATAACATTTTATTCTAGATCTAGTGATATTAGCAACGTTTCAGCAGTGGTTTCTTTTTATGTATAGAGAGGGCATCTAAATCTTCAATTTTTCCTGAGTTAGATAAAATTGTGCATCAACTTTTTAGTTCACCTTCAAATGGCCTCTGTTGTCCTTAAGAAAACAGACAAGGAAACAAATAAAAGCCAATAACATTTTGAGTAAAAGGAGAAACTGATATCTAAGGTAACTGATTCCAGGTATTAGGAGCCTGAGTTTGCTGACCTTGTATTAACCCCTACAATTGAATTATGGTGATGCTCCAGCGTAGCTGCAAAAAAAAAGGTTCTTTGAAAATGAGACAAAATGCAGCATTCCTTGCCTTGGGGCAACTCTTACCTCCTCCAAGCACTATTTCCAGTGTTTGCATTTGGAACTGCAGAGCCAACACTGCTGTCCCTCAGCCACACCTGAGAGGCCTCTCAGAGACTGATCACACAACAAGCTTTTTGTAGCTTAATTAAAATACCTTATATTTTATCCTTCCCCATCTTCCACGTTGAAAGTTGTCTTCTTTGATTAAGCAGATGCATAAATGACAGTGGTGCCCAGAGCATTTATTATGGATAGTGAAGTCATCTCCCCTGTTGACCAATCTTTTTTGCTCAAAAACACTGACCATGCAATTTTAATGTTGAGTTTGAGATATAGAAGCTATTTAATGGGTGGAGGAAAATTACCAACAAGTAAAATTTGCAACAGCAATGACTGGAAGAGCTGCAGGGAGAGAAAAAGAAAAAGCATCTGAAGACATGAGAATAAAAGAACAGATTTTTAAAATAAGTAAAAGAAAGGATGTGGGTCTGACTCTCACCTAATAAGAGTGACCCTCAGGCAGTGTAACTGCTGGGATTACAGATGGAGCAGCCAGGACATCCTGTAGTATTTGTTCTGTTTCTTTAGGTAGATGGCTCAGGCGTGCTGAGCCCAAGTACAACAAGGTGCTGTAGCTTTGTGTGATGCAGGATCTGGAAGCCCAGACAGGTTTGTTCTCAGATAACCAGTGGTTTCAAAAGGAGGCAGCTCTCCACATTGTCTTCTGAAATAAATATGTGAATTCATTTTTTTATCTGGGCTTTGATTTCAATTTAGGCAGCACTACTCATTCAAAGATTTATAAGACTTTAATATTGAAATTATATCTGCTGAATAGTGTGATCTTTAAGGCTCATTCTAATTTCCTGAAAACTCCTTGGACAAAAATCTTTGAATGATTGATGAATTAATAAAAATATATTGCAACCAGCAAAATGTTCAGATGCGTCATGCCTGCAGTATTAAAAAAAATCACATGTAATTATTTTCTTGGTTAGAAACAGGCAAAGAACCTTATAGTGCCAGAGGTGGGAGTGTTTTGGAAGTAGCCCAGGACTGGGAGATTGTGCCAAAATTTTAATGAGTGGGACCTCAAGTCTCCAGATGACTTAGAAATGTAAAGCAGTTGCAATAAAAGCTGATGCAGGAGCCTGCACTGAAGGATTTTGATCCAGCACAGTGTGTTCTTCAGGAGGACTGGGAGGCTGAGCCCTCTGGGAGCTACATTTCTTTGCTGGTCCCTCTGAGCTGCAGCCCTGTGCTGCTGGGGCAGCTGTGCAGCATTGCAGGGATGCTCCTGTGCTCCCCAGCTGCCTCAGCCACCCACAGGCACCCTGGCTGTGCAGGGGACACTGTGCTGGGTACACCAGCATGGCCAGGGCCTGGCTGCACCCCTGTGTCCATGCAGCATTGCCCTGGTTGCACAGGCTCCGTGCAGGCTGTGTTTTCCAGCAGGTTGCAGCTCACTGCAGGACAAAGAGCCAGGACAGGGCTGGGTGCTGCTGGGATGAGCTCTGCTCCAACAGGGGGGTACAGGATGGCTGCCACAGAGCCTTTAGGTGGCACTTAGAGCTCCCAGCTTTCCCTTGGAGGATTTGCTGTGGTCACAGCCTGCTGGCTCCAGGGTTGGGCTGCAGCACACATTTCACTGACCATGAGCTGTTACACTTTGCAATGGGGCTTTGATTTCCAAATAGCCAATGCCATGTCTGGAGCAGAGTCAGGGCTCTTTAAAATGACACACCAGCAGTCAGACCGAAGAGCAAGGGGGATGTCCAGCAGCAGCATGAACTGTAATTAGATAGGGATAATTCCCTCCTGAGCAGTGATCTTTCTTGAGGAGGCTGTCCCTTAAACATTTGTGCTAACATGATTATTGGCACTGCAAATCTAATAAACACCACAATAGAAAGTTGAGGAAGGCTTGCAGGCTGAATGCATAAACAAAACCTTGGGTCTGTTCTATGAGGATGGAGTGAGTACCAGTACATGATGAGATTGACCTGCAGCTAAGGTGTGGATGTGTTTCCATACCTACACTTGGTACCAAACCTCAACACCACTCATACAGGTTCTTGTAGCCTCTCAGGAAGAGCAAGACAAGATCTCAACAGACATGATATGGCTCAGATTTCCTCAAAAAATGGGCCTGAAAGATTGACCCTCCTTCCTCAGAGTCTCAGGAAGACTGATGCTGCATTAGAAAGATTAGTCTAAGGGACTCCAATATTCACTCTTAATTTTGTTGTGAACTTAATTTGAATATCAGGCACCAAAATGGAGATGGTACAATACAGCTGTATTTCTTGTACATCTTTGAAGTTAAGAGCCAGGGATTTTGCTCAGAAAAAAAGCTCTTTTGGATTCTGAAGTGCAAAAATGGTATTTAGACACCTTTTATTTTTCTTTTTGTTTGGCAGTTTTTCAAAATGAAGTCAACTGAGCATTGGCTGAAAGAGAGAAATAAAGTATTTTACTTACTCAGGGGTTATTTTTCCTGCAGGTATCGTCCTGTAACATTCCAGATTTGTTTTCTTAAATTGTAATGAATTCAGTTATCTAAAAAGGAGGTGGAAAATTCCCACCAAAGAGCCTACAGCTGAGAAATGTATCAGATATATGAGAGAGGTGAGAGCAGTTACCGTGTCTAAGAAAAAATTAACGTGAGAACATTGGGAGGAGGGGGAATCCAAAGCAAATGCAATAGGAGCAGGGGAGAAACTCCTCTGGAAACAATAAGAAGATGATGAAAAAGTCTATTTTTCCTCTAGTAATGGCCACTACAGGACACCTAGCAGAGGAAGAAGACTTCAAGTATAGCTTATCCTAGTCCTGTATTGCTAAGCAACATGCTCAGGATTCAGCTGTTCTGGCTCAGAATGGAAACAATAAAGAAAATGTATGCATTGAACAGGGTGGGGGGAGGCAGGAGACACAGATCCTCTTGCTGTAAGGAAAGAGTATTACAAGCAGGCCCCAAATGCCAGATTTTGTGCCATACAGTTATGGCTATTGAAATGGAGCTTGGGGAGAAACCTGGGTGTTGGAATGCTGGATTCTTAGTGCCTGGCTCTGCACTCAAGTCCAGGGGAGCACTGCTTAGTCCCAGAACATCTTTTACCCGCCCATAGGTCAGCATCCTTCTGTCACCCCGCTGAAAAAATTGTCTCCTCTAGGTAATGGAAATGGACCACCAGGGTGGCACAGAGGGAGCAGGCCAAGCAAAGGCTGCACACATTATCTAATTGAAAATACTGGATTCTTTTCCCAGGTTACATAGGAATATTTTGAGGTGACCAGCTTTTGTCAGGGTAGTTTTTAAATTTAAATTTTACTGTGACAGCTAAAGTTTCGTTTAAGTCTTGGTGCTTGTGGAGGGGAGGAGCACCTGTTCTGGCCTTCTTCCTCTTGCAGAATGAGCTCTGAGGGGCAGAGCCCCTTCCCTCCCCTCAGGGCAGTGCCAGGCTCAGCTGGGAGCTCTCTGGGCAGAGTCTCAAGAGCTGCTAAACTTTCTCTGCTGCTGACGGACTGGACAGCGACTCAGCTGAAATCCCAGCACCCACCAGTTGCTCAGCTGTGGGCACAGTGCTGACAGCTATTAGCATTGCCAGTAGCAGTTCACAGAGTAATAAATAATGGAAAGGAGGTTTTCCTGCCAGGACAGCATGTACAGAGTGGCTTTATGGTACAAAAAAATCCCTTGGCTTTGACTTTTGGGGAGTTTTGTTTAATGTCTAGGTTTTTCACAGACACATCCAATTGTAGTTAGGCCTAATCTCTGTTCCTAGAACAAATGCTTTCCATAAATAATATAATTAGCTAATCTTGTAAGAGTATAGTACTTTCTGTGACCTTTAAAGTGGCTATGAATTTAAAATCACCTTTTCTTATTCTTTATTTTGACTTTGTAATGAGATCAAGAAGATGCAGTACCTTTGCTAGTCCCTGGGAGTCACAGTTTTAATACTTATTGCAGCTGCAAAAGCATCATGGACTAGATGTTAGAAAGGCAGCAATGGCTAGGACCCTTCCTTGAAGAAACTCAGATGAAAAAAAAAGCCACGTTTAAAAATATCATTGTTGCAAGAGTAAGCATTTTTTCCTCCATCAAAAGCTTAAATTGTGCAAAATGCTGCAGATTTTCTGATAAGATTTTCAATTTTTAATTTTGGGTTGGTTTTGATCTGAAGCTGCTCTCTTTTCAACTCTACTATGGAATGGCTTCAAAACAAATCACCCAACTACATTTCCTTAAAAGCAGCTTCAGCCGAAGTAGCATCTGAGTGTTGGTACAGCTGAAGGTAACTGATATTCACTTAACTCACTCTTGTGCACTGATATTTTATGACTGTTTCTCCTCTTAATTATGCATTCTATGGAGCTATGCTAGAGTGACCAGTTCTGATGTGAAAATTACAATTGCTTCATTTTTACATTATATTGCTATGCTTAAAAAACCCCCAAAACAAAACAACAACCAAACAAAAAAACCAACCCCAAACAAACAAAACCCCAAACAAAACAATCAAAAACCCACAACAAAAAATACAACTGTGAGGTTTTTTTATATTATGACAACGTTTTTGTCCCAGAATGAATTTTCATATTTTCAATTTGTATAGGAGTTTGAATAACTTCAGTGCTGAATTTTGGTGTGGTGGGACTTTTATAATAATATCATGCAATATTCTGAATTGGAAGGAATGCACAAGGATCATTGAAGTCCAGCTGTGAGTCTTTCTGTCTCCTGTGGCAGTACCCAGAGAGAGCAGTGGAACTTCAGAGGAGCTTTGTCCTGATGTGCAAAGCACAGGGAAGGGAGAGTGCTGCCTGTCAAAGGAGCAGCTGCTGTGTCCTGTCCTGTGTCACAGAATGGAGAGCAGGCAGGGACCAGGCAGTGCCCAACACCTGCAAAGGCAAATGATTAGCTTGGTTCACAAGATACTACACAATTCTGAAAAAAAATAGAATTTAACTGAAACAATGTGAACATGGTGGTGTATCACAGCTGTTACCTCAAGCTTAGCCAGCAGCAATTTAGTGATCAAAATAAGGTAGATTAAATGAGGTATCATTAAGAACATGTCATTTAAATAGCTTAAAAAGAAATCAAGTATCAATATGGTCTGTTGTTTTTTTTGTTTTTCTTAAAAATTAAATTGTCAAGTCACATCTGTATTTTGTTTTGTGCCATGACTTTGCTGCCAGCCAGTAGCATTTGTCATAGCAAATGTCTTGGGAAGGGGATTGGAGTAAATCAGCAGCAAAACTAAGCACCATATTTGTGTTTGCAGTTGGAGGCTGCTATGAGTTTTTTCTGAACCATCTCAGGAGTAGCAGCTGCAGCTTCTTTGGGAGGATATTTGCTCTGATATTAAGGGAATGGAAAGTGGAGGAGAACAATGAGCTTTTATTTGGCTAGGATTTACCAGGCTCTATTATAGTTGGTATGATGTATATTGAATAGATCCAAGTTGCTGATATAAGTTTGTCCCTCTAGTAATAGAAGGGAGCACATTTAATGCCTGTATTTATGGTTGTTGCATCATCCTTCTACACTGTGTGGAAGAATACCTGCATGTATTAAGAATCTAATTCCAATTCTTTCCCTGCTTGCAGTGGAAAAGGCTTTTGGTGAAGCCAAGGGTTAATTACAGCCAGAGCAGTACCAATTCCTGGTAGGCTTGTAAAGCCTCTGAGAGCTCTGGTGAGGATAAAACTGAGGAAAAATTACTTTTTCTCGGCAGCAGAAACTAAAATTCCACTTCATTGATTTTTGCCCACTCCCAGCAGTAAAACAAGGCCTTGAGAATTGTAAAGGTTTCTGTTGAGCAGTGTCTGAAGTTGGGTAGCCTGCTTCTCTGGGAGATGGTGGAGTCCGAGGCGCTTTAAATGCCACTGCATTGCCTTTTTGTTTATTATTCATCCAGTGAATAAATCAAATAGCTGCAGGCATCCATCTGTCATTTTGAGCCTGTCCCATCAATTCCAACGTGCAGCTGCACAAAGGGACGGCCTCTCAATATCCTCACCTCTGCCCCAGCCTCCTCCCCGTCTGCAAAATAAAAATAAAGCCTGATGGATGAGTTGCCCACACAACCAGCTATTTTGGTTCTTTCCTCTGGGTTTGGGATGATCTTTTACCCTCTCCTTTCTCTGGGAGAGGTAAGACACAACTGACAAGTGCCTTCCAGGGTGTGCAGTGAAATGAAGCTCTTGATGGACCCATCTGAGCTTCCTCACCCTTGAACCCCGAGTGTTTGATACCCCAGCTCCTGGTACCCGAGGGTGCTGCCTGGACACACTACCCACCCCAAGGGCAGATGCTGGCTTGGGCTGAGCTCCACAGCTGTCATCAGATGTTGCTTTTATTTTCTGAAAAGAAGTGGCCAGACTTTCCAGTGTTATTCAAAAGTTGCATCACTCTTTTTAGTTGTTTTCTGGTTTTTTGTTTTTCCAGTTAGTGAAAACTCCCTTGACTGGTCTCTGTCTCAGAAAATTGTTTAGTTAACCTGGGAGATTTCAATCCATTTGCATTTTTTTCCTCAGGTTTTATCATAGCATGCTTTCAACCATGAAGTTCTCAAGGTTTTTTGCATTGGAAATGAGCAGAGTTCAGGGGAGAAGCCTTTAGTGTCACATTTGTGCTATCTGTTTAGAATATATTTTTGTTCAGAGCTCAAGATACAGAGTTAATGGCAGAGTTCTTTCAGTCCATCTCTCTCTCCCTCCCTCTGAAATGTGCAGGTGAACATGAAAACAATTTGCATGCTGCAAACTGCCAACTGTTAAAATCTTCTTTTAAGTTTTAAAATAATTCATCCAGATTTCAGTCTCGTTGAGCTTGTTTGAGGGCACAGGAAAAATGCACGAGCCACAGACAAAGATACAATTTCATGTGCTTTTAAAGTGCATATTCACAGTTAAAATTGACTTTGTGATTCTCCTTGCCTTTCTAATCTTTGCCTAAAGAAATAGGTTTGCAAATACATACAGTCTAACCAATCTCTCTGAATCTGAAAACCTATTCTAGGGAGAATTTTTTCCAGTTGCTTGGTCCTGTTACCCGGAATCATATCTCTTTTGGAGTACCCTATTATTTATGACAACAAGCATGATGATGATCAGCATAAACCATAGAACCAATAGAAATGCCTCTTACCAAATGTATGCTCAATGTATCCTCGGGCATTAAAGAAGTCAAGTGGATCAAGGAGTAGCTCCTACTCTGCAGACATCTGGTAAAAGCCCAGATTGTTACTGAATGTCCCCCAGCAATGAAGTTGTGCTACAGATAAATAACTTGTACTGTGAAAACATCTGTTAATTTTTATGTTCACTAGGGAATTCACACCACAAAAATGTTGCTCCATCATTTGCAGTTACCTGGATTTCTTTTTAATTAGGACTAGATGGTGCAAGTTGGATTTTAGCAAAATTGTTTTCAATTGACACAGTTGTAAAAAATATTAATTTAATTTTATTGATTGTGAGAACCAGTGTGAAATATCTGACTGTGTACTTGCTGATGACAGCCCACAGGGGTTTGTAACTCATTTGTCCCTTCCTTGTGCAGTTCTGCTTTGCTGGGTGAGCATTCTGTTTCTGCAGCATTAGGGATCTCTAGTGTGGCTGGATCAGGCTGCATTTGCAGGAGCAAATTCCCTGGCTCTCCTGCTGTTTTCATCTTTAAAGGAAAATGAGGGAGAAGATTGCAGTGTTACATAGATCAGTCAGGATATGGAAATTTTACAAAGAAATGGCTGTGTAGTGCCTGGGGCCTGGGCCTCAAGCCTCAAGGAACAGAGGACCCATGGGGTAATGCTCCCCTGTGCTCCCTATCCCAAAATTTATCATTCTTAGGCAGCTGTGCAGAACTTGCAGGCTCTGCACTGAGGCTTCTCCTAAGCTTCAGTGAGCAGCAAAAGATGAGTTTTGCTGCTTCTCTTTTGTATGAAATATCAATTCAGAACAGCTCAGTTTGGTGTCATCCCTGGTGCCCCTTGGGTACCCTTGGCTGTGCACCTGGGGCTCGTTGGAGCTGATGAGGAACCAAACCTGAGCTGTGAGGAGCCAGCATGTCTCCTGCTGCCATTTCTGCTCAGTGCTGAAGGGAGCAAGGAGGCCATGGCTCTGCAGTGGGGCTACTCAGGATGGAAATAGCTCCTGCTTTCTGCTGGAGGCTGGGCTGTGTCTTGCAGAGGGTACAGGAATTGTAAAGCATCTGGAGGCAGCAGAAAAGTGAAGATTTGTGCTGCTGGATAGGGGGACCTTCTGTGAATGATAATGCATTTGTGAAAGATTTGAGGTTTTCAGTGGAGAACTGGTTTTTTTTTTTTTGTTTTGTTTCAAGTGGAAGCCAGCTTTCAGCTTATATAGATTTATCCACTTTGGGGTACAAAATCCTGCTTTCTGTTCTGTGCTATTTTTCTGATTGCCACAGGAGGCTTGATTTTTTTTCCCTGACAGCTAGCTAAAGGGCACGTTTATTTGACAACTCCTTCATCAGTGAAAAAGTAGAAAATACATTAATCAAAGGCCATGTGCAGCACAGTAGTACCAAGGAGCTTAATTTTACTTCAAAAAACAATAGAGGAAGCTTCTTACAGTGGTGTAGGGTTAATTGGGAAATGAAATTTCTCTGGTAAGTTCTAGCATGTGAACTGTGTATGGAGAGAACTGCTTTCCAGAAATAAATCAAGTGACAGGGGATGAGAGCGCAGATAGGAGGAGAGTGGGGAAACCCTACATGCAAAAGAAATATGAAGAGTTGGGGTGTTCTCAGATCACACAAGATTAGCTCTACCTGCTGGGAATAACAGCACTGTACTAATTAGCCTTGCATAGAATTTAAAATGATTTCTTTTGTAGCCTCATGTAGAGGCTTGGCTCAGGGTATTCAAACACAATTCAAAGGCAGTCCTTGCACTAAGGAATTCTTCAGGTAAGGAAAACCTGACTGGTATTTTTTGTGTGCCATTTGTTACTGGTCTTTGTGAGAGTTTCCATGGTCTCAGTGGGATATTGTGTGAATGTAGAGTGAGATGTGGGTTTGAGGGGACAGCAGTCCTCAAGTGAGCAAAGCACCTCTGTGCTGCTGTAGTGAAACAGGTGAATGGCTCCTGGAAGCCATAAGGTTGTGAGTATGTCTGAGTGCAGGCACGTGGCTCAGGCTGCTGTGAAACAGCAAAGGCAGCAGAGGAGAGAAGGGCAGAGAGCAGAGGACTGAGAACTCGTGTTCACTGGCTCTGGACACAGCCCTGAGTACCAGGGATGAACTCACAGCTCCTCTGAGAGTTTTGAACTTCTGTTACTGCCTTCAGCTGAGACCAGGTTTCCCAAGTCTCTGTTTCCAGTTTATAGCCCTCTATTACAATCCTGAGCAACTGAAAAGGTTTGGGCTTCTGCAGATGAATCCTTTTCAGACATTAAGTTTCCTTGACAGTTTTAAATGTCAATCTGTTCTTAGTTGATGGATTAATGAAGCTTATTATAGGCTATGTTAATTTAGTCTGTATATGTAGATCTGTATTTATAAGCAGCATGGAAACATGTTTTAACAGTTTTACAGAATGACAGGTAAAACACTTGTCAGTGTTTCAGCTGTCGATGAGAGGAGTTGAAGATTTGTCCACAAATTCTTTCCTGGGCAGACAGAGCCTCTCTGCTTTGTTAGGGGATTTAGAAAGACCTTTCCTTGTGGACAGAGGAAGGAAAAAAAGGTAAATTGTCAACACATCCAGTGGGCATTCTATGTGTACTGTTGACAAGTGCCACCTAGCATGAAACCAGTCTGATCTGATTCCCACTCAAATGCAGTATTTGAGGTTTTATTCATTCTTGTCTGCACTTGAGGCTGACATTACTAAAAGAAACTGCTTTAGTGTTTAAAAAATCCAAACAACCCACAGACCAATCCCCAGACTTTAATTACATAGAATGCTAGAAATGAACCTTGAGAGAGAAAAATCCATGCCAGCTGGGGGGAAAAAAAGGCGAAATGATAAATCCTTTAGTGACGTGAATAAGGACATTTTTAAAAACTGGACTCCTTTGTCAGGTTTATTTTTATACCAGGAAGAAAATGTGCCTTTTAGAGTTGGGCTGGAACTGGTCAGTGTAAATGGTATTTCTGTCATTCACAAGAAAGCAAACTAAACAGAGAAAATGAGTTTGTAATTTCTGAAAGATAAAGAGGAACAATCCCTTTTAATACTTAATTAGATTAAGTGGAGTCTTCACAGTTTGGAATACTTATTTGCAATGTGCATGAGGTGAAAACTGTGTATTAATTCATATCTCTATATTTGCTTTGTGTAGTTGTCTTATAAAAACTTGGTTGCAAATAAATATATACTAATTTTGGAAAATAAAAAGTCTGGCAGGCAGATAAAATGAGTGCTGGGCCCCTCTTATTTGCACATTATTGGAAATAGTGAAGTTTCTCATTGTTAGGTGAGTGCAATAAAGAGCTGAGCATCTATTGCTTATGGGAGACACAGAGAAGAATCCAGATTTCGCTCCTGTGACTTTGAGATAATGGGGAAGAAATGCAGAAATGTTTGTTTAACTTTGAACACATGAAGAGAACAAATCCGAGAAATGCAACGCAGGTGGAGTGTGGTTTTTTTTTCCCAAAGTCACATTGACAATGACATTCTTCTTTCTTGATGGAAATTAAAGGCAAAATGTTTTTCCTAAGTCTGTTTTGTATGGGATAGGCAGCTGAAATCCTTGTCCCACTTTGTGTGTGACAGTGCTAAGGAATGATTCCTCTTGGTGTAACACTGAGCAGCTTATACCAGCAAGGCACATGGTTACATTTTAAAGTCACATCCTCTGCTCCACTTGAGATTCCAGAATTGTTTTTTTCCTGCTGCTCTGGGAATCTGTGTTAGAGTTTTAAATACACATAGTGTCTTTAAAGAAGAAACCCAGTAAGGGTTGTTTGGTTTGTTTAGATGCTGCCCTGCACATTGGAAGTGAAGTTATTGAAGTCAGTATTTTACTGTCCTCCTAGCCTGTTATAAAATTGTAGTAATTGTGGCTGGGTTGAAGGGATTGTTTGCCTTTAATAAAAAGCTTGGATTATTTCTGTAACTTTGGCTTCACATTAGGGTGGCATCTCTGTGTTAAACACCTATGACTTGCCCTTATGACATAGAAAAGAGCAATGGGGGAAACGGTACATTTAAAGTGCTGTAGGATTAAGTGTTTGTGGCCTCTGTTTGTGACAGGGTGGCAGAGAGTGACACCAGATCTGCAGGGTTGTATAAGGCTCTGAACTGTGTTTTGTACTTTTGTCAAGGACAGGTGGGGAAAGAGGAGAGCACAGGCTGTGCTGAGGCAGAAATGACACCCTATCCAGCACCTCTGGAGGGAATCCTGTGACTGGCACACACCCATAGGTGTGGTTATGTACCAGGGATACATAAGAAGTCCTTGGCAGGTCAGAGGCAGGGGGAGCAATCTCAGATGCAGCAGTTCCCCTGTTCAGCTCTGCTCTTTCAGATATGATCATCAGCTCAAAGCAGGGATCAGATCTGCTGCCTTGCACCCTCTTTAATGAGGTTTCCAGTGTGCCTTACTTTTGGTGTCAGGGCTGATGATAGGATCTCATTGTGGGTTGTGTCTCTGTTGCCTTCACCAATTATGGATTATGACACCCCCCATTCCTACTGAGACTGAACTCTTCTAACTTTGTAATGCTTAATTTATCTGATAGGATGTAGTTAGTTTTGATGTTTCTTTTTATGACAGTTCCTTTCATAAGGAAGCAGAGTGCTCCAGTGCTAATGATGCATCACTGTGTGTACAAGGTAGCAGTAGAGCAGCATGCTAAATGCAAACCTTCAGAAAACACATATTTGTGGCAATTTAAACTTGGTATTCACAACCCAACAGTATGGAAATGACCCTGGGGTTGTGTAATGCAACACCACAGAGTGCACCACAAAACACAGGCAGTCTGAGAGGTGAGCAGCTGAGCTGGAAATCTAACTGCTGAATTCAAGCTGCCAAATCAGCTTAGTGGGGGGAGATGTAAACCATTTTCCACAGATTGAAATGAATTGCTGTGGGTTGTGATGTCCCTGACCTTTAAATATTTTTGTCAGTAGAGCATAACCTGTTCTCATGAGAAGAAAATCCCCATCACAAAAGGACACCTTACATTATTCAATTCTTTGGTGTGTGTGGATAAGTAATTTTATTTGGAAAAGTTGGTATGATTTCATCACAAGGATGCCCTCTGCTTTAATTTAATCTCCCTGACCTAAGTTCAAATCTATCACACATTGTATCAACTGCAAATAATTCCTTTGTAAAGATTGTCAGAAGTGAAATAAGGTTAAGTCAAAACCCTGCAGCTCTGCAGAATGCTTGACTAGTGCATATGAAGGGGTGATTGGCAATTGCTGGCCCAAGGGTCAGTTTTAAATTGTCCTTGCAAGAGTTGTCATCCTCAATCAAAGCTTCAGCTCAAAGACAAGGAAATTAGAGAAATGCCTGTATGGCTTGATCTCAACTTGAAAATTCTCAACTAGAGTGTAAAAGTAGGAGGTGATAATTTAACAAATACTAGAAATGTAACTTTCCTCCTGAATGGTAATGACTAATACCACAAGCTACTTTCACACTGATTTTTATCTTCTAATTTAGCTTTAAGTCCTGGTTTCAGCTGGGATAGAGTTAATTTTATTTTTAGTAGCTGGTACTGTGACATGTTTTGAATTTAGTATGAGAATAATGTTGGTAACACACTGATGCTTTAGCTGTTGCTCAGTAGTGCTCACTCAGTCAAGGACGTGTGAGTGCTCTGCAGGGAGCCAGGAGAGAGCACAGCCAGGACAGCTGACCCAAACTGGCCAAACTATTTGCCACACCACAGAAAGTACTAGGAATTTAGGTGATAAGTTGGTTTTCAAAGCATAGCAGAGGATAAACAACCAAGTCTGCCTACCCAGCAGTAGTACCTCAGCCTGGTTGGATGTCAGAGGAAAGCAGGTTCTTAGCTTGTACCTTTGAGAAGCCAAAATATTTATGAAGACAAAAGTCAGTGATCTCTGAGCCTGTAGTGTCTTGCAAATGCCTTGTTTTTTGTTGTGTTGCTGGTGATTTTTTGGTTTTGTTTGTTTTTGGGCAATTTGCTGTTTGTCTGTTTTGGTTTTGGATGAGAATAATTCTGTGCTTTTATTTTGGAATGTAAATTTTATTTTGAAGAAGAATTTTGAAACTCATGGGTTAAAATAAGGTGTCTTTATGTAACAAATGTACAGCCAATGTGGAGGTGTTATGTGCTCCAAGGGGAAGTATCAACTGGCATTCTGCAAAGACTCACAACTGATGAGTTTGCATTTAAAGACAGCTTCTTCCTGGCTTTTAGTCAAAGGTCAATATTAAAAGATCTAAATCCTGCCTGTATTGGGAAGGGGGAACTACTTCAGCATAACATCACAGTTGTCCTGGTGCTGCCTTTCTATAGTCACCTCCTCTCTTGCCTTTTTGTGCTAGAATTAATCTCCCACCTTGTCTCTAGAAGAGCAGGGAAAGACAGCAGCCACAATGAGTTATCAGTTATCAGCAGCCACTAACACAAAACAACAAACAAACAAACCCCCATTTACAGAGCTCAGTTTCACTAATGTAATAGTTGTGGAAACTTGACTCTTAAAGAAAGGGGAAAATAAGGGATAGGAAATAATAAGAAGGACTACATTTCTCTCTCTTTCTGTTTTTGAATAATAGTACAGGAAATCAAGTACTGTATTCTTTACCATATTCTTTCTGCATATATGTAAATCATTGGAAATGTCTTGTGCAGTATATCCAGCTGCTTTTATGAGCTTCCCTTCAATGTCTCTTTCAAAGTTAAATCTAATTTGACACCTTTCTCTGTGGCCATAAATTTAGTTTGTAAGAGAGTCTAGAAGCCTTTGATACTGATATTGTGTTTCTGCAATTACTGCCCATGGTCCTGAGGCCATTCTAAAATAAAAAGGGCTGCATACTTTGCTTTTAAGTCAATCCCTTAGGGGCTCAATCAGTTGGATTTCTGAAACCTGTGCTTGGCAGTGAAGCTGATTAAATTCTGCCTGTATCAAGGCTGTGCACACAAGGTTCAAAACCTAGGTGCAATGTCATGTTCTCATAGTGAAGTTTATGATAGCAAATTTTGATCTTTCAGAATCCAGGTTTAAAAAAACCCAAAATAGGTCTTTCAACAGTATGAGAAGATATGTGTGGAGCTGGGCAATAAGTTATGTTAAAAAAATATAGACCCAGAGGTATGAGGTACAGACCTTTAGGTCACATCAAGTTACTTCTTTAAGCATGTTTTTGTACAGAACAGAGATTGCATGTAAGAAAATGGTCCAGGCAGCAAGGGGACCTCAAGTTGAAGCAGATGTAGAGACTATTTGCAAATTATTGTATACAGTCTGATGTACATTTCTGTTGCTTTTTTTACAGCACAAGAAAATGCAGTAAATTACCCCAGAGTTAATTCCTTGTAATTAGAACACAGGAAAAGTATTGCTGACTGTCCTGTGGGTTACCAATAGCCAATGCTTAGAATACAATGTTGATCCAGTTTTCAAGAGGAATGATAGAAAAACCTGCAGACCTTTCTTATCAATTCAGCATAAGTTTCCAGCACTGTCATGATCTTTCTCACTGTGAGATTATCTGCATTAGCTTTTATATGACATTTTCAGACTTGTCTAATATCCTCCATTCCCAGTACCACAGACTCACATGCTCCACCCTCCTGTTATATCAGAATGTCTAGAAGTGGCCTAGATTACTGTTATTATTTTGGATTAGGAAAAAACCATGCTGTTTTTCTCCCAATTGCTCTCATAAATTATTACAGTCAAGTAATAGGAAGCAATGTATCCTTGGAAATGAAAGAGACGGAACTGTTAAAAATAATCCACTCCTCAGTAATTGTGGTGTACATCTCCAAGCCTTGCAGCCAGGGCCTTGAGCCAAGCAAGAATAAGAGGTGGGTAAATGGGAAAGAAGAATTGAACCACTTTGCTAGTTAAGGTAATGTCTGTGGAAAATGATCAACCCAAACTAATTTACCTGAAAGGACTCCGTCCAACAGAGGCCTGCCTTAAGAAAGATTTTAATGATTCTCAGTAATTCTTGAGTCCTGAGAAAAGCTTAGTCCAGTGAGTGATCATTGAATTCAATAAATATCTTCTTGAGGAGTTGCTCAGTAGTGCAGTCATCTTATTTGCCCCAAAACAGACATACTGAATTAATACCCAAAGATCATCTTGAGTGAATTCCAAGCAGCTCTGAGCATGAAGGGCACTGAGCTATCTCGCCTGAGTAAATCCTTGCACTAGTGACTGCATATCTGTTTTTCATTAACTTTGTAACAGAAAACTTCTTGGCTGAGATATTTTCATCACTAAAGTGATTTTAAACATATATGAAGGGCTATCTATAAAAAAAATGGCATTCTTAAAGGTAATGGCATACCTGAAGATGGCTAGTTGAAAGCCTTTATTGCTGTCAGTGGAAAAGAAAAAATGCTTTTCAGTCATCAAAAGAGTGTAACCATTTCATATTCAGTATGAATGGAATCAATTGATATCTATTTCTTCACTTAGGTAATTGAAGAAAACATGCACAGGACAGGCTGTTAGAAAAGGCAGGGCAATTGCACATTATTGCTGTAGATGAATTGTCCTGAGTGACCAAAACCATGAATGTAGCTGTGCATTGCTAAAGAAGGAACTGCATCCCTTGCAATAGTTTCAATATTTAGGACTGCCCTCATGAAGGTTTATGCTTCTGTTTTTCTGCAATGTAAATGATGCCCAGATTTATCCAGAACCACTTGCAGTTTTTCAGCTCTGAGCCCTGTTACAGAAATTGTTGGCTACTTCTAAGCTTACAATTACTTTCTGTGCAATTAGTGAAACAGCCTTACTGGTGCCACAGTTGAGAATACCTGAAATAGCTCCTGGAATCCTGAAACTCACAGGAGAAAGAATTTTTCTCCACTAGAGGAATTTTTATTTTAGTAACTGTAGTTATTTGAATTATTTTCTTCTTAAGATTGTAAGCAAATACAATGTGATTTTTTTTTTTCTGGATGAAGGTGATGTAAATCCTAACTTAGCAGGGTAATACAAAACAAATGTAACCACATGACTGCATGCAGCTGATGAGAGAGATGCCCCTGATTTCCCTGAATTAATGTTAAAGATGGAATAAAGTACGAGGCATTATTCTAAGCATGAGAAAACGCATCAGTGAAATTATTTTATTATGGGAAAGTAGATCTGCATTTCATACTTCTGCTTTACAGAATAAAATGAAAAGGCGGTTCTTGTATAGCTGCGTATTTGCTTTCCAAACAAATGGGATCCCATTCAGTCTCAGTTCTCTTCTAATTCTCTCTCATGCAGATGCAGATTGACCTTTTGCTCCAAAATTTAAAATCAAAATGCAACTCCTCTCTGTGGACACAGATGGATCCAGAATGGATGATAAGGTACTTGGAAATAATAGCATTATTTACATACAATTGTATGTAAGAGGTATAAGGTCAAAGCTGCATCCAAATTCACTTTCTGGTTCGGGGCAAGGTTGTACTTTTTCAGACATCTGACAAATACAGCATTGGAACTTGATTTTTCATGTTCCTTCATTTTTTTTTCATTCCTCAATGTAAAAATATTTTGAAACATAAATAACTAAAAATACAGCAAGCAGTTTTTCATTGAAGCACAATGTGTCTGGGTTTCTAATGGTAGGCAACAAGCAGCCATGCTCACAAAGTGCTGCATGAAGGTCTTTCAGTGGGTGTCTACAATACATCCAAGCCCCCCTAATTCCTTAATGACTAGATTCCAAGTAATGACTCACAGTGATGTCAGGGCTAAACATACAAAAAGGTTCTCAGGTATGTGAGGGATTTAGAGTCTCTTTTTCATGTTTTTTACAGCCTGACAATTGCTTATACCACTTTCATGACCTCGTGTGTTGGTTTGGATACAGCACTGCATGACCATTACCACAACTATAGCACACAGTTTTAGGGATTTGACTGATTTTATATTTATACAGTCTTGAAATATGAAGTCTCATATTCCACTCTAAACCTGGAAATTCTGTTCTTTCAATTCTGTGATCTCTGGATGTATAAATGAAAAGATATCTGCCCCTGAGCTGATTAATGTCTTTCCATCTGTTTTCTTTTTCCTGTAAGAATGCACTGAGTATTCTCTGCATCATTTTAGTTTCATTTTTATTAAAGCAGGAGTGAATAAATACTCTTTGCTAACATAAATCTGAACCTTACCCTTCTCCATTTCCTTATATAAGTAATATTTCATATGCCTTATATCCCTTCTACCACTAGCCCTGGACAGTATGGACAGATGAGCATGGTGGATGGTCATCATTATTTCTCTCTGGCTTTGCTGCCAAGCGTTGGAGGAATGTGTAGGATGTCTCAGCAATGATGTAGCAGATAGTGAGCCAGGGAATATAACAGACCTGCAACCAGCTACTACTGAATGGATGTGGGAGGAACCTTTAATCCTGTGAAAAGTGGCTGAACTTTTTTATTTTGTGGGGTGTTTCTTCTCCCTCCCACATACTTCTCTCCCTTTCATTCGTGTAACAAATGTTGAAGCTTTATGGTGTATGTATGAATTTTTGGGGAGGTTTTTGTGTTGTAAACACATTTGCTAATCTTTAACTAGTTGTATTTAATGGCTTTAGGCTGTAGGATTTTGCTGCTATGTCCTCTATGCCACTTATTTTGATGCTCTTTTCCTCAGTGTTTAATGGTTATTTATGAGTTGATGGTCTGACCAGTCCAACAAGTGAGAAGTTGTTCAGCCTTGTCCTCAGCTACTCCCAGGATTCATGTTCTGCTTTTTCTCTCATTTTGGCTTAAAAATAGTTAAGTGTGGATTACACATCTAAACTCATGAGGGGAAAAAGGTATGAGAGAATATATTGCAAAATGAAATGTTTGCTGTAGGCATTATTTCAGGCGCCTATCAGGACTCCAGGACTGGAGACATGTTTTTAAGATATTTTATGAGCTCTTAAAAGAACAAAGTCCTTCCCACAAATATGTGCTTCTTTTCAAAGATGTCTTCGCTTTAAGTTTGTTTGCTTGGTTGTTTGTTTGGTTTTTGTTTGGTTGGTTTTTCTGGTGTTTACTGTATTGTTCAGAATTCTGTTTATAAAATTAATCCTTAAAACAGCACATTTGTATAAGTGCCACATGAAAAAATTCACACTGAATTTGTTTCAGTATGTTTTGTTCCAGTTGATTACCAAGTTATTTTCTGGATCATCTGCTTAGAGTGAAGGTGTTAGAAATGTACTTTTGCAGAAATACTATTTTGGGTTGTAGAGCAATGCAGATTTTGATTTGGTGTAACAGTAGTGTCTCATTTACAGAGTGTGACTAGCATTTAAGATCTTCTAAGCAGAGTAAAACCTTAGATTAATCCTTCTAAGCAATCCTGTGAGAACCACCCCTGTTTGCATTTTGCAGTAAAGCAGGATGAGAATTCCACACCCCTTGCCACAGGCAGGGAGTGAGTGGCGAAATGGGGATTACAGTTTGAAAGCTCCTGGCTCTCCAGCCTGTGCTCAACCCAGCAGACATCAGTGACTCTTCTAATCAAACCTCTGAAACTACAATATCTTACCATCTGTTGTGCAAATTTCCTTGGGGAACTTCAAGAGTCTCTTTTATATTTCAGGCTCTCTGAGAACTGCATTTAAAATAAAAAGATGGAAGTTAACAAAAAAAAAGGCATAGAAGTAATGCAATTGTTTTTAGGGATTGGTTTGGGTGTTGGAACTGGCTTATTTTGAGGAAAACAAAAGGTCTTTCCTACAGAGCACTTCAAATTGAATGGTAGGCAAAAGGTTTCTTTTTCATGATGAAAACAGAAAAAACCCTGCTTAATTATTTCCATCTTCCAATCACCTCTGTCACACTCCTCTTGATTCAGTGACTTGCCAGAATTTAGCCATTGGCACAACATTTATTTTTAGACATGTCACTAGATTTCAAGCAAAGCTTACTGGTGCATACAAATTATTCATTTAAGCATTGATTTGAAAATAATAATAATAGCAATGTACAGTTCTTTAACAATTTGTCAGGAAATCATTCAATGCAGTCATTCTGGAAGCAATGATTGTAAGCAGTGTTTTATTGTTGACCATTCAGATTTGAATGACAGCAGACAATGCAAGGCACAAATAAAGAAAAGCAGGAATTGAAGTGCTTGTTCTGCCCTGGCATGCAGAGGTTCCTCAAACAGCAGCTGCCTGCAGCAGCCAGAGCCCTGAGCTGGATGTTGGGAAGCACTTGCTCCATCCCCAGTGCTGCTCTGCAGCACTCTTGTCTCACAGCCAGTCTGCACAGAGGGAGCAGATCGTGCTGGGGTTAGGAGGAGGGCATTTTTTACCCCTCATTGCTCATTAGCAGGAGGCAGGTGATCTCACTTCTCTCTTGAGCTGTAGCCTGTAAGATGCTAATACTTCAAAGATGCCCAGGTGCTTTAATATCTTTTACTATGCAGCATCAAATATCAGTGTGCATTTGATTAACTCTTCATAGCTTTAACACTGACCAGTGCACCTGTGTGTTGTGATGCTTCAACACCTCTGCAATGGTGATGTCTTCACATTTTTCTTGAAGTTCTGCCTCCATGCCTGGTTTTAAGTAACTTCTCTCCGGCTCCTCACTTTACTGAGGTCTGTCATTCATCATTTCTGCTGTAGGAAGCCAATACTCCATGTTTCTAACTAAGACAAAACTGAGCAAAATTGTTTCCCAGGGACTGTCATCTGCCTTGGCTAGAAACCTTGTGCTCAGTCTGTGCAAAATGTGGGATGAGAGGGACTTGGTCTGTGTTTGGAGCTCAAATGCCTTCTGCTTTACACCTGCAGATTTGTACCTATAGGAGGCACTTACAACTCTGTGCTGCAAGAATTTGTTAGTCTTTTCCATATCTGTGGGGAAAAATCTTCTCTGGATGTAGTTGACACCTAAATATCACCCAGTCTTTGGTGACTATCAGAGAGTGACTGTTTGCATATTGTTTGTGCAATGTGCTACATAATAAACAAAAATATTTATTAATATTTGATAGAAGCCACAAGGCAGGGCAGATGGATTTTTTAAGGGGATGGTCTGTACATATGTGCTCCTGTTACTGCTGTCAGTAACATATTTATGCCACTTACTAGTTGGCCTCTGATAAAATAGCTACTGACTAGCCTTCATCCAGGTTTTTGTCCAGAGTGTTGTTTTTGGTCAAAGGTAAAAAGCAAACCACTTTCTTAGCCAACCAAAATATTTTGGAAGGCTGTCTAGTGACTCCACTGGAACACAGACCTCTAAATCAAGGCTCTTCCTTGCAATATTATAATAAGGAAAAAATAAATTTAAAAAAAGGGGAGAGACATGACTCCCTTTCTCTTAAAAATTAATGATCTGTGAATTCTGTGATAAAAGCTCTAACCTAATTAGGAGAAGAATCAACTAAGAGATGTGCTAGAACAGCTTAAATGTAAGAGGGACTTTCTGCAAAAGGGGTGAGATGCCAGAAATTTGTGCCTGGCCCTCAAAAGGAAAGTCCAAGAGTTGTCATTCTTATGTGTAACTGGCCTATAAGCAGACTGTGCCCAGACAACCCCCAGTGTAGTATTGAGATGCTCTGAGTTTTGTTAATTTGTTTTCAAATGTGGCTATCAGTTCTGACAGAGAGCTGTAGCTTCCATCTGCCTCTCACTGCTGTTTCCTTTGGTCAGACCTGCTGGGTGTCCAAGGGTGCTCTGGCAGATTGCAGCTGACCTGAGGGGTTGGTGTGCACAAAAAGAGGTGGTGAACTTTGTTCATCCCTGTGCCTTATGTGAGCACACATTGGGAGGAAATAGTTTTGCTGTAAATACCAGAATCTCATCTTCTGGGATGGGGGAGTGAGAAGGGGAGAGGGGAGCAGGGTGAAAGGCAAGATAGAGGAAGGAGAGCATGTTATAGAAGAGCATTTCTCTTTGGGATGGTCTGTGTGGGCTCTACCTTTAGGAAATCATGCTCTCTCCTGACTAAAGGAAAGTGCCTTAGAACAGGATTTCAAAACCAAAGCTGAAATTTTAATATTATTGTGTAGGAGTTTGGGCTCCCATGACAATATGTGCCTGACAGTAATATTCAAGTCCCTTAGAAATGGTACAAGTGCAGCTGAGAGGTGGAACAGCTCTGCCACACTAGGTGCCATTGTTTCTCAAATGTTAGCCTACAGGAGAGTACAGGAATGCTGGTATAGCAAGTATTTCAGCAAATCACATTAGTAATGAAAATATTTTCACTTATTCATAGTTAAGAGATAGGACTTAGCACCAGCTCTCTGGTTCCTCAGTTAGTAGTGGCTTCACTGTGCTCTTAAAGGGCTGCCAGTAATTCTCACTGCCTTTTATCAAGTTAGGATAGAGGGGAAAGTTTCTTGTTTCTATAGAGAGGCAAAGCAAAAGCTTCTGACTTAAATTTCTTTATAAAATTATGATACAAGTTTTGTTTTGCTTCATAGCTTTGTGTTGGAGAAATTTCAACAAATCCATTGTGAGGATTTAAACAGGAGAAAACTCTGCAGAAAAACTTGTGGAGAACCTTATTAGACATGTTATTTGGTAACCATTCTTATCATACTGAAAGACCTGGAGGGAAGCAAATATACATAATGCATTGGGTTATTTGCATTTACTGACAAATGCTGCCTAATACAGTTTTTAAAGAAAGAACTCAAATGTAATGTTAAACAACATTAAAAAAACATCATCGAGGTTGCAAAATTAGGCAATCAAACATAAAGTTGTCAGTGCAACCCTGATTCAGACCCTTGTATACATCATGATATAGTCTTTAATTACAAGATCATATACTATTTTTTAATTCTTGCCTCATTCAGTGAGCAGGATGAATAGCACTCACTAAATGAGCAGCTATTCACTATTATGTTTTCTCCATTGTTCAGTGTGTGGTCCCATGCTTTATTTATGGCACACTATTGAAACTCTGCTCTGAAAAGAAAATCTAAATCTCCTCACAGGCTTTTTAACAGCAGTCACCACTGCAGTGTCTGGGAGCTTCACAAGGCTAATGATGACTTTATCTTCACAACAAGCCTGGGAGATGAAGTAGTGACAGCAACTCAGGGAAGCTGAAGCTAAAGAGAAAAGGTCAAAAGTCTTTTGCCAGCTTGTGGAGTTCAGTTCAAGATCTGTAACATCTGATATTGCAGTGGCAGCATTGCACTGGATCTGTTTGAGAGCAGTTTCTGCAAACTGAATTCCTATGTCTGTGTCCCTGCCAGTCTCTCAGCCTGGTAGCACCATTCAATTGCCTTTCTTTTCCTCTTCTCCTGGGTCTAATTTATTATGGGCTTCTCCACTACTCTCTCAGGTGAGGTTCAATGCTGGCTCAGGTGTCATAGCTCTGTAGAGCTGTGTGTGAGGATTATGTGTAGGAAAAGATGGAGCACACGTGGTGAGAATGAGATCATGCAGTATTTTAAAGACTAAAATCTGGGGCTTTTGTTGAATGTGATCCATTTATAGTTCTTCAAAACTAAGTCTGGCCAACTTGGATCATCTCTTATGAGGATAATGTAGGAAAGATCTGGCCCTATTGTATGCCTACTGAATTCCACAATTGTCATCTCTGTGGCTTTGAAAAAAAATTAAGAAATTGATGGCAGTGTGCTGATGTTGTGATTAGGAGAATTGAGCATGCAACTCATTTCTATCCTATTTTTCGTAGCCTTTTTGAGTTTTTCTCTATTTAAGTGAAGTATCCCAACTTTATTCTAATAAATATTTGACTTCAGATTATTTTAGGAGACCTCATAGTAGAGAAAATTATCTTGACAGACTTCAGAACTCTGATGGAGAGTCACAGAAAAAAATCTGCATGAGCTTTCTTTACTGTGAAGATTATTTATTTTGGCTGAAGTTTGTATGTAATTAAAATCAGATAAAAGATAAGGCCTGTTATAAATATATTCAGTATTGTGTACATTGTCTAACACTATGAGGAAAGGGAAAACAGGCTCTTATAATGGGAAGACAAGGAAACTTACTAATGCACAGAATCACCAACCTTAGCAATACCAGATTTTCAACCACCATAAATGACAATGAGTGTGTGGACTCAAACATGGCATGTTGATACTGCAGATGACAGTCTTGCTAACATATTTTCAAATGTTTGTCAAACATGTAATGCAGAAAAAAAAGTTGCAATGCCATCTGTATAGTGTCCCATTCTGGACACTATTGAAGTAATCAGCACTTTGACAGGGTTCTCCTGCATGTGTCAAAGATATGAAAAAATAGAATGTGTCACATTTTTCCACAGCTGCTAACAAAAGTATTTATGTACATTCTCCTCTTCAGTGTAAATGACCAGTTTGGCTCTCCCAAGTTGCTCTTTTACTTTACTGTGGGTAATTTGCAGGGTCAGGTTGGTGAATTTTTTTAGCATTGCTGAGTGGTTAGTGATAAGAGATCCGTAGATTTTCCTGTTGTAAGATACTGTATCATGCTTTTGTGCAGCAGTCCCCTTCATGACTTTTCTCCATTATCTGAAATCGAGTGCAAACCCATGTAAAAAGGCTTCATAATTTCTGTTTTGGTGAAAAAAAAAAAGATTCATCAGCTCAGTGGTCCTCCTCGCTATTCTCTCCACAAGCAATCCATTTCTGTGCAGGGCTGCCATCCTGAGAAGGATAAAGACAGGTGAAGTGAGTAAGAGGAGGATTTCTCTAGTGAGTTTGGTTTGTGGCTGAATTGATGTATTCTGAAGATGTAGGTGTAAGTTGTCTACAGACATTCTGCTGATACCTGGAAGCATAATGGAGTTCACAATATTGCATCCTTGAAATCAAGGACTCCTGCTTTGGCTGTCTCATTCCAGCCTTTTTGAAATACTGTGAAAAGTTATCATAGCTGTAGCACAGAAATTTGCTCTCTCTGAACAACATTCTGATTGTTTTATTATATGAAAAGATAGGCTGGCAAAGATCAGCTTTCTCCCCTATCATGCATAAAGCTGAAACCACTGCTGAGCTGTATTTATGGATTCTCCAGTGTTACCAAATTCTTCTGTTGTGATGATTGTACAAAGAAGCCTGGGGGTGACAGAGTGAGTTGAACTAACACAAGGAGGGCCAGATTCCTCATTGACTGAGGTCTGTGAATTTTTGAAATTGTTTTTTGTCTGTTTGAAACAAGTTTTATAATGGTAATCATCACACAAAAGCAGTTACACAGCTTAGGCAAAAGTGGTGACAAAGCCCTTAAAAAGTGGTGTGCTGGTTAAAAAAATCAGCCTGATTTAAGCCTTGCAGCTTTATTATATATGCTTCATTAATTCCAGTTGCAGTTAACTAATGCAGCAGAAGCACTTAGGGTATTTTTGGTCCTGGCTCACAGGTTTGTGTGTATGTTTATGTCTTTGTGGTGGCTCTGCTGACCTCCTGTGCTTGTCTAGCCATGAGCTTTGAGAAGTCCATCAAGGAGTTCTCTTTTTGAAGCCAGCAATAACCAAGCAACTTGGGCAGGGGGTCCCTTAAACTCCCCTTCTCCATCTGCTGGCATATTGCACACAGTTTAACTTGCACATTATAGAAGCTTCTGTTATAGCAGGCAGTAAAAAGTCATAATAATCTGCCAGATGTAATGTGCTGTTCCAGCCTGCAGGTCCTGGTGGGCTGTGGCATGGGGGGCTGCCTGTCATGCTTTGCACAGGCAAAGCTGCTGCATCTTGCCAGGAACTTCCAGGCTGGATGTGTGACATTAGAAGCCTGTTAGTAGAACAAGCCTTGTGTGTGCTGCTGGCTATAGAGAGCAATGAAGTTTTTGTAGTAAAATAAATGACTATCAAGAAATCCTTTTTTCAGACAGTAGTCTGACTTCTCTGTGATGTGTACTCTGGCTGCTTTGCCAAGTGTTTTTGCATTTACTCAGTGTCTGTTTGGAGAACTGGGAAAAAAAATTAGTGGCAAACTCATTCTGGTATTTGGATCAGAGCTTTGGGCTGTCTACTCTCTCTGGACCCTGCATTTAGAAGCAGAGAAATTCTCTTGCTGTGGTGCTTGTCCAGTGGAGAAACTAGATGGTCCTTCTTACACTGGCCTGCTCCTGGTACTGACTATTTTTTCCTCATAGCCTCTGTCAACAGGATGGTCAGCCTTAAGTGTCCAGTACCTTAGATGTGGGACATTTGTCATGGTATCTTCAGACACTTTGAGATAAGGCCCTTTTGGCCCACTCATACTTTTCCCAAGTCTTGTCCCATAATTCTCACAGGCATTTTCTAGTTTCCCTAACTTGCGTTTCTCCTTCAGGAAGAAAAAATGTCCAACTGTCCCTTATCTGCTACTAAGTACCTTTGTAAAAGCTACTCCTTTTCTCACTCAGATGGGGGAATTTTGGTAGCACTTTGATTTTTAACACCTCTCTCTGAGGGATTCTCATCTAGCCACAAATGTAAAGCACCTCTTGCACTCAGATTAAATTTAGTCAGTGCTGCTACAGTCAAGAAATTTGCAGCAGGCAAGGAAGGGTCTTTGATAGAAGTAATCTTCAAAGTTAGGTGGCCAGGAAAGAGATAATAGAGAGGAGCTGCTGCCCTCAAAGTATCACTGCCTGGCCCATGAGCAATAAAATCAGAAACCTCTGGGTTGTGCAAGACTAACAGCAGCACTGGCAATATTAATGGCTGTGCTAGCAGCAGAGAAGGCTGGTGTGCTGTGACTCAGTAGGACTTTGTCTCCTGAAATGCAGTGATGAACCTTCACTGAGTGAGAGACAGCTTTCTGCCATGGCTCTGCAGCAAAACCTCTCTGCACCCTCCTTTAGCAGCGGGGGTGGCAGGGGAGGTGCTGGCAGCACTGGAGCAGAGCTGAGATGCAGCTTTGCCTTCTCAAAACCTTCTCAGCAACTGCTCAATTTCTGGCTGTAGCCTCAGCTCTTCTGCTTATATCATTTCTTTTGGGGTTCCCCAGAGTCTAAAAATGTGTGCAAGTCACCTTCAAACAGCAAGGAAAGGTGAAAAGTGTTTAAAGTGTGTGTGTGTGTGGTGTTTCAGAACCTTCTTCACAGGTTTATTTTTTATTCAGAAGGTGGCTCCAAATAGTCTCCTTAAAAGATAATCAGACTTTTTTTCGCTATCAGACTTTTTTTTTTTGAGTTTAAGGTTTATGAGAAGAGAAAACTTCTGCAGGAACCGCACTGGGACAGGTTTTCATGTGTCTTGAAATATCTTCTCTTATTAGCTGTCAAGTTTCTCCTGCTGGGATCATACCAGGTTAATTTTAAAGCACTCTTTCTTTTTTTTTTTTTTCCCTACAAATGTAATTGAGAACCCTTAATAGGAGATTAGCAAAAGAGGTTGCTGCTGTTTTACTCCAAACACTTGGGCAACAAGATGGAGAAAAATTAGTTTTTTATATCTACTGGGTGGCTGGTACTTAGGACAGCAGTCTCTGAGCTCAGAGTGCATCCAGCTTCATTTATGTGAGATAAAATTTATTTGCCTGCTAATTTCTTTTGTGGAGGAAAAAGATGCAGAAGGAAGATGATATATTTGAGAGGCAGATAATGGCACAGAGTGTTATTGTGGTGAGAGGTGAAGGTATGTGATTGTCAGGGGCACATGTGAACCATGCCTGGAGTCTGCCACTTATGAGTTGGGGATTGTGGTTTCTGTAACATTTGGAGACCTGGCAGGGAGATATCTGAGCTCCCTTTCAAGCTGTGCACTTCAGGTTCCCTCTTCATGGAGACCAGGTGTCCTGCAGGTTCAGGTCCAGCTCAGTGGAGGAGCCACAGAGCTCAGGAGTGGTTGGCATCACTTGGTCTCTCCATAACTGGAAGGGTAGAGTATCAAGGAAGATTTGCTTTGTGTAATCTGCTCCTCAGAACAGATAACAGATATTTTCTGTGATTTTGTTCTGGGTCACTCACTGGTGATTGTTAGGAAGGATAATGCTGGGTCAGTCAATGTTCTGCTTTTCTTTTTCACAGCTATAACTTGATTGTGCTCATGGTAGTTACTGTATATCACTGGGTTTTTTCAGTGAGATATATAGAGTCATTTTTTTTTTGTTGGTCATTCGTGCTAAATCTGACAAAAATATTAGAAACAGAAGAACAGAGAAAACATACACTAAGTTAATTCAGATGAACATGTAAATCTTGGCATAAAAGGCATCACACCCTGTCCTAAGAGCGGAATTCTCAAGCTGCACTGGTGGGTGGAACAAGCTAATTACCAGAGGCAAAGATCATAATTCTGAGCAAATCTTTCAGATTCTGGTCAGTTATCACTTACTGTCTGCTTTTGGGGAAAAAGGTCTTGTTCTGCATAAATCAAAATCACTTCACCTTTGAAAATAATTAATGTTCACCCAGAGTGAGGCCAATACATCAGCTGTATTCAATGTAGGATTTGCTTTCAGGATTGTGCAGTTCATTGCTAACTGTTTGAGCATATCTTTCTGATTTTCACAGACAACTTTCTTTCTCCTTTTAGTACAAATGTATTATTATTACTTTCTCCAGAATCTTGGGAAATAAAAAATATTTTAAGCACTTTTAGGTAATGGTGTTTCCCACAGAATCACATTTTGAAGACATTGGAAGGACTTGGCTACATTTTATGCTTTGTTGCATCTCAGAGGCATGATTAGCATGTGATAAAAGTTCCCTTGTGAGCAATTTTTGTTCTCTATATACTGATCTCTTACCTCCTTCTTTATGATAAAGCTCTGAACATCCTTTACCACTGCCCCTTCTCAGTGTCAGCCTGCTCAGGGAACCAGCAGGCAGACACTGTTTTTAAGTGCTTGCTGTTTCTGGTAAAGCACTGCCAGCCTGGCAGACCAGGGTGATGGGCCTGCCTGGAAAACTGAAAAATGAGCACAGAGACTGAGTGCCAAAGGAAAAGAAACAGGAGTCCTTAAGGAAAATATGTTGCTGCAGGAAGATGAAATACCAGTGCACCTGTTCTCATCTGCTCTGCTCCATCTATGCCGTTGTGGAGCAAGGCATGTTCAGCTTAGCTCTGGACAAGGCTCAGGGATGCTCTGATTTGGTACAGCAAGACCCTCCAGACCAAGGCTGTTAATGGAAATTGAGCCCCAGCCAAGGTTTGTGCCAAGCAGATTCCTTGATGTCCAGTTAAACACACACGTTTAAAAAAGTTCTGAGTTGCTGTTTCTATTGCAAGGATTTATCCATCTAAACTTTTAGGTTGGAATGCCACTGCTAAGGAAAGGGTTGACCCTCTGTTTTTGGGGTCTGAGCCTTGCAGAGGCCTTACTGTCATCTTTTGATGAAGGGAGAGTGAGGATAAGATAAAGGATAAGTCTGGTTCTGCTTAAATATGTCAGACTGTCACTGGGGCTCCTTTCACTGTGTCAGATTGTGACCTGGCCTTAGGTGACACTGAAAAGCCTGAGCCCTTTTATGGGTTAAGCACTAATGGTATTATGAATGCTGACTACAAAGACCAGTATTACATTTGTATTGGGCTCAAATCTTATTTCCACTGAATGCTGTGCATTATCATGAAATAGTGGGTCATTTATCTTGTGAAAAGGAGCAACCACATGAAAAGTAAGGGGCAGTATCATATTTTGAAGGCATTTTCAGGAAATTTGATCACTGAATCACAGAATAATTTGGGAAAATACTTTTAAGATCAGCCATTAATCCAGCACTACCAAGTTCACCACTAAACCATGGCCCCAGGTGACACATCTACACTTCTTTAATGCCTCCAGGGATGGTGATTCCACCACTTCCCTGAGCACGCTGTTCCAAGGAAGAAAATTTTCCTAATATCCAATCTCTACTTCCCCTGATGGAACCCGAGGCCATTTCCTTTTGTCCTGCACTTGATACTCAAGGAAAGAGACCAACTTCCATCTTGCTACCACCTCCTTTCTGGTACTTGTGGAGAGTGATGAGTTCTCTTTGATGCCCATTAATAAATCATCTATTTTTATCTTACGTGTACCTTTGTATTCAACTGTAATAAATTTAAACTTACTATTTAAAGAGTAATTTAATATATTTGTCTTCACTTTTTTTGATAACAAAGTTCAGTGTAGGTACAACTGAAATTAATTATGATCAAAATTATTCCTTAAAAAATCAACAAATCAAAAGGTTTCACTATCTGTGTAGCAAGGAAAAGCTTTTCTTCCTGCACTTAACATAGACTAAGATAAATTATGTATCTTATGATTGAGAACTGGAGTTTGAAGGTGAAGCATGTGGCCATGTTTCAATATAAGCCTTAGGAGCACATTTCTGGCTCTGCATGATAATCCCCATGCAGATGATCCTTCTGTAATTGATGCAAACTGCAGCTTCTCAGGATTGCTTACAGTTTTTGAAAAGTCAACAGTTCCTGTTCTATTAGAAGAAGGTCACTGAATGATATTATGAAAGAAAATAAAAGTAACCACTATAATATAATCACAGACAAATTCTGTTCATATAGTCCTTCCTTGCAGTGTTTGTTCAAAAATAATTTCTATCACTCAGAGAAATCTGGGGCTTTTTATGCAGCAAAATATAGAAATAATAGGATAGTAAGATGAGGAAATAATCACTCTTAGGGGACATGCATTAATTCTTTATGCATTTAGGACTGATAAAATTATGTCCTCTAATTGTGAAATTATTTTTGTAAACTATGAAAGTTACTGAAAATGTTTCTCATCTTCCAAACTGATGATTTTTCTGTACCACAATTTACTACACCATCAAGAAAATGAACTGAGTAGTTTGAAGCAAGTGTGTATGCTGCTTTTGTGTTTATTTACTGTTAGAAGGCTGTCTCTGAAATATACTGCTGGAAGTACGTCCTGTAACTGATATTTTCAAAAGTTTAAATAATTTGATTTAGCTGCACTTTTATGCTTCAAATATTTCTAAAAGAGCTTTACTGTTTTTCAGCTGTTTAATGACAAATATGTACGAAAATCATATCAATGCTTCCAGGATTTGAAGTATTAAGAGCCACAAAGGGGTAAAAAGTTTACTTCTCAGCCAAGTCTATAATTGTTTTCTCATTTAAGAGTAACAGATGTATTGCTGGCAGTACACAAAGATTTTGTTTTACTGCAATCTATCATTTTTGTTCTCTGGTGGAGAAGGGGGTCTATTTAATTTGCTGTCTCAGTTAAGGGATCTGTATGAATAACTGCAGATGATAGTGTGATACACTTTGGCTGTTTCTGTAGCAACCACCTATGGGGTTTTGTCTGCATTTTCACATCTCTTTCCAAGAATTGCCTCTTTTTTTTTTTTTTCCTGCAACAGTTTTGTTCTCAGAAGCGTTGCTTGAATTATTTTTATGTTCTTCATTTGCATGCTGTCTTATAGGTGACAGTCCACCATGAAAAACCAAGAAATTGTTGTATAAATTACAGAAAGCACTATGGCAGTCATGGCAATCTTTAGTGATCCTTACACTTTCTGTAATGAGTGGAAAATTGATTTTTGTAATTCATCTTCTTTCTTTTGAAGATGGTAGGCTTATCTGATGAAATGTTGCTTTTGCAGCCACTGTAACAATTGTGATTTGTGCAGTGGTATAGCTTAAGCCAACTCCAAATATAAGTGAAATTTAAACTGAACTTTAAATTGTGATTGCAGTTTGCTTTGCATTGTTTATGTACACTGGGATAACACTTCCCAGATACTTTAGTGCTTGATAAATACTTGGTATCAGAACTTTATTTTCCAGTGACAAAAGTCAAAGAATTCAATATGGATTTTGATCTATTGTCTTCATACAGTTTAGGTTGTGGGGTTTGGTTTGTGTTTGTTTTCTTTGAAAAACATCCTAAGTGTCTGAATGTGTGTATGTGTGTGAGTGAGTGATTTTGCATAATTTCTGAAGCTGTAGTTTCATTCTATCAAAATTTTGAAATAGGCCTGAAGTCCCTCTCTGGATGGTGGTGAATAATCAGAACATGTGCTTCCCTCCCTCCCAGTTCTCTCCTGCTCTCAGAGTCTTCATCCTCAGGCAGGAGGCATGAGGATTTTTACAAGACAGCTGTGCTGTCAGATTTGGCTGACATTGTCTGGCTGGCAGACCCCCTCCAGCTGCTCTCTTACATCTCCCCCTGACCCACACCAGCAAGATGGGGACAAAATCAGATAAGAAATCTTGCAAGTTGAGATAAAGGCAGGTACATTGCTTATCAATTATTGCCACAGGCAAAACATACCAGACTTGGGGCAAATTAATTTAATTTATTGCCAGTCAAAACTAGAGTAGGATGGTAGAGGAAAAGACAAAAATCCTAGAGCACCTTCCCTCTCCAGTTTGTCTCAGGTTTGATCTCAGCCCCTCACTCCCAGCCTCTCTGCCCCTAGACCTGGGAGGCACAGGAGCAGTGCAATGGGAGCTTGTTGTCCTGCAGGGCTGGCTCTGCTGGGGCCTGGGACAGCTCCCCCTCTTCCTTGGTGCTGCAGGGCTTTTCTCACACTTTGTACCTCAATAACCAGTGGCATTTTGCCCTTTATTAAATACACTTTGCCTAAGGCATCACCACCGAGGGCACCCCCAGCTCTCCTCAGAGTGGCTCCTGCAGCCCCAGGGCCAGCAATGGAGCACGTGCAACCCAGGACAGTAGCTGATACTTGTATTTTTTAAACAAAACTTCCCCACTGATTTTCCCTCTGGTTGTACCCTGGAAGATGTCTTTGACTGACACAGTTAGCTCCCGTTTTCCAGTGCTCTTCCTTGGCACCAGGTCCTCCTCCACTCTTGTGGCAGAGGGTCAGACTGTTGCACAGGGTGTTAAGAAGCCTGTCTTGATTTTCTTCACAAGCTGTGAAACTAACAGGAGGTTTGCAAAAATACTTATGTACCCCCTTATATGCTAGAGATAATATGTAGTACTTTAATGGGCTAAGTCTCAAATGTGAAGAATCACCAGCCAGAAAGACAAGTGTGCAATTCAGTGCATCCTTTGGGTTGTGGGAAAGAAAGGACAATACTCAACACTGGTTTCCTTCAGTGGCTTCAAGAGTTTTAGCCTGCTATTATTTTTGAGTTGTTAATTGCTCTTCATATTCTTTATCTATAATTCTTTCCCAAAAACTTGTCTATGCATTTATAAAAGTGGAGATACACAGAAAGCACAGATTGCAGGCTTCAGAGTAGTGACAGCTTTCCACAAAGGGCAGGTATATTATATCATGCATTAGACATCTGGGGAATCTGAGGCTTGCAGATAAAATGAGAGAGCATGTATGTGGCTGGGGTAGGTACTATCCTGAACTAGACTTGATCTGCTTAGTGCTTTCATGTTAATGAAGTTAGGAGCTTTTTGGTATTCTCCTGTAATCTAGCAAAGCATCAATATTTTCAGTGACAAATGGGTGGTGATTACCTGGTGAAGATTGATTACAGGCTTTAAATTTGCTGGATTGAAGCTTGTGTTCATGTCCCCCCTCTAATAATCATTCAATTTACTCAAATCTACTCTAATTTTAGGCTTGCATTACCAGCGTTTCCACTTGCTGGTGACAGTTAAATCCTCATTGATATTGGTTAAGCATTTGGACAATGTGGTGCAAGAAGAATGATGGATGGCTTTAATTTGATATTCGTAGTCTGTCTTTGATGTTGCTCCTGCACCACTGAAAACTTGCTACAGAATTAAATTAACACTGCATCTGCTTTTGTGTTTGTATTCCAATAGCCAGGGGGCATGTAAGCCTGCATTAAGAAAATAAACAGAACATCTTTCCACTGTGGTATAGGGGGATGGGGGTGGATTTGGAACTCTTGATTAGAGTGACAATGCTGATAGCCAAGATCTCACTTTTTCTCTTTTAGCTGCATCAGTTTTATGTTTTGCTAAGATATAAGAATATTGTATTTGTGCAAATAGATACATTTATATTGGTGAAAAAAGGAAATAATCCTTTGAGGGAAATGTTTCCTTTTTGTGCAGAGGTTCCTAAAATTTCCCATATTACAAGAAAGAGATGAAATAAAAGGGGGGGGGGGGAATATACACATGTGATTACTTGTTCTTTACTTCATACTGGTTTTGTCTTTCATGTCAGCAACTTGAACTTCATCAGTCCTGAACTCTGAATTCTTAAATAACAACTTTATTGGTCTGAAAGAATGCATTAATTTTTCTTTCACATGACTGCAAGGGCTACATCCCTGTGTAAACAAACATGGCAGGATGTCTCCATCTCTTGTGGCCTTTTCACCCAGATGAGGGGACTGTTACCAAGTGCAGTGAGAAGTTCCAGTAACTTAGGAAAAAATGACCTGAACCTCTTAAAGATGGTGGTTTGTAATCACACCAGTCAGGAATGGCTGCTTAGTGATGATTACAGAACATGCTTTTTTATTTATTTTTTCTGACCCCATTCTGACTGGGATTGTGTTTGTTTTGACATAAGTGGTGATATGGGGGGATGCAGGTGAAGGGCAGTGGATAAGCCTGTGCTCCACAGGTAACAGCAGGAGGCATTTTTCTTCCTTTCATTTTCCTTCTGTCCTCTTCTGCTTGCTACATGAAGTTGCTTTTCTCTCTTCAGCATGGCAGCATTACTCCAGGAGTACAGAGACTTTCTCAGGCAAGGAAGCCATTTCTGGATTTTTTCTTGAGCTATCAGATAGCCAGTAAATATATCTAGCCTGTGTGTGATCTTGCTGGTGGAGTGATCTCATCTGGCCTGCTTGGTAAACTCTATGTCCTTAACAGAGGTCTCCTGAAAGGTGAAGTTCTTGAGGTAGTTACTGGTAACATAGCATTGTTTAACTCATAAACTTTCATGTGATCCTTTTGATACCCTTGGTAACTCCTTCATCACTCACCTCTCCCCTTTGCTAATGTCTAAACCCTGAGATACATAATATAAACCAAAAATATTTTCTCAAGGGTTTAATAGGAAACAGTTTTCACATCAAAATATCTTAATTAACCTCCTCATTTTTGTGAAATTTCTATCAGCTTGTAATTGTGAAAATGAAAATGTTTGCTGTGGTACTCACAGAAAAAAACAAATGTTTCCAGCCTCTGATGCTGAAACAGTTGAATTCTGGTTTTAAGCAAAGATAAGAGTAATAACAGAGGTGCATATTGGCTGTTTGTTGCTGTGGGAGAAAAATCAAACTCAATGTACAAATTGATACCTGATCTGCAATTGGCTCAGATCTGTGAGGTCCTTTCTTGTAACTTGAATGGGCTTTGGATCAAGCTCTGATGCACAAATTATAAATATTGTAGCTCAGACATTTTATGCAATGTGTGAGATAAGAAATCCTATTGAATTCAGTTCAGCCTTGCTCACCACAAGCACTCTGGGGAAGGCTCAGCTAACAGTGAGGTGCAGGGTGGGTTCTATAACAGAGGACAGGCTGCACAGCTGGGCTGTGCTCACCCTGTGCGTGGGGCAGTGGCTGTTGAGACGCACGGACACCGTGGGGTGAGAAAGCTGCTTGGGCAGAGGGACCCGTGAGCAGGGACACCGTGGGGGCAGGCAGCCAGGCCTGCTTGGTTTGGTTCAGTTTACAACTAAGAAAGGCCTGGCTTGTTGCAATTAATGATCTTTGGAGCAAGCAAGAAGGAGGTCTGTGTGTCTTTGTTCCCCATTGCTACAATTCAAGAAATGCACCAAGCTTGAGACAGTTCAATTTCCTACCAACATGTGGCCTTTTAAGATGCTCAAATAGTAACATACTCATTGACCTAAGTCCAGACTACTACACTCTGCAAAGGCCAAAAGATCTGGCAGGACCTATCAGCATTTTCACTAAACTGTTTGCTCAGTTTAAATGACTGGACTTCAATCCAGTCAATTGCCTCAATAGATCCATATCAGTACAGAAGAGAAAATCAGTTTTGCACTGTTGAGGTGAGAGTAGTATTTACAAGATTCAATAAGATCTTTCCAAAGTTTAACCTTTATTTTGGATGTTAAAATACATTGGGGTGACAGGGTGTGATGTTTGGGGTGGGTTTTGTTGCATACTTTGTCTATCACAGCCAATGGATGCCTATGGGTCTAGTTAAATGTATTCCTGTATCCCATAAAAGTTGGGTTTTTTTTTTTAATATTCAAGGTAGGCAAGTTATTGAAATACTTGTCACTTCATAGTTCATGTGCTCTCGCACTGGTAACATTACAGGGGTTAGACTCACTGGAGCTGTCCAAAATGTTGTGGGTTTTTTTTCTTTATTTCACTATATATCTGAGAAGGTTGTCTGTAGGAGGGAATCACTGAATCTCTCTTGAGTATCTGCATTGGAGGAATTTTACCTCCCCTCTTCTTGGCTCCTCTTTCCCCCCAGTGGAGCTGAGCTGTGGTGCGGAGTAAACCTGGAAGCAGCTGTGCAGCCTCTGTGAAAGTTAAATCCCTCTGACTTGGAGACCTAAGGATTTTGCAAGAAAATTGTACACACTTGGCATTCAAACAATTTAACTGTTCTTGCTGGTTTTAATCACTGTGAACCAAATAATCTTTATTCTAAACTTGATTTTCAAGTGACTTGGTTACAGGAAGGAAGCCATAAGGGAAAGTACATTTCATGGAAATACAGCTGTATGTTGAATAAAGCTCTTTTAATAAGACAGGATGAGTCCAGATAGATTTAGACACTCTGTATCTTTTGGTACATGAATTCCAAGGAAGAAGAAAAAAAAAGAATTTTTTTAGATAGTTTTGGAATTTGTACAGATGTTTTCTGAAGAAGTGTATGTTCCAGTATTTCCTCTGAAACCTTAGAATAGTACTAAACCCATTAAATACTTGCACTGCCTTTAGCTCTTTGTGGTATGCTAGCAATCACAATTCAATAGGTGCAATAGTGCATTTATATCATGGGTGAACAGCCCAAGTGCTGGGTGCTCTGGCACTGAACCAGCAGAGTTTTTGGGTATCTGCTTAAGTTCAGGAAAGATGGACTTGAGTTTTTTTTAAATGAAATCTACTTCCATGGTGCAATTTTGGAGCTGGTTTGAATTATCCCAGTAAAGCTTCGGGATTTGTGTGGTGGGATTTGTTTTCAGATTTTTGGGGGGGTTTGGGGGGATGTATGTGTTTCTTTTGTTTATTTGGTGTTTTGTGTGCATTCAGCTTTTGTTTGTTTGGGTTTTTTGTTAGTCTGTTAGTCACTTTGTTTTGTTTTGGTTTTTGTGTATGTGAACTTTAAAAGCTAAAATCAGTGGGCAAGACTACCCATGTCTTTAATGCACACAGAGACCCTTAATTTGTTAATGCCACAGTTGTCACTATATTACATGAATGAACCCATTGTGAGGATCCCTAAGAAGTGAGCTGGAACCTCTTCTATTTTTGATTCAGAATAAGTGACTGTGTATGACTCTGACTGGATTAATATGCTATTGCATGCTTTACTTATACATTTGTTTTAAAATGTTTTACGAACTTGAAATAATGCACTCCTTCCTGGCATCCAGTATGATTTGCCCTACTTAATCTATTTTGCTTCTCTTCCTTCCCCCCTATCTATGTTCAGATTGACTTTGTCCATTTTTTTAATAGCTATTTTTAGAGGTGAATGTCCTTGTGGTGTATTTTTAATCATGCTGAGTTGCTATATTATGGTAAAGTCTTATTAACAACTGACATGAACTGAGAATAGTTCATTGTACTGGGCAGTAGAGTGCAATAACTTATGAATTCTTAAAATAACTGGCTTTTTGATTTCTCATTTTCTACTTCTGAGAGAGATTGGAATAAAAAATTAGGACTTTAAATCCCTCCTGTTATAACATCATAAAATCCTTAGCTTATCTGAACTTCATAATTAGCATGGAATGATAAAGGAAAGGAAGGCGAAAATTCCTATTACTTGTTCTAGCCCTCTTCTACTTTCATTTGTGAGTCAGTTGCACTTATGGGTTGAATCTTTTGGAATCAGGATGGTTATTTAGTGGATACAAAGTGCTCTGTAGCAGATACAGCACTGAATCCTGTACCTAGAGAAGTGCACAGGAGATCTTGCTTTGTTGTCCCTGCTGCTTGCTGGACAGAGAGAAGATAGAGATGACCTTCATGGGGAAGCTCAGTGCTTCCCATGAGCTGCTGGCTGACTCCAGTCTGCACAGACAGGGACAGTGGAGTCGGAAACCTCACTATTGCATTATGGCACTCCTGAATACTTCATGTTTTCTTGCACAAATGTCAGTGAGGAAAAACCCAAACTATCCTCTGTTTCAGGAGTATTTAGAAGTCTATGACTGTGGGAAAGTACCAAAGTTAACCTTCACTTTCATTCCATTCTCTCCTAGTGCTGATGGGCAATCATGTTGGCTACTTGAACTGAGCAATGAAACTTAGAGTGCACAAAGCACACTGGAAACTTGTTTTTGCAGTCATGAATTCAGGAGCTGATTTTCCTGGGCAAGGAAGAGTTGCAGTGAAGCTGTCTTGGTGGAGTGCATCTCCTGTGGGCAGTGGTGCTAAACTGAAAGAAAGGCCTCTAGCTCTTTCTGTGAGTGCTGCATGGGGACATTCCAGCTTGCCTATCGCTTGTGAAGTGCTGTGATATTTGGTGTTGTGTCACAGGCTGTACAGACCAGCATTCCTTCAGTTGTTGCCACTATTCCACTTTCATTTCCAAGAGATTTTCAGAATTGTGTCTGAAGAAGGGTATCAGGTGAAAAACATTGTTTATCCCTTTTCCACTCCTGTTTCCATACCAGAAAGGCTGGTTTTATCTTGCTCTCTTAGTTGTGCTATTAGCTCAGTCTGATTCCTCTCTATTATCAAGCTGCCCTTTTCTCTACAGATTGGCTTGATTAGTTTTCAACTCAAGAGGAATTACAGGTATGAGTGTAAAGGAAAACTGGGGCTCATGAGAAGAATTAAGGAACTGAGAAGGCTGTGTGCTCCTCAGTTCAAAGTAATGGGGAAGATGAATACTCTGCTCACTGGACCTTTGTAGCAAGCTTCACTAAAGCAAAATGTTAGGATTTTATAATCTTATAAAAGTTTATCTACCACACAGCATGCTTACTCATGGTGTGATAAGTGCCATATGTGAGGAAGGTGTGTAGATTTTGAATTTGGAACCTGAAGAACCTGTGCTGTGATACAAGTTTGGACCGAGCTTATTTGCATAAATCCTTCTTCCTTTTATTGCCTTGGAGTGAAGAAGTAAGAAAATGATAGGTTGTGGCCTAGAGGGTAAATATCATAAACTAGCCAGTGATTTAATACTGAAAATGTAGGGAAGGTGCTTCATCTGAACTACTGAGATATGATTTGCTCTTCTTATAAAAAAATACCCAGGTGATTAGTTTGCATTTAGTGATGAAAAAAGCTCAAAGTAAAATATCTACAAGTGATATTCTTCTTCATTTTAACATTTTGCTCTTCCACCTTCATGCCTTTGGTGAGTGGAGCTTGCTGTGGAATGGCTTGGTGATTCACAGATAGCTCTAGCAACTGGGCCTATTCATCCAGCTCCAGATCACTATGTGGTTTTCTCCAGCTCAGCTCAGAAGGAATGTGCAGATTAAACCAGTCAATCTGATCCATTTGTTTTACCACACTGGTTGCCTTCAGCAGTTTTGTTGGCCTATTTGGTCAGTTTTCAGCTCCATGGATGCTGAAAACTGGAGCCTGCTGGTGAAAGCTTTTCTGATAAAATGTGTTTGTGCTTTTCCAAGACATTTGGTTGAAAACTATCTGAAGACCTTGCTTTGCTACTCTGATTTATTAATTCCCAGTAACTCTCCCAAAGAGTATCACCACTTTATGGATCTGGAGTAAAAACAGCTGAGCTCTCTGCTTTCAGTTCCACTGGAGGAATGTTTGTAAAAAGAGCTGGAGTAACTCAGCACAACTTGCAAAGCCAAGTCCAGGAATGACCCCAGTAGGGTTCTTTAACTGGCTTCTGCTCCATGCTGCTGCCTGTGAATTATTCACCAGCTTACACTTATGAATAAAATACGTGCCTCGGGAAATCCAGCTGCTCTGTGCTGTTATGCTGTCTTCTCTTCTCTTCTTCTCCTCTCCTCCCCCAAAATTAAGTCTACATTCATGTTTTCTACATTTCCAGGCTAGGACAAGTTTTGTGATTTAGTCATAAGAGTCCAGGGAACATCTGCTATGCTCAAGCCCATTTGAAATACAGCCATGCTTATTCAGCTTTTCTCTAATAACTATGATTTTCTAAGTAAGGGATTTCTGCACTTGCTTTCTACATGTTACAGAGCACACTTGACATAAACTGCCTGTGCCCCTCCTCCATAATGGTGGGTGCTGCTGCTGGACAAGTGAACTTTTTACCTTTTTGTCTTTTAATGCATTGTCAACTTCCATTCTCAGTACACAGTGCATTTTGGAAAATTTTTGATAATCTGTTAAAATACTATTAATTCTCTTAAAATGTTGCATGAAACATGATGTTCACTAAAAAAAAAAACACTACCACCATCACCCAAACCCATAACTTCCCCAAATGAAATTCAAATAAAAGGTACAATTCCATACCTGCAGCTGTCTCTGCCTTTCATCCATCCTTAATTTAAATGTGTCTCATCTGTCACTCATTGTCTGAGATCTTTACTCATTGTCTGAAATCTTTTCACTACTTGTTTGTAATAAAGGATTAGAATTAGATCACAAAATTATTTTTTCCCCATTTAAAAGATTTAATTTTTATAGGTGGGGAAAAACAATACATTAACTTTTATTCCCAGTTTGAATTAGGTTTTGGACTTTTCCTGAATTTTTTACAGTAAGGAGTTCATAAAGAATGGAATAATGGTAAAAAGCACCACCTCATTTACAAAGGGGACCAATATCATTGCAATGTACCCTTCATGTTTTGTCTCACAGTAGAGCACAGTGCAATGGCAGGTTTTCTTGTGGAAAAGAGAAACTTGAATGATCAGCAATGTATTTTTGTTTTTCTTAAAATGGTTTCCTCTTCTTAATATCCATAAAGAGCTTTTTCAATCAAATATTATTGACAGCAAAAACATTATCCAGTGTATAGACAGATGGCAGGATGATAATTGTTTCGAGAGACAGATGGTAGTTTCTTGTACCCACTTTCGAGTTTCTGTGTTTTTAAAGCTCAGCAGTTGCATTGTGCAGCATTTGTGGTGTCATAAAATACCAGCCACTTTAAATAACTCCGAACCAGGCTTTCGAGTGATTTGTTTAAAAGGAGCCAGCCCTATTTAAAACATGATCAGCTGAGGATGCCTAGATATTTGACAAAGCAGATTGTAATTTAGAGAAGTTGTGCCTAGCTTGATTCTTATATTCTCAGCAAATGCAGAACCCTTCTGCCTCCTTTCTGTCAGAAATAAGAAGTATGAAATTGTAAAGAGTTTTTTTTTTTTTTTTTTAAAAATCTAACTTGGTACTAAGGAGAGGGCACCATAAGAGTAAAAATAATGTATGAGTTGGAGTGAGCTCCCTGAGATATTTGTAGGACATGCCTGGAATTCCAACTTAGTTTCTCCCACAGAAACTGTAAAAGTGATTAGATCCAAAACATGAAGAATCTTATACATAAATAGCTTACAGTGAAAAAAACAAATATTTAGTTGCCCTGTGAATCTGAGGATTACATGAAACACCTTTATTCTTCTCTACAAAGACTAAGATATTTTCAGGAATAATTTTGTGAAACGCATGGAGATGATTCAGGCTGAATCCTGCATGATTTGACAAATCTTTTTTCTCCATCTCATCCTTTTAACCTATGTAAAGGGAAAGGAGAGATACCTGTTCAACAGGTTTGATTTCCAAAGTTAGGTTGATGGGGTCAGCTGCCAGTATGACTGATGAAGGCCTCATCTCAAGGTGGATTAGGGGTCCACACCATCAGATTGTGGTTTCTGGTGGGCTTTTAGCCTCCACATAGTTCTACTTTATATAGTACATTAAAACATTTGCAGGCTTTCATCTGAAGGTATATTTCAGAGATTCTTGTCTTTGCTCTGATACTTACTGTTTGTATAAATATAATTTATTGTATATGAAAGAAGTCTATCAAGTTATCAATACAGTAAATTTTAACATAGCAGTAACACAGGTGAGGTGCCTGCATTCCCAGGAACAATCCTGTGGCTTCAGGGGTGATGCTGTGCTTGGGTGGGGGAAAAAAATTAATCACCTACACATTCAGTATTCAGCCTTCAGGGTGCCATGAGAAACCACACAGTCCAAGACAGTAATTTAAAATGTGAAAGCAGTTAAAATAAGTCTCAGTGTTTAAAAAAACAAAACCCTTTGTTTATTTGTTCTTTGTCATTTAGACATTTGTTAAATGGTTTTCAGCTCTAGAACCACAGAATAGTCACAGTTGGAAGGGATCCAGAAGGACCATTGAGTCTAGCTCTTAAATGAATGGCAAATGAAGGAACTCAAAACCTTCCTCTAACCAGCTGAACTAATTTCAGAGCCATTTTATATAGGATGTGTGCAGGAAAATACAGATTTTAAATCTGCATTTAGAGAAATACATAAAACCTGAACTTTCAGCCAGTGGACACAAACCTGCCCAGTACTGAGACTAAATGCTGTCCAACCTGTGAAGTGAAAAGTGGGCTGTGTGCGCAACACTAGGCAAAACAGACAGGCCTATTTATTTATTTTAATCTTGTGTAATCACAAAGCAGTTCTTGTGAGCAATCTGGAATATCAGAATTATTTGAAAGAGATGTTTTGCAAATAAGTCTGAAGAAGGAGTGCATGTGAAAACTGCCAAGTGTTGTTGGACAATTCATAAACAGGAGGAGGCTAAACTCATTAAGTAAATGATTCACTACATATTAGCTCAGTCTTCCTTCTGAGCTTTTGGGCCTATTGGAGCTGAGAACCAGTTTTGTTGTTTTTTATTAAACATTTTTTTCTTGTTTTCCATACTGTAATCATGTTGTTTGAGTCATTAGTGTGAAGGCAATAACAGACTTACTATAAAGTTAAAGCTCTTATGGAGCATTACTGTCTGCATGAACACACATGAAGCACCCTGCAACTGCTAAGAGGCTGAATTATGTGGAATTTTTCCTTTAAAAATTGTACTATTCACATCAACATGAGTCTTGCCCACCTGGGTGTTTATATGCATGATCAAACCAACTGAAGCTGCGGGGAGCGAATTTAATTTAATTTTAATTTTTTAAGGAGCATCATTGATATCACTTTGTCATCAGTTTCTGTGAGGGTCAGGCTTCTCCTTGCTCAGGCTCCAGTGGGCAGAGTGGTGCCACTGCTGGGCACTGTCTCCAAGGGCTGCTTTGCAGTCACCAGGCTGAGTCTGTCTGCTGTGCACCAATGAGCCTGGCAAATTCAATCTGAGCCTGCTTGGGCTGTCGTGCAGCTGAGGCTCTCCAGTGGTCTTGTCCTTCATTTCCACTGCTCCAGTTAGCTAAATGCTTTTCCTTAACTGCTTCTGAATTCTTTCATGATAGCAGATATATAGCCAGTGTCATCTGACAGACTTTTAGGCATCTTTGTTGTAAACATGTAAGTATTCATTTAATGCTTGGATTGCTTTGCCATCCTTTGTGGCTGTATTTCTCATTCCTTTCTGAAATGATCTTTCTTCATCCTTGGCTGAATCCACTTCTATACTTGGAGAAAAATCTTCTTGATATCTAACACTGCCAGCTATACTTCCAAATTTATTTCAGATTCTTCTTTGACTCCTGTATGTTTTTTGTAAAGTTTTTCTTCTTGCTCCCTGTTGTTTTGATTAATACTTTTGGTACGGCATGTTTATTTTCAACTTGGTTGGTTTTCATAAAGTCTTGGTAAAGATTTGCAGCTCCTCATAAAACCTTATAAAGATTTCTTGAAAAAGTATAAATGGCTGCTTAGGTTGGTCATTCCCTGGTCCAAGGAGGAGATCTGAGCTAAAAAAATCTCAGATTCCTCGCTGTTTCTCCCCTGATTGGCAACACAGCCATCAACAAAGCCAGGATTTCTTTGTCAGACGGCATTTATTTCTGTGCAGTGAAGGAGAAGATCCAGTTAATTCACAGCAGCTGACTGGGAAAGTGTCAGCATTGGACTGCAGAGCCTGGGCTTTGAAGGGCTTGGTCAGTGCTGTGTCCTGGCCATGTCACAGTGACCCATCAGATCCCACCACATCCCACTGACCCATCAGATCCCACCACATCCCACCCCAGTGCCCAAGGGGGATGTGGGCTAGGGGACATTTCCCAGTGATGCAGTGTTTGATGTGCTCTTTCCAGTGGCCATGCAGTACCCCAGCCAGAAACAGAAGTTTTCTTGCTTGTAGGCAGAGCAGGCAGTGTCTTAGAGCAGCAGAGTTGTGGATGAGTGGTGGTGGTGACTCTGAATCTTTACAAGTGGATGTCATGAGTCCAAATGATGTAGTGAAAAGGTTCTAAAACCCCTATGAACAGGAAAGCCTGGTCCTTAGAACTCAGTGGTGAAACCTACCCTTTGCAGAGACTGAAAAAGGTGTGATTATTTCCCTATTAAGAGGAATGGTATGATTTATCAGGCAATTCAAAAATCTGTTGTGCACATATAAAATCCCTATTTCTAAGTAAAAAAAATTCTCTTGCCGTAAAAAATTTCCCAAATCACATCCTTCTGCCTAAACCCACTGCCTACACAAAAGTGATTTCTGTTAGCTTTCAAATGTTATGAAAATGCACTTCAAAAATAAGGACAGTTAAGTGTCAGATTATCAGAAAATATTTGCTTTTTCATAATCCTTTGACTTCCTCCCTCTCCCCCATTCCCATTAATCTATACTACTGTGGAACAAGTGTTTGCATTAATTGTGCCAGCTTTTGAATTAGCAATAGATGAATCTCTAGTGGCTTAAGTTTTTTAAAGTAAACAACCAATGAATCACATATTCCTCTAGGGCTTTTTGAAAGTAAACAACAACTTTTTTCCCAGTGTGAAATAGGACATTTCTGTTTTAAAGATAGGCTTTCTGCTTCAGGCTGGAGACAGACTTTCCTAATGACAAAAACCAATTTTTTTTTGAATTCTAAAATGGTATATTTCTAAGTTTGAAGAAATTGTGCTTTTAATGACTTGGAGAAGGGCTCCCTTTTCTGCTTGTTCTTTGCTTTACTTTGTATCAGCTTGATTTTGAATCAGGCCAACTGTAGCAAAGGAAAATTGTCACGGTCCCTCAGCATGTCCACTGTTGTGCTGCCTTCTTTGTGCTGCTGTAATATGATGGTACAAATGATTAATCCTTCTTTCTAGCAGGGCACCTCAAAAACTAAAGCCTAATTTTGGTGCATAGAACAGATCACTTCAAGAGATTTTCTAGGCCTTGTGTGAACGAAATGCTCTCAGTGTGCCAGGTTGTGAGGTTTTTTTTTTCCTAGCACTGCATTAGTCACATCATTTGGCAGCAGAATACTTATTAAACAGACTATTTTCATCAATTATCTCTCTGTTTTTCACATGTGTCATAAAACTTAGTAGTTTTCTGCTGCATGTTGTAATGAAATGAATTCAGGTGAACAGAAAATATCCCTCTTTTGTTCCAATGAAAGATATGGATGGAGGCTTGTGCTGAAAGCCACTGCAGTAAATGGCTGTCACTTGCTTTGCTTCTGTCCATCCAATATTATTCTTTCCAGTTCAAGTTAGAGTGAAGATGTACTCTGTTTGTGACAGCCTTTCTTTGAATAATTATTTTAATGAAGAAAAAGAAATGCTTTGGCATTAATGTCAAGGTGTTAGATGGAACAAATGGCACATTCAAAGTAAGTGCACTTCAGCAACTACATTTTTATTATTCACATGTATTTATTAATGAAAACAAAATTCAATATTCTGAACAAAGTGTAATGTTGTTCTTGCCCAGAAGAGCTCAGGTTCCTAAGAGAGGATGTGTGTGAGCAAAGCCCTCTTTAAAGGCAGAGATTCTTTTGTAAAGCAATAAATTACTCAAAGCCCTTATTTTTTAAATTTTGTGCTTGACTAACCAACTGACATTTTTAAAGCTTTTACAAAACTGGTTTTTTAGGGATTGTGACATTCAAGCCACTTGTGCTTTGCTGCTTCTTAGCCATTATGTAATTATGCTCAACACAGGTCATACAAGCAGGTAGGAAAGCTGAGGGGGTGAACTGCATTGACACAGACTGGGGAGCTGACACTTGGGCTGATGTCAAATATTAAACCAGTGGGATAGGCAGAGGGAAAATGCTTTATTAAGCACAGTCTTGGCACAGAAGAATTCAATCGGCAAGTAGTTTAAATTTTTCTGGTCAACAGCAGTTATGTGTAACCAAAAAAGGCTTTTCATAAACTGAACTCTTCATTAACTTAAAGTCTAAATTAAATTGTAGGTGAGAGTGAAAGTTTGTAGGAAAAATTAAAATTACAACAATGAAAAAATAAATGTATGGAAGAGAAAGGAAGCAGCTACACAAAAGTCTGTGCTGTACATGTGAGAGCTAGCACTCTAGAGACTAACTAGGTGTTAAATATAGAGGAGGTGGATAGAACAGGAGTCACTCAGAAGAGCATAATCTGTGCTAACCACAGAAGATTGTAAAAGAAGATGCTGAAGATAGACAGAGCCACTGTGGGGGAATGTACCACAGCCCAGAGCCTCTGGTCTGAGGAGTGTGGACCCAAGGAAGAGCTCCAGGACTTGTCCCCACATTCAGCTGCTTCCCAGGAGGCTGCCAGTGGATAGACCAAACCAGCTTGAGACAAGAGAGACTCGAGTGAGTCTAGAAATCAAAGGGGAAAGAGAGTAAGTAGATGCTGTTGGCAGAGTCAGGGAAAGGATTTTCTGCATCAGCTACATGCCAGTGGGTGCCTGTTTCAGTGAATCTGTGCAGCAGGGTCTTCCCCAGCTGGAGGTATCTGATAAAACCCTATTTCAGCACAATTTCCTCTGCAAATAGTCAGGACTGAGTGGGAAAGGGTCCATTCATTCTCCTTCCTCTGTAGCTGATTCAATGAGCCATGATTTTTGAGTTCTTCCTTCTTTACAGCTGGATGAAATTCCAGAAGGCTGAGATAAAACAATACAGTATGAGCAGGTACAGCTTTGGTGTCATTAGTTTTCACATTTCTGGATGCTTTCTTTTGCAGCAACAGGAATGTGACAAAGATATCTGAGTTACCTAAGCTGCTGGTAAATGGTTTAATTTCAGTACTGTTAGGTTGGTACAGTCACTTGGCTGTTAATGTTGATGCTAATCCTCTGCTGTGGTGTGCAGTAAGGAACAGTCCCACTTTGAAGTGGTGAGGCGCCAGGGCTCATTTGTTCATTCCTGCAAACCTTTTCTGCTCTTGGTCAAGACATAAAGACATTCATTCTTTGCTCTCTACAAGAAAAAACAAAGACTTCTGGAGATTGATGTTTTGGAAATCATTAAGAGAGAGCTCCTGGGGACTGAGATCTCAAGCCTTGTTGAATGACACTGAAACTATGAGTATGTCTGTTCTGATGGGTTCTCTCTTTAGATACCCTGATAATATCCAGTCTGTGGTGTGGCCTCATTGATGCAGTGAACTCTGAGCGTGAGCTGGGTGTGGGGCTGCTGGGCTGGGAAAGCAGCCCCTGCTACCCAAGTGTGAAGTGTGGACAGGGTCTGAGCTCAGGCATTTCTCCTGACAAGTTTATGCTCTTCTCACCAGACCCGAGTTTCACAAGGGCCAGCAGCATCTCTGCTGCCTCTGCCCAGTCTGAAAAGCCATGATGGTGGTTGTGTATTCTCAGTGCTTGCTCAGGCTGATCTGCTTTATTTAATTGCTGTTTTATTCCTACCTGCTTTTCCTGGCTAGGCATGGCAAGCGACAGTGAGCCATGAAACAATTTTTTTTCCCAAGATATTTCCTTTACAGTGATTAATCAGTTCTCTGCCTCTCATTTTACCTTGGGATATAACATCGAGTGTCTCATCTCGTGTTTAAGAGGAGGCAAAGTCCTTACATAAACAATGCACTGTTCTTTTACTTGAGTATATAATCATTAAATGAAATACAGCTAAGCTGTGGGATACCATGGGCAGCAGAAAGTTAATCATTATTTCCTCATGCTTTGTGTATCTGTCTCTTCTGGTACTCATTAAAAAAGGACATCAGTTCCCCAGTAAGTACCACACCAGATGCTACTTATTCTGAATGAGAACTGAAGGAACCATCATGAAGGGAAAGTTCACATCATTGAAATGTGCAGAGAAACCAATTTGCAGTCATGTAGGGAAATACTGGTTTAGAATTGCTACTTGTGAAGTTTCACAGGGAGGCAGAATATGATGGTGAACTCCAGACATGAATATGTTTGTTTTCACAGGGTAAGGAATTAATGTCTCAGGGTAGAATAATCTAATTCCAGCTGGTGCTAAATGATGAGTCACTCCCTAACTTCCCTTTGCTTGAGAAGGTTAAGGACCTTGCAGTGTTGTTAAATCATTTTGACCCAAGTGCTGTGTGAGTTTCAAGGACCTATTAAATTCAAAATCATCACCTTCTTAAAATTGTTTTCTTCTAATGTTATGTGCCTTTGCTTTCACCTCTGACCATAACTAGTTTCTGGCTGATATACTCTGAGCTTGGGGAAAAACCATACTTAGGAAATGTTGTACCCCTGAAGGTTTGGTTCATATATAAGTTTTAACTTAGGTACAGGTAAGGTGAATTTCCTTCTGAAAATGCCAGTTTCTCCCTCATGATGATAAAGATAGCCTAAGGTGATAAGCTTATACATAGACAACAAATCTCCACATGCCTGTATTAGATTAGGTGAATCCTAAAGAGAGCACCTAAAGAGACTGACAGGCTCGATTGTAGACTGAGGTAAGAGTTTCCACAAAATAATCCAATGTTTGATCCCTTGACATGCAGAATTGAAAAAGAAATTATGAACTTATGCCTGTTTAAATTATACTTTACTGAAAATGCTGTAGATCTATTTCAGTGAGCAGAAATACATCTCTTTGCCTGTGGAGGTCCTGTACACTGGGGGATCTGAGGGGCATTCATGGTGAAGACACTTTTGTGGCTCTTGGGTCTGCTCATTTGTCGTGCACCTTTGATGAGCCCTGCCAAAAAGCTCTGTAATGACTACATGACCCATCTTTTCTTTCTAAAACAAGATGAGCTTTCTTAGCTGGTGTATTATTTTTGTTTGCTTCAGGCATTCTGATAATTCTATAACCATAAACTCAAGAAAAATTCGAGACCTATTTGTACTCTTGTTCGGAAAATTTGCTGTGGAGTAGTACTCTAGCAGGTAAGTGATGAGTAATAGCTTTATTATAAACTGGTGAGGGATTGTTGTTGTTGTTTTGGTGCTTTAGTTTTTAAAAAAACCCATAACACACTTGTCCAACATTAAAATGACCCTGTGAAATATATAGGCACAGATAATATTGGATTTTTTGAGTTAACTTGAGAGCTAGAAATGCTTCCTTGTATTTAATGGAGCAATGGAGTTTATGGTAATGTTCTCCTTTTCTGAGCCGCTGGGAAAAACACATGACAGAATGTTTGTAGACGTGAAGACACCTGCAACTAACAGTGGAGGAACACTGACCATCATGCATTTCTACCAGTCCATATAAATTTACCAGCATGCTATACAGTGCATTTAAAGCTAGAAGTTCTTTCTCCTTCCCCTGTGAGCCTGGGAAATAAATCCAGTTAAAACAAACATTTCCCTGCTGAGAAATCTGCGCAATGGCTGTCAGAAAGGACGTTTTAATTTATTGGTTATCAAGAAGCTGGCTGGCCCTAGAACTCCAGCAAAGTGTTCTCTGCTGCAGTTGCTCCCTATACAAAGTAAACTCAAATCATCTTCAGTGCTGCTGGTAGCATTTTTATAGTTCTGGCTTCTGAGAGCAGGCACTGCTGAGTAGTCTCTGTTTTGCCTTTTTTTCTTTGAGGAAAATGGAAAACTTCCCAGGCTATACATCTGTCTCTCTGATTCATAATTCTGAAGATAAGATTGACCAATGAAGCTACTGCAGAATGACATTCAGTTATGGATTGGGCATACTCTTTCTCATTATTTCTGTAAGATAGGCAATGCTGATTTAGATCTAAAATTTTGCCTCTGGATAGCAGAAGATCACAAGGCTGCATGCTAGATGATGGACTCATGCTGTGACCTGTCTGCAGAGCACACTCAGAACTGACAGAGGGATGCTGGGGAGACCATGATACCCTGCATAGAGGAGGGTCAGCAGCACTCTAAAAATTTTCTCTACCATCCTCTTCCCTCTCATCCTTATTTGCTGTTTTTCTTGGTAAAGCCCTTGGTATTTGATAGTGATTTCTTTGTCAGGGAAAAACATACTGCAGTATTGGTAGTGCACTGCAGTGCACTAGATGCAACTACTGATATCGTGTATTTTACTTTATCTCACTTTAGAGCTTAAGCTTCTTTATGATATTAAAAGGTTAAGAGGAATACTAACACCATGTCAGTGTTGGAAAACCTCTGGAGAGACATCATCCAATTAGTGCAGACTCTCTAGTAACTGTTGCTTTTTAAAATAGCACTGCTTTGAAAATCCTGTCCTTTGAAAATGAAGGAGAGTAAAGGGCAACAGAGAAGGCCCACATAGATGCATCTCTCTTTCCCTCTGCTATCTGTCCCTCCATTTAGGATTATTTATTTGTTGCTACTTTTATTGCTGGGCTTGGGCTGAAGACCCCTTTATGCTGTGCCTTTCTGATTGTATTTCCTTCAGCCTGTGTTTGGGTGTTGCCACTCCAAAGATCAGCAGTACCAAGGGGTTGTAGTCTTGCTAGCTGGAAGGCTGTTTAGTGCTGTGGGTTTGGTTTTTGTTTTGTTGGCTTGGGTTTTTTTACAGCTGCATGATTCTGTCCCCCTTTGTGCAAAGTAATTACTCCTGAGCTCTGCAAAGTTCTCTCTTTGCACTAATAACTCAGGGGTATGCAGATAGCTGTTGTTGTTTCTCCTACCATTCTTTCTTGATACCAGGATATGATCACCAAGGGGAGTCAGCACACCCACACACATCCCCCCACATACCCACCTGCCCCTGCAACCAAGCCAGAGCCCTCCCAACAGTGTTTTCAGTGACATGTAAACCCTGTCATGACTATCCTGAAGGGAGAACATCTGCTGCTGTCCCTTCACCAGTTAACTCCTCCTTATAGCTTTGCTTTCCTCTTGGGTATGCAATCACAAAGCTGCCTTGTTTCCTGAAGTTGTGTGTGATACATCGTCAGGGTTTTGCAAAGATCTGTACCTTCACCAATCTGTTTTTTCTTACAATGTTTCTCTATCCATTTACCATCTTTTCTCATGTTCTATTTTGCTCAATAGTCTTGCTTTTTCCTTTCTGCTACATGACCACCCTATTTTGTGCTGTCTCATAGCTCAGACATGAGTTCTGGTGAGCATTTCCCATCTCCTTATCTCCCTGCCCCTTTTTGTTTTCCTTGCAGACTTTTGCAGACTCACTTTGGTTAATTGTGCTTGTGTTTGGAAAGAGCTGCTGGCACAGACTTTAACTCAGCTTCTTGAAGATTCACAGCTTCTCGAAGAAGCTTTCATTCCCTGGCTGCTTTGTGCTTTTAACTAATTTATCACCTTCACCTCAGAAGAGTAGAGCTTGTCAGGAAGAACAAAAATCCATGATTTCTTGAGGGATACATCACATATTGCATAACAGTATTATGAAAAGTTTTGCTTGGTCTTTGCTGATGCTAACCTAGATTTTGAATGGAGCCTGATGTTTATTGATTATCCAAATCCTAATGCTTCCCTGTTGTATGAACTTGCTCATCAGCATCCCTCTGTCTCAACACACATTTCTAAATAACATTAATACTTATCTTTATCAGAATTGTATTTAAAATTGTGGAAACAAATGTATAAACAGGTATTTTTCATTGGTTTTCATCACATTACATTTTGCCAGCATTCTTGCTTTGCTTTCTGAGGTTTTGGCTGTTTGTTTCAAAAAAAAGAAATGCAAAGAGTCTTTTTCCAGGGTGAAAACCTGAGAGGTGAGGTCAGACCTTCCAGGATTAAGTTCTCATATGCAGACTCAGTTATGGAAGGAGAAGTATTGCCATCCATTCTTGCAAGGAGCAATGTAAGATGTAGAGGATTTACTTTTGCCTGGAAGCACATATTTTAAAACAAACAAAATCTGCAGTTGATCATTTACTTCTAACATAAGCAGTGCCATTTTTGGTACTACACCTGCTCTCAGTGCTGTCAAAAATGCTGTAAATTAAACATCTTAGAAAACACCTGCTATAATGAAAAAATAATTAATGTTGACTAATATTATATGCTGTTTATAACTTTGATCAAATTCCCAATTAAAAATATGTTGGTAAATACTTTCCCACTATTTTTATTGAAGAATACCATCAGATTTTAACTTTTTGTGAAATACTTTATTACCACTAGAATGATTCTACTTTCCTCTACAATGCCACTGAGAGGGTCAGAAGTTTTCTCTTTAGCAATAGCAAAAATGAAATCTCTTCTAGGTCCTCTGAATTACATCTGTATGGACAACTTCAACAGTTGGCTTGAATTTAAAAAATAAATAGTGAGACTGTTCAGGGACAGAGCCATTTATGAAGTAGTTTAATGTGCTTTGTTATGCATTTTATGAGCTTTATAGAAGATCCAGCATTAACAGCATTGAATTCCTGGGGGCAGTAGTAACATACAAATAATTTTGTGCCAGTATACTTTGTGTTCATCTGTCTGTGGTGAATGGGAGATTGATTAGTCTAAACCTTTCTACTGAGTTTTTGAGTTTTGCAATAGATTTAAATGCAGGTACGTTTGGGCCCTATCACAAGTTGTCTCCTTCCCACATTCCTGGCAAGATAACATCTGCTTACTCTTCTGTAAGCCATTGGCCACATGCATAGGAAGAAAGTATTCAAAATACAAAATTATTTAGAAAAAGCTTGTTTAATCAACCATGCTCAGCAAAAGTTTTCTGTACTTCACTGGAAAAAGAATTGAATCATATCTAGTTCCAGTTTGGAAAAAGGGCTGTTAAATAATACCTAGCCTTTACCTGGCAAATATCCAAGGTGAGATCAATCTGAGTCACTGTCTAGCAAGTCTTAGTGTCTAAAAGTTTGTCAGACATTAAGGAATATTTTAGAAATTAATCTCTCATGCTTGTCACCTAATACTGCTATCTTCCTAGACCTTGCTTTGCAAACAAGAGGTTTATCTCAGTAATAATAATATAGTGTAATTAACTGGATGAGTTTATTAATTAGCATTATAAAGCTTTTAAATTAAATGTAATGGTGAAAGGCCTCCCAAGGTCTAGCCTTGCTGGAGATTGTTGTGTTTTCATACATCAATCTAAACAGATTAGAGGCTGCAAAAAGATTAGAGCAACTGGTGCCTCTATTTCATCACTTTACAATCCTGTGATTTGAGTCATCAGCTTTATCTGCATTAACAGGTGGATTTAATTCTGAATTTTACCTTTTAGCACTCACTCAGTTTTTGTAGATTTGGGAAGGCAGTCCTGTATGGCCCAAATCCTGGGTCTTCATCAGACTGAACATGTGTTCCAAACTGTACATAACATTTCAGACCATCCCATGTGTATCTGTGGTGCTACAAAGAGACTTCCACTCTTCCTGTAGTTGGTTTCACATTTGTGAAATCTTTTTCCCTGGACTCTATTTGCTGTTGGACAGTTTCTGACTGACTGTGAGAGGACAGTAAAGCTCTGCTGGCTTGTTCCCTAATCCATTCAAGCAGGTTTCTTACCCAAAGGATTACCTGGACTGAACCTCCCCAAGCCTCAGGCTTCTGCTGTGCCCTACTTCTACTTGGCCGTGCAAGAAGATGGGGCATCAAAGCATTTACTATTTAAGCTTGGCCTTAGGGCTGCCCTCAATCTAACTTTTACCCTACTAGAGATCCCATTTGAATATTTTCCTTCTTGGAGTGGCCTTAGCTTCACTGAGATAATACAATTTCTACACAGAGAAGTGACATCAGGACAGCTGGGACCATTACTCCACCAGTAGTTAAGAACTGACCAGAATTTATGTGACGCCTCAAGAAGTTTGAGCTCCTGGTGTGCTGGGTCTGTGTGATGTTGCTCTTCTCTATATCTCTTGTTTGATGCTTTGACTTAAATTTGGTAAACAACTGTCCTGCAGGTGCTTTTAACCTTCTATGGAATTGGAAAATCAGGAAAAAAGGAGGATATCTTGAGTTATCTGCCAGCATAGTCCACTTTGTTTGGAGAAAAGCTTAAACTCTTTTCCTGCTTTATTTGATGAGTCATGTTTCTTGTTAAATGTTGACAACCAATCCTAGAAATAGTACTTATTAATATCTGTTTATTTGGGATGTTGTGTTTACATATGTCAAAAAGGTGTTGTTCATATCTGGGGATGGCAGTGAAAAAGGACAGTACATGGCACAGCTGAAAATGGCTCTAATGAAGAGAATGGGATCAATTACTGCCTGGAAATCCCAATCCTGGGAATTATGGAGCATTATATGTTGGCACACCAAGGGTTCAGGCCAGCAGTAGAGGCGAGGGTGTGCTTGTACCAGGCGTGCAGGTTTTGGGGTGTGGGTAAGCTCCAGCACAGCCCTGGGCCATGGAAGGCACCTGCACAGCTCTGCCCTGTGTTGCTGCCTGCACTCACTTGTGTTTCCAAGGTGAGGGGGTGCTGCCCCCCTGCAAACCTCATCTCCCCTGCCAGCTTTGTGTTTGGGACTTGTTCTGTCCTAACAGTAGAGAGTAAGAAGAAACCTCAGGCTGGTGTGGATGAAGCTGGATGTTGTGGAAGGATGGGGAGTAGAACCCTGTGTTCCCTGGCCTGAATTGCTTTGCCTGTCACTGCAGTCACCCCTGGGGCTTGCAGCTTTACCTGTCCTGTAAGTTGTGGTGTGGCTGTTGCCAAAGCTATTGGTGTTGGTCACTGTGCCCATGCTGTGAGAGCAGCTGGCATCCAGAAGAAGGCATGGATGCAGGTTTTCTTCTAATAAGACTATATAACAAACTCCATTCATAGTGCTTGCTGGGAGGTGGGTTTGGTATGTTCTTTTCCTCTTGATGGGCTTTCATTTTGCTACTGCTTTTATGGCTGTGGAGAAAACACTGTTTTGCCTGACCCATCAGTGTAATGGTACTATGGAAAAAGGTTTAAAGTTCTAATAACATTGGAAATCTAGCCATGAACTCAATTCTGCAGAAAAGAAGTCCAGATAATTATTCATGGAGGGTGATCTAAACTTGACAACCCCTGTGAACAGTCCTTTTCTGTGGCTATCTCTTTTTGAGGTTTGCATTCCCACAGGGGATGGATCTATGCAGCACACCATAAGAAATAATTTCATGCACCACTGCAGTCTCTTGAAACTAATTTAACGTCCTATTTTGTTGCAGCCCTTCTTTGTGGTAACAGGCACAGCTTACAGTCCCTCTCACATGTTGGCCACCTTCTTTTTTTGTTTGCCTTTTTTTTGTTTTGGTTTTAGTGCTTAGCATTTAACTGTTTATATTAGCAGTGCTGCTAATTAATGAGGCCTAGTCTAAATAGGTAATCATTATCTTTTTCCAGGTGGTTAATGGGGGCTCCTATTAGAATGAGCAAGGACTATCCAAGAGTGTTTGTTTACACACATGCAGTTCTCCTCTGGGGTGCTCTAAAAAGAATGCAAAATGACATTTTCGAGTGTCTAACCAAAGCCTATTTTGCATAGGTTAGTCTTCAAATAATTCAAAATAATTCAAAGGGTCAGTATTTCTGGGGCACACCTAGTTCATTTGTATTCTGTGAATGAACTAAGAATATCACCACAAGCTCTACATCTGTGTATCTAAATTTAATCTTAATTGTTACTCCTGTATTAATTAAGTTGTTGCTAGCAATGTTCGTTCATCCATAATTTTCCCCCCCTTATCTCAAATGTTTTTATCTTGTCTCTTTTTGAGGTCTCACACAGAGATTTTCAGAATTCTCTGCAGTGGGAGTCTGCTGACTTCTCTTCAAATGTGTGTTGCTAATCACTTTGGGATGGATTAAAAGGAATGCTTAAGTGAGGCTTCAGCAGTAGGTACTTGACTCCAAAACTGAGTTGCTAAAAATCCTTCAGCTAATACTAATCTTGCAGGCATATAGTGGGGCCTGGGTGTGAGACAAGTCACCCTTTTCCCAGGCTTGGAGCAGGTTTTTTTACCAAGGAGCTGTACCTGAAAACTTGTTTTCAAGAAGCATGTTTTCTAAAGGGAGTATTCATGACCTGGGTTCTCTACAGTAAAAGATGGATTCTCCGACTTTTGGAAAAATCATGGCCTCAAGTTGTACATTAGAGTTAAAATATGGTTCTCAGAAGCCTGGTGAGAAATGAGACCACTTAACAAGCATTAGAACATCTTCTTGGGGAACCCTTGCACAGACTGGCAAATGTAACTGGGAGTGGGATGCTGCAGAGGTGCATCCATGGCAGGCACAGCTTGCAGTGGCTCAGAGTGGCCAGGCTGGGTGTCCAGCTGTGCCCCTCCGGCTTGCTGGGCTCGCAAGGTTGATTTGTGCCCAAGGATGCTGACTTGGCCACCCTAAACCAACAATTATTCCAATGGAGCAGAATTTACCATATGTTTTTATCTGAGGGGATGTATAATGCTGAAGATTGATAGAAGCTTGTGGATGGAGGGTTGTTTGGTCCAAATATTCGAAAGGCAACCAAACCTGTTTCATTTTGGCTGAGAATACTGGGAGTGTTAGGTCAATTATATGAGCTGGAAAATGGAGTGAGAAGAAAATATCTGGTTGTTAATCTGTGTTAACAATGTTTCTAAGTCTTTGTGGTCAGCTCTCTTCTTCAGTTAGTTTATTCCTTTTATAAAACTTTTTTTCAGTAGTAGGAATATAATTGGAATATAATTGGAAAAGAGCTAACAATTCATAATCTATTAGTGGATTTCTTAGCACAGTATTAGGGTCACAGCACTTCCCATAAAGGAAAAAATGTCCAAGATCAAAATAAAATGGGTGAAGAGTACTTAATAAATTCTACAGTATTCATGTATGGTTCAGCTGTACTCTTACCTATGTTTTAGTATAAGGAAAATGCTAGGATGTAACTTGTGTAAGGAGTTGGAGAAGTGTTAGAATTGCTTCATCTTTAAGTCTAATGAGAAATTTTTCTTACTCGAAGGAGTGGCCAGTTCACTATTTTTCTCCATCACTAGAGGGCTCAGATCACTTTCAGAATGTTGTACATCTGAGCCACCTTTGGTGTTCAAACAGTCCTTCCTGTTAGTGTAACCTGGGTACAGAGGGAGAGGCATTTCAGTTCCTCACGTGCTGCTACACTTCTGAATCGCCTTTCTCCTGCTGTTAGGAAGTCCTAGACAAGCAGCTGAGGACATGGCTGTGTTCTGCCATGTGGCATTTCTCTGTTAATATATTTTGGAATTTGCTATGGTCTCTTTAAATCTCTTGCATTCAAAAGGGAAGTTTTGAGGTGTCTTCAAAAATGTATTTTAGAGCTAGCAGATGTGAAAGCATATCAGAACATTTAAATCTCTAAACAGCACTAAATTTATACAGTTCAGTCAAGATAAGGAAGCATTTCTTTACTGAGGGGGTAATCAAGAATTGAAACAGGCTTCCTAGAAATGGTTGATTCTCCAAGCCTGTCAGTGTTTAAGAGGCATTTGGACCATGCTTTAACTTTTGGTCAGCCCTAAATTGGTCAGACTGGATGATCACCAGAGGTCTCTTCCATCTGCAACAGTCTGTTCTATTCTGAAATGTGAGATGCCACCCTGGCACATGACAGAACGAGCCATTAGTGATGAGACAGATTTTCACAGGTCCACCAGAGTGTTGTGTTGAGAGACTTTACTCAGAAAGACAACATTGCCCCTTCACCTGCAGCATGTGCTGGGGGCTTCTGAGAGGTTAAATGAGCGGCCAAATGACCAAGGGGGAGAGGAAAATAGGAGTGGACTAAATCTAGCTCAGCTCCCATGAAGACAACTAAAAATACCTTACTCTTGAAATGGGAACAAGAATGAGCTCTCAGGAAATGTATCACATATATGGTTCAGGCCCTTTCTCCTGGAGTCCTAGTGCTGGGAAAAGAAAGGAAAGGATAATTGACTCAAACTTTGACAGCTTCTTTATATGAGTTATTAGACTGTGGCTATGATACTAATGAAGTAATGAATGGAGCATGGGAGTGATTGCTCCAGAGTTCACTCAGGTTCTCTTAAACCATGACTTTTGGAGTCTGCATGCAAGCCTGACTTGTGGGAGTTTCTATTGAATGTGTAGGCTTACATAGCCTACTCTCTAGCAAAATAAATTCCTAAAGAAGCCTGAAATCTTGATGGTTGCATCACTTTCAAACCTCTTGTGTTCTTAGTCATTGAATCTAAAAGGAATGGAATGAGTCTGTGATTGTTATAAATATCTTGTGCTTCATATAATGCGAGTAACAATTAAATGTGTCATAAATGATACCTAGGTCTTCTGTTGTGTGGCTGAATTAAATTGATCATTTTGTATTTGTCTCATGTAAGTTCCTGGCTTATTTTGCATCTGGAGTATTGTTGAACCCAAGTCAAAAATATTTTTATTTTCATTGGCAGGAAAGCATGAAGTATTTTGGGGATATCTTGCAGGAAAGCATGAAGTATTTTGGGGATATCTTGGAGGTAAATGAAGATGTGCTGTTAACAAAAAAGCCCAAAATGCAAGCAGTGCTCTGTTATGTCAGTAGTGAAGCTGGTCTAAAATTGCAAGTGAGGAATATTTCCAAGCTTGGAGTGATTGCCAGCTGTAGCACTAGCAAGTGAAAAGAAAATTCAACAAATAATTTATTTTTCATTGCCATTGCTTTGTTGTGAGCTTTCAAGTAGCTAAAGTGCAGCCTCTCTGAGCTCATATTTAGCTACAGGGGGTGTGCTAGTGTAGCAAAGGCTGGTTCTGACAGGGTGTCATCCCCAAAGTACACAGTACATTTCCAGGTAAAATTACAAAAAACTATCTGCCCATGGATCAGAGTCTGAAGGTGCATATTTTCCAGTCCTTTACAACTGTCACATTCTGTCTCTTGAAGAAATTGTGATGGCCATTTCATTTTGGTGTACAAAAGATGCAGGTGAGTGTTATTTTTTTTTCCTATACACTTGATTCTTGAAGGCCCTTTGAAGAACAACTTCCCTGTAATATCTGGCCAGTACCTTGCCATGAATTAATTTGGAGTTACAACCTGATTTTTTTGAGAATATTACTCTATGGTTCCAGACTTTTTAGTCATTCTTGGTGTTTTCTAGACATCTAGAGATGCAATTTCAGTTATCCATTTTCTCTGATAACATCAGTAAGTGGATTACAAGGGTTTTTCATCACTGTAAATCTTCACAAAACATATTCCATCTTGGCTTTGATATAGGAGAGCTTAACAAAAGTACAGGTGTCTGCATTTTCCTCTAAGTCTAATGAAGAGAACTTCCTTTACTTTGCAGAGTCAGAGAAGCTGTGTCTTAAATTATTTTTCTGTCATTCCATGGTGAGGGATGTGTTGTCAATGATTTTTTGGGTCATTCCCCAGAATGGACAACTTCTGCTCCAGGTGAGGGTGAGACACTCAATGTGGGAGGCTTCACAGCCTGAGCAGTTTTTAACTCTGTCATGATGCTTTTTGTTTTGCTTTTCAGTTAAAGCTGCTGAAACACATCTTAAGACTTGTTTTCTGCACAAATTAAGATGGGCTTTTCTGAAGTTGTACTTTTTATTAAAGTCAAGTAGGGAAGATTTTGTTCAATGATTTTATATGAGGATGCAGAGGAAATTGTACATTGAGACACTGGATAATTTTGCTGTTAAGGCTGGAATTGAGATGTTGAGAATAGTCCTTCCTTGCACCCTCCTACTAGCTGTTATTCATAGCAGGAAGCAGCACTGAAGATTTTTTGAAAATTTGCTATCACTCAGGTGCTGATTCACACTACTGCTTTTTCCATCAACAAATTTTTATTGGTATTTTTGTAATTCTTGTGAAGTTACTATCATACCATTTATATGTAGTTAAGAGCCTTGTTTTGTATTTCTGAATATAATCACCCTGTGCTGATTTGAATAAATTATGCCAGAGTGTTCAGACAAGAGCCAAAGCTGGCCAAAGACTTCTGAATGCAGATAAATTTATTTTGTTGAGCCAAAGAGTGGAGGGATGGATCTGTGACTCAGATCCCTTCTCTGCTGACAAACTGTGAGCTTGCAGCTGGGAAAGTGCTATGAGAGGGAAAAATAAAGGCCAAAGTCATCATGTCTGTGGATCCTTTCCAAAATTTGTGAGGATAATCTACCTGAGATAATATCAAAACTTTACCTCGAAAAGTGAGAGGAGAAGAAAGATTGCTGAAAGATGAAACTTCAAGAGTATCAGCGTGGTCATGTATGATGCAAATACTGGACAGAACAGGGGGAATAGAGTGGTGTTTCTGTGACCTCAATAAGACTGTCATTCATCTTGATTAGAACAAAGTCAGAAAAATGCCAATGAGGGATAGAAATAGGCAAGAAATGTATTAGGAAATGAAGTGGGAGGTCCAATTATAGTTGAAGATTAGGTGCTTTAAAATGGTAACAACTGAATCATGCTAGTGTTCTAGGAAGAGAGACTAGAAACTGCCAAAAACAGCTGAAAGGAATTGCAAGGAAAGAGCAAACAAGGGGTAGAAAATAGAAGTTATGAGCTTAGTAAGCACTATGAGCACCTCTCTGGAGAGGGCTGGAAATACTGGATGAGGGGAAGAGAAGGGGCAAGCTCAGAGGTGAGATGGCATGTGTATAGTTTGACTTAGAGTGAAAGATAGGAGATTCTGTGTGAAGAAATGGCACCACAGGTAACTTATCTGAATGGCTGAATGTACTCCTCCACACACTCCTCAGTCTTTCCAAAATCTGCACTCTTTTGTAACACTTCCTGTGTTATATTATGTTCCTGTAAAAGGATTTTTAATAATGTAATGGGTGGTCTCTATAGTTTTCCTTCTCTTGGCCCAATTTAATGAAAAAACCAAGGCCCCAGTTTTGCTGTCTTTTGATAAAGAAGAGAGGACATATCTTGTGGTGGTGACATTTTTGTACTCAGGATATTTTGTCCTTTCTAATGATGCATCAGAGTGTCATGGCCCAGTCTGCTCTGATGAGACATATGCAAACGAGTGCCAGGAACAGGGCAGGATGTCATAGAACATCAGAAGAATGACAATTATACGTTTTTAAATTTTATATTTAATGGTGTTCTTACATGAAAAGTAAGGGAATTATTTTGGGTTTGATTAAGACAGCATTTCTCATACCTATGTCTGCTACTGATGGTTCTGCCACCTTTTCCCTGCTGCCATTTCTCCTGCCTGGAGCATTCATTGCCAAACTCTGCTCCAGCCTCTTCCTGCTGCTGACAGCAGACAGTGGCAGTAGGCTCCTGCTTCTGTTTCTACCTTCAACCACTAAATATATTTTTTGTTTTTTACTAGAATGAATGAGCAGGGGGGTTGATCCCATTTGGGTGTGATCTGCTTACTCTGTTGTACCATAAACCATCTGTAGGTTCTCAGTGTTTGCTCACAAAATGCAGTCTGTCATTCTGGGGGCATTTGGATATTACTTTCCCTCAGATGAAAAGTACTTAGTAGTTATGTGGACTCTCCTGCTTAGCTGCAGTACAGACTAATTATAGCCTTGCTTCAGCTGAGAGTGCTTAAACCACAGGCTGGAGGGCACTAAATTGAAAATCATGATGTGAATAGGCCCTTACTATCTTCTCCCACCCTGGTAAGTGACTGAAAAATTTTTATGAAAGTAACATTTTGATAAAATGCTTTAACTTTTAGGTTAATAATTTTTTCAATAAAAGAGTAGTTTATTAAGAAAAAAGTCAATTCTGGGTTCAGAAACTCTGCTCAGAAGAGCTGTAGTTTGTACCTGCCTGATGCCCTCATTCTCCCCCTTGGTTCTCTGTGGTGTTTGGTTCTTTGCTGTGCACCACAAGGTGCCCAGTGAGCTGGAGCTGCAGCAAGCAACATCTGTCAGTAGGGAGTGAGAGGCACTGAGAGACTTTTTTGAGATTTCCAATTTTATCTCTCATGCTGATGTATTGCAGGTCTCATCCCAAGTATGGAGCAATGCCTCTAGTTCCTGCTCAAAGCAGGATGTACTAATGCCATGTTCAACACAGGTAGAATTGGAGTATTTCTGGTGTTCAGTGATGAACAGTCTTGGTAGGTAGTTTAACCTCCTCCCAAATACAGGTGAAAAGATGCCTCCCATTCCTTTCTGACACAAGAGGAGTGGGTTTGTCTAATGAACTACTTATACCACTTACTGTAGCACTTTTATTTTCCTTAAACATCTAACATCCAAATTTATTTATTTATTTATTTATTTATTCTGTGAGGTCCAGTGAAGCTTGGAGCTGTGTGTGTGGGTGTTTCCCTGAAGGAGTTGCCAGTGAAATAGATACAGCTGAGCTGACTGCAGCACTTCTTTCTAGAGCATAGCTGTCAAGAGGATGAATGAATAGTATGGGAAGGATGCAGTTTATCTTTAGTTTAAGGAAGAAAACAGCCCTCTGTTTGTGATCAATCTAGAATTGCAAGTGTCAGTCAGAGTACACCGTGCTAATCCATGGTTGTACAACTGCAACACCTTCTGATTAGTCATGGTGTGGAACAGGCTTCTAAAGCAAATTCCAGGGCAGTTCTGTTAAAATGAGAGCCTTAGGAACCTAAGATGGAGCTGATTGCTCTGAGCTGTACTATGTAAACCTGAGCATGTGTGCTAGGCTTGACAAGGAATTAATTTGCATGAAAAAAGCTATCTGTGCCCACTTCTAATAAACATCTCTTTTCCCAAGAATTTTCAGAACTGCAAAATTCTCAGGTCAAACCATCCTTGATCCTAACTGTGCTCAAAAGTAATGTTCGGGCTAGTAAAGGCAGCAAAACCACCTTGCAAATAGGCATTCATTAGTACCAAATTTTTGCATAGTGCATTTTATCTAAACTGAATGTCCATAGTGGGAGAGTTGTGTGTTCTCTTATTTCATTTCAGCTGAATATTGAATACATGCCATTACTGATTACTAATATGTAATAATTACTATGAGTGTCTAATCCTCTGAAATCATTGGCCACTTAGTGTGTGTTTATTTGGCTATAAATGCTTTTTGTTTTCCGTTTGTATTTTATCATGCAATTGCTTTACTCCCTTCAATCTCACCGTTTTTTTATCTTCTGTTAATCATTATCTGGGATGAGAATTAGCCCTTAAGCGAACAGTGCCCCAAATCTATCTTCCTTCTTTATGGTAGCAGTGACCTTGTGTCGAGCAGGAAAGAAAAAAATATTAGCTATCTCTGTAGATTTATAATAAAAATTCTCTTAATTATATTTGAAAATTGCAATTGAAAAAGAAACTTAACATTTATTCATATTCTAAATCAACAGATTCTATATTTGAAGGACCTGAGATTCTATAAAGTCCTGATCTTCTGGGAGCCTAGTGGAAACCTTTATTTAAAAATAAAATAAAGTCCAGATCTCATTTTCTGAGAGAGATCTAGGCATCAATTCTGCCTCCAGTCTTTGAAGGGAAACAAGTTTGTAAGCATCACTCTTCAAACGGGGAGTTGGCACCCAGGGCAGTGATACATCTGGAAAATTTAAATCCCAAAATCATGTGGCAAAAACTGCAGTCTCCTCCTTGGAGCTGTTTGAACTGGCCAATAGAGCAGCAACAGGAACAAAGGGAAGCTCTCAGGGAGCTGTCCGTGGTACACTTGGGAAATCAGGCAGCTCTGCTATCAGTGTCCCCCTGGCCTGGGCAGCTGTTTTGTTTCCAGAGATGTGGTTGTGAGGGTGAGGAGGTAGCAGGGTTGTCCAAAGTCCTTTGGAGAAGGCCAGCACAGGCTTGTGGGCACTGTCCTGGTAACTGCACCATTCAGCCAACAGGTGCTGCTTGGTGCCCACTTCAGAGAGGCAAGCCTTCTCCTCTTAGTCAGTAGCATGGCATTTTCTTCTCTAAACTGAACAGGATTTGTAAACCCTTAATGTTTACATTTTTTGTCTAAAATTAATGAGCATCCACCCCCTTAAAAATATCATTAAAGTTTGGTTTTGGCAGGTTGCCTCCCAGAGTCTTGACAGCACTTTGGGTGCTGATGATCTGATCAGAGTGTCTTCTCATTCCCTCCTCCTTCCCCATCTGTTTGTATCCACCTCTTGTGTTACAGAAATAAACTGTTTGGGGTGAGAACTGGTTTTTCTCTTTTTGCTTGGTGCAATGCTCTCTGGAGCACAACTTCTCTGCAGTATGATTTAGCCTCTGCTGGCTGCTGCTACACCATTTCCTCAGCCAAGCCAGTTCCCCGAGCAGCAGGCTGATGCAGCACACAGCAGTGCAAGGGATGGCCATGCTTACCTGCCTGCAACCTGCATCTCACACCACCCACTCATAGCAATGGCTCTGGCAACTTGCCTAAAGCCTGAGGCTGAGGCAGAGGGAGAATTGAGAAGATGAAAGAAGGTATGGAAGATCAGTCTGTGGATCTTGTAGGGAAAAATGAGGTCTGGTCCCTCCTCTTCAGTGCAATCTGCACTGCTGCCAAATCATGAAGTGGGGAATGATGGGAAGCTTGTGCACAGTAAATATGAAAATGTAGCTGTATTTTAAGAAATTCTAACATGCTTCGTAAAATGCTGCTGTCTACTGATTTACCATGATCTGGGATGATAGAAGGAACAAAGGAAGGAAGCTGGAGGCTCAAACAGCCAACACTAACAAATGCTGTATTAAATGTGCTTTTGAATATGTTAAAGTTTAGATTCATTAATCAGAGCTTTAGGGGTTGCAGCCATCAATTAAAAATGCTTCTTTTAAACAAACAAGAAGTAATAGAGCCAAATGCAAGTAAGATAAAATACAGTTCTGTGGTTCTTCAGTAGCCCTTTATTAAGCATTTGACCGTAAGCAATTTTACAGCAGTCTGCATAGTCATGTCTGTACAGTAGACTTTAAGAAATTAGGGAGATTGTTGTTGTTTGGGAATATCAAAGAACTTTTGTAGTCATTATATAGCTTTGGTGAACAAATCATTAATCGTCTTAAAAACAACTGGGGGCAGATAACATAATGAAATACTCCTAGGATGTGTTTCTGTTTAATCAGCCAGCAGTTATAAGTAAAAGGCAAAAATGGTGCTTCTATCTAGTTTTGTTTAAAACAGCAGGAATAAAGAAAGAATTATCAGGATGTGAAATGCATTAACTCATGGCAAAAAAATTTCTTTCATCTTCAGTTTGGCTGCTGACTGTCAATAACTGAGATTAATGCTACAGGAAACAAAGCAGAAATGTTAAATATAATGACATTTAAAGAAGAGCAATGACCAGTTTATTAAAGGAAAGCTATTTGAACTCTGTGAGGTTTGCAAATTGAGTCTCAGAAGCATTTTAAGATACTTTTGACTCTAAATCACTACAGGACTAAATTAAAACATATCTTGTAAATGAAATCTGATCTCTGTATTATCTTCTCTAATGGAATAACATACTCATAATTTTTAAAAAAGGACTCAAATGTCCTGATTGTGAAATTCTGTACCCACAAAAATTGCTACATTAACAACTTTCTTGTGTGAATACACTGAAATAGATGCTGCTTTGGCAATGCATGTTCCATTAAGAATGAAATTGAGCTGTGTGTTTCTTTAGCTTTCTTTTCTGTCCCACAGCTTTATCCGTTTACAGATTTAATTGCAGCTCTGACAATGCTCAGTGCTGCTGCTCACTGGGAAGTCCAGAGCCAGGCTGAGAGCAGGCAGTGTGTAACAGTTCAGTTCAGCCCATTTTGGTCCGTGTCAGTAGCATGGGCCACTCTGCACTCCAGTGAATTACATTCTTACAACTTCTGCAAAAATTATCTTTATTCATTCTAAGGCTCATTGCCTTAGGAAAACTGGCCAAAATTGTCTCATGGTGCAGCGGCTTTAGCAAAGAGAGACTCAAGTCCCCTCTTAGTGGGAGGGATAGAAGGAATTTCCCCTTGAAGAGCATGGTTGTCAGAGGTGTTGATTAGAGACTATGGATGATGATTTATGAAGTTCAGGGTGCTCCAATAGTTGAATTTATCCTACTTTATAAGTTTCTGTGGAACCCTAGGGATGGAAGGGCCCACCTGTGTACAGGAGGTGAATGTAGAGGGACCTTTAGCACCTTAGCATCACTAAGATGGTGCTTGTGAAATGGATGACTGAGGGTCTTAGGGGGCACAGTGTCCTTTACCACAGGCCTACTCCTGCTGCCTTCCCCTTCTTGCTTGAATGTTGGATTTACTCCACTAATTCCTTCTCCATTAGTGTTACCAGTTTCTGTCACCAGCTCAACTGTGCGTGTCAGACTCTTTGATGTGCACCTGATTCTTATAATGAATTACTCCAAGGCTAAATAATCCTTGTGATCATCTTGCCTGTCCTTCTATATAGCAGAACATACAGCTTTCCTGAAATGATTCAGTGATAAGAGGGAGGCATTTCTCTAAAATGTTGGGTATAATAAATAATCTTTTAGTCCATTGATATTACAGAAGAATGCCCACCCCAACTTACAGTTAACTGGGAGCAGTAAACACCTTTTGAATTGGAAAGTTAAAACTAATAAATTCAAATACGCTTTTGAAGTTGATTAGTAGAAGTAACTAATTTCTCTGGCAGTTTTTAGTGTTTAGACACAAGTCTTAGAGGGACACTTGGCCTTTTTTCCTGCCTAATACATGTGTGGCTGTTAATATAATAAGCAGGATGTCTTTAATGTAAAGGTCCTGTGTGGCTGTGGGTACATCTAGCAGCAGTGCAGAGCTGTGCATGGCACCTCCACAGAAAGTTTGGGCCACCCTGTTGTCTTGGTTTGAAAGACAAGTGTCTGCTAAGGAAGGCAGGAAGTTCCCTTGGAATGGAGACTATGTGCCATCACACTGCACCTGCAGGATGACCGGGGTATCAGACCCAGCCAGCACAGGTTTAGGAGGGGCAGGTCATGCTTGACCAAGCTGATCTCCTTTTACGACCAGGTCACATCCAGAGGAGGGCAACAAGCCCTGTGAGGAATGGTTGAGGGAACTGAGATTGTTCAGCCTGCAAAAAAGGAGAATTGGAGGTGACCTTATCAGTCTCTACAACTCCCTGAAAGTGGTTGTAGTCAGATAGAGGTCAGTCTCTTCTCACAGGAAACAACTGACTGAACAAGAGGACACAATCTTAAGACTCAGTTGAACTTTGCCCTCTGCCATGGGAAATTTAGGCTAGATGTCAGGAAAAAATTCTTCACTGAAAGAGTGATTGGGCAATGGAATCATCTGCCCAGGGAGGTGGTGGCATCACCATACCCGGCCATGTTTAACAAAAGACTGGATGTGGCAGTCAGTGCCATGGCTTAGTTGATGAGGAGGTGTTAGGTTAGGTCATGTGTTGGACTTGATCTCATAGGTCTTTTCCGACCTAGTTCATTCTGTGATTCTGGGACCCCCTTCCTTCTGAATTATTAAAACTTTGAAATTAGGGGCTTTCAGGCAAAGATATGGGGAAAGGAATGACAGTTCTTTACTAGAATGTCTGTGTAAATCAGGGCAAACAGCAGCGCAGGCAGCCCCAGTGAGCAGAGCACAAACCCAGCCCAGCCTCCCCTCGGCGCAGTTCTGGGCACGGCCAGCAGGGGCGCTGCTGGCTCCCGGCCGGGCGGGGCAGTTCCCCTGGGCCTGCAGGGGGCGCTGTGGGCGAGCTCGGCCGCGTCTCCCTCACGCGCTAATGGCGGGCGGCCAGTGGACGGGGTGGGAAAGCGGCTTCCTGTACAAACTCACAGCTTGCAGTCGGTCTCGGTATCCCTCTGGATGGTGAAAGGAGCTGTAGCAGGGACTTCAGAAGCAGCAAGCTGGAATGGCAGAGGCAAGCAAAATACCAGAGAGGTAGAGGAGATGTACAAGAAACGCCACAGCTGTAGCTGGAACCTCAGGGCATGTGGGCCGGAAAAGGCTGCGGAGCTACAGGGTAGCAGAAACCCAGGGCAGTGGCAAAGAAACTGTGGGGGCTTGGTTAGCAGCAGCTGGGCTCCTGAACATGGCAGGGAGAGAGGCTCCCTGGGAGGGGGAAAGGGCTCAGGATCCCGGGGTTACCCCTGAGGCATCCAAGCAGATGGTGAAAGTCCCTTTCTTAGTGAGGTGGGGTGTTAATAAGGCCCCAGTTCAGTGGAGGTGGGGTGTTAATAAGGCCCCAGTTCAGTGGCTGCTCTCATGAGCAAAGGTTCACCCATGGCAGAAGCAGCAGGACTGGACTGGGCTCCAGCAGCAGCAAATTCCCTTCCCAGTAAGCAGCAATTCCACCATCCTCTTCCAAAGTCAAAAGAGCAAGGGAGAGCCAGAAGCTGTGCCCAGCCCCTTCTGCCAGCCAAATCTCGGGGTGTCTCTGCCCTTCCCAGGAGAACGCCCCTCAGCTATCACAGTACAGCCAGCTGCACTACTTCCCCTTCTCTGTGGTTGCTACTGTTGTATCTCTTAAGTACTGGTTGTTATAATTTCTTAGGAGCAAAAATGGGAGCAAATTCCCTAAGAGAAAGAAAAGGATGCCTGTTAGCAGGGGAGCTGTGTTCACAGTGTTTGCAGTGTGAAATGAGGCTTGCCCCTGTAGTACCATGTTGAGAATGACTTGCATCAAACAGTATGAAAGCTGTTCCCTCTTAAGGCTGGTGTGAAACTTTGCTCCTGTAAGAGATGAGAAGCAGAAGGTGTTCAAATTTGAGGAGGGCCAAGGACTATAAGTGCATAATGGAAGATGGCCCTTGAACGTACTTATTTGGGAGCAGCTTTTGTCATGATGTTGTAATTATTCCTATAAGAGGAAAATATTCACAGGCATTTAACAGCAGCTGAAAAAACAGCAGCAGAGAGGATCAAAGAGAAATGACAGGCTGATAGCAAATGGGGGTGGTAGCTGGGGTAAGTACTATTGACCTTATATCTGAAGAACGTGGATTATGGTTTCTCCAGAGCAGGCGATATCTGCACTATTTTGTTAATAGCTATCCTTTTTCCATGGTGATAACAAATCTCTGCGACTCTAATAGAAATTATAATTAGCCACAACAAAAGCTTGTTTGAAGAAATTATTTCAGCCTGATACACTGTGTCAGAAGAGTTTACATGTCTCTTCTCTTTGGAGGCTCTGTGACCTGCTCCATGGAACCACTGATTTAACCATATTTAGGGACTTGGTGGGACTATATGTCCTTTTTTCAAGACCTCTTCGTTAATTAAGAGACTAGAATTGCTTTGTATCATGTGTTAGCCTATGTCTAACAATATTGCTTACAGCATGTGGGTCTGCTTGTTGACCTTATCTACATGAGTTGAGAGGGGGAATGAACAGTGCTGGAGGCTGCTGATGGCTTTTCATGGAATCATACTCTCTGCGGCCTTGCTGTTGGAATGGCTCATGGACTTGGCTCCAATTAAAATCAAGTCCAGCTACATGATGAGTAATTGCTTGCTTGATTTTAAATATAAAAGTTTACTGGCACTCGGTAAACTTATGTAACTCCTCCTTCATAGGAAAAACCCAAGAGTGACATAGGAAGCACAACATGGTGTTGAGTTGGGAAGTGCAATATCTCTGTAGCACATGGTGAACTGATAGATGAACTGAATTTTCCTGGCTCTGATAGATAAAAATACATGGTAAATGGTCTGCAGTCAGAGTGGTTCTTTTTTTTTTTTTTGCCTGTACTGTAAAGCCACTGGTAAAACACAGAAGTCAATGTAGTGTTGAGGGTTTTTTGTTCTTTGTGTTTGGATCCTTATTTTAAGCTATGCCAGAATCTGATGTTTCACATGACGTAGATGGGTCTTTGTTAATATCTGGAAGGCTACTTTATTGATTCAGATGTCACAAATGTGAACTTGCAGTTCACTGGCTTCTACTAGTCAACATTCTGTGTGCATCTAGACTTCTGACTTTTTTGAAGATAATAGAATGTGTTTCTAATACTATTTGTACTGCCGTGTTCATAAACGCTGCTTCTTACCAATACAAGTACAGCAGTATGTGGAGATAGAGGAAGAAATGTTTCACTGAGAAGATTATCAAAACCTGAGAGAAGAAAGTAGTTTTCCAGATGACTTGATCCTGCAGTGTATGTCACTAAAAGTATCAGAGAGCTCCTAAGCAAATGGATGCAAGGTTCTGGATGACATAGCCTAAATAAAGTCTGTCTGGACTGATATTCCGTTAAATATGAAAATATCTGTTATAAGGGAAAATAAAGCAAATGTGAGAATACTCTTAGCAGGAATTGGAGATTGTTCTGGTTGTGACAGGGTATATAAAATGGTAAAAAGCAGTGGCAGATTTTTGGCTTGCACTGTCAGTATGTACATTCTGTACAATTGCAGTGAGGTAGGGATTATAGCATAAATTGAGCAGGGCTTCAGTCTATAGAAATGGGATTTCTAACACCTCTGTGCCCTGAGGTGTGAAGCTCTGGTGGACTTCCCCATCCTTGCACAATGCACATGTGTGTGTTGAACCCATGTGGATTGTGTTCACACTACACCTGGCTTGATCCATTTTGGTCGAGTAACTCCTGGTGGCTGGGGATGAGTGTGGAGGTGCAGAGAAGCTGAATAAAGTTCAGACAGAACAAGCTAGTTAGACATCCTTCTGCTGCACCAAGATTGGCCTTAGATAACACAACATTAGATAAAGAATTCAAACTTATTAATGGAGGAGTAATTTCACAGAATGACCCAAACTGTGACTTCTGCATTTTTTCTGTCTTATTTTGATAAATCCTGTGTAGTATCTCTGCTTCATATAACAGCCATAAATTAGGGTTTTCAATAATATTTACTTAGTCTTTTAGAGGAATGGAAGTTTTCTTAGCAGAAACAGTGAGAGAATACAGAACTGCTTTTCAGTATTGGCTGAAATACCACAGGAAAGTATTTCCCCTCTGCATTTCACTCTGAAACAAAATGGATGCATCAAAACTAATTTCCCCATCCTGAATCTCAGTGTTGATTTGCTTTGGTTTTTTTATGAAAGCAAAATAAGTTTACAAACTGGGCTATTGTAGGTTTTAAAATATGAGAAAATAGTATATAATATAAAAACTGTTCAAAACTCAGTTAAAATGCTATCTTCAAACTTGGTACTTCTCTTTTGTTCTGAAGGAGATTTTCAGGAACTGTGCATTCTTCTCAGTGCTTAAAAGATTGCTTTTCAGTAATCTATGTTGGGAGATTAGTCAGTGGACACATAATTTTCCATAATCATAAGAGACAAGAGTTTTGAATAGTGGCCTCAGACTCCCCTGGATTGCTCAAATCTTAAATTAACTTCTATTGGTTTGATAGTTGTGTTTTCTTTAATCTTCAAAATGGTTAAGAACACCATAAGGCTAGCTAGCAGGAATTTTCTCTTGTCTATTGAATCTCACTTACAAGGATTAATGAAGAGGAAATGGGAGCTTTTGTTGTAGAAACTGAGTGAATCTTATGGCCTCTATAGCAAACTGTTTGTTGATTTAGTAGAAATTGTGTTTCACTAGCAGGGTAATTCATCAGTATCAGACACCAGTAGTACTGTATGTGCTGAAATCAATTTTGTGTGAGGTTCAGAGCACACTGGAAATCTTATGCTTTAGGAGATCTTTCTGGGTATGACAGAGAAGAATCGAGTGATTACCCTAGACTGAAAAAAACAAGTGTGCCTTAAGACATGTCAAACTTTATCAATCAGAGCTATTTTGATAAAAAAATTTAAAATGCATTTTAATTCATGTTGGCAAAAGTACTTTTATTTTCTGAAAATCTGTTTGGGGAGATTTTTATAACGTTGAACTTCTCAGATAGTAAGGTTGTAGATGAAAAATGTCAGAAGCACCATTAACTGGAGGCAGTTTCTGTGCTGGTAGATGATGTATGAGTGCAGTGGGCCATGATGGTCAGCACACAGCCCAGCAGAGGCTTTGCCTGGCTGTGCTGAGGGATGAGGGGTTATCAGTCCTGTGCTCCTTTTCTCCCTGTGCTTCTCCAAAGGCTGTGGAAAGGTGTCTGTGCAGCCACCAACAATGAGGAGACTGTTTCTGGGTGTGCCACAAAGGGACATAAAATATGAATCCAGACAAATGCTGGGGAGTGATGAGGGGTGGGAAAGTATGACTATATCCAGTAATGAAGAAAACTACCTGAAACTTTATCTATTGATGATATTTGAGTACATAAAAGCTCTCATTAATTTGGCAGAACTGTAAATGAGAAGGGGCCCATGGATGAGAGTATGACCAGCTGTCCCACAGGCTCTAATTATCTTAAAAGAAAATCAAATTTCTGAAATCTGTCTTTTCCTTCAGACCTCACTGTATATGTATGTTCAGAGGGAAATTAACACCTATTAGTGCAAAAGAAATTAATTCCATGCTAAATTGGGCCTGCATGTACACATTTCTCCTATTTTATAGTTGGTCAAGCTGAACAATTCACACGAAGAACTGCTTAAAGCTGAATGCTTGGGGCATAAAAATTACCCATAGTGGAAAGTTAGTAATGTCATGTAATAAGACAAGCTAATGTTTGTGCTAACCAAAAAAGTATTGATTAAACTCTTCACAACATATTGTTGCATTCCTCATATTTAGGTTCTTGCTAAAGGTTCCCTGAGATACATCAGCTTTCCATTAATCACAAAATCATACTTGGCTTGAGTTTCTGCAGACAGCAATTTTGCAATGTGTGCTCTTCATGGCTTATCAAAAGCCTGATGTTAGACACGCTCATGGTACTATTAGAGAACATTTGTTAGCACTGTCATTTCTAGAGCAAAAGGATGTAACTGAGAGCATTGTGTCCTGCTGATGGTCTGTGACTTACTGAGGCAATGGGAAAGTGCTGCATGCAGCCTGTGCCAAGCTTCTGAGGTACCCTGAGAAACCATGCATGTAAATAGCATTGTTTCATTTTCAAAGAACAAGTTGTGTGTGCATGTTTAAGAGTATTGCACATTAGAAGCTCCAACTTCTGCAGGGATGGCTGCAATCTTGTGCTATTCCTGGTAGTTAAAATGTATTGATGGACATAACTGATTGTTCTGGGTTAATTCTGAGATTTGTCCTCCATGCTTTCTTCTTCACCCCCAGGCATCTGTCAGACACAGACAAAGTTCCTAAATTTCTATTCTGAGAGTATTTCCTGGTTTATAACTGCTGACAAAAGTCGACCTTTTTGTCACTAAACTGACTAAACTGGGTTTTGATATTTTCCGTTTTCAGTCACCCCTGTGGCACAGAATGCACAGAAGGGGAACTGGGGAACCACAGGGTCCATTTTGGCTGCTGCCCAGATTTTGTTGTGAGCTATAGGAGCTGCTGCTTTCCCAGCAGAGAGGTCCTGCAGCCAGGAATTCACTGCACTGCCAGGAGGTGCAACACAGAAAACCAAAATGAACCAAGGGGATGGAGAGGCTTGGCTATAATATGTCACAGTTTATTGCTTATTTACTGTACAAATCTTTAAGATGGGCTAATGGAGAAGGGCAACTATCCCCATGAGTGTTGAATCTCTTCTGATAGCAAGAAGTGTTAGCATAAAATTGCAGCAAAGTGGGACAGTCTCTGAAAATTTTCCTTGGAGTAAGCTGTTTTCCCCCTACTGTGCAGAACAACTAGAAAATTTCCATTATAACCATGCACTTTGCCCAAGCTAATAGTTTTGTATCAGGGACTGACTTGTCTGAGTAGCCTTCCTCAAAGACAGAGAGAGAGAATGAAAATTTTGCATGCTTTAAACTTTATCTTTGAGTTCTGTTTTAAAATTCTTCTCTTTGTTTTGTTAGTAAGGGGATAAAGACAGAAATTTTCTATCGGAAAAAATGGAATGAATAAACACACTACTGAATATGGCCCATGAAATTGAAATTGATATTACATATATAATTTTATTTTTATTCCTTTGCATACCAGCAGATGGATCCCCTTCTAAATTCCCCCGGAATATCTCAGAACACACTGAAATAATGTTATGATAATGTTCTTAATGTTGTGATTTTCAAAGGGCTGGAGCACCTACCCAATGAAGACAGGCTGGGAGAGTTGGGATTGTTCAGCCTGGAGAAGAGAAGGCTCCAGGGAAACTTTAGGCCACCTTCCAGTACCTAAAGGAGTTACTGGAAATCTGGAGGAATTTCTTATAGGGACATGTAGTAACAGGACAAGGGATAATGTCTTTAAATTGACAGCTTAGATTTGATTCAATTAGATTTGATTTGATTCTTTACTCGGAGGGTTGTGAGGCACTGGAACAGGTTGCCCACAGAAGCTGTAGTTGCCCCATCCCTGGAAATGTTCAAGACGAGATTGGATGCAGCCCTGAGCAACCTGATGATGGGCTGGAAGGTGTTCCTGCCCATGGCAGGGGTGTTGGGATCAGATGATCTTAGAAGTCCCTTCCAAACCAAGCAATTCTGTGATTCTGTGAATTATTCTTAATTCTTAATATCACATTTTATGAGTGTTTTTCCAATCCCAGTATTTCTTCCTCTGGTTTACTGTAAGGATTCCTGAAATGCCTTAATCTGCAGGTGGTAATATCTCCCAAGCACATTGCTTCTGTCTACTATTAAAGAATCCAACAGTTTTAGTATCCAGGAAGAAGTGCTTAGGGAGTTGGTTTTCTGAGGCTCATCCTTCCAAAATTTTGAAGGATTGGGTACTCGTACTCAAGAGGGTGGAAAAGAAGATAGGAGAAGAAACTGTTGACACTTCTTGCTTTTAGAAGTGTTTGTAGTCTACCCATATGCTTGTTACTCACTTCCCACTTTGTTCCCTTTAAATATGTTCAGTTTGTGAGAGAACTGGCTTTTGTTGTAGTTGCCAGAGGAGTAAGTGCAGGCTGTGAAGAGAAGGGCAGAGAAAGCTTTGAGTGAAGGCATTGGGACAGCTGGGCCACTGCAGAAGCCAACTGTCTTGATCTGGTTATACTTACTGGGATTTCCTTCTTTTTTTCCCTACAAAGCAATTGGCAGTAAATTAAAGAGCTAAGAAGGTTCTAGTCCTCCACAAAAATCCTATACTTCTGAGAAGGGATCATATTCTGGTCTGAATTTATTGTACATTGTATAATAAATCTTGTTCTTTTTTACCTTATGGTGGCACTAGCCACAAATTTGAGCTACATTTGTAGACCGAATGAGGGTTCTGAAATGGCACTGAGAAACAATTTGTTTTTCTTCCTGTGTATCAGTACAGTAAAATAACAGATTGTTTGAAAGATGCTTGTGCATATTGAGACTTTCAGTCATTGATCTTCAGAATGTATTATAAATCTTTTTTTTTTCATAATTTGTCTCAAACTTTGTCCTTTTGAATTTATTTCACTTACTGTCATTGAGCTATGCTCTTCCTAAACTGGAACTAGCTGAAATCTGAAGTAAGAACTCTGCTCTCTTTTTCCTTGAGTATAAGGCCTCAGTAAGACTTTAAAATTGGTAGCCAGAATACAGAGGAACTTGCATTGTCATCAGCTGTCATTCTGATCTGACAATACTCTATCATGCTCTCAATAGATAGTTTTGTGAGCAAACAATGAGTGGCATAAATGACTGTGCTGGTCTAACATGAATTGACAGTCAGAGAATAAGGCAAAACTTGTATACATGGCCAAAATATTTAGCATAAAGCTACTTGTGCTCCTCCTCTCTGCAGAAGGAAGAAGAAAGCTGGGCAAAGAGAGAGGCATATATTTAACAAATGGAAGAGGCTGCCTGGTGATACTACCTCTGTCAGCACTGTTGTCTTCTGATAAATTAAGTGCCCTGCATTGGCTGCACAGCTGTGGATACTGAAGCAAAAACTGAAAATGCATGTTGCTTAACAGAACAGCAAAGATTTTTTGTATGAGCTCTTCACTTATCAGGTGACTCCAATATGTGTGGGGCAGAGGGCTGCTGGATAAATGATTGGGGCTGCATTTTTCTGGAGCAGACCCTCTTACAGGCTTTGGCCTTCCTCGGCTTGTTGCCTAGAAAGCAGAGTATTTCAGCAGAATAGAGTCTTATGAAAGATACATTGCCAGTCACAGGGGATTTTGGCCTTATTTAATATAGTCTTAGCAGAAATATAACTAATTTACTTGCCGAGCTCAGTTCCTTTAGAGCAACTTGGTCTGCAATACATGACAATTTAGTGTACTTTAAAAAAAAGTGTCTTTTAATCAGCTTTAAATATGGAAAAAAATCTTTTTAGTATGCAGTCATCACTAGTAGCATGACTGTAATTCTGTTCAGTAGAAAATCTCCAGAGAAAAAGTAATTTACCATCTGTATCACTTTATTATATCTTTCTTCTAACTGACCTTTGTGACCAGATGTTAGTTAGGTGGTACTTCAGCCTTTCTTGCTGTGCTAGAATGTATTTTCCTAGTGTATAAAGTGTTCTTTCAAGATCTGTGTATCCACTGTAGTATAATGTCACATGGAGTGAGACAGATCTTTGGAAGCTTAGACTTGTGACCTTAAATAAAGCAGAATGCAGATAATACCTGTAAACACAACTGGAGCATCATGAGACTAAAATGCCTGCCTGCTTGTAAAGCTTACAGGTGCTTCAGTGAGATGCTTTAATTACAGGAGAGCTGCTTCAGAATCATCTTGCATGTGGTAGAATTGTGTTTGGAGGTGCAGCAGAGATCAGAGCTTTTCTGGTGTAGCTGCAGTGCAGACTCAATAAAAATTTAAAAAGCCAAGAGAAACATGAGTGATGAAAAGGAACTACAGAAAATTGTTTTACAGGTGGGGAAGCTGTGGCCAGTTGGCCAGTCATTGATTGCACCTAAACTGGATTTTCGATTTGGCACTTTCAGAATAAGTTTAGCTCCTCTGGAGAGAGAAGTACTTTCTGAAGAAAAAGCTTTGAAACACTACCTTGTTTCTTTATCAAAAAAGGATTTTTAAGATGTCTTTGTAATTTATCATAATTGGATAGTCTGAAATGAAAAATACAATTCTGTAATAGAAATTGCTTGCTTCTTTCTCTGTAGCACACTCTGTCCAGAAATGTTCTTGGAGAGGGTGCTGCTCACACATGGGTCATTAACTAAGCATTCAAGGCACTCTGATCTAACCCACTTTCATCGGATTAAATTAAATAGAAATCACTAAATAACTAGCTTTACAGATCATCTCACCTCAGTCACTTTATACTTGTATTGGTAGAATTAGACACTACAGTAGACAAGATGATTTCTTGTAAGGTTAGGGAAATTTTAGCATGTCAGCAAAATAACTGCTTTTGAAAATGCAGAGAGCCAGGAAGACTACAGTGAAGGTGAATCACTTTAAGGATAAATTGTGTAATGCATTTAGAATTCAGAATCTATCCTGTGCAAATAAAAATAATTCAGGTAACATCCATGGGACATCTGCTGCCTGAAAGCCTAGGTCAGAAAACAGAAACTACAGGGGTGATAGGATTTTAATTTTATTAGAAACAGCTCTGATTGAAGACCTATGTCATGGTTATGTTAATCTTTGGGCATTCATTATTGTATGTTTAGCAGAGAAAAGTGGGGGGAAAGTTGAATCTGCCAATGATGAAGTGAAAATAAAGTCCAGCAATTTTGAGAAGACCCTTTTTCACCACAGCATCTTTTATAGCATTGCTCTTTTTTGCTGCTGTTTGTGCCTTCAGGGCTGTGAACTTTAGTCTCAGCTTTTGAGATTCTATTTTTAAATACAAATTTGGAGTCATGAATGGCTTGATAGCACCTGCCTTGCAATGCAGAATACAAATCTCAGAGAAAGGAAGGTGGTGCCTGGCTTGCCTGTGAAGCTGCAGGGCTGATGGCAGACCTGCGGCTGCAGAGTATCAGCCCAGCAGTTTCCCCAGCTCCCCATCTTGGTCCTTGCTTGTAAGACAGATTCCTTTTTGTTTCTGTATCTCAAGTTAAATAAGCTTTCTGCCCCTATTTAAATAGATTTTTCAATAGAGGTGTTCCAGCTGTGCTGATTTTGTCTTATTTTTATTTTAAACACTTTTTGATTTCCTGACAAATTTCAGCAGGAGCAGGGGACTGGTTCAACTCAGCATCCTGCACTGACTCTTGTGGGGCTCTGCCAGCACCAGGCAGGGAAGTGCCTGGCTGGATCAGCCACTGAGCTGGGGAGGGAAGAGGAAAGGTAGAGTAAAGACCCTACCAGTGATCAATTTGCAAATTATGTGAGGTTTTGTATTAAAAAATGGTATTGTGAGAAAGCTTTGATTTTTGTATTAAAAAATGGTATTGTGAGAAAGCTTTGATTCAAAGTGGGGAATATAATAACCTAGAAAAGCAAAAGTGTTCTGTCATTGCATACATTAACTGGAATATCAACTGCCTTGTGCACAGCTGCACTGGTGCTTGTCCTTCCTTTGAGTAGCCACCTCAGCAGCTGGGAGGAAATGGTGTTTCAGTCAGGTCTGTTATCCTGAGGAAAACTTTTATTAATTCCTGTAGATACTTACTGCAGAAGGGCTTTTTTCTGGGAATTATGTCATTAAGTGTTTATTTTAACTCCACTCTTAGAAGTACTACCTTGTAAGTGCAGCATTAGTTGTAGATTTCAGGATGTGTGCAGAACAGTCTAAAAGCTTCAAAAAATAGGAATAAAGTCACTTCTTTTCCTTTCATGCTAGTTCTGCAAACCTGTGCCTCCAAATTATCAGGGCCGCGTGCTGTTCTGGTAAAAATCCTTCAACAAAACAGCAGCTATTGGTCTTTTCAAACAGAAATATTTATCAGGGGAGAAAGTGGAGATTACAATACGATGGCACTGCTCAAAAGTGAGAGTTTAGACACACCCTCATCAGTCCTGCTGTGGTGCCTTTATGTGTCAGTACAGCTCACTCTAACTTTCAGTGCCACCATGCAGCCAGCAGTTCCCAGGCTACCTGAACAGGTGAGACAAAAAAGCAAGAGCCCACTCCTTGCTCCCAGGGAAGTGGAGTGTGAGCTCCCCTGCCCCAAGAGGTGACAGCTGAGCCCAGCTTTGCCCTTGGGGTGTCCCTCCTGGGGCGAGCCTGGGCTGGGAAGGGCTGGTGGAGCTGGCAGGTGACAGCGGGAGGCTGGCAGTGCTTTGGGCCACCACAGCTGCTCAGCAGGTGAATGTGTCACAGCCTGCTCTAAGAACTTGGTATTTCCTTTAAAAAACTCTGCAGTGAAGAAATATGGTGTACCTGGTACTGCTGGCTTCCATTTTATTGGGAGTAACTTTTGTTTTGCTGTATGGAAAGTGTTTTGTTTCCTCTTCACCATAATTATTCTTTTATATAGCCTTGGCTCATCAATCTCCTGCCCTTTTTGCCAGATAATGTAAATTACTTTTATTTATGGAATTTTTTGTTTATAAAATTGTTATTCTTGCAGAGAGTGCATTTTTAAGGCCAATAAATAGTTTTTAGGATAGTTGCTTTTTCTTATAATATGTTGTGTACTGCATTACCTTGAAAAATTCACAGGCACTGTATGTTAGAATTCTTATTTAAAACCATGATCATTACAAGTAATTTTTGGTTTTTTTAATATAAAGAAAAAGTATATGCTTCTATTGTGCAGAGAAAGAATGATGATTGAAATTTGTGTTTTTCTCTATATTTATTTTTGAAACATTGCTTAGTAGTTATTCCCCTTATTTTTGCTGCATTTTAAAATAAATCAGAGACAGTAAAATTAGACTTTATTTACTTTGAGAAGAACCAGTGGTCCATGCATTCTCATTGAGTCTAGAGCAATTTATGTTAGTTTAGAATCTGGTAAATCTGAATCAATAATTCAGTAGTCAGCCCTTTAGAAATCACAATTTGTTGGTGATGTACTGCAAAGATGTTACCCTTCTCTTTATTAATAGAGCTTTGCAACTGTACAGACTTAAAGGTCTCAAACCATTTTAAGAAAGTAGAAGAATATTTAACTTTCTTTTCTTGCAAGGCAAAAACTTGAAAAATACAGGGGTGAACTGCCAGGGTAGAGAGCCTGTTACATCTATTTGGGCCCGCCCAGCCCTGCAGCATCTGGTGTGCAATGGCCACGTCCGTTCCACTGAGCTCTCACCCACCAAAAGAGGGAGCTGCCCTTGAAACTGTGTTTGTGATTTGGCCTGAGACACGGACATTGCCTGGGGAATGGCGGGGCAGAGGGGTGAGTGGCAGGATTTTAGTGTCTAACCTTATCTACATGGCAGGGACTGTCACTGTTGTTGCCCTTTTTCCCCTGTGGTCCCTGACCCCAGGGGTTCCCCTGCTGGGTTCTGGGGGCTGTTGTCAATGGGGAAGACGAAGAGGCTTGAGCCCAGTGCTGCTGTGTGGGAGCTCTCCCACTATTCCATGTCCTGGATGCTGACCAGGGAAATGCTGTGGGAGAGAAAGGGCCAGCTAATGGAGCTCTGCTGCTTTGCCCTTCCTGAGGGTTTTGCCTGGGATTTATAATTGCAGCAGAATTTTCCTTTGCAACTGAGCTTAACACGAAGCAGAGATGAATGGGAACCATAACTGTGAGCCATTTCACATGGGCCATATCAGAGCCTGCTGCAGACCAGGATTTCTATTAGGAAGGAGTGATTTGTGACATTTCATATTACTGTTTTCATCTATTTTAAAAATTATCAAAAATTGAATTTTCCTATGGGGAACACAGATTCATTTTATAAAGAGAGTATCTTTAGGGTTTTTTCTTTTTCTTGTTCATATATTTATTTTTAAAAAGAGAGTAAAAGCATTTTGTCCCCCTTCCCAAAGCAATAAGTTGTGGCTTTGAATTTGTGTAGGAGGGAATTTCAGTACTTCCCTCTTTTGAGAGAGGGAGAGCACACAGACTTTATAGATCACAATAAATCATAGTGACTGGTGATAACAAAATATTTGTTAGGGTGGAACTCTGTTATGTTTGATTGGACACTAACTGTCATGTCTGTGTGATGTGGATGTGGTTTCCATGTAAAATGTTCACCAGAAAATACATAGTTGGTATTGGAAATTAGGCGACACTTTAGATGATAATATATTCCCTTTGAAGTGATAAAGATGGATGAGTTTTCTCCTTATGGCTCCTGAGATCTGAATGACAAATATTTTGAGAACTGACAAATAGCAGAGGATAGGAGTGTAGTTAGTGATAACTCATAATATATGTGTTTTCACTGAAATTTTCAGTGTGTGTAGCATGGATCAATCCTGATCTTAGGCAGCATTTACTAAAAAGTTCCTCCTGTTTGCAAGTAACAGCAACACAGCAATAACTATAGTTGGAATAACTTGGACACATTCCCCAGTGGTTTGGAGAAACTCAGGGTAAGATCTGACATTTTTGTAATTTTCAGTGAATTGAAACCGTCATGCTTTTACTGTACAATGACAGTGAGCAAGTGAGGTGAGGCACAGGACCCAGCACCATTTTGGTGTGGAGACTAGATGGCTTTTGTCATGTCTTTCCCCTGTCACTGCCAGAATCCTGGGGATTCTCTTTGCCAGTTTGTGAAGCTCAGCTGTAAATAGCACATGCATTGTCAAATAGCACATGCCTGTCATGCCTCTAGGTTACAAAAGGGAGTAAATGCAGCCTTGAAGTTGACATCTCTTTATTTCATAGAAATTGACCAGCTAATGTTCTAGTATCAGCAGAATATTTCTTAAAATGCACACCCTCTGTGGGGTTAAGTGTGCAGAGCTCTGGTTGGGTTGTTGTAACCCAGAGCCTTGCATGGCTCACACGCCTGCTCTGGCAGGGCCCATTCCCACTGCCCTCCCCAAAACTGTGATGAGGGACAGGGCTGGAATGGCAGCAGAGTGCATCATGCCAGGCATGTGTCTCTTCTTCCCCTTCTTCCTTCTTGGACAGTAGCTTGGCCAGTAAAATCATCTCTTGCCATGTTTCAAGATCATGCCTGTCTGCCCCAAGCCTTTTGGGCTGGTCTGTGCTTTCCAGAGTCTTTCTAGAACAGTACTCTTCAAAAGGAAATACAGGCTTTGCTTTTTTACATTCTTTGCTCACTTTCTCCTCCCATCTCCTCTTTTCAAAACTTTGATTTCTTTATTTTCATTAGTTTAAATACATTACACACAAACATGTGTGCAACATATTTGTGTCCAGTTATTTTAGGGATTATTATTGGTTCATGGAACTTCGTTCTTCCTTACACATCTGTTTGATTTTGGTCCAGTTTTCCTTTTAAAGGAATTTATGGGAAAATGTTTCACTGGCACAATTATCCTACTCTTGCCCTACATTATTTACCTATATGACCAGTAAATAGTTTCCCTGGGGTTCCTTAATGACAGAGAGCTCTTAAATTACACAGTAATGAGCTCTGTGATGTGATAAATAAAAAAAAAATTAATAAAAACTTGAGAGAGCACATGCAAATACATTTCTTCCTCTTCATTAAGTTAGTTTGGTTGATATTTATATCAACTGATGGTTGATATAAATATCAACCTGATATTTATATATGGTTGCTGCTGATGGTTGCTGCTGTTCCTCTGACAGATCATTTAATATGTTTAGGGACTATCCTGGCCAGAGAGAGCAAGAAAAAATTGTCCCCATGCCCAAAATATTACCTTAAGAAATAAATTTGGACATTGATTTGCATAAGGAGGGAACAGCAATATTGAAGAAAAGGGCTTTTTGTTCCTGGTGTTGCATATCACAATCATGATATAAAGTGACCTGTTACTCCAAAAATTTGGGGGATTAAGAGTGATTGAAGATTTTCCTTTTTCCTTTTGTTAATGCTTTACAATTTGAGATGGTTCCTGCTTTGGCATTACTTATTTCCTCAGTGTTTAAGACTCTGTTCATAATTTTCCTCCTATTTGATTTTCTTTAAATTCATATATATTATGTAAAAAAAGGCAGAAGTTGGACTAGTCCCAAGATATAAATGTAAATTTCTAGGGCCTGTTGTTCATAGCTCATCACCCATAGCTCCAGTTATGCCCTGGAACACTCTGTGGGTTGGTAGAGTAGCTCTGCTCACAGCTCTAACCTCTGCTCATGCAACAAATGCAGGAGGCTGAGCGTGGAACCAAAAATGTCATTGATGTTACTTTGAGGAGTCACTTGGTTGGACAGTTGCATTTCATAGGCAAAACCAAGGCCAAGAGAGGCTTTGAGCAGGAAAGCAGAATCTCAACTTCATATTCAAGAAGTAAAGTAAGGTCTGAGGAAACCTTTAGGAATCATAATACCCTCTTGCCCCACACTTTTACTGACCTTCATGGAAAACAGTTTTCAAGCAACTTAAAGTAAATTTTGAAAAAACAGAAGTTTGCTTGGCACTTTGAAGCATGCAACATTGAAACAGATGTGCATTTTCCAGTTCCTGATACCATGTTCTGTCTGCCCAGACAACTGGGTCAGCACTGATTGCTCCCTTTATTTCTATTACCATTTCTTCTTTTCACAACCAAGGGCTCTTAATAATTTTCATTTTGAAAATTAAACTATCTTGGTGCACTTCCTTGACCTTTTCAATATTCTGTAATTAGATTGGCTGCAATTCCTCGTTTCTTCCTGTTTATAGTCTCAGTAGCCTCTGGGAAGGAATGGAATGCCCATTTGCTCAAAATATAAAACACTGCAAAGGTCAAAGCTAAAGCTGCATTTTACTGACTGTATTAACGTTCTGAAGGGATGCTGGGGGAACATGAAATGTTTCATTTGTAGTTCTGTAGATCAGGTATTGTCATGCAGGTTTCCTGGATTTTCTTCAAAGCGCATCCCCCTTATGCAGAAAATTTCTTACCTTTGCTATGGCATAACTTTGCATTGCAATCTATTGCATTCTGTAGGCCTCCATTAGAAGATTCTACAGCAGCTTTGGGGGCTTTAAAATCCTCTTGACAAGGACATTCTTGCAAATGATTACAGTTTTTGAAGTTAGGGGCCTATGATGTATTGAACTGAAAAACCAGTGTGGGTATTTTTTAAAAAACTTTTATTTATAGAATTGCTTGACTAAGTCTGAGGTATTAAAATATTGCTTGTCACAATGGTCATCCTAACAAACTCAGAGTCTTATAATTTGAGAAAGGATTTGTGGGGACAGGGGGAGGGTTGGGTTTTTTTTAAACCCCATTTTTCTCTTGTAAAGTAGTAACAAAATTCTTTGGACCATCTCAGTTTCTAAATGAATGTCCTTAAGCTACCCTCTGTTTAATTATGGTGGAGATAAGCTCTTGATGTGTGCCACATTTCTTCCAGTTTCTGTGTGTGATACCTCACTTGTTTTCTGGTGGAGAATTGTAAATACTGTTCCAATTCATTTTGCCCGAAACCAGAAGATCACACAGCCATCTTTTCCTCTATCTTTTGTAACAGGGCTATTGAACACTTGTGCTGTTTATGTGAAGTTTCTTCAAAATGCCAAATGTCAGGAAAATTAAGGTCTCCTCACAAGGCAAAACAAGTTTATCTCATATCATCTGTTTTCATCAGGCCTGTACACTGTTTATGTTGTATCATATAAGGGGGATACATATGGTCTATGTTCCTTACACATTCAGCTCCACAGAGATGTTTTCTGTGTGCTTGCTGAAGTGATCATGTAGGAGATGAAGGAATGTTGTCTGGAGTGGAAACTAAAGCTGGCTTGATGCCATTCTACCTATCAGTAGAGATTGCCTGGTTTCATTCAAAACTGTAAAGAAATGCTGAGGTAGATATTCTCACATATGCAGATAATATTTGATCAATAGTTACATCTCAAATAGGATGCAATTTTGCTTTAAGGACAGTGGGTGGTACCTGAATGTGGCCTTTATATTGGTTCCCAAAGAACCTGTATTTCCTGGTGCTGCTCTGGTCTTATAATAGCAGATGAGATGTTTGCCATTTAGAATGGAGGGAAAAAAATGACAGGAAACAATTTAATGTTCATAAAATGGCCTCCGACTCATCTTTGATGCATATGGTGTTTTTATTTAATGTGTGAAAATTTAAATGCTACAGCAGTGAGCAATAAAGAAATTCTAAATGTGAGTAGCTCAATGGCACTTACAGTGAGCTTCTGAAGGGAACACCTTCATGTTTACTGCTCTTTTGTAGCACTCCTAGTCTGTTAAAGGCCTTTTTGTCCTAGAGCTTAATTTATGTGATAGTTGAGTTTCCTTCTGTATTTCAAGTAGTAATATAATTGTCTCTGGGTGCATGGAATGGGTTTGTGGTGGACAATTGCACTCAGTTACAGTGTTGCTTGTTAAAAGGCATTCATTGTGCCAGGGGTAGAAGGAACTCTTATAATTAACTTTTATAAGCTGCTATTGCACAAAATTATACATGATGACTTTCTCTACAAATGATATTACTTTCTGTGGGAATAAGAAAAGAAAGTGGCTAAGAAGTGTTCTTGATGAAGTGTCCTGGTTCGTTTAAGGACAGCTTGGGTGGGTGTCAGATTTGCCATACAATAAGCTTGTGTAAGCACTCAATTGATCAGAAATGTTTTGCTGTTTTTAATCAACTTGAAGGGACTTCAGACCATTTTTAATACTTAAATGCTGCTGAACACAGCCAGTGTTGGTACAAACATTTATTTGAAGTGCCTGTGGAAGGTAGCTTCCCTATAGCAGCCCCAGTTTCTGGGTGGAGAAAGGGGGGCATCCAGTCCCCTCTTTCTCTCCAGGCCTGAAACCCTTTATGAGGAAAAAGCCCTTGAAACCCTTTATGAGAAGCAAAGACATTTAACATACCTGCAAGTATTTCAAGATAGTGTGACATCCAGTTCAGTTAAAGGCAGGTTTTCTTACAGATAAACTGTCAAAAGTGTGGAAATGGTGCCTCTGAGTTGGAGGTGATTTGGTTTGGGGTTTAAGGCCTCTTATCCTTTTGTTATTCTAAACTTACAGTAATCTTGTCTTTGCAGTTCTCCAAATGTATAATTGATCAGAAAAACTAACAGGGACCTGGACCTGTGCTTGCAGAGTACAGCCTCATTGCAAGAACTGATCAAAACTTCACTTAAGCACTGAGCAGAAGGATTTAGTAGGACTGGTTCAGTGTTTCTGATGACCTTTTTGTACTGAACTGGTGAGCTCTAAAGCTACAGCAATTTCTTTCTGGAAGAAGTAAAAATTTCAAAAGCGTGAGGAATTTTAACTGGTGTTAATCTTCCTCCCAATCTATTTTCTCCCTATCTCTCTGTTGAGGTACCATTCCTGGAAAGAAATAGGCTCTATTTAAGATTTCCTTGGGATACATTTTACTCAAGTGAGTAAATAGAGGGGATGAAAACCTGGTCCAATTAATGGTTTCTCTCCTAGGGCTCCCAGTAATGGGTTTCAGATTTACTGTCAACTGCTATGCTAAACTGAGTAGTTACATGGGGATTACACAGTCTTTATGAAGAATATGAATTGCAAATGCTGAAGTTGCATGGGCTGTGTTTTCATTCTTAGTGGTGATGAAAAGACCATTTATACCCTTGTATCCTAAGGGCTCTATATAGTGTTAGCATTTGGATTCATCTGACTGGCCAAAATAAGGTCAGCTGCAGTAAGTGAACACTTAGCAGTCATTTCCCAGATAAGAAGTCAGATTTTGTTGAGGTTTTTTAAAGCTCCATCAGCAGCCCATTGAGCCTAAAAAGTTCAGGCTTATGATACAGTTGAGATGTGCCTAATTTTATATAATTCACTAATCAGACCTTGAATATCTAAAGAATGAAAATATATGTACTTCCTTACCTTGTGTCTTGAGCATTTCTGTGTTTTTCTCTGCAATGAGGAACATTATTAAAACAGGCATACAGACATTGTTACAGCATCCTGTACAGCATGGCCAGGCAAATTTACAGTACAAAACTATTTCTTATACTCTGCATAGGAACTGCCAGAATTTGACAGTTTACATTCTTTTTGGATGCAGATAACTTTGCATGCCCTAAAGGCTTATCAGTTTTCCTACTTTAACCACCTACTTCCTGAACCACTCTTATGCTCTCAGGGAAGACCTTTGGGTACATTTCTGACAATTGTAGCAGTGTTCCAGATTGAGCTGCTTATCATAATTCAAAGCCTATCTGTCACTGGATGCTGGGGAACTACCATTTTCTTTATTCAACGACTTCAAATAAAAGCCAAGGGAACTAAATGAGGTTGCAGTGGGCACATTCTAATTTATACAAAAGAATTAACACTGCAGTATGCATCAGCAAAGCATCCTTCTAAACCAAAAATATACATTTACAAAATCTGTTCATTCCAGGGATCTGATTTAATTAGGACTGGGTAAAGATGGGAAAAAAAAATCTGTCTTTAAAAAGTTTTTAAGAATTTCAAGCAGCTCCTTTCTATGTTGGGATAAGTATGAGAGTTTAAGAACAAAATAAAACAACTGCTCATAGAATGTTTCCTTCTGGACAGTGCCTATGAAATGGGCAGGGGGTATGTCTAATGCACTCTCATCTCTGTTTTGAAACAGAAGAGATTTGAGACAAAGTCTTTGACTCAGGTGAAGATCTGTTTCTCCAGACTGCCTGCTATTCCAGGTTACCTGAAATGTTGAAAAATTTGTTCTTTACCTGCAAGCTTTTTACCAAAGGAATTTTGCTGCAACCAATGAATTTGAACAAAATATTCTTTTTTTAAAATTATTTGTCAGAAAGCTTTGTTGAACTTCTAGATTGTATTAACATGTAGTAGAGCTCTTGTCAAAAATGTTACATTATATAAGGCATGATAGCAGAAATCTTTTGAAGTGTGGTCAAGAAATAAATACTAATTTAGTTTTTATAGGAAATGAAAAATTTTATCTATACTGATAGTTTTAAAATTGATTTGGTGTTGGTAGATTGGTTTAGGTACTCCTTTCATGCAGGCTGGGAAGGCATAATCTTTACACAAAAAAACCAAGATAGACAAAAGGTGAGACTGGTAAAAACAGTTATTACAGAGACCAGTAATTTGCATGAGCTGATTCTACCAAATCAGTGAAGAATGTCAGTTAAAGATTCATGTTCCCTGATCTTCTCATCACGTCCTGAATGCCTGATGATGAAAGTGATATTTGAGTGGGGATCTGAAGAAAAATGAGTTTAACTAGAAAAGCTAGGAATTGCAGCTTGTACTACTTGCATATTTATATCTTTGAACATTCTTGCATTGAATTTTATTCAATTTTATTCAGACCACATTCCATGAATAAGTTCTTACAGGTGTACCTGTATTTCATACATTCTATGTATGAAATTGTAAAAAGGCTGTGAATGTAGTATGTGGGTGAAACTGTATCTCAAGACATGCCTCCATGTTACAGTGCAGCATTCTCCTAAGTAAGTGGTGCTCCTTACAGTGGTTTACTTCCATGGGCATGGTGAATTTTTGAGGATTAGGGACGAGTAGAGAAGGTAAGAGTGGTAGGATTATTAAGCAAAGATTCAGGAATGGTGTCCTTTTGGGATGTTTGGTTGAGTTTGAATTTGAGATGTGCTTTCACTATTTTTTTATGTTCTTCCCAAAAGCTGCATCCTTGAGCAGTGCTTGGAATGCAATAGAATCCTGTCCCTCTGTCGTGGTTTGACCCTGACCAAATGCCAGGTACCCATGAAAGCTGATCACTCACTCTCTTACTAGAGTTGGGCAGAGGAGAGGGAAAAAAATTAACAAAGGGCTTACACAGCTTCTCAAAGGAAACTGCTATAATAAATTAGAAGGAAGGCTCTTGTAGGATTGCTGTGAAATTGGAAGGGCAGATCAGACATAAGAACTTGATTACAGGCAGGTAGGAATAACATCAGGACTTTTTCCCTCTGGTACCAGTGGAGAGTGTTTGCTCAGGATTTTATCCCTTAGTGTGTGCACATGCAGAATGTATGCTTGGCCTTTAGAAATAACCTATATATTTTGGTTAATCTCTGCTCTCAGCCTTCAGTATGTTTGCAGTAAATCTATTGATTTTGGTGAATTAAAACTCTGTTAAAGAAAGCCAATTAAACATGGAGTTTAAAATGGATTCCACACGTGCTTAAAGTTAAGCTTCTTCTTATGCTTTACTGATAAGGGACTCACTACTGTATCCATGTGGAAAGAAATTGATATACAGGAACTAAATTCACTGAGGAACAGTTTTGTTGATAGATGCATCTTTGATAGGGAAAAGATCACTGGTATTTTTAAAGCCATCATTGTCATGGACAACTATTTAATTGGAGATACACCTGCCAAAAGCATCATCCAGAGTCTGTTTTTCTTATTTCTATTTTCATTAAAGCAATTTTATTTGAAAAACTTACTTCCACAGATTTCCATTAATTTTCTTTAGTAGATTAATGGAAAAATGTACTTTACTTCATACAAGAGAAATTCCTTGTGCATGATTTGTTGAGTAGCAGTATCTCTTATGAGCTGGATTGGCATTAAACCCCTGATTCTTTGTGTTTCATACAATTTGGGGTTTAACAGACTGATGCAATACACTGGTTCAAATGAAGTAGAAAACTACATTTGAACATCACACTGATGGTGAAGCTTAGTCTTTTGAATAGAAAAGAGTTGAGAAGCTTGGTAGAAATGCATTTTTTTGAGCAGTAGGATAAAGATATTAATTCAAAATTCACAAGGTTTTAAGTTAAGCGAAACCCAGCTCAAATGGGTTTCCTTTTCCTGCTAACGTTGGATTTCTTGTGTGTTTTTTGGGGGGGTTGTTTGTTTTGGTTTTGTTTTTATTAATCAGTGTGTCTAATTTTTCTAATTAATGTCTTGGTATCTAATGCCTTTACAATGATAATCATGAGGGTATTTACAAATATTAGCTAAAATATACTTTGGCATTGGTGACCAAAATATAATGTATTGCTTTTGATTGTATAGATGGAGGAAGAGGGGAAGGCCAGGCTGGCAAAACTTTTATTTTTCAAGGTATTACTTTAAACAAAAAAGGTATATTCCTCTTATAAGGGAAAGTTTTGATCCATACCCAACTTACCCTGGCTGTGTCCTTGCAGGAGCTTGGGAAGGGCTCAGGCTGGGAGTGAGGGTGGTGCAGAGTGAGGTCAAAACCATCTGAAATCTGCCCCTGCTGCTTCTTCTGGGGCTCCTGCACCTGCTATGAGGTGTCTCACAAGGCAGGAGTCTCAGGAATGGTATCCTCTGCTTTTTTTCTCTTCCTTGTGCCTCTTTGGAGCTGAGATGGGGTCTGACCATCACCAGCCCTTGGCAGTGGTGTTGGTGGCTGCAGCCACAGCACGCTCACCTTGCCGCAGGCCCCATGGCAATGCTCCCTCTTGGTTCCCTTGGAAACACAGTATTTTGTTACTACTTGCTGATGAGATGAGTCACCTAAAATTGTGTACCAGGTTAAAACAGAAGGGAAATAATCCCTCACCAATATAATTTCAAATAAAAACAATGAAAAGACCATTCAGGCTTGCTGCCCAATTACTTCTTGTAACCGCTTGGCTGGGGTGCCATGTCAGCAGCAATCCAAGTTTTTCTCTCAGCCTTGAAACAGAGCTGAAACAAAAAGTCACTGCATGATAATGCATCCTGCAAGTGTGTCATCACTACAGGATACAGAAGAACATACACAGTCACCTCAGGTCTGTGATGGTGTAGAGGTGAAAAACAGTCAGCAAAAAAAATTAGTGCCATTTGTTTTAAGCTTAAAAATGTTGATAGTTGTCAGGAATTTCTTCTGACACAGGACTGCAGGTCCTGGGCTTGTTCTATTTTTGTGTGTGCGTGATGTTCTTTTATGAAAGTTACTGCAGAGCTGATTTTTATAGCACTATTTATTGCATTTGTGGAAATTGGGGAGCAAAATTAGTGAAGCAGATTTTCAGTGTTATTCTGGGTATAACTAAGTACAGGATTCCCAACTTACAGTATTTTGATGATATAAGTTTAATAACTAAAACACTAGCAAACTTTGAAGAATCGGCTTAGACCAGAGTACATAAAGGAGCAATCAAAAATGTGTTTAAATGAATTTGAGTGAAGAGAAAAAGAAAACATAACAAATCTTTTCCCTAAGTGATACACTTAGGCTGTTTTCAATGGCACAGCTCTCCAAGCCAGGGTTCTATATGCTGATCAAGGTCCATGCAACAGGTAAAATAACTTTACAAGACCAGCTGCAGAATTTTACAGCTGTGCCAGTCTTTAGAAAGGCAATTCCATGGAGATTCTTCCTACAGATGAGAGATGTGTGCATAATCTGAGAAAACAAAGCCATAGAACCCTCAATAAGTTGTGAGGCAGCATAGCACATGTTCTGGTTTAGAAATGGTGGATTACCAGATTCAAGTCTTCTGCAACAGAAGATTCTCCATAGTCAGTAATTCTGCTTCTAAGAGCTAATAAAACATTTGTTAAATGTGTAAAAACATAATATATTTACCCAGATTTTCAGACAAGGACTTTTCTGCATTCCTGATAATATACTTAAGGAAATGGGCTGATTCAAAGCAGTTCCTGTTGACATTGTACACAAAATAAAATGTGATGTTTCAATGGGAAACTTTTAATCACTAGAGAGTATGTATTTATTGAGCCTGTTTGCAGAATTGAAAGGATTTATTTGCATTCTGCTGAATTACTTGTGAAATAAAGTTTAAAGGATTTGATCCTTAAATGTTAGTTTTGGAAGAAAATGAAAAGATAGGACTTGGGCTCTCTTAAAATTTTGAAAATAGTTCTAAAATTTTGCCAACATTTGGGATTCTCTCCCAAATGGAGGGGAATATATAGTCAGGATATAGCTTTATGTGTTATGAATAAATTTTTTTTTAGCACCTTTCAAGAACAGTCCAACATTAAAAATAGAACTGTGTATGGATGGTATTTGGAAAGTGTTACTGATGATGTTCTAGACATTTATAAGAGTGTTTCCACAATATTTCTTTATTTCAATAAAATAGACAAAAAATTCCTGTTCTCCTTTTTCCTGCTGGAGGAAAAAATTGTCCCTAATAATTTAAAGTGATAATTTGCTTATTTTCATGATATATGAATTCTGTGATATATTAACATACTGTGTACCATTATTATTAGTCCTGGTTGATAAATGAACTCTTTCTTTCCATGTCTGACTGTGAGCAGCCCTGGACTATGATTTCTATGGAAAAAGTCTACCTGAAGTACTCTGGCATATCCACAAGCTGTTAAATACCTAAATTTAGTTCTGCAGGTGTCATTGTCAGGATAAAACTCCACTACTAAAATAAAAACTCTTAAGGACTTGCCTCTATTCTCAGTGCATACAAATAATTTCTCTTTTACTCATTTTCCAAATTGCTGTCTCTTCAGGGAAGCAGGGGATAGCAATAATGAGGTTAAAAGAATCAAGACTGGCTTTGTGGAAGAAATATAAATAAATTCCCAATGTGGATAGCATGGATGCAAAAGTTACTCTGTTGTCAGTGTCTGTTACATCATTAGGAAAATGATTCTGTGGCAGTCTAGGGCTTCATTTTCCATCTTCAGTCAGTGACCTTTGCTTTACCAACCAGAGTGGCTGAGTGAGACTTCCTGAGACATTCAGAAGTCTATTTTATAAATAAATCTCCAATCAGCTTGTGAGGCTTAAGAGGAGCACTAGACATCCATCAGAGTCCTCCTCTTTCTCTGCATTCTGGCAGAGGAATTTATATTTGATGGTGTTGCATGCAGCTGAGAGCATTTCTTCATATTCAGCCATGTCCTTGTCTTAGAAATCCAGTAACAACAAAAAAGTTAAAACCAGTGGAAAATAAAAGGAAAATCCTTGAAAAACCATCATATACTAATGTGTTCATTCTTCTGTATATTTTTAAACTGCCTGCATCATGATTGTTTTATGTTTATACATGCATGCTGTTTTCGAGAAGAACGTATAGCAACCAGTTTCTTTTATCTGTGAAACATGCAGAGCCAGTTGAGTGCAATGCTTGTCAGATATGTTATGTAACATACAATATTGCTGTTATTTAAATAGCATTTCCCTACATATCTGAAAATCATCTTAAAATGAAGGACACTGGTTGGTGAAGTATTTTGTCTGGTAAAAAAACAGGAAGATGAAATTAGGGCGAGGATATTTGTCAATCTCTCATTCTTAATAAAAGTCAGTTGCTTTTTTCATACTTTTGAAAAGGGAGAGGAAGAGCTTGGAGATTTCCTTGTGGACTTTGACATAGCTGGTCTTTAGTCCAGCCTCCTGCAGAAAGCAAGGTCAGGCAAAAGAACAGCCTGGGTTATTCAGGGCTTTATCCAGCCGAGTCTTGAAAACTGGGATAGAGGCAGCACAGCCTCCCTGGGCTCTGTTCCACTGCTTGACTCTCTTCACAGGGAAAAAGTCTTGCATTGAATATTTTGTGACCTTGTCCCCCGCCTTTTTTTCCCCCTGCCAATTTATTCCACTCCTGTTCTGCCACCACACCACCCCTGTGAAGAGCCTGGTTCCATCTCCCTGATGCCCCTCACAGGAACCAGAGGCTGCTGTTATGTCATTCCAAAGCCACACCTCCTCAGGCTGTAAAAAATTACCAGTTGCTCAAGACTTGCATTTACTTGGTGGTGTTTCAGATATCTAGAAAATGTCAGATGACCTAGAATCTACAAGCATAAAGAGAAACTTTGGTGGAGGTATATGACAACCTTTGATCATTTACAAAGAAATAATTAATACAAAACTTTGCCCATTTTCTTCTTTTAGTACCTACACTATCACTGTTGCAGAATAATGGGAGATCCCTGGCACCAGAAATGATTACAGTTTATTGTTACAGTGTAATTATAGTGATAAGTTTTCAACATGTTAGGAAATAGGACTAAATAAAAATCATAAAAAGCCATTTTTCAAAATGAAACTGCTAATCTACAAGTATAAATAGTTTAACTGGCCATGCATTTAAAAATCAGTCATGGTCCAGGGAGGGTTGATTGCATGTGAAGCCTGTACAATGGTCCCTTAATCTTTTTTGTGGAATCATACAGAAGCAGGCAAGATTCAGTAAATAAAAACACTTTTCAAAGTATCAGATCTTTTATGCATTCAGAGACATTCAAAGTTGGGCTCTGCTTGTCATGTGTTTGCTTGTCATGTGAAGCAAAGTATGTCTGTGGATACTTTATTTTGCAGAAGTGATATCATAAGTAAAATGGAGGAATTTTCCTAAATTAAATGGATAATTTTCCTAAATTATTATTTCAGGTTTCAGAGGTAGGGAGGCTGGACCACCTCCAGTTGTAACTTGTAGTGTGATTTATTTATTGTACTATTAATTATTATTCCTGGCAAGGTGGATTCAAAGGAACAGGTTGTTGTTCTTTGATGCAACACAAGCCCCCTCATTAGCTCCAGTGAACCAAAACTCCCTCTGTATTAAATTTTCAAAATCTGAATGAAATTACAGTCTTAGATTAGCAATGGTGACTGTGTATGAGGAGTTTTCAGCAAAAGCCACTCTCTCTCATCTTCTCCAATTAACTTTATAGTTGAACTAAGTTTTCCTCTGTCTGGAAACTGCTGCAAACTTCTATAATTTTCTATGCACCTGAATCAAAAGCGATGCATTGCATATGACACATGGGATGACAGTGTGTGAAAACACTGAAAATTAATAATTTTTGATCAGGTCTAATTGTGATAGGATCTAATCTCCTACTGAAATATTTTTTGTTTTGCTAAGGTATCTTTGACATAAAAAACCCCTCAAACTTGAATCATTGCCAATAAGAAATAAATAATCTGCTGTGATTGTTACATTATTTTTCATAAGAAATCCCTTTTGCTTTTGTTCAAAGACTGGTGTTTTTCTCTCTTGTGCTGTAATGAGTCTGGGAAACAGAAGGGCCACGTGCAGTGGGGGGTATTGCATGTGAATTTAAGGATGTAAATGAATGCCTTCAGTCCTGACTTTTCCTTCTGCTGGCATTGGCAATTTAGGTGCCAATTCTTAGCCTCCTGCTATTGTTTTCCCTGTGCCATGTGATAAATGAAAGCAGTCCTGGGAAATGTAAGGCTCTTTTACAGTGGTGCTGTCCTTTCATGTTGGAGCTGCCTGTGGAGGAAAGGCTGAAGGAAGAGTGGAGTGTGCTCTTTGGAGTCTTTACCAGCAATGATGGAAAAGCTGCTTAGACTGTCTGAAAGCAGTTTATGGTGTAGTTCTGGGTGACTACTAGAACAGAGCAGTTTCATTTAATCAAAATTGTAAATGCCACAAGGTTATTTCATTTCCATGTTTGATTACAAAAGCTTAAATGTGTCTCTAAACCTCTCAGAAGCAGGTTATTGTATGCAGTTCATAATGACATGTATAAAAATGTTTTACTGGGTCTTGGAGACATTTTAGAGCTATCCTCAAGAAGAAAACCCAATGACTATTTACCATAATGTGACAGTACTTTATATTTAGAAACTTTGCCAGTCATTTTCTTCCCAGCCCTGAAATGCTTGTTTCAAGCAATGAAATCCTCATTTTGTGTTTTGTCAGCCTGCAATATTTTGCAATGCAGCATGCTGGGGGTGATCATATAATCTGAAGTGTAAATTGTCAAAGAAAAATGCATCAGCTTACCTAGGTTTCCTGCTGTTGTTGAAATAAGCAATAGAACAGAGCATGTCACAGTTAATTTGCATAATAGAGGAATAGAAAAATGTCTAGATTTTATTTCATTCTGCTCACATTAACTTTAGTGACACAGCTTTGATTAACTTGAGTGAAAAGAGGCTGGATTCTTCATGGTCCATGATTTCTTAGCTCTCTACTTCTGAATAACTGTTTACTATCAGAAAGAGCTCATATACCAGGCAAAATTAAATGCTTCAGCTTGAGGTGATTGCTAGTGATAAGGGAACTGGGCAGGTTAAAGAGGATCTAATTCCTCTTCTTTCCCAATTCTTCTATTCTCTATCACACAAGACTCTTGCAGTTTACAGTTTCCCCAGATGGAATTCCTCTCTTATGAGAAAATGTACTCAGCAATCCCAAGTGTGGTACAAACTGGTTTTTCTCACAAAAGCAAGCTGTTCCCCGCAGCTCAGCAGGAGGAGGGTAACACAGTGTGGTGTTTTCTTGGGAGCCACTGCTGAAAGTGGTAAAGCTGAGAAAGAAGGTGGGGAATTGTAATGATGCAATTGCAATGATGCCACCTGATTGCTTCCAGAGCAACTGAGGACAGAAAGGAGTTCTAGCACAGATGTCAGGTATTAGAAAGACCAAGCCCTTCATTTTTATGTTCCCTTTGCCTTCAATGTGATTCGCTGTAGCTTGTAAAGATCTTGGACAGTGGTGTCAGTGAAATCACTGACTCTGGATGAAACATTTGTTTCTAGAGCTGGTCATCATGTACAACTGCCCCTGGAGACTGAAAAACTCCTGGGTTAGATGTCTGTGCATTGAATTAAAATGTAAAAGGAGCTCATTATTTCTTACTTTCAATAAAGCTGTCTGTGTTACCTAAGAATAGTTAAACAGAGAAAAAGAGCAGTAGAAGCTCAGAGTAAACACTAATGTACCTTTAGCATTAATAATTTACTGAATCATTCATAATTTAAAGCTTTGTGAGAATTATTTTGCTTTATCTTGTATCACAAACCAGTTGAAAAGAAAACTAAGCCTGATTGTTCTCCAAAGGCATGTACTTACATTGGTGTTCAGCTCAGTTTATTCAGCCTTTCAATTTTAATGCTTTAATTTAAGTTGCAATGCTTAAATTGAATATAATAAATTATCATTGTATTTTTTAATAGCTGTATTTTGAAGTTAGCAGCAAAAGGTAGCCTAAGTCTGTCAGACTGGAAGCAATGCTCAACAGCCATTCCCTATCTCTGTTCGTGGTATTTACTCATGATTTTATATGTCTGTGCCATATCCCCACTTTTTCATTTTGCAGGATGATTAAATAATATTCAATATGGAAAGGATAACATATTTTTGATGATCTTCTCTTTCCTTCTCTGCATGTTTCCTATTTCTCCTCCATTAATTTTTAAGGAGGGCAGCTGAAAGTGTTTAGAGCAGTCAAGATATGGTCGCATTGTAGATTCATAAACCTGCATCTTGGTACTCTTTCACTTTTTTACTCCTGTCCTAGTAATTCCTAACATTTGCTTTCTTCTTTAACATGTGAACTGAGTTGAGGTTTTAATAAAATTATCTTTTCTAACACTGAGGAGTTGTTTCCAAGTAAGGATAATTTTATATGGAAAATTAGGTTGGAGCTCAATGTTGTTCCCTCCCCCTCCACGTGCATCACTTGAAATGACTGCAAAGCTGTCCATGAGGAATAATATTGAGTTTAACATACCTGTCTGTAATCAACATATTCTCTTGATGGCTGGATACATATACAATGATATTTAACTGATGTCACATCAGAGAACTCTCCCCTCTCATTCTCAGTTTCTCCTTGCTTGGTTCTTTCCACAAGGATTTCATTGAGGAAAATGACAAAGAATCAGGTTAATCACATTTTTGTTTTATTACACAGAGATTCTGTTGTTTAAGAATGCAGGGTTTATCATTTTACTCACAACTGTAATTCAGCCATATACTCTGTTTTCATTGTGGGATAAAATTGTCAGTGTAAGCCGCGAAGGCTTCCTACAGGATGTAACACTGCTTTGTTGAGGAAAAAAATCTGCAGCTTTTCTACCCTATCTTGCTTGTTTACTGTTCTCCAGAGAGGACTGTATCACATCTTTCAAATGCAGAACAAGTTTTTGAACTATCCTCTCCTCTGTGTTTGGATAGTCAGATGTAGGTCAGGCACTACAAACAAACAAGATGCCGAATCTGTGCTGGTTCTGCAGCTCCCAAGCACTTCTTCCTTCCCTCTGCACGGCCTGCTTGAATTCACTGTTTTTCTAGATTTGCTTTACCCAGCCTCTGAAAAACAAGTGAAGTACGAATCTCTTAAGACTTTCTCTTTTGGGAAGGCACTATTTTTAAAATGGCCATAAAATTGCCAAAGAATCTCTTCTTCTAATGTACCATGACTAATGAAGTGCAATAGGTTTTCCTTATTATGCCATTGCTATTATTACCTTTGAAATACAGAAACTTCAATCACTGTGATTATAGGTAGCAAGACAGCCTGACAAACTGCTGAAATGTGTGTTTTTATTATAACTTCTATGAGTGCATTTAGAAATCGTTATTTTTGTTTTCATGACTCTCTAAGGTTTTAAAATTCTATTATGTAGAAATGAAGATAACTCGGACCAGAGTGCATTCAGATGTGGACTCTCTGGGCTTCCAATTTACAACTTTTTCAATATCAGGATTCTATTAGGAATAGAGGCATGAAAACAAAACCAAACTCCTAGTTATAGAAATCTGTTTGAGAACATAAACTTTATTTAAGAACATATACATGTATGGGGTGATTTTTCATGGCCAGTACTAATTTTTTCAGTCCAGCAATCATCCACTGAACCTCACAAAACCTTCACTGCTAATGAGGGGAGAAAATAATACTTGAATGAGCATTCAGCTCCTGTCCCACAAGCTTGTTTCCAACACTTGAAGTGAGGAATCAGCTCAAATCTGACATCTGATAAAATTTAAAGGCTCTTTTGTTATCCCTTAAACACTCTCTTTAACCTCTCTAATGATGAATTTCTTCTGTGAGGGAGTGTGGGAATCGTGTAGTTTTCGGTAATATAGAAAAAGCATTCCTTGCAGTTGCCTGAGAATTAATGACAAGAATTTGACTCTCAGTCAGTGTTACTGGTTCTGTTGATTGTGAGGGAAGATGCGTTTGATGGCAGACAAGAGCTTCACCTTCAGTCTGAAATTTAAGGCATATTTTTCTCTAAGAGATCTAACAAGTCTTTTTGTTCCATAAAGGAGGGCAACCCTCCATGTCTGTGCAGTACTACTTGATTTTAGGCAGGACAACTTATGGGAATGTACAGCAGCCAAATGAATAGGAATTAAGTTTATATGAGAATTTGAAAATGTTTAAAGGCAGAGTTACTTTCTCAAATGCTGAACAGGACTTCAACTCTTAATTCTGTTTTCCAGGGTCTTTAATTGACAGAGATGGAAGTTCTCATTAAAAATTTTCAAACCATTGAACATTAGTGTCTGAAATTTAAAAAAAATGCAGTATTCATGGGTAGCTTCAACATTATATGCCAAGCTTTAGTTTAAAAATGCCCTTTGGAAGTAAAATTATGCTCTTACATAACATTATTTATTCCTTTAGAATTGAAAATATTTTTTTCCCCATTTAGTGATAGAAAAGTAGTAATTTACTTTAAAAAGTAAAGTAATTAATTTAAAGATAGAGTATGGTAGCTATGATAATCTTTTTATTAAAACTCAATGATTCTTAACCCGTAAAATTACTTGTTGGCTGTTTTAGTGATTATAAATACCTGACATTTATTTGTTGAAGGTCAGTCAACAATTCTGTGCACAGTGAGGACACACACATATTCTACAGCTGGAGACTTTTAGAAAATCTTTTGAGTCATCTCTTGATAGAAAACTGGACATTTTCTCAAACCTTCCCATATCTTTTGGAAGAGTCTGAAAGCCCACCAAAGTACTGTGCCCAGGCTTAACCCAAAGAGAAGAGAGGATTATCCAAAATGCTGCGCAAAGATTTTTTTTCCTTCTTATATAATGCAAGTATAAAGTGGGAATCTTTGAAGGCTTATGTGTGGAAAAGGACAGTGATCCTATCTGTCTATACTCTGGAATAGCCACTGTTTACACACTTCTTTTTTATTTTCCCAGATAAGAGGTACCTTCTCCTCCTTTGTGAAGGCTAGGGTTGCTCTTTAAAGCCTCATCTGTTTTGGCTGGAGAAACCCCAAGAGTCCTTTTGGAAGGGGAAATTGACTTTTTTTTTTTTTTGTCAAGCAGAAGTACACGTGGTATAACATTCAGCTCCTGCTTTAAAGTGTCCTGTGATTTACTGTGAGCCTAATGGTCCCATGTTGAGTTGGACAATAGGCAACTGTGGTGTTTATGTGATTCTCAGTCTGCTTGTATTTCTTCCACCTTTTTCTTTAGTTTTGTCATTAGCTATGGCACTCATCTTTAATCAATGGCCATCTGCTAGTCAGTGTTCTCTGGAGCAGATTGTGTTTAGGTGTTGTCTGTATGTTGGAAGTGCATTTTTGATGCTCTCTGGTGGTTAAGTGGCTTCACAGTGGTCCCAGGTACAAATCTGTGCCTAGAGTACTCTGGAGCCCCAGTACTGTTGCTGTTTTTCTTTGCAAGTGTGCAAGGGATTGAAGTGAGAAGATGAAGAGATAAAATGCTCATTCCCCCAAATGTTTGTCCCTGCCTGTGCAAGGTGTACTGGTGTCACTGGCTCAGGCTGTGCTGAGGGAGGCTCCTCTGCATCTCAGCAGTCCAACCTCTGGCCAGTTGAACTGCTGGACTGGAGAAGCTGCCAAGAATTTGAACAGTAGCAAATGGCAGCTGCAGTTGCACAGCTGGTAAATGAGATGCTTACCAGTTCCCAGCCTGCTGTAGGTTCTTTAAACAAAGCAAATTACTAATTGTGGGGTATTCTTATTTCATTTTCTTGTTTGAATAGATCTGCATTGACACCACAGAAATAGGGATAGTCTGGCTGGCTTCAGTATTACAGAGTGAAGTTAATGTTGACAAATAGATAAAGAATGGTCTGAAGATTTTCCTGGCACCCAAGAGGGATTTCCACCCCTTGCTGTAATCCTTGCCACGAGGATTATGCCAATGGTACCTGGGTTTCCTATTTTAAAGCTAGAACAGGAATCTGTGAATAAACAGTGTTTACCTTTCTGGTTGTGTGGACACATGCCAGTCTCTTGAGAGGCTCAACCATTTCCTGCCACATTTCATTGCTTCTGACCTTATTTTTGCTGCCTAAAAGTAGGGGTTGTTGTGTGCTGTGAAATGTGTCTCAAAAATCCGTGTGCAAACAGGCACTAGAACAACAGGGTGACCTGTTCAATTGGTGGAATTATTCTCTCTGAGAAGGTTACAGGAGTGCTCTGAGATATTTGCCAGTAGAAATGTAAGGATTTGGTAAAAAGATGTATGTTTCTTGAAATTACTGCTTAGATACAGCCTCTTGCATGGTTACAGTTTCAGTACCAGAAATGGTTACATCAATTTCTCCTTCATAGATTGGGATGTCCCTTCATCCATAAAATTGAGCTTGGTGGGACTAGGCTTCAAAACAAAGTGCCGAGTTCAGCTTCTTGAAAAGAACCCAGAATGTGTAGAGTGAGTTTTGTTCTGCAGCTGTCTGAAGGGATAAGACTGTTTGGTCAGAGTTATTATCTGGTAGTTTTATTTTATTAGGCTGTTGTGCTGGGTTTAGGGTAATGATTTTTATTGTTATGTTAGGGCACCTAGAAGCTGAGATGATCTTCTGTGATATTTAGATGAAAAATAAATAACTAAATAAAATATGTTTGGCTATGTTATTTGGAAATTTGTAAGTTGATATTAATTGGAAAGTACAGGAATAGTTGTTTTGTTATTTAGAGTGTTTTTATTGCCTTTGAAAATGATGAGTTGCATATTCATCATAAATTTCCTTGGAGAAATGCTAAATTATTATTATTATATTGTTGTGCAGCATAAGTATTAAAATTTTCTTTTCTTCTACTATTCTGTAAGAATGCAAAACCTTCCCACACTTAGCCAACTGTGCTGCTTAGGTAAATTAAAGACTGACTAACATACATAACATCAAACTCTGAAACAAGACAAAAGAAAATTTACTAGCAATCTTGCCTTGACATGGTTTACCTGCCAGAAAAAATCCCTTCTAAGTTTCATCCCACACAAAGGTTTGTTTTTCTAGTTGGGATTCTGTACTTGTTGTAAGTGGAGCATTCAGTAACTGTGCTCAGGATTTCAGCTTTATGTAGGTGTCAGACAGGTTTGTCATGGATTTTGTTTTTAACACTGGATGCATTTTGCTGGTTTTTGCTTGCCATGAAAGTAACTCTCTTTTCTGACAACCCCTGGTGATTAGTGAGATACAATTCTAGGTGGGACAGAGGGGTTTCTGACAAGAAGGAGAATGAACAACAACCCAGAATAGTCTGGTGCACTCAAATACAGAAGAGATCTGGATTGGATTCCCTGTTCTCATCAGGAATTACTCTTTCAAATGTTTCATTTCCAGTAGGAGAGATTGAGAAAGGGTACTCCTAAAATGTCCTCTAGCCCTGGGAGCCACCTGGAGTATGAGCGGCAGAGCCAACTGGAGCCAGAGGCCCGAGTTGGTCACTCAGGAGCAGTTTATTCCTGCTCTCTCTGTGCCCAAACATTTGAACCAGAGAAAGTTTTACAGCTGACATTTAATTTGAGCAAAAACATTGCAGGAAAGTGTTTTAGTTGAATGATAGATTTCTAATAGCAGCATCTTTTAATCCTCACCAACCTCTAGCCTTTCATGTTGCCGAGGTGTTAAACAAGTGTGATGCTGCACAGTGTGACACAAAATCACTTCCTGGTGACATGCAGGGGTTTTCAGACCCCTTTGTTTAATGTTAGGTGCAGGCAAATTCATGTGCTCAAGTTTTGAACCTCTCAAAGCTGCCAGGAGCAGGTGCTAACAGCAGAAGTATGGGATCAGAGCCTCTTATGAGAGTTATGTTTAAACTCTTGATGAAGGACTCTATTGAAAAGAGATAGAGATTTTCATAATACGCTGGGAACATTTGTTTTTTCTTTTGATTCCTGCAGATTAGAATAAAGATGTTGAATTAATTAATATTCATCCATACTCTTCCACTATTTATGTTGTGTGTTTAGTTTATACTCTGGCTGCTCAAATCTCAGAAAGTTTCCTTTGTGAAGAATTCTCTATTTTGGGGTACACATCAAAACAAGCAACAGTTGATTTTTAAGCAGCTGGAGAAAATTTTGAAAAAAATTTGGAAAAGTACTAATGAAGTTTTAATTAGAATATTCAATTGCTGGAAGTTTTAGTTTTATAAGAAAATAAATAAAAGGATAGGTATAAAAAATACAAAATTGAAAGAATAAAAATAGAAATAATAGAAAATTATTTCTTTTTAGAATTGTTTTTCAGAAGGGATTTACAAATTTTTCCAATTGCAAAACAAAATGGTTTGTAGCATTAGTTTTGTAATTAATATGAATTTACAGCTGCTTAGGATTTGTCAGTATGTATTTTGTAGTGAGAAAACTGGAGCAACAAAAAAGTTAAAACTAGTAACTTGACTGAGAACAAACATTATTCAATTTTCCAAAGTTTCTGAACTTTCCTGTTTCCAATAGACTATTTTTTACAAATATTTTTACAGATCCTGTCTGAATTTTAGACCATTGCATACAGAATACAGAAATTATTTCTGTAACCTCCCAGTTACTTCTAGGGAAGTAAGCTGATAAGCACACACATGAACACTGCTCAACACAGAAACTCGGCTTAGAAATAAAGGTGAAAAATATTCACCCTCTGTTATGTTAATTCTTTTACATGAGTGGCATATTGATACAAGGGATCTCGCAGAAATTTGAGTTCTGAAAAGTCTCTTGAAGTACATGAGGACTGTACTGAAATGTTTTGGTTACTTACACTTCCGAAGCTATTTTCACAGTTCAGAACTTATTTCCACCTAAATTGTTGTTCAAGGTTACCTGTTTTGTGTTTGGAAGCCTTGAGGGGTGGTAACAGCCCATTGCTCACTGTACTTGGTGTGTGTGAATAGCAGCATCTGCTCTGGAGAAGACTATATATAACCTGCAATTTCACATTCCCATTTGTGGAAAAATGTTGAATATTCCTGTCTTTTTACTTGACTCACAGTCAGTTGATTGAATGAAAAAGCTCTTGACAACACTTTTGCTGGTTATGCTTCTGCTTTTGCTCATTAGAAATACTTAATTGAATGCCAGCTTTAAAGTCCTGAATTTAATGAAAAGCTCTTGCCTCAAAGCACCTTGTTGAAGTTTGTTGGGAGAGGATTATTCATTTTTCATATTTTTTTTATAAAATCTTTGGTCTTTTTAATACATTATGACTCAGCAGCCAGGCTCCAGTTGAAGTGGAGTAATCCAGTACACAGTTGAAATATGTTGGCTGGAAGGAGTCAAGAAAGTTGTGTCAAGTATTCTGACTGAAAGAAAACTAGGAGCAGTGCCCAAAGGACTTGGCTACTCCAGACTTACCACAAAATAGTCATGGATGGCAATATTCCACCAGCTGTATTTATTTAAGAGCAGGACAAAGCTTATGCATAATTTATTACAACTACACTACAATTTATTTTTATTTTGCCTGGTGTCCTGTTTGTGGCAGCAGCCAAAGTGAATGACTAGGAGAAAAGCACCCAACAGAGCATACCTACTGTGGTATCTCACTAAATATCTTCTCAGCCTCCAACACTTTTGAGTGAAAGGATCTTCTATGCAAGAGTGGTGACATTGTACTCAATAGCTTTAGAAGCCTGCTCTTTCATGAGCTTGTCCCAATTTCCCTGGAGGTCAGATCCATTTTCAGCATCTTTATCTTCTGCAGTAAGGCTTGCAAAATCAAATCCCATATGAACTTTGTGTTTGCCTTTTCCTGCTGGTTTTTGTCTGAAGTTCCTAAGCTTTTTTTTTTTTCTTTTTTGATGGACATTGAAATCTCCTCTGCACCATTAATGATCTTGCAGCTCAGCTCTCTCTGTCCTTTCCTCTCTGACAGGTTTAGCAGCTGCTCCTGTGCCCATTGCTGTCATACTTTCCTGAGCTGCTTCTAGATCTTCTGTATAATTTCTGAAATGATATGGGAGTGAGAGAGGACCAGAATTGTACACATTATATAATTACGTCATGTAAATTTTCATTTTAACCTTCAGACCCATTTTCTGAGTATGCACATTTAATTTTGCAGTCCTCATTCTACACATGACCTTTGGCCTGTTTTCCTGCATATGTCTTGCTGCATTTTTCTGCATTTGTTCCCTTGCCATTTGAATGTGGCCTTAATGTAGCTCTTCAGTCAGCCCTCATTTTCACTGCACACTTAAAGACAAGTAAATAAGATGTTTTCATCTTTTTCATTTTCAAGGCTGACTTAAAGAACCTATGTACCAGAGGGTAGCACATCCATAAGACTGAGTTTGAACTTAGTAACCCTAGATTCCATGCTTTTAATGGTTTGTCAAATGCAGGCTTACATCCATATAACACTTAGACTGGACCTACACTACAGATTATTTCTCATATGTATGAGATAAGCTTTCCCTAAATGTATTTAGTTTTATGAACATCTAGAAATGCTTTCTTTAAGTGAATCCTAAATGTGAATAACTGTAGAATAGAGCATCACTTTTTTATTTCCTTTTATTTTACTCACGTGTACCTTTGTTTTGGTTCGGTCTTGGGGAGATTTCTGCATTCTGTTATGCTGTCCTCCTCTGGCTTCTATCTTCTCTGAGTTAAGAAAGTAGGAAACTTGTGTTCTTTACAGGCAAGTGGGATTCTATGACCTACCTCTGCTATAGAGATTTAAAGACATGTTCTTCAGCTCTCAGCATGTTCTGTAAAGAAAAATCTAAATGCTAGTGTTTTATTAATGACATCCTCCTACATTGCCTGGGTAGGCTGGTCTTTTAAAGCATTAGATTAGCACTCGGCAGCTTATTTTTTGGAAAATGAACTCACTTCAAGTCTCAGAAACAGTCATTTGTCAATGATTTCGATTTAATTTCTGGCTATTTGCATATTAGCTTTTCTGACTCAAGTGGAAGTAGGAAGCACTGCTTGTCATACCTAAATGCCTCATCTCAGCAAAAATCTCCCACTGGAATTCTAGAACAAAGGATTTCTAAAAAAGACAGCTATGCCCTGGTGTGACTGAGTGCTTATCTGCTGCTATCCCCCCAAATTATAAATCAACAGAAAACTCTATAATAGACTGTTCTATACTTTACATTTAATTTACCTCTATTGCTAGCATTTCCATTGGAGAATTTCAGGCTTCATTTCCATTGTCTAATCAGAGTGATTGAAGACTGAAGCTTTTTAGTTTTCACACAGTCCAAGTGCTCATGTGAAAATCTTACTCTAAACATGCTGGTACAGGTACAAGGCCTGCACACATCGGCTTCATGTGGAGTCACCTGCAAACATCTGTAGACAAGGTCTTAAATATGTGTATACACTAGAGATTTTCTGTACCTAATTCATCACCAGAGGCACTGAATTCACAGCTTTGTAACACTGTGTAATGCTGTGAATTTGGAGTATGATTTGAGTAAGGTTGAGTAACAGCATTGAAATAAGGATTTCAACCCTTAGAGAGGCAAAACGGGAAAAAAAATGTCATTGGTGATATTCCTCTTCATGCACTGTGTTAGCTAAGGTCTCATTTTTCCTGAAAGCAGGCCCTTTCTTTCAGGAAACATCTTTTTCCTTCTGTGCTAAGAGTTAGTGACTGCTGTTAGAGCCCAGATAAAATCTGCTATTTGATATGCTCTGTGAAGTAGCCAAATCTTAGTCCTACCTTGATTTCCAGAAAGGCAGCTTTGCCCTTGAATGGATGCAGATGGGAAAAGTCAGTTCAGTCTCTCAGCGTTTGGGGATTTTTGTGCTTTTGGGTTTTTTGGCCAAGGTAAAGTCAGACGAGCAATATTTAAATTCTTTCTATGTGAATTGCTATGATCTTGATTAAAGTCTCAGCTTTAGAAAGGGAAGTCAGTAAGGAATACTCACATTTCCAAATAGTTCTACTTCAGCCATTTCCCATGTTGGTTAGAGAATGCTCAGTACCTTGTCACCTGGCTCCCATTGCTTCCTAAAATGCTTACAGGCTGGAACATTTCACCACGAAGGACAGTAAAATTCCTGAATGTAGTAGTGCCCACACTTGAATTTAGAATTCTTAGCATGGTTCTGGTTGCAGTGGGTGCATCAGCTCTGATGAGTTCAGTTTATATAAGAGCAGGGAAGGTGAACTTGAAGGTCAGTCATGCCTTTGCTTCCAGAGAGCTGCAGTGCCTGTGGTGTCCATGTTGCCTCCAGTGCTTCCTTGGTGTGGTGTTTCAGCATCTGGGCAGCTGTCCAGGGTCCCTGTGCTCAGGGCTGACTCACTGCAGCTGTCTCAGGCATCTGTCTCCACTGACTGGGCATAACCAGCTGAACTTTTAGTTCATTATGTTAGATTTGCAGTCATCAACCAAAGTTTTGGTACTTGTTCTGATGGAAGCAAATGAAGAGAAACTATATTTCTTAGTTCCGCACAGTGTATGTCAGTGATTTCTCATTGTAACCTAACAAAAAAGTCTGTGGGGTCATGGAGGTGATTTTGTTGGTTTTTTGTTTGTTTGTTTTTGTTTTGGGGGGGGGGTTTTATATTTATTTTTATTTTTTCCTTCACTGATAAAAATTACCCATTGGAGAAGGTAGGGCTGTTCCTTTCTTCAGACTCAAGGTTGGGTTTTTGGCCAGTTAGCTTTGCATGTGTCTGTGTGATAATCAAGCCTCTGTCATGATTAGACAATGAAAAATCAGGGTCCTACAAATATGAGTTTATAAATAAACTGATGTATAAATTATACTAATAAGCCCATCTTCTTTATGGGCTTTAACATTGGCTTTAAAAATGTAGAATGTAATCTCTCCTGAAACAGAGAATTTGCTTTGCAGTTATGATTTAGGAATGCTTGTACTTCTTTTATGTAGAGAATACTCATGACTTGAAAGCCAAAATACAGAGGCTGACAAGTGCTGGCCCAAAAAGGGAAATTAGGCAAAAGATGCCTAGAGATCTAACTGCTTTGTTGTAGGTTAACAATTATAAAACTTCTGACAAATGTGTAAAGTTATATTCAGGGATATTTCTTTCTTGCTTTGAGGTTTTAATAGACATTGCTCCTGTGAGGAGAGCAACATTTGTATTGGTACCAACATTTGTATTGATCTCCTCTATTTGTGTTTTTTCAATTCTCTATAGCTTAGAGTGTATGCATTTATTTCACTTTTCTTACTGGGGCTGACATGAATATTAGTTTAATCCAGCAGTTTGTAAGATTTTTAAGGCACAGAAATCCACTGAATCAATCATTTTGTATGTATATCACAGCATCAAGCCTGTAGAAATGAAATGTAAAATTTTAGAATCTGGCTGATGCAAATCAATTTTAATACTAAGAAGTCAATTTTTCTTTGGAGAAAGTCCCACAGCATTTAGAGCATTTCTACTTGAAAATAAAAATCAAAATAAAGGATTGTTTTAAAATCCCATGCTAATGTATGAATTTCCCTATGTATGAAATAATTTTAGTTGGGTCTAACATGGTTTTGTGGTAGCAGTAGAATCAGATGTGGCATTGTGAGTTAGGTTGGAATTATATAACTTTCATATGTAGCAGTAGCTGCCTCAGTGCTTCTTACTGATATTGTAGTGATATTAAATACCACCAATTTAAACATTCCAGGTTTTGGGCTGGAAGTTATTCCTTGACATTAAACCAGGTTGGTGAACCTCACTAAATGAAATTCCTTGGCAATCAAATTGTCAGAGTGGCCACTTGTTCCACAATGTCAAAACAACTGAAGGGGCATTTGGACAGTGGAACTGATTAAAATATTGGAATCAGTTTGCTACATTAATTTGTGGAAAACACCCAAGCTTGAGTTGGTGACTCTATAATTTACTACAGTGTTATGGACAGTTATGTCACTGTACAGAATCTAACAAGGTTTTCTGTGCTGCTTTAGAGAAAAAAATGCTGCTTATGTTCATTAATGGTATTTTTGTGATCTGTGTGACTAGGAAGATGTGTCATAAGTGTGTCAGTAACTGTGGAAGAAAGAGCCCTAGGGATAGGCACCAGTCCCTATAGGACAGGGAACACTGAAAGAAGAGATTTGTGTGCCTCTTTTCCCAGGCCTGGTTTCAGCATGAATATAAAGTGTGTTTTGGATAGTCTGTTCAGGCTCCATGCCATTTTTTGCTGAGTAGCTGCTCTTCATAGATCCCAAATTCTGCTGTTTTCAGCACAGGCACAAGAAAGGTGTCAGATGGAGCAGCAGAGCTGGATAAAGCAGTGACAAGAAACACAAGACTAAATAATTACCTGGGGAAGTGATTTCAGTGCTCTTTCTGAACCAAGCAGAGTCAAAATTTATGTGTGGCACTATCAGGAGAACAGGGCTTAGACCACTAAAGTCTTCTATAAAAATGAAGTAATGGAATATTTCTCTTCCTATTTAGGAAATTTTTGGAAATAAATTATCCCATTACAAAGTAGAGAAATTTTTAAAAACAAAAATTAGTATGATAAAAGACCTCCTTAAAAATTACAAATTTCTAAGTAAAATTTGTTTATAGTTTATTTGCTTTTGTTTATATTTTATTATGTTTCTATTCCTTGTCCAGACCATTGGCTTCCTTCTAAAAGATGCTCATTTCTGTAGCCTTTTAGAGCATTTCTAAAGCAAGTTAATTAGCTTGCTTCTAAATGTCAAAATTTTCTTGCACTTTCAGCATCTAGATGACTTACTGACATTACAGCCCTGAGAAAGAATTAGCCTATAGGAAGACAATTGATAAAACAAAAGATATTTAAAAGAGCAAACTATGCTTTCTCAAGAGGAAAAAAAGTATTTGATAAAAGGCCAGTGCATAAATTTAGTCAGTGCTTCCTTGCACTCATGTAACGTACTCAATTATGTAGCTAGATAATTTCTATCATATTTTATGAAAAGAAATTTCCTCAGAAGTTTGTTTACCATCTGCTTGTTTTAGCAATCACCTGCATTTTTTCTCAAGAGAATATTTGAATTTTGGTTATAAGGGTAAATATTTTATTGGAAATTAAGAAGGCAAGGAAAAATTGCCAAGTTTTTCTTTGAAGCTGCATTATTTCAGTTGACTGAAGAATTTTTACCTTATTGGGGAATTTTCCTGCTTTAGGAAACAGGTTTTAAGGTTTCATTTTTTCAAATAAAATTTAGAATTTAGTGATGAATGTGTTATCAGATATCTGGAAAGGACCTGACTTTTCCAGTGAATATGGTGCTTTATGGAAGAAAAATAGAACAAATATATCATGAAGAGTGTCAGACTTCCCTGTATCTTGCCTATGTTCCTGATAAAATCTCATATTCTTTTTTAGTAAGAATGATTTCTTCCAGGCAGTGGAGGTTTTTCAGTCTTTGCCTCTCCAGATCAATCTCCTTAGGTGTTGTTAGGTGGGATGCTAAATCCTATAACATAAACTGTTCTCCAAGGAGAGTGATACTTAAGGCTACTGCTTTGCTTCAGAGAAATGGAGAATCACCAGATTAGCACTTTAGTAATAGCTAGCCTAAAGCTGTCCAAATTAATTTAGTTCAAGTATAAAAGTTTAGCACAAAATGTGAGATTTTGTGCATTATTGATCTCATATCCCAATTGACTGTATTCCATGAGTGGATGCATTATTTTGAAAAATTCTATACAATTGCAAACCAAGTTTCAAAGAAAGATGGTACATAAATATTTAAATGATGCATTTGGGGGAAAAATAAGTGGCAGCAGTATCTTCATGACACATATTTGACATGTGATAGCTGATAAACATGCCCCTTACTCTGAAAATACTATCCAGCAGAGAATAATTGCATTAAAGAATAATTTTTCAGGTGTTACAAAGGGATGTTGGGGATCATTCACCCCAAACTCATTGGTCCCCCACTGTTTTCTGGTTTCAATCAGAGCCAGTCACAATCTATCCTGTTTAGGCCTTTGGATTGCAGTGCTTTGGGTGTAGTTTCACATGTGAGCTCCAGCAAATATGTTTCATACCCAGGAATACCTGGCAGGCACTCGGGACAGGGGAAAGGGTTTTACCTCTGAGGTGATTCCTGATGCCCTCTCTTGGGCCTTGCCTTAGGCTGACCGGGGTCACTGAGGGCTGAAATCCATTTGCTACCTTGCAGTGCCCTGATGGAGAGACAGGAGCTCCCTTCCCTGCTATGCAGGTGTTTTATCCTATGTGTCTTTTATCAATGCTTTCAACCATGTTGTCTGATTTGAGCTGTTTATTTGCATTTCATTATAGGCTCAAGAGTTCTTCAAAGAAGCTGGATAAGGGGACATAAAAATGGATTTACCAGTCTCTCTCTGTCCTCCTATAATTGCTGCCTACACCAGAAGGATAAGGGGATGAACTTGCCTCTTTGGCAGTAAGTAGAAACAAATTTCTATCATCTGCAATTTTTGTTGGCACATTAACATTTAGCTCTTATGTGGTGTAGGTCGTTATCCAAAGGGTGTGGTGTAAGAGGTCTTTAGCTGAGTGGTCTTACCTTGGTGCACCTTTAGAAAAGCCCTGGTAAAAGGAAGCTGAATACAAGCGTTGACTTCCTGAAATTCTGCACCAGGTAAAAATTTCCTGGGCTCAACTTGTGTTTTTTGAGTGAGGAGAGGGAAGGATTTTCACTATACCCTTCCCTGTGAGGGTCTGCCTGTGGCTCAGGAGAATAAGGAAGAGCCAGGGAACAAATTTTTACATCAGAACTCACATCTGCAGGTGTTTAAATTGAAAGTCCTGATTTAAGGTTTCTTCATGGGTGTTTTAAGGTCTAAAGTGTGCTAATAATAGGATAAAGTGCATATAAATGTAGGTTGTCATCTGTCAAATGTCTCTTTTGAGCTTCTTCATCTTTCAGTATTAATAAGTTGACACAATATCTGACCAAATATCTTTTGATTTCTGGCGATTTTTGAACAATATTGAGGCATCTGGGAAAGAAGTAGAGGCTAAAAAACCTTATTCTCAGAAAAAACAGTCTGTATTTTTAATTTTTTTAAAGTGAATTAGCATGTATTCAATTATTTAGACTTCTAATTAGTAAAGTCTTTAGAAATCTTGATTACAACTGTCAACAATAATTCTGTATGTATTTTGACTATTTAAACTTCTCTCATCTACATCTATTTTACATTGTATTTTTAACTGTGCTGCAGTTCTATGAGTGCTGTGAGCACTCTCCCACAGAGCTCTAATTGCCTGGCTGCTGCAGATACCATATCAGCACATCAGTGTTAATGCAGCAGAAAGCAAGTACCCTCGTGTCTCTACAAAGCCAGTTTAAGATATTTCTAGAATATACTTTTGAATTGCTTTTTCTTCATCTTATTTTAGATAACACTTTGACTTAAATAAAACTGCCTGTGGGGCATTGTAGATTGATCAAAAAGGCCTGTATTGTTCTACTACTTTTAATTCTTGGTGCTGCAATAAATCATTTTCTGCCTATTTCATTTACATTTTCTAAGTTCTTAATTTAGTTCCAGCACAGGATTGTCACAAATGGAGGAGTCAGAGATGTGAGGAGAAGAGTGGGGAGCAATGTTTATTGAAGCAGTACATAGAGCAGAAAGGATTTTGGCTGAAATTGGAATTAGAAGCTTTTTAAGAATGAAGCAAAGGATTTCAATTTCCTTCCAGTCTATATGAATCAACAGAAATGTAAAATGAGGGCTGCAGTGTGGGGTGGAAGGAAGATTACAAGACACACAGTGTGTTAGGAGCATGTTTATTAGTAAGATTTTGACCTGCAATACTCAGATAAAAATACCTGTGCATCTTCGTGAAAATGCTCATCTTTAGCCTATGTCTTTGGAAGAAGTCACAGGAAAGATTTCTTTCAGGAACTTATTGCACTTCATATAGCTTTTCTTCTGAAATGGGGTATAAAATTTTTCTTTAGTTGTAATTATAGAAACCAATTAACTGCTTTTCCTCTGCAAAACTGAACAATGATGTTCTTTAAGTACATTTATTGAAAAACTAATATATTAAACTGAAGATTTACCTTTTTCTTCTTCCCTTTAATGCAAAAAATGTAACTTTGCGATCCTATAATTATGGCTTCTCATTTTTGGCATACAAATTGTTGGCAAATGGTTTTTCATTTGTTCTTTTGTGCTGAAATGTAGAACCTAGAAAAATTGTCTTCTTCCTATGTATATACAACATAATTTGATTTCTGGGCATCTTAAATCCTCTTCTAGCTTCTTATCTCTGCAAAATGTGAATTATTGGATTTTTTTCTCATTTTTTAAAGATATGTTTTTAATAGTACAGAGTTCTTTCTGAGAAGATATTTTTGGGATATAGGTGTCTAGCTGATAATCACAGAAACATCAAGGTTGGAGGAGACCTTCAAGATCATCCAGTCCATACTGAGCCTAGGACCCCAATAATCACCCCTAAACCATTTCCTCAAGGGGCACATCAACTATGAAACCTTCAGAAACATTCAGCAGATGTCATGTGGCATAGTCTTCACATGAAATGCTAGAAACAGGCATGAAGTTTGTGAAACCTGTTTGGCAAACAGATTCTAAGGCTTGCTGTTCATCAGCGAGAAGCCTCAGGTCTTGTTCAGAGAAAGAAATATTTCACTGGGGTTGGGAGGTGGCTGATACTGTGTCATATCAGAGTTTCAGTGCTCTGGCAATAGTATGCAGCTACTGGGTGTCAAATTTCTGCATTATAAACTGCTAAAATTCTTCAGTTTTCATGAGAATGAGGAACCCAGCAGACACTCTCAAATTCAAGATAAGGGAAGTCTTCTGCATATGGGCAGACAAAGACTAATTTTAGCCGTGGAAGGACAAATATGCAGAAAGCAATTGGATCAATTATTATTAGATTATTATGCTAGAAAGACCTTTGTCCTATTGTATAAATAGAAAAGAATTCAGAAGTTATAATTTGGCAATTTATAGCTAGCAGCCCATAACTTCAGAAGAGTCTGCTGTTTTTTCGTGGTGGCTCATCAACTTGGACTATGAAATGTGAGTTCCCAGAGGTCTGAATTTTTTAAAGCATGTGAAACAACCAAAATTGAGTTCCTAGCTTTATTTCTTTGTTTTTCTGGAAAATATAAATTTATCTCTAATATTAAAATGTACTAAAGTGGACATAGTTCATTTATTCTACCATTCACTACAAATGTAAAAGCTAAATATTAGATATTTTCAGTGTGCAAACTACTGTGGAGCTGAAAAATGCAGAATTCATTTTAGAAAATGATGAGAAATGTTTATTTTGCTGCATGTCATAGGTCAATTTAGATAGGTTTAGTTCTTAGTAGAGACATATTGATTTTCATGCTTCTCCTATTAGTTAGAATGACATATACAGGATACCAAGTGTGAATTGCAGCTAAGGTTCATATATCATGGTCCCAATGCCAACAGAGACCTTTTTAACACTCAGAAAAATAGAAACAGAATTTAATAAAAGCCAATATTTAAATACCAACTTAATGGAGAAGCACATAAAAGACTGCTTTTTCTCTAATTTTAAGTGTTTCTTTATTGAAGTTGTGTCTGAGTGCAGTTGCTTTGATAGCTTAAGTAGCTTAGATCTATTAAAATTGTATTGCCTGTAAATCATTTATTAGGCCAAATAATACTATTTTTTGCGCTCCACACCTCTAAGCCCAGCAAAAAGACCAGCTTACATGTCTTGTGTTTAGGGATATCTTCTGCAGCTGATCACACAGACAGATGTGCCAGATATGCCAGTGAGTCCAATGACCTAAAGCTACTCTTGCCTCCTAACTCAACTTATTTCAGGAAGAAAAATCTCCAGACACTGTACAAGAGCAAGAGCACAAGGTTGAAATATTTTACGTAGACTCTCTGACTGAACTGGGAAAATTCAGGATTTTTTTTTGGACTAGTGTGGATAAGAGAAGCTCTTGGTTTTCAGCTGCTTCCAGTGAACATGTGTATTTTGACTTCTAAAAGAATTCATTAAAAAGGCCAGTATTTAAGGGCAAATATAAAATCTGTCAATAGATCCTTTGACATAGTAACTGTTATTTTATTTCCCCATTTAGTGTGTATGTGTGTATGCAGTTGTATGTATATATCAAAATACACAAACACATACATGTGATTTATGTCAATACTATTTCAAAGTGATACTGATTATCTTTCATTTATCCATTCACTTCTATGCATCTTTTTATTCAATATTGTAACTCCAAGAGGTCTGAGAACAAAACATTTTAAAGATGGGCCATGACATAAGGCAATGGAGAGCAGCTGGCTCACTGCATGTCACAGAGTGAGAATTTTTTATTCTTAGAAAACTAAAGGCAGGAAAATCCTCTAATTTCCAAGAGAGCACAACAGTTTCAAAGGACAGACAGAGAAATGAAGAGGCTGTTTGTAGTGATTAGGAGGAACAGACAGTGTCTTTTTTCTGGAATTCACTGTCTGCACTGGTGTAGAAGAGCAGCAGGCAGGAGCCGTGTGGGTGCTGTGATTTACAGGAACAAAGCAGCTGTCCCTAGTGGAACAACATCAGAGATCTGTGAGCCTGGTGACTGTTCTCTCCATCTCCATTTTGTCTGTAGTAGTTAACAGTCCTTGGACAGTGTATTCAGTAATTTTATTTTCTTAGTAAGTAAGAGTTTTCTGAACACAGTAGACTTATGAAGACACTGAAGGCTGGCTGCTGACAGCATTCCATTAGGCTCCAGTTCCTTTCTGCTTCTGTATGTGTCTTGCCCTGAAGGGTTACTTTAGGTCAGGTCATGGTTAGGAGGACAAGGAGCTGCAGAGTTGGGCTACCCAGAAACATCTGAAAGTTTCAGAGAAGGATGCCAAAGGTCAGCATGGTTTGACATGGTGCTGCATGGAGCAGGGCCCTCTGTTTGATGGGGTTTGCTGTGATCCAGGCAATTAGTGGTGGCTAAAGCAGAGGCTGCTGGGGCCAGTAACCTGTAACTACTGAACAGGACTGCTTCTGACTGATGGGCACCAGTGGGATCCTGAGCAGTGCATGGGTTGCTTTCAGCACCAGGGGTGTAGACATCAGTGTTGGGGTTAACCTGGAGCAAGACCTCACCTTTGTGAACATCTGCAATCATATGCTGTTTCCAGAAAGTGCTAATGCAGAGAAGCATCTGCTCAGATGTATTGCTCCTCTGCCCACACAGCACGCATTTTCTCTGCTCGTGTGTGATTTACGTGGAGTTTTGACACACAGTTATACTTAGACATTGATAAAATTGCAAATTTAATGTCTCAGTGCTTGCTGGGGTTTTCTTAGTTCAGAGGGATTCATTAATGGCTGGCTTCTTTCTACTCCTGTTTTTACCTAGCTTTCATTAATGTCCTTGTTTACTTAGCTTAGCTTTCAGATGTTGTAGTCTTTCCTCCACAGCAATCTCATCTAGGAATCATCTCATTCTAGTCCTTTTTTCCCCCTCCTCCTTTATTTTGTTGGGGGTTTTTTGCTGGTTGCTTGGTTTTTGGTTTTTTGTAATGGGCATGGAAGGGTGACATTTCAGGACCTGCTGCAAACTCCCTTCTTGCTACAGACTGCAGCAGGAAGGGTTCATACATCAGACTCGTGTTCCTGTTGTTCCACACTTTTGTGTGTTATTGTATTGCTGTGGCTCTTTGTCTTCTACTTGGTGTGTGTTGGGTTTAGAGTTTGGAGAAATACAGCACTTGTGATTTGAAATTTTAGAGTGGGAACATGAGGTCTGCTTTCAGATTCTCATTCCTCCAGTTTTCATGAAAATGCAGCGAACTTGGGAAATCTTCAATTTACTTTGAGCGTAGAAGAAATACTGAAATGCTTAGAGTGGGTTGTTTGTTGTGAAGTAGGCACTCTAGAATAAAATGGACTTAAAGGACATGAGAAATTCATAAGAAAAATTGATCTGTCCAGCCTGAGAAAATTGACACTAAAACTTAAAGCAAATAAAATCCATCAAATTTTTTCTTTATTTTTCTTCTGGAATTTCAGTGCTTGTGGAGACTAGAGAACACTGGAGATTGATTGATTGATTGATTGGGTAGCTCAGTATTGTACAAGAAGCATTTTCATATGATCCCATCTGAAATGTCTTTTAAGGATATAGACTTGCAACAGTATAACCTAGTGCTAAGAAAAACTGAACCTAGCCAGAATTTCCCAGAAATCCAGAAATAAGGGTGTTATTCAGAAGTAGAAAATTGATGCAGGCAGGTCTGGAATAACACATTTATCCCAACACATAAATGCTCCTTAAATAAGCAATGAGATGCAGCATTTACACTTCAGGAAAAAATAATAAAGAAAAAGACATACTTAATAAAGTGTAACCTTTCTGAAATAGAAAAAAGTATTTAAGCATTTCTTAAAAAATTTTTTTATCAGTTCTAAGTATCTATTGGATTAAATTTACATGAAAAACATGTCCTGGAAGAGGTTGTCCAGAAATGTACCATTTTCTCTGTTAACAGAGAGAAGCAATTTATCTCTTTTCAGAAAACAGACTGCAATTATAGATTTTGTACATGTTACACTCAATATGCAGAAATCTGATCAGATCAAAAGCCTACTCACAGGGCACACCAGAATTACTTTGGAACAACAGCTTGCAATCTTTATGTAAATTCAAATGTGTCTCTCGATCTTGTTCTTCCGGTGTTTGGTGTAGCATGAAAAACTGCATACATTGTCTCTTTTGAAGGGAAATGACTGATGCAATTTTAATAAAGGTTACTAACAGCGTATTGTGAATCAAGTTCTATGAAATAGTAAGAGCTAGGTGGCAAAAAATTTATCTTGCAACACTACAAATTCTCCTAGTAGAGAAAAACCTGCCTGTGGAGTGTGACCTCTTCCCCATAGTGGTTCAGCGGGCATTAAAATGCTTCTGACTCAAAATTTGAAGATTAGTTTATTCTAACTGATTTCAAGTACCAAGTGGAATAAATTACTGACATCTTCCTACCACATTTCAAGGCCACCCTTGAAACTTGTACCTTCCTTTTGATTTTGTCCTTCTGGCCTGAAGGTCAGATAGAGCTTGTGAGGTCTGAGGGGAAAATGTGCTGGTCTGAATAGAGGCACTGAGATGAATTTGGGTAGGGATGAGAGAGTTAAGGAAGGTCTGCTATGAAATCATTGAGGGATATGTCCCAGTTCCCCAGTCAGATGAAATAAACTAAAAGGTTGGTACATGAAAAGAGAAGCTTTTTACCTTTTGACATTACAATTCTTAAATATGTGAATTGTCATCTGGGGTACACAGCAAAACTTCACTGAGTTAGGTGTAATCTTATTTTCAGTTACTAGGAAAAGAGAAAAATTGTCCAACCTGGCAATAAAATCCAGGAAAGATGTGAAAATGGTGGAAAGAAACCACTAATAATGGAAGAGAAGCTGACAGACTGCAAAGTTTCTTTCATTAATCAGATATGTTTTGGGAGTGCTATAAAACTGTTAATTCTACAGTTTCCATGAGCGTTGTGCTGTAATGAATGGGCTCAGCCACAGGTGTTTGCTGCAGTTGTTCCATGCTGAGGTGCAGCTCAGGGCACATCCCAAGCACTGTGTCACTGAGGTGCAGTTGCCAGGGAAGCAAAACATCAATGTGATACAAGGGAGGATGATCTGTGTGACTCAGGGAACAGTAAAAGAAGTTTCTTTGACCTTGTTTTCACTCCAGAAATTCTGCAGGAATAAGAGATATTAGTTGGGTCTTTTAGCTCCATGGGAGCTCTAGTACTTGCAAGGCCATGTGTTTGAGAGGGACTTTACAGATGTCACAAGTATATTCCAGAAAGAAAAAAAATTATATTTCCTTTTTTTACTGTAATCATTGTGATTTGTGTGTCCTGTGGTCCTTTGTGTGCCACTTGTTCAGAAGTGACACTGGTTGGGCTGCCAAACATTGCCCATTTGTAGCCACAGGCTGGGTGCTGCTCAGCTGGAAGCCTAGTGCCTGTGGACATTGCTGTAGGATTTTGGCAAATACCATTGAATTCACTCTACAGTCACTACCTGGCTGGTTCATTTGTGACTACAAATGTAGTTACAATGTTCATAGTCAGTTCACACCCAGTAGTAGTTTCTGTTCATACCCAGTATGTTCATACTCAACTGCAGTTATTTCTGTGACTGTCAAAATGGATCCCCAACCCTGATAAAAAGAGATTCTACTCCTGCAGAGGGACAAGAGAGAGAAGTTTGCATCCCATTGTATGAACACTATAGGTTGTAAAGGTTTAAATTGCAAAATAATGGAAGTAATTGCTGAGATGTGTTTTTGTCCAAGTGTGTAGATACCTGGGAGGAATGCAGAGATCTTAATGTAAAATGTTGTATATTCTCAGTAACTGTATTTATAATCTCCTATACCAGCTTGCATTCTTCCCTTTTTTTTTTTTTTTTTTTTTTTTCTTTAGGCTTGTCAGGAGGCTTTGTGTTTATTTTAATGATAGTTATTTTCTCAATCCACTCTAAACCATTATTGTTTGAAGTGTGCTCCTCTCCAGCTTTCTTTCTGAATCATCGATTTATGTTTTCATTTTCATCTGGTTTTGACCACTTTTGCAGTGCTTTGGGAATTCAGAACTGTAGCTGAGGAAAAGTGGTGTAAAAGCCAAACAAATCAGTGTTGCCACTTCAGGCTTTTTTTGTTCTTGTTTGAGTCTCTGATACCTCTGCTCTGATGCTGCTACTAGGAGTGGAAAGCAGCATAATCAATGAGAAATCAGACCTCTGATGCATTCAGGTAGGAACATAGCATAAACAAGAGCTATCACTGGGGCAACTTGCTCTGTTGTTCAGATGTACCCAACAGAGAGTAAGAAAACCTGCTCTGTGGAATTGTTCCTTCTGTTGTTTGCAAGTAATTCCAGCCAGTGCATTGATGACCAACCAGCCTAACACTTTGGGACTTGAGCATACTCTGTCAGCCCCTTCATGATCATCTCTGGAGCTGTCAAAAGGCCAAACATTTTGTAAAATGTTTATTACTTTTGTTTTCCTCGTTGTCTCCTATCCTTTTACCTGCTTTTCCCCTACATTGACTACAAGTGAAGAAAAAGAAGTAACATGTTTTCTTCTGCAAAAATCACTGCAGACAGGAGAGCAAATAGGAACCTCTTTAGGGAGCTGGCTGGTAAACGATAGACCTCCACAAGGAGCAATTTTGGTACAAAAATGCTTCATAAATAAGCAATATCATTGTGTTAGAAGCATTTGTGCATTTGTCTTTGCTTGCCATGCAAAGCAGTGTAATGTTTCCAGTAATTCCTGTTTCAGTGCTGGCCATGGCTGAGCTGCAAGAGAACAGAGTTCAGCAGTCTCAGTGGCAGCAGGAATCCTCAGCAGAAGTGAACTGCTTACAGGGTAAATGGCAATCAGCTGCAAAACCTTCTCTTTGGAAAGATAATAAAAATCAATAATGGGCCTGCTAATGTAGAAAGGACAGCAAGAGGCAGACATTTAATTTAGTTAAAAAGTAATCGGAAAGGAAAGAGCCAGACTAAATAACCTGTATAATTAAAGAGTTTAAAGGGACTTCCAACTGGAGTATGTTGCTTTTATGTGTGTGGGAAGGAGGAAACATACATGTGTATAAACTGAGCTAAATTTAAATTTTTTTCTGGCACTACCAAAGCCTTCAGCTAAGGAAGTTCTGCTCTTGACAGTGATGCAAATATTAAAGCAATCCGAAGATTATTGTTATATAGAAAAATCAATGAGTCCCTTAAATGCTCTAAAGACTGAAAGAAACAGGAAAACTCACACAGAAGAAAAGGAAGGCAGAGAATGGGCAATGAATAAGACACTTGCTGTGAATTGATAGAGGAAGAGGAAAAACTGGCAGACAGATTGTGACTTTCTCAAATGTCATTTTTCTTAAACATATTTCTCATTCTTCTAAATAGCTCACTGTGAAGCAGTTTTGGACTCGCATGCACCCATGCTTGCAAATAGAAATGAGTAAGAGTCTGGCTCACATCCCCTCCCACAGTAACCACACCACGAGTCTGGGTTGTGAGGAATCAGTGAAGGGATGTACCAGTTTGCACTGGTCTCCAAAAGCGTGGGCAGGGCTTACCCTCCCTGTCCACTCTCCTGCTGGGCGTGGGAGCTGCTGCTGGGCTTGGGGTTGCAAATTTCCGCTTGGAGTGGATGGGCAGGAGCATTTTGCATTTTGATTAGCTACCATTCATTCATTTGCAATTTTCTGATTAGATGTGATAAATGAAGGTCTTTCAGAACTCTGCCAGATTTTCCTGTTGTGGACCGACTGTGCCTCCCTTGCTCCAGCCAGGTCCAGCTACTGGGGACTCACAGCCTTTGCCAGAGAGTTCAGAGCTTTGTTGCCGGATAGAGTGTGAGCATTTTTGCTGGGATATTTCTGAAAAGGACAAAGTGTAGCAAAGACCCTTCCCAGGGAAGATCTTTTAATTTTTCTCTTGTTTCATCATTAGTATGTGAAACAGGTTTTTAAAAATTGTCAGGCTCATACACAAAGCAGAAAGATGAATACATCTTGAAGAAAGCACCAAGATGTAAAGTGCTAAAACATCTTAATGCAAAACTCAGCTGCTGCTCCACACTAGCATTGCTTTAGTAACTCAGTTGGGAGTGGGAGATTTCTCAGAAATATGACTATTTTAATGAACCTTTTGCAAGATTTTTCAAATTCCTCCAAAGTCTAGAGTAATGTTTTTGTTAGAGGTCATCTCTCAGCAGAAGAACTTCATTAAATTGCTGATCTTATATTTAACAAACCAAATTCAAGTCTGAAAGAAAGGTTCCCAGGACCATTCCTATGATCCCTTCTGATCACTGACGAGATGGATGGAATTTAGGAGTCGTGACGGTTTGTTCCAGCTTGTCATATTTTGTGTCAGTTTCTCAGGTACTTCTTCTGAACCATCCACAGTGTTTTCTCACTCAATCTGTTCTCACTCAATCTTCATGTTCTTCCTGCAATAATTACAAGCTGTTTATGACAAATTGCTGTGGAAAGTAGCAATTTTTTCATGTTTACCACCACCACTTAGCTCACTGGAGTGACTGTTTGGAGAGAAAAAAGAAAAGTTGAATGAATGTAGACAATACAAAACCCAGCTTTGCCATGACAGCAGATGCTACTGATGGATTTTGGTTTCCCTTAGAATCATAGAACTGTTTAGGTTGAAAAAGACCTCTAAGATCATCAAGTCCAGCCATTAACCCAGCACTGCCAAGTCCACCACTAAGTGCTACATATGCATGCTTTTTGAACACTTCCACAGGTGGTGATTCCATCATTTCCATGGGCAGCCTATTCCAATACTTAACCACCTTTACGACCCTGTAAGATAACCCTCTGATTTCCAGTCCCCCTCCATTATGTGTGGTTTTCCCCTGGCAGCCAGGGCCCCTGTTTCCTCAGTGTGAGGAGGCAGAAGACTCCTGGTGAGGTGCACCAGTCACTGGTATCCCACTCACTGTGCTGATTCCTTTTGCCTTGAAATTAGGGCTGTCCTTCCATATGAGTCCTGCTGTGTATTGCTCCTGAAACCAGTGCATGAACATCTCTATCTTCCTGCTGTCTTTCTCCTCCAGGAGCAGTCTTGTTACCTGCCTTGAGATGAGACTGCTCAGCAGTGCTCCTGCTGGTACTCAGCCTCCCCTTCCCAAGTTCCTTCAAACTGACAGCCCTGGCTTCAAGCCAGTGTATCTCAATCCCAGTTTTGTAAAGACAAAACTGCTGCTTCCCCACCTGGAATGGTCTTGCAGATGGAGCAAGCTGGGCTGCTCCCTGCCCACCACAGATTTCAGCATGTCTCTGCTGTGGTTGTGTAATCACTTTATCCTGTGCCTAAGCAACACTTATCTCTAGGCATGAAGCTGGGAAAGCCTTTGGCTTCCTCTGCCTTCGTTTGGCTGTGCAGCTCTGCTGCCATCATGCTGGGCTGTCCTCCCCCAGGCAAGCTCCTCCTGCTCTGCTCTGCCCAGTCCCTCTCTGCCCGGGCTGCGAGCCCTCTGTACCCTTGATCTGCTGTCAAACACCTCAGCTTTAAAACAAAATATGCAAACGAGAGGGGAACTCTAAGAATGTCCTGGAGACCCTTTAAAATGCTCTGAGGGCCTCCTTTTGTAATTGCCTTCCTTTCTGCAATATGGTCTTCTGCTCCATAGCAAAGAATTAGGGCCTGTATATGCAAATTCCATCCTTCTAACTTTACATAAAAAATTTTAGAACCATTTTAGAGCTTTAAATCCCAAGTTTCAAGGTGTAATATTTAATTTGACCTAAAGTATGTACTGTGATTGGCTCTGTAATAAGCAAGTGCCTGGACTGTCCTTGACAGTCTCTAGCTGCTCTCACCAAGTATGTGCTGCAGGCCCAGCTGGGTCCAGCTCTGGGCGTTTCCTGTAATTCTAAAACTGAACCTCTATTGGTCCCCAGGAGTTAGCTAATCCCAGTTTGGAGCATCCTACATGTTACTTTAGACCACTTCATATTTTATAGAGTACTTAAAAAGGACAACTCTGGGTAGTCAGTGAGAGCTTTTGCAGCAGGGACGTGTTGCTTTGCTCAGTGAGTTAAGAGAGCAGCGAGAGATGCAGTGAGGAAAGTCAAGGAGCAAGGTAGAAGGGAAAAGCTTTGAACAGATGCATCTCTTCTCCATAAGAAAGGATTGTGTAGGTGGGCAATAAGCTTGCCTGGATCTGGCTTCTTGATTCTTGTGGTTTTTTGCCAGTCATTTAATTTTAGAAAGGAACAGGACTTGGAAATTTAACTTGTAGGTTACTCTGCTGGATTTGGGTATTCCTGTTGTGGTTTTGTTTTAACACCAGGCTTGGTAATTCATATCACAGAATGATTGAATCTTAGGATCCCAGATTGGAAGGGTTTTAGGGTCATCTGGTCCAACCATACTTGGCAAAAGCACGGCCCAGAGAAGATGATTCAGTATCTTGTCCAGCCAAATCTGAAGTGTCCAATGTTGGGAAATCCTGCAAACTAGACCTATCATTGATATTTGTATGAAATTTCCTTAATTTCTGTCATTACCTTGGTAGATAACTAGTACTTGGATTCTTAGTCCTAAAAGTTGCTATCTAAAATGTAGATTTATTATTAGCTGGGGTTCCAGTGTAGGGATCTAAGCTGAGCAATAAAGTTTATATACATTTTAGGACTTAAAAGTGAGTCACAGTTTTATGTTGACAGCTGTCGTGACTGATATGACTCAGATATGAAGGAATAGTAGTATCAAAAATAGATTGGGCTTTGTGCAAACAAAAGATTTTTATATGGTTTAGTCTGATAGTTGTTTTATAATGAAGTTAAATAAATGCAGTTATCCAAATGTGAATAGGGTTCTTAATATTTTAAGTTAGAGAGGAGGAAAGTTCATTTTTAGCAGTAGTTTAGGTATTGTGTATTTTTATTTTATTATAAATTAAAATTATGTAAAAACACCTACAACCTTGGACTTTATTACCTTTTTATGTATTGCACTAAATAAGCAGAATATTTTTATTAGAGATGCTTAGTTTAAAAGGAACCTAAAGGTGAGAGTGGAAGCTGGATATCTTCATTTTAATGGTAGTAAGGAGATTTCGCTCCCTTTATAGTCACAGTGAGAAATTAATTTCTCAGAGTCAATAGTCCTGGGATAATTCAGTCTGCAAAAAGGGGCAGAAAATAATTTCTCATATATCTTGGCGAAAGTTCTTTCTTTTTTTATCTGTATTTTTAAAGAAGACATTTTTAAAAAACAATGGGAAATAATCCATATTGTGGGGGCTGCAGCATATTTATAAATGTAACTGCTTTTGTTACCAGGGAACCTGTCTGACTCAGCTAAGCTTAGCATTTCAGCAGCTTGTTCTTTCCTCCCATTCCTGTTCTCCATATGATTTGAGGCACATAATGACCTAATGTACTTTATCAAAGCAGGAAGGGATTGTCATGGGTTTCTTTAAGTTTTGGTAATTGTACCAAATTCCTGCATCTTGTTTCCTCCAGGGTGGCAGGAGGAGGCACACACCTCCTGTGCTGTACTCCAGTGAGAATTACTGGTATTTCTGCCTAGCTGCACATTGGCTCACGGGTATGGATGTAACACACCAGGAGTGTAGCTGGAGCAAGCAGAACCTTTGCAGAGCTTGGCAGATTTGGAATATCTCTAATTGTAATAGCACCTTCCTTACTGTGTCCCACCTCCTGTCTAAACAAGAGACATATCCTGGAGGGCATTTGGTTCAGTTTGATCTGAGCTGCAGTTCAATGCTGATTATCTCCATTAATTGTCTTCTCCAGAGCACAAGGAGCCAGTAAAATCGATGTTAAATTTCTTCTGCTGTCCTTAGCATAGGTGCTCCACACATGTCTTTGGTGAGCAGGCTGCAGAGCAGGGATGAGGGTCCATCCACTTTGCTGCTCTCCTTTCTCCTGGATTTGGTCACAGACCAGTGCTCCCCCCGAGATTAAATGTACTGGGCTTTCTGCAAATTATTTCATAGCATCAAAGCTTACACCATGTGACCTTTGTGTTTTCCTTATATTGTTGAAATTTCTGTATTGTATATCTCATCAGCCACAGTAGCTTATGCTCATATTAAGTTTGTAATAGTAGAAACCGTTTAAAAAATCTTGCAAAGTTTTTTACATTGGTGACCACGTAGAAAATATTCCATTTTCATTCAAGTTCTTTACAGTTTTTGGTTGAAAGAGCAGCTAGTTTACAGTTGGTGTCCAGAGAAGACTTTTAATTAAAGTTGTATCACTTCAGGGTACATCTTGAAATACAACATTGTTCAATTTTCTTTTACAGTCAGCAGACTTATATGAGAAACTGTAGATAATTCCCTAATGGTTTCTGGTGGTTTCCATAGCAGTGTTCTTCTAATTGTCTATATTTACATCTGTCTTAGCACTACAATAGCTTCAAAAGCTTTTTTTTTTTTTTTAAAGACACTTTTAGAGCTACTTTCATTCCCAATTTTGTTTTCAGAAAGCTACAGGAAAACAGACAGTTGATTTTTGAGGCCAGGTTTGAAGTACCCGATCAGAAATAGTAAGAAAGCTTAGAAACCTATACAGTCACCTGTAAATGTAGTTGATTACCTTTTGCTGCCCAGAACTTCATTTCTTTTGAAGAATAACTTTTCCTGTTGTCTATACCATACACCTTCCAATTCTGCATTCTTCATGCGGTACTCTCTGTACTGAATTGCAGAAAATGTGTCTTTGAGGAAGTCTTCCTGTTGGATCTCTCCTAAAGCTTTTATCCAGGCTGTCTCCAAAAATTAAAAAAAAATCTATCTCAGTTTCCTTTCAATTATGTCTCTCTCTCTCTGACATCCTCCTACAGTCACTTCAACTTAAGCTATGCAATTAACCCCATGCAGTAAATCTTGAAAGAAAAGAATTATATTCCACAACATTGTAAAGCTAGAGGAAATTTCCAGAAAATTCTGGTAAGGACTTCACCTCAAAATTTTATCAACCTGTCAAAAAATTATTTGTCCTGGTACCACATTTTCAGGCCATGTGCTTTGCTTAGAAATACTAAAATTTATAACATGAGGCCTTTGGGTGACAAGCCCCTGCTGTTGGCATAGCCACTAAAGCCTTTCCAAAAGCTTTCTTCCTCTCAGGTTATTTCCTTACTGAGCTTGCAAGTACAAAAGCAGTGATCTGGGCTAATTTGGATATCAAGGATTTGGATATAAAAGTCCTCTTCCTTGATTATTTTGGGTATGCAATTCAATGCAGTCTTTAACAATGCAGCAAGAGAGGCTTTTTAAATTTATTCATTTTTTTGACTTTTCAGTTGCTTTAAAAGACTGGGTTCCTTCAAGCTGAATTCTACACTGAAAATGACAAAGTTTAATTAGCATTTGAACTGCTTTTTCATTGACTCAACCTATTGAAACAAAATAGAAGACAGGTGGTCACTTGAAGGAGCAAATCAAATGAATGGGCTGAGTCCCTTCATGAGTGGCTTGTCTAGGAAGAACTAGACAAGATGGAAGAAGAGCTGGGAAATGTGTATGAGGACTGCCTGAGCATGAGTTGAGAACTCAGCTCAGGCTCTGATATCCAACAGGTTCTCTGGACTGAGACTGGATGTTTCTGGGGTCAGTATAAAGGAATTTTAATGGAAATTAAAATGAAAATTCACATGGAATCAGATTAAACTTTTAAGATATTTCAGAAATTTAGAGCAGGGAGAAACAGTAAATATGTTCTGTGTACTATCATTATGAATCTAAGTATTGTCAGTCATGGGCAATTATTTAATTTAATATAGAAATTTCAACTTGTAAACAGTATAACCTGCAGTAATGGCTTTATTACTGGAAGATCTTTTTCTGAAATTAAAGGTTAGACTTCAAAATTATAGCTCTGCAAAATGACACGTTTCCACTGATACTTTCACGTGTTGTGCCCCGTTGGTATTGGTGGCTTATGTCGATCATCCCAGCAATCACCACATTAAGCAGGGCATGATGCATGGGGAGAGATGTTAAAAATGACATGATAAATGCTTTTGTCTTAAAACTAGAGAGCTTTACCAAAGTCTGGTGAGGAAGGCAAGATTCCTGTAGTCCAACAATTCCAGCAGGCATTAGCACTTAGCAGGGTGAGGTCCAAACTAGTAAGAGTGGTAAAAGTTGATACCACATATGGTAAAAACAATTATGATTTTAACATCTTGGTGGTTTATGTGCAATTTACCCACAAGGCAAAAGGTGTTTGTTCTTTGCCATGTGCTATTGTGATCAGTGTGCATCTCTGTAAAATGCACCTCTCTCATTATGTGTAATAATGGAAGTAAGAACTCGTTTGGCTTTGCCTTGCCTTGTACAGCACTGAAGCTGCCTGTAACCCTTCCTCTTTGTACGTTGAGAGAGAAACCTCTTAGTCACTGGAAATTGATTTAAATCCCCATGAAAACACAATAAGGAAAATTAATTTTAAAGGATCAAGTCCGTGCACAATTCTTGAATTAAACTGACCGATAGAGGTTGTACTGTATGAAATTACCGGTTTTGGTTACTCTGTTCCTTTAATATTCTTACATCCAAACATGGCTTGTAAAAGAAATTCAGGAGAATAATTTTCTTACCACATGTTAGCCATCTTAAATTGACAGCAACATCAGTGCAATTTATCTTCAGTGCACGTTTCCTCATCAGAGTTGTTCTGCTGCTAATAGGTAAAATTAAGTTGTATCCAAAGTCTTTTTAAACTGCTCATTCATTTTCAAAACTTCTACATGTAATTAATAGTCATTGTACCATAAGAAACCTTCAAAACTCAGCTTGTGAGTCATGGACCATGGCCATGCTTGAGAATGCTGAGAAGTAAATAACTCCGATAAACATTTAATTTAGATTTGGTAATTGATATAGAAATGTTTAGGGATGTTAAGCTGTGTACTGCAGGAAGGAAAGGCTATTAACTGAAGTAATGCAGTTAGTTTAGCAGAAATTAAGATCTGAAAATGTGAATATTAATTGAAGTTCTGATTTCCAATTCTAAATTAAACTAATTAGGTTGTTATTTAAACACTTGAAATAATTTCACTGTATTATATAACTTGTTTTTTACATTTTTTGGAATAAATGTAGTTATTAAAAAATTAACTTGCTATAATAAAATCCTGGGTTACTAATGTGTAAGAGGATGGTGGGTGCAGTAAAATTCCTTTCTGCACATACCACAGTACATTCTGTTGTTTTCTTAAATCCACAAATAGAGCTGAATGTATCTTGAGGTATGAACCCCAGCTCCAGTAAGAAAATACCTGAGTCCTGGTTTAATTTTTGAAAAAATCTAAGAGCTTTAGGACTCTTTATAATTTCTGCTGCTCAACACTATTCATCTGAGAAGTAAAGACAGAGGAGACAATTTTTCCTGTTTGCAGGACTGACTAAGTGAAGTAAAGAGTTATGGAATGGATTTTTCAGATAGAAGGGTCTTAAAAGAAAGAAACAGCAAGCATGTGAAACATTTATAGTGGCCTGTAGGAAAATGGAGAGTCAGAAAGATCAGTAGATATCGTCCAAGTTGCTTCTGATTTTCCACCACCTTCACTGATTGGAATGTCAAGTCAGAGATCAGGGCAATGGTTGAGGGTGGGAATCTTAAGGTCTTTTGAAGTAAGAAGATAGATTTAGAATGGATTCCTAACACAGATTTCAAACTGAAATATGCTTTTGGGTGCTGCAACTCATTCCCCTAACACCTCTGTCCGTGGCTGCTGCTCCTCACTTTAATAGACTCTTTGTGCTCACGCAGGATGGATGTAATGGATGCAGAAATCAACATTTACTTCCTGAGAAGAGAGAAGTACCATAGAACTCACCTGTCTGATTACCTGTGTGTTACTCCAGGTCTTTATTTAATGGATCCTGGCTTGCATGTCTGAAAAATTGTAATGTACAACTTCGGTGATAGGTTGTTCATCCTTAGAAGTTCTGTTGATTCCTTCAAGGGCTTCTCCAGGAGTCAGTGAAGGATCTGCACTGATTTATACAAGCTGAGTCTCCCCATGCACATTTGCTTTGAGAGTTATGTCAGTTTTTGGGAGGTCTTACAACTATTAGTACTTAAAACTGGAGTTAATAAATTCCTATATTTTAATTCTCAACCATTATTCTAGCAATGCAGTGTTAGGAGCTGCAGATGAAACAGCAACTGCTATTCCTTGCAATTATTTTCTTCTTGCAGATTTAGTGTCCTACAGAACCCTATAAACTGCTTTTAATTTCTAGAGAATCAGAAAAGCATTAAAAACTTCCAGAATTCAGGTGGATGGGCAGCACTCCAGACCTACTACTGGTCAAATAATACATACTAACTATTTCTGATGTTAATAGACCAAAGCCAGAGGGGACTCCATTGATTTCAGTGAAGCCATTTAGCTAAAGATGGCCTACGTTCATTAAAACAACAAAAAATCACACAATAGATTTTTTTTTTCTTTCCTACAGTCACTTTGTTACTGCAAAGTCCTTCATTCTACAGAACTGGGATCCAAACCCTCAATACCTCACTGCTCTTATATCTTGACTTTCAGTTCAAGCTGTTTAAAATTTACTTGATGGAATCTAGCTCTTAATTGAAGTTTGCATTTCAAACATTTGCAGAGTTTGTGTGCATTTCTTAATGTCTTTTAATAAATGAGTGCCAGTGCCTTCATACATCTTGCACTGGTGCCAACAAAGAGCAGTTAGTATTCCCTAACTACTCAGAAAATATGAAGGAGTGGCTTGCAGTTTGTGCATGGAGGTTAAAATGAAGAAAGGGCTCTGTGAATATCAAAGAGAACTGGAGGGGAATAAAAGAATTTGGAGCTGAAACAACATCTTTTCACTTGTGCTGTTCTATTTTTGTCATCAATACATGCACATACTGTTTTTGCAGATAAATTAAAAACAAGTGGAAAAACGTTATTTCAGAACTATATGAATTTCTGCATTTGCAAATCTTGAATGATCGTCTTCACTGCAGTGTGTGTGTTCCTGGATACATGAAAGGAGAAAATTCTGTATAGATACAATGTGGAAATAGTTGTCAATGAGTTTTCTTATCTGGATTTTGTTACTTGTGTGTAGAGTATTCAAAGGTATTCCTTGAGTTAGTTTTCACAGGAATGGAGGCTTTTCCTCACTATGGGAGCAGTTCCAGACAAGGCACATTTCTGTCTCTTACTCAAGGCTGGCAGAAATGGGAAAGTTCCTCACCCCTGATCCTTTTGGTCCTGTGTTCTCTGAACAATCTGAAAATCTTTGACAGCTCAAGTAATAGTATTTTGATGATGCCTAGACTTTTGTTCTAACATTGGGCCATTCTTGCAAATGTTTCAGCTTTTACTGTGTCTTGGTTTTGTCTGAGACAGAGTAAATTGTCTTCTTAGTACCTGGTGAGTGACTGGGTGGTTGTGTAGTACTTGGTACTCAGTTTCCATCTAGATTCAGTCACTCTGGACTGCTGATGGGTGTCTTCCTGTATCACCCAAGCACCCTTTTCCCTGAGCTTCTTCCTATACACTGAGGGATTCAAAGCAATTTTTAATCCCTTCTGTGTTACTGCAGCCTGAAGGGGAGCTAATTAGGCTTTGAACATCTGCTGAAATACAGCTCCTGCAGCTGTGTCCTACCAGTTGAGTTCCTGCTTCTTGCTGATGCCCTGCTAGGTGAGCTCTGCCTGGCTGGGTGTGTGTGAGTGCAGGGAACTGTTCCCAGCGTGGGCTGCAGCTCCCAGCCATACTCAGGTTATTGTCTCACTCTCCTGAAAAGTGAGGATTTCCTACTTTCCTACAACAGAGGTTGTCTGTGGAAATCTGTATTCTTCCCACAGATACACCAGGCCTCTAAAATTGACTTTGGTCATTTTGAATTTCCTCTGGACTCTTTCTGGAGCAGTAATATCCATAGTTTTATAGCTGTGGGTAATTTCCCAAGATGGGAGGCTTGTAAGTCTTGTACTGCGAGGTAGAAACATAGACCTAATCCCCTCCTTTTCTAAACAAGATAGACCTGGCTGCTAATTCTTCTCTTGATGTATGGGGTAGTGGTGAACACAAATCCCATTAGCATTAATAAAACTGAAATGTGTAAATCCCTGCTATGCCATTGGGAGGATTGTTTTCTCAGTTTCTTTAGCCTTCCTGCCTTCACTAAGAACTTGAAGTTCCTCTTCAGCTTGCCCACCTGCAACCTCCCAAGTTACACCTTGTGTATTTCTATGGTGTCCTTGTGATTTGACAACCACTGTGAATTATTCTGCCTTCATTTTGGAGACCTTTGTATTCTTAGGTTTTTTTACTGTTTGAGTAAATTCATTTTAACTTTTAATCTCTATCTCCATTTGCACATTTTGGCATCTTTTATAATTGTAATTTTATTAAATGTTATTGTAATACCATTCAATAATACAGTGAAGACACCATCTATCAGAAATGGGTAGCCCAGTTCTGTGCCAAATGTTCTGACAGGGCCATCACTCAGCAGTGCCCTGGTTACATCCCCTTGTTCAGGGCCTGTCATCTGGGCCTTTTCCCTGTCTCTTACTTGCACTTGTTCCTAATATTTTCTGTTGTCCATCTGTATCTTTGTTGTTTTTTCTCTCCCAAGTCTGTTCTCCAGCTTCCTTATCAAAATACCTCATCTATGTTATGCATTAAATATAAACAAAGATGTCACAATGTAAAAATTCAATTATTCTTTCTCTTTTTGAGTTAACCACACAATTCCAGTCTCTAAATTGTTGTGTGATAATTTAAACAATCATCAGTAGCTAGAGAGAGAAAAACATAAAACTATAATGAATGAGTTTTTTGAGCATCTTGAGGTTGAAAATCATCACGTTCAATGATCTTTGCTAATAGTGTTATTTAAGAACCTCAACAAGGCTTGCAAACCTCTTTCCAAGTAGTTCAGTATCTCAAATTGCTTGAACTCAAAAGATTTCACTTTTCATCAGGGCCTGTTTTGCACTTTTGTTTGTTTAAGTTCTGTGTTTGCAGAAGGAGCTGGCTGCCAGTTCTGCTAGTCCTGGAAGCCTTAAAATCATATTTGCACAGTGCGTCACAGCACTTTGTAAGGCTGAGCTATCTGAAAGTTACAACTTGTCATTTTTTCATAAATAGTGTCTCAGATACTGGAAAATCTGAACTACTCTATCAGCTATATATGCAGAGCCTAAAAGCATCAATGGAAAATTTTCACAGATGCACACTGGTCCTAAAAACAGACATTTCTGAACTGGGGGTCTCTTTCAATAAAAGGACACAGGACATCCTGGCTTATTTAAACAGCTCTTTTGCTAAAGGAAAGTACTGAGAGGAGAAAAGTAGGGGAAAACCGGTTTCTTCAGCATTCAGATTTTTAGATCAGGGTCCTTTCTGTTAATGGCAACTATGATATAAATGGCATAAAAGTCATTTAAGTGGCCATTGCTGAGTTCTCCAAATCTCTTAGAAAATGAGAGAGGAAGGGCGGTGAATTGCAGTGATATAAAACGGACTTCTAGCTTTTCTGAAGTTTATTTTTTGGAAGAAGAGAAACACAACCCCTTTTATCATTCATTCTGCAATGCAGTCTCATGGCTCAAGCAGGAGTAGCATATATGGTGGTGTGTGATGATGATACAACTTCACATGCTGTAAAATGGCAGCTAGCCTGGAAAGCCATCAAAGGAATGTGAAAAAAATCAAGCTACCCAACCAATATGGTATGTCCAAAAGGAGACTTAGAAAATCTTCAGAGTCACATTTTGCATATTTTTATCCTTTGTATCTCTGTTTTTCTGTTTTATTTACATTTTATGCAATCTCATATTTTTATTTCACCTTATCATAATGTTCTTACACACAGTTGCTTCATGGTTAGATGGAAGGCTGGAACAAATTTCCCATTGCAGTTTCTTGTGGGTGTCTGTAGTTTGAAGTCAGCAAAATCTTCCTCATTCCAGCAGCATTGACTGATTCAATTTCAATGCATCTCTTTTCCATGTATGAACTGTATCACCAATATGCAGAAGGTCAGCTCACTAGAGCAAGGAATATTAACAGAGCATTTCAATTTTTTTTTGTGTTTTGCATCCAAATGACAAAATTGCTGTTGATGCATCACTTCATAGTCACATTTAATGTGTTTTCTTGGAGTTAGATCTAACCTGAAGGCTATTTGTCTCTGTTAGCAAATATTAAACAATCAGTGATAGCTTGCTCTGCCCACCTTTCCCTCCCCAACTGCAAGTTCATACTAAAAGCATCCTTCTTGACCTCAGCACATAAACCCAGCACTTTAATTCTTGTTGATCGATGATATTCATATCGAGTTTGTGACCAAGTGACAAAAAGTCCAAATGGAACTTCTGTGGTATGCAAAACCCACTCATATTTTAGGAAGAAAACTTCTCTGAAGAGAAGCCATGGATTATCAGAGAGGGAGTGCTGAATGCTCTCTGTCAGCCCAGCAGCAGCCTTCTTCTTGAAAAAAGAATTCCAAGGAGTGCAGTGGAGACACTCTGAGCGAGCTGCAATAAGCAGATTTCACTGCCATTCTATAGCTCTTTGTAAATCAATTAAAAGTAGAAAGCAGCCTAATCTTTCAGTTCTAAAATATCATGAGGTATTTTTGTCACATTTTTCCTGACTGTTCTATAGAAAACTGGATATGACTGTGCCATGCTGAAAACAAAAAAAAGCATACAAGTTTTCTCCAGGGGCATTTCAAAAAGCTAATCCTAATATCAGATTGAAAAAGCTCTGCTCTACAGTTTTAATGTTTTGAAATGTAAATTGAGTCATTGAAATAATTTAGGTTTATCTGATTACTAATATTATAATAAGGAATTTTAGAAAATTGACAATTAAATTTCTTTACCTCTTTCTTTCAGAATAGCTGTTTCTTTCAGAGTCTGTGTTACTTTAAATATCCTTAATTATCAATAGTAAAAAGTGGACCTTCCTGAACATTACAGACTGCCTCAAAAGCTGTGAAATAATGGTAGCTGTTGCATTGTTTTGCAATGAAAGAGTGGCTCATAGTTTTATTGCAAGTAGTGCATTTAAAGAAAAAACGCTTGTATTACCAAAACTCCTGTTATTTTGTCTTGGGTCTCTATAGAATTTTTATCTCTTCAATCATTTTCATTTACTTCTTTAGCAAAAATACATATCCCAATGGCTTAGAACATTTTTTTTTTTTTGTTCTTTGCTTCCTACATTGTAGCTTCTGTTCTTTTGTTTTATCAGTTAGTTTTTCTTGTATCTCACATATTAATTTTATTGGAAAAGAACACACCATTGTAATGAGTTATATCTGCTTTCACTAGCACTTAATATCACCCATGCTTACTCCAGCCTTCACATTTAAAGACAATGAATCAGCTTCACCTTTGTTCTATAAATAGAGAAGCTAAATCTTAATTATCTTTTATATACCTGTATTTAGCCATGCATATGAACGTTACTGATCACCATATATGTACTATTGAATTTAGTTTTAATCCCCAATTGTATTCTTTCCAATAAATACCACATCTGAAATAATTACCTTGTTTTTATATGGACACATGTCAAATGCTGACACCTGTCTTACTGATCTTGGTTTCCTTCAGTCCAGAATTTTTGATTTATGACACTACATTGGAGCTATGAAAGCTTATATTTTCCTTTTATGCTTTCCTTATTCAGGCTGGATTCCCAAAGATAACATGCAAGTGTCAGGCATGAAATTTTACAATCCTCCTGTATTCCTTTTTTCATGAATTTGTAGCATGCTATAAAAGCCAAGCTGCTTAAAAGGATTTTAGATTTTGGCCAAGCTTTCACCCCCTAAGTGTATAAGCCTTTATAAATATATCTTTAAATCTGCAGTTAAAAACAGTTCATAATAAGAAAACTATCTACATTTTTTCCTCCATAACAATGTTACTACTTCCTTTAAAATAAAATAAATTGCTTTGAGAGGAATTTTTGAAAACAAAGACTAGAAGAAATGGCACCACATCAAGCTAAATAAATCTGCCTAAAAATATTTAAAGCAGTCTAAAATTGCATTAAAGATTCTATTTAACTCCAAACAAGAGCATCTAATGTTTCAGTGGAAAGTCTTCCAGAATCCTCTGTAACAAAGAAAGCAAAAGCTCACAAGGTCCTTTGAAATTTTTTATTCATATGAAAAGAGGAATGTTTGGGAAACTTCACCTGAACAGAGTAAGGTGTTGTTCTGGGCTGCAGCACTGTATGTATGTGCTCTGCAGTTCATACGCCCTATCAGAAGGGGGTTTGGGTGAACCAGTAGCTTCTTTTTAACCTGTGGGATTTGTGGAACAGCCACAGTCAAAACATGCTGATTTGACAAGTCAAGGAAATACATCCTCAATACTTCTCTGGAGAATAAAGGGAGTTCTTGGATTTTCCCCTCAGATATTTCAAGATATTCTTATCATTTCTGAGGTGGGCTAAGTCTTGGCTAAGTCATGCCCATGGCATTATGCCTGTGCTGTGAAATGCACTTTATGCCCTGCTGGGAGCTACATTGATGTCCTGGGTACTACAAAGGACAGGTCATGCAGAAAACAGGATTGGACTGAAACAACATATGAACAATGGACAGGGGTTTAAAATGCCACACCTTGATGGATTTGTTTAGCTCTATAGGATTTTACTCTAGCAGATTTAATGATATGTCTGTTTATATTAGCTATAGATAAGAACTTTCTGGAGAAATTCTGATCTTCACTACTTAATCCTTCTCCAACTTCTGCCTTCAGAGCTTTTTTGGTTATTCCCTTCTCCTGGAAAAGAAATACTTGCTACTTCATGCTTCTCATTACCTCCAATAAAACATTCTTTTTTCAGTCTTCCCTGCAGAGTTTCCTTGCCAATGGGTACTGTACTACACCCACCTTTGCCTGAGCTGCTGGCACTCGCTTCTGCAGAGTTGGGGACAGATGGTATATTTTATCTGGTTTTTGTGTTTTCTCAGAACCATTTATGAGCCTCTGTAAAGTTAATAAAGTGTTTAATATTAATGTTGCATTGGTTTTACCCCCTTTCCAACCAGAAGAATTTTTCAAAAGGTGTTTTTCTGGTTCTGGTGCTATTGGAATCAGGGGATTACAGAAAAATCAAAATTATTTAATGAGAATTATTTAGTTTTCCACCTTTTTTATATTTTTTTTCATTTCTTGGCTTTTGCTGCCACTTAGGCAGATTTCACATTTTAATCGGATTGCTCTACCCATCCCAATTATGTTTTGTGCTTTGCATTGTGTCTCTTAGCAGCACCTCATTTCAGGAGAGGATAACTAGGAACCAGATATCTGAAAATGGAAAAGCTGAACAATAAGCAGCTAATGTATTGGGTCTGATGCTCCTAGGAGCCCCTGGGAAGCTGGCCACAGCACAGGTCCAGCAGAAGTTGAATACATCATTTTATGTCCCAGGGTAAGGTCCCCAGGAAGCTTAAGTCATTCTTAGAATGTGTATAGCTTTTATCCTATGACAGAGGGCATTATTTTTGCACAGACCTCTTTTGCCTTGCATGGAAGGAGGAAAAAATGCTTACTGTGGTCAGAACACTAGTCTGCTTTTACATGGAAAACAAGCTATTTACTTTTTCTGGCATTATTTCCTTTTCCTCTGAGGAACTTGCATTTTATAGAGACAGCAGTCAACAAGGAGGCCATGCTGCTCCCCAGTTTGCTGCCATTAACAAAATCAAGGGCAGCAATGGTTCAGAGCCTCTGAACAGGCAGCTCTTCACTCTTGCAGTCCAAATGAATTGTGAAAGGGGAGTCTTGCTTAGTCTCCATGGAGAAGGATGGCAAATTGTGTATTCTTGCACAACATATGTTTAGAGATTATTTTTTCCTTTCTCTATCAGGCTTTTTCCTTCCATCTATGACCTCAAGCAGGCTGCTCCTTTGTCTCAAACCACCATTTGGCTACATCCTCACTCTCCTTCCTTCAAAGCGCCTGCTTTGATCTCCCTCAGCAGATGCCAGCAAAGCTGACAAAGGCAGAGGTTTGCCTTTTCATGTGCTTGCTAGATTGTTAGTAAAGAGCAGCAGAGAAACACTGTGCAACCTGTCAATGCAGTTTTAAAAAACTATATTATTCTAAGTTGCCACAGAGGGCTTGTTCAGTGGAGCAGAAGTCCTCCAAGAACCAGTTCTCCGGGGCTGCTCTCCTCTCACGTCAGAGGAAGACATTGCTAAGGCTTCCCTCACAAATGTTGCAGGGTATAAAATTAGCCCACTGATCTTAGGAAAACTGCTCAAAATAAAGCAGTTATTGCCAGCTTGATGAAGTTCCACTCTGTTTAACTTATCACAAAAATATCAGCTTTCATAGTTGACCATTTCTGTTAAGAGAAATGATTTACTGAAGACCACCTCATGCTCTTGCACCTAGCTCACAAAGACACCTCTCAGCATCTTCTGCCCAACTGAAAAAGGTGAAGACTTAGCCACCTCTTTATATTAATATTTTTAGCATAACATCTGCCCCTCTTGGTTTTCACTCTATGATCAAAATTCCTTCAATTCTGAGTAAAAGCTGAGTAAGGACCTTGGGGTATTGCCTGTGGGTGCTCAGAGACTGCTGGCATCAGGCATGGAGTGAGTTGCTCTGAGATGAGCTCGTTCCCTGGTATTTCCTCCTGTCAGAGCCACAGATGTGCTTCATTTCATTAGGTGTAGCTGTGGGCATACTGCCATCCAGCTCTGCTGCTGACTTATCCCACTACTGCTGAAGGCCAAATAATCATAATCATTTCAAGTTGATAGCACAGTATATTTCTCCAGGGAATGCTATTCAAATTAAATCAGTCATACCAACAATAATTTTATAATTATATAAAGGGAGCCCTCTAGTTCAGTAATTTTTCTGGAAAAATTGTGCATTCTATCAAATGGTTATTGCTTCTTACAGAGTTTTTTCTCCCCACAAATCTTGATACTCTCTACCTTTTTTTGCATGAAAAAATTTGTTATTCTGATAATTAGCATGTATAAGTGCAATCAGTGTCAAAATAAAAACAAATGTAAATTTCAGAATTTATCTCTGATGTAGGCACTGGCTGCCACAAGATGATTTTCTGTTGTTGATGGCAATAAGTCATTGATTAGCCTCAATTTGAAAGCACTAAAGGCCAGATTAAATATTCCAGTCACATTCAAAGGAGAATGATATTTTCTCATGAAACTACCAGGACTGATATTTATTGGTCAGTCTCAGGCTCTGCAGCTCCAAGTTCAGCAAGGAACTCTACTTTGAACGTCCAGAGTAATTTTCTGGTGCCACTTGAATGCTTGTAGGAGCAGATGGGCATAAGGCTTGGAGAAAAACTGAGCCTGAGGGATCTGTTGTAGTAAGCTGGGACACAGAGAATTGTGGAATTGTCTGGGTTGGAAGGGACCCTAAGGCCCATCTAGTTCCAGGGCTTGGGAGTGACGAGTGACAGCTGATCCCTTTGCAAGTGGGTTATTCAAATACAATGCCAATCCGGCCTTTTTGTATTATTTCTCCCATTTTCTACAGCAAAGCATTAATGAGAGTAGAAAAATAACCTAATTTCTTCTACTGCAAGCAGATTGCTGAACGTTTGTGATGCTCTGAGTTAGATAAGGAAAGCCAGTTTAGGAGCAGAATAAGGCCTCTTTTTAGGCTAGATCAAATTGATTGCAAAAGAACAAGAGCTAAAAGTGCTCCACCTTTTTAGAATAGGATGATTTATATCTCCTTTATGAACAGAAGATAAAATGTTCTGCTTCTTATACCCTCTACAGAAATAAAACAGAACTAAAAATAAGTCCTAATGCAGACAAGTTTAAAATAGAGCTCACAGCAGAGAAGTATTCAAGAGCAAATGAGTTAATGATTTCTGACTGGTTGGGGCATATAACAAAATATAAAATATAATCTCTCCTAAGTGTGTGTGGTTTTATTCTATTACTATCAATGAGTAGCATCAAATGGCATGAATTGTGAGATCCTTCCCTGGATGAGCCTGAATCAGGCTTTGAGGCATAACTTCAGTAGTGTGAAGTTGAACTTTGCATGTCTTTCATCACTCATTTTCCTGTACTCTAGACTACTTAAATGTATATATATGCAATTATTGATTACTTTAAGGTGGTCAGGAGACATTTCCCAAGAGACATGAACTCTGAATGGTCAAAATCTAGTAATGAATTTGATTTTCAGTCACAGAAGATGTCTGGATTTTATGCTTGTCTTAGTTTATCACATGTGTTCCTGTTATTATCAGTAAAGATCCAGTAAAAAGCTCAATTTCAGGAGATTTCTGGTGGGTAGGATAACAATGAAATTCTTGATCTAACTGTAACTGTGGCTTTAGTTCTGGTAGGTGTCTTTTTTGTCTATCTTTAGAAAATAATTTAAAACTCAAATGAACACTTCTGCCCTCAGAGAGAGATAAAACTGATGTAAAGTTTTTATCATAGTATTATTCTCAGTTTGGCAGTTCCTGAGAAATAAAATACTGGGTTATATTGTAATCAGTCACTGGTATGTTTTGGAGACTAAGGTTCTACAAACAAAATTTCAGAATTAAGTTTGTCTCTCCATTTCAGCTGATCTAGAAAGAAATACTTCAGCTCATTTCAGTTTTGCTGGTCAGGAATGTACATCCTTTGCCTCTCATCAAAGAAGAAGGTCTTTTCCATCATTTATTTCTACATTTCTACATCTTCTTAAAATGGAATAAAATTTCTTGTCCACTGAAAATTATGAGTCTCATTCCCATCAACTGATTCATCAAAGTGCACATTGCTACTTCTCATGTATTAGTCTCCTTCCATCACAAACCACATTAATGTAGCATATTGATGTAATTAGTCTTTTAACACCTCCCGAGACTCTGCACACATCACGCTGTGCCTCATCAGGGCAATAAAGGTTACAGGAGAGTTGTATCAAAGACCATGTGCATGCTGTATATACATGATCTCATAGCCTACTTTTTGTGCTATTTTTTGGCCCTTGAATTTACATCTGGCCATAGCCTGTGGCTGCACCTTAGCAGTCCTGCATAGCTGTAGGCAAGTGCTCAGCTCTCATTGGGAAGATGGTACCTTTTTCCTCTGATTTTTGATAACAGGGTGGTCTTGCTGTGCTGCTGCTGACTGGAAGATAATAATGGTGGGAGAGAAGCTGTCACACACCTAAGCTCCTTCTGTGGGTTTTGCCCCACACAGCACACAGCATATGGCCATCCATGCATCAGTGAGCAGTGGCCACCCTCATGTCAGGATATATCTTTTGCCTTGGGCTGTCATTGCAGACATGCCTTGTTACTCATGAAATGCATTAATTAAGCATTCTCTTAATTATATGATTACAGTTTCCTCATCTTAGTGATTTTCCTGTGATTTGACTTGTATGGCATCAGTTTACTGCTTCTTCTGATGAAGCATTTAAAATGCTTTCTTTTCAATTTTGAGTATTAGTCTAGAAGTACAGGTTTCACAGTATTTCCTTTTCCCAGGACAGTGATTTGACCTGAATATTGGAGCCTTCATTGTCATTACAGAGATAATGTTTCCTTTTTTGACCATGTCTGGCCATTAATTTTTTGATCAAAATTTCATTGTCATTAGAAAATTATGATCTGACTTGGCTGGGATTCTCTTGCACACCAGGTTTTCCTCAGTCAGACCCCTTGCTTCTTTCTTCCCAGGTCATGCTACCAGCATTTGTTGGGTCTGCTTTTGACCCAACTTTAATAAGCTAATTTATATTCCCTAATATAATTTTTTCTTCTTCAGTCTTTTCAACTCCTGGTTACCCTATCTCTACATAATGAATTTGTTTTTTCCTTTGTTTCTCCTTTTCTTTTGGTCTTATCTTTATCATATAAGGGATAATGGGAGCAAACGAAATTGTGTGATACTGCTTCTACTGATTAAATTAGAACTAGAGTGTCTACTGCTTAGGGCAACCTTTTACAGCTTGGTAATGTGATAAACTGGAAACAGACAGACCAGTAAAACTTCCTTCTTTGCCTAAATTCTGTTTGCTGTGTACATTAACTACGTCATTACTATCCTCTGTGCTGGCAGCAATGCTTAGCATTAATCCAAATTAAAGAATTCTTGAGACAAAGAAATAGTGACAAGCTTGGATTGGACTATGACCAACATCATATGGATTTATAGGAGAAAGAAATGCTGCTACGAGTAAATAACCTCTCAGGAGTTTAAATTCTGTCTTTACTACTTTGACTCTGGGCGCTGCTGCCTGAACTTTACTGCTTCTCTTTGAGATCAGCCTTTAGAGTTTAAAGTCTGTTCTTCAAATAACCAGTTTTCCAATGTTTGTAAATGACTTTTATTAGTACTGTTGCTATTGATAACGCAGTTCACAGAAGACTCATGGGTAAGAATGCAAAGGCAAACAAACCACATTCTCTCTGAGTGGCTAAAGACCAGGGCCCTGGGACATTTAATGTCAGATGACAGGAAAAAAGTTATCAAGTGGGAATAGAGTAAATTATTCTCTAAGTATTATATTAAACAACAACTGCAATATATGCTGGTTGTTTTCCACTTGTACTCACTAGACTTGTATGTGGTAAAGCAATGGCATTGCCAGAATATATCTGAGTCTGCAGAAAATGGATGAAGCAGTTGCTAGATTAATGTCAGGCTGACTGATCTGCACCTGAGGACTAACATATTGTTTGGAATTTTTGATTTAAGGAAAGGAAGTTCTGGTTTTAGGTCAAATCTTGGAGGGCATCTCCCACCCTACACAGTTAATGGCAGGAAAACTTTTGCCATTAAAATAGTTCTGCTGCTTTACAGAACTGGGATGTCGCCCTACAAGCCTTTGTTCCTGGTCCTAAGGAATAATTAAGCAACTAAAATATGCAATTGGCATGCTCAGAATTATAGGTGGAAAAAAAATTTGAGAAGATTGGAATATGCAGTAGATATTTGAAGTGCATCACCAGCGTCAATGAATACAAAAGCCCAGGAGGAAATGTGGCATTTTGTCAAATTCTAAGTTATTAAAATACCATCCTGATGCTGACCTTTTGATTTCTTCATTAGATGCATACAAAGTGAACAGCTCAGTTTTAAAAATAGTATTTTGAAATCAAGAATGTCAGCAGCTTAAAATGAAGTGTTTTCACTAAAATTTGGATAACTTGTTTTGGTATTATTGACTGTTATTTTTGAATCTTTCTTCATTACTTATATTCACTCCATTTTGGACCCTCCAAAAGTTCACATCCTGAAATTCCTTGCAGACTAAAAATTTCACTGGCCAAGACCCTGCATACTGTGTATTACATCTGGCACCTCCAGTACCAAAACCTGTCTTAATATACAGAAAGACCATTTGTCTACAGTGTCACATAATAATACTCAGATTTTCTGAGTGGCAGTTGTTTTCTGGACTTTTGGAGGCCCTTCTATATTAGAAGTAATTTTTTTCTACCCAATCTCTACTGCTTGAAACTCCAGTGGAAAGTAACCATCAGCTACTGAACTGACACTTTGGGAAAGAACGAGCCAAGGTTCATTTGTATATTTTTCTTCATTTTCCCTAAATCAGATTTTGGTGCTTTTAAGATTAAATACCTTATTTATGGAGGAAACATAAAGAAGATAGTAATTTCTGGAATTCTGGGTGGGATATGAAGATGATGGGGTTCATAGGTTTCATGAGAATTTGAACAACTCAGGGTTGTTTTGACATCTGTGGGAGCATCTGCAAGATTACAGTTTAAATTCTCACTTTCGGCCTCCCAATATAATTTCAATATTACAATAATGCAATCTTACTGCAAATAGGAACAGTTGGTTCCTTAAATGAAAATGACTAGTAATTGCAATTTAATTTTTTATTAGAAAGATAATTAATTTTTTCCCAAGTAATTTGCAATAATGCCTGTGTGTTCAGGTTTTGCTACTGTCAGAGACCACTAAATATTTGAACACATTTTCTTTGATGGGACAACAGCGGCTGAATCCCAAACCACAGATTTTTGTTAGGAGCATCTGTGTTTGAGTTATTTTCTGGTGACAGGAGACAGAAGAGGTTTCTCATTCACTCCCAGCCACTTGCTGGCCCTCAGTTGGTGATCTGGGCTATTCTCAGCAGTGCTGCTGGTGGAGAAAAGCAGTGACCTCCTAAAGCACTGAGGCTTGGTCCTACCATCACATCCTCGGAAAAATAGATTATGTGAAACTCATGGATTATTCCTGTGAGTAGGAAAGACACTAAATTTATGGGTAAAAAACATTGCTTAGGAAATATTACTGTTTGGTGTTGAATATTATGGTACGGTCAAAATCTCATCCTGGCTGCTGAAGCTGTCAAAGGTCATTGGTTTGTGCTGAAGTCAGCAATGAGGGGCTGTTCTTTGCAGCCACTGAAATCTTCCCCGTATTTCAGTGACAAATATGATATTACCATAGCACTATTCTATTCATTATCTGAATGGGCAGAGTGACAAATGCAGTGCCAACAGGGATATAGATATGGCTAAATTTACAGAATGTGTCTTGACACACTTGTGTTGCACAGGTCAGCTTGTTTGTTCCTCTCCTGGATTTCCCATAGTCTCATAGCAAAGTAAAACAAGCTTTGAATCTCAAACACTCTTTGGATGGATGGATATACTCTACCCATGTAAAAAGACACTCAGTTAGGGATGATACAGACCCAAACTGCGCTTATGAGCAATAAAGCAAGAGAAAAACTCAACATCTGTACATCTACTAAAACCACAGTAAATTACACAGATGCAGAGATGTGTGCCAGTCAGAAGACAGTATTTTTGCGTGTAAAACACAATGCAGAAGGCCCAGCCTGGTGCTCTGTACCTGGTTGGAGCAGTGCTACAGTGCAATCCCAGATTGTTTCAGTGCTAGACAGTGCTTCAGTCACAGACAGTCACTGCTTTATAGTACATTTCCTAGTACATTTTCACTGTTATTCATCCTAAAATTTCAATAATAAAAGTATTCCTTTCCAGTACTTCCATTCCAGGATCTCAAAATATTTGTGAAGTGCTATAGATAAGTACTAGGGGACTAATTTGCAGAGTTTTGCACATATACTCTTTATTACATTTTATTTGTTCACCTTCCAACATCAATCTACAGCTTTATAGTAATAATGATAAAAATATGTTATGTATTTCATGTCATTATTTGTCTGACTCAATACCTGTAAATGCAACTGATATGAGTTAGGAATGAAATTGCACAGTTGCTCTGCAAATAAGGCTGCTTGTGTGACTAAATGGCAATTTGCTTATGTGACATCAGAGGACATTTCACATATTTTGTTTCAGCATGTCACATCAAGTCATTAGCAACAATTACGATTCCTTTTTAAATCAGTAAAGCTACAATATTTTCAAGCATATGTATCCTTGTTCCCCCACCCACCCCTATTTCTTTTTTCTCCCTCTAATCTCAGCACAAGTTTTCTGATTTTTCTTATGTGCTCCCTACAGGAGCTGGGTAAGTTCAGAACCAGAGAGTTCTTGTTGAGCTCCTCTCTGGAGCCTGGACCAGATGGTACAAAAGAACACACATCCCCAAGGAGTTGCATAAAAAGTCTGTGGAGGCCTGGTACACAGTGGAGCTGTACTGCCTAAAACATTTGCATAAATCTTCCTGCAGTACCCTTAAGCAATATCTGTGGCTGGGATGAAATAATAGTTTTAGAGTACTTCTAGCTCAGGGTTTCTTTCATTTGTTTTTTAGAATTTCTTTAGATACAAAACAAAGGTAAGGCTATGTGGGTATACTCTAATACCACAAAGAATAAAAACCACAAAGAATAAAAACTTTTTTTTATGAAGTACTGGTATGATCAGAATTTCTGCGTCTGTTTAGAATGACTTAATTTGTTTTGAGATAATCAGTCAATGAAAATGCATTCCTCTGGTCTGCACCCTAATTCCAGTTCTCATTTGCTCCTACTAGATAGATGTGCCTGCCAAGCATCATTTTGGTGGTTTTGAGATGTGGGAACTCTGAAAAAGATTTCACTTTAGTTGCCACCCAAATGGTTTCAATCTATGTATGCACATGAAAGAACACTGTGGATCACTTGCCTATTCAGCTTTTCTGCAGTTCTCATTCCCAGCAGTGCTGACAATGATAACACAACAGTACTTTTGGTCCCAAATTCAGGTTTATCTACCAGGAGTTACTACTGGTGTGTCTGTTAAAGCTTTCTCAGTTGTAAAAATAAAATCAATATTCGTTTGATGCTTGCAGCTTGAACCTACACTAGGTAGAAATGTAACAATATTGCTGTTGTCAGCATAAGTCCAGAACTGAGCTGACAAACAGAAATTCAGAGGAATGAGTGAAAAAGCTTGTTAGTATGCCTGCTGTTACCCAAGGAAGAAGTGAGCATTTGAACATTACCAAAAATGCTTTTTGAGTAGAAGATTTGGTTACACAGCTCTTGTTTCAAGGGGGTTTTCTTTTCTTAAAAAAGATCTATTTGTTAAAGAATTTATTAAATATAATACTTGGAAGGGGGAGGGGGCCTTAAAAATACAGAATAATGCTTTTTTAACACTTTTCCCCCATTTACTTCATTTAAGTATTCCATTTGACTGAAAGTGAGAGTGTGTGCTGCTCTGCTGTTTTTACTTTTCTTTTCTTGCTTGTCTTCCTAAAGAGAGAGAACCAGGAACTCCTTCAATTCATGCCTTTGATCAAGCCTTGCTCTTTTTCGGAGAAAATCAGAATTCTAAGCCCTCAAGTTAAAATTTTTCAGGCTTTGTTTTCTTTTAAATACAAATATATTTCTAACTGAAGAGGCCTGTTTTCAAAAGTGAATAACACCCTTTGAAAGAAGATTTTAGCACATTTGTAAACATGGTTTGGCCTCTTTTCAGGTTGAAAAATTCAATTTCTGTGTCTAATGTAAGCACAGAGTCATAGGAAATGAATTCCTTGAGAATAAGTAAACACCTAAAAATCATTGGGCAGAATCTGTCACAAGCTGTATCAGAGAGATTGGCATGGGAGAGATATTCCATTCTTAGCCTCCAGAGCCAATCTGCAGGTTCATTTTGCTATAAAAACCAGATTGCTTGTGCAGGTATTCCTGCAGTAACATTTGTCTGTCATTCTTGTATCAAAGACTGCATGAAAATGTGATGAAAAAAATGAAAATGTATTTAAAATAGATATGCAATGTAGAAAACAATAGTAATTTGCAAGAATGGAAATCCTTCCTAGTGAAGCCATGCCCTTGACCCTGGAAGGGATCCTGCCTGAGCTACCATAGCTCTTGGCTGTGTACAAAATGAGAAGCAGAGGCACAGTCCTCAGAGACTCACCTGGGGGAACTCAAAGCTCCAGGGGAGCAGCTTTTCCTGCTTCCCAGTGGTTCTGTGAGCCTTGGAAAGCTGCTCCTGACAGCCAAGGCTGCACCTCGCAGGGGGAGATCAAAGGACAGGTGTGAGAGTCAAAGCAAAGCTTCTGCCAAAATATCTGAGATGTTGCCCTGATCCTTTGAAAGGAAGTGAAGGTGTGAAAAGCTGCTCATTCAGCAGTTCAGTGGCTACCACCCAAAGAGTATGGGAAGTTTTCAGTTAGGGACTTAAAATCAAAGCCATGCGAATTTAAAAGCAGGAAGGGAAGGTAAGGGGTGGTGTGTGTGAAATCATTTGTGCTGATTTTAGAAACAGTGACCAAATTAATCAGACTCAGATGGCAACACTACTGAAGTTCTGTTTCAAACTGCAGCTCTGATTTGCAAGTTAATGCTTTCATTGCAAATATATGCTTTTTGGGTCATTTTTTTTAATTCTCCAGTTTTAATTTTGTTCAGATCAAGTGCTTTGGATATATTTAGCAGAAATATTCTTACAGATATTTAAAAATATGAGGGTTCTTCAAACAAACTTTATGCAAAGTTGTCAGAAACCCACTCTACTGGCTAAATTGTCAGGTAACTTTATTTCCTGTGAGGAGGAAGTTGGATGTAGATTGTAATCGTAAGATGATTCATATGTTTCTTGCTCATCTCCCAACTGCTTCCCTCCTACATAAAATACAAGATGCAGTTTCTCCTACAGATATCTGTGCAAGTCAGTCTCACACACTTTTTATTTCTGTACACAGATAGGTGAACAATCCAGATATAAACAGATTAAAATAGTTTGACAAGAAATACAGTTCTTAGAATTTTAATTGATCCAGTAAATCTGCATTTCTGCCCACTTAAACCAAAAAACTCAAACAAGATCCTTGAGATTATTTTATTCTAGAGTTTAAAAATGTATGGGTTTGTGCCACATTTTGAGGATTAATATATGCCAGTCTGTTAAACATAAGCAGAATTTCTTTCTCTTTCAAAGGAGCATAAGTATTTTAAAAATACAAAATAGCCGTGAATTGATTTACAATGATTAGAAATGCTGTTCATGTAGCCTGCTTTTTGGCAATGTGCAAGTGTACTATCTGATGGGTAAATACTGTATTCTGAGCACAAGGGGTCCAGTTCTGCCAGCTCTTCCATTCAGACAGTTCCATAAAGGTAAGTAAAAATTCTCAGGTGGTATTAAACTTCACTACACTGTACATAAATATTTTTGCATACTAAGAAGATGATGAGTAGATTTTTTTCAAATAAAATTAAAAAAAAAAAATTCAAATATATATAAAAAAAGAGAGATTGTTGAGGTTTTTTCCATAAAAACACAGGTTTTCAATGCATATTACTATCTACTATCACTTAGTAACATGTTTGTAAAGTTAGGAACAATAACAATTTTATAAAAACAACACCCCAAATATTTTATTATTCAAGAATGGAATGCATGACACTGAGGTACATTTATCCTATAAATTGGCTTGGACTGAAATTGGGAATCATCTAATATAATGACAAAAAGTTCCTCCAAAGGATAAAGTGATTCAGCTGACAAACTGGCTATTACTCACTCAGACTTTTCAAGTCTGTCTTTAAATAAAACATTAGTTAAAATATTATGGTATATGCCTTGTGTCATCCAAAGCAAGATGAATGCTGCATTACCTTCTATGAGATACTTTCAATTAAAAATATTTAAAAGCATGTCAATGTAGCTGAAAATGCACAGGCTTTAGATTTTTGGAACAGTGAGATTTACTTTTTGTTGATGACTAGCAAAGATTAATGAAATGGATATATTAGTTAATTTGAAGGCTACAGAGTTTTATTCAATCACAGGAAATCTACATCCAATGTATACTTCAAAACCACCATTGATCATAACTACTGTAATTGCAGACCCAAATAAAGCCAGACTGGATTGCCTTTGCTTGCCCTGTTGTTTTCTGCCCCATGCACTGGTTAGATGTTTACAGCAGTTGTTTGGTTGCTTTTTCAGCACACAGGCTCTAGGATAACAAGGCACCATGGCCAATGAATATTACCAGAAGGCATTAATCCACTCAGTTTAGCATAATTTATTAGGCAGCACACAAACTAATAATTTGTTCCTGTGTTAAATATTACGACAATGAAGAAGAGAAAGATCCCATTTTTTAAGCTGAAAGAACGTTCAAGGCAAGGTTTGTTGAAAGAGGCCATATATTTAACTTCGTTAATTGTCATGGTTAGAAATAAGGTTTGCGCACAGCTTCTTGTTCTTGCAACCAATGTCCCTGAAAAAGAGAGCTAAAGAATACCATATGTGCCTGGAAACTTTACTTTTTTCTCCTATCACCTGGGGTAATAAGAGTCCTACATCTGCCTTTGGAGTTCAAGTCCAGGTTGGACAGGGCTTGTGGAAGTTGTCCCTGCCCTTGGCAGGGGGTTGGAACTGGTCCCTTCCAACCCAAACCATTCTGTGATTCTATGATTAGTGAAACAAAGTTACAGCTACAGAAAATTAATTCTCTCTGGACTCTTCTGGATATATTTTTGGGCATAAAACCATGTACTAGTACTCAGCAAAGATGAGATTAAACTGTGACATTAGAAACTTTGTGTGTTCTCCCAGTGTTTTATAGAAGATTTCAAACATTTAAATTACCTGTTCAGAACTTCACAATTTCAACTTCCTTCATGGTTATTAACTTATACTTGCTTCAGTTCACCTACACGGGGTAATTTAGTATTCTTTGAATTTTTAATACCTTTTCAAGATTGATATTTATTATGTGTTTATAGCATTCTGTTTAAATGCTATTAAGCAGCGTGGTAACAAAATAATGTGGTATATCTGCTACAGCATGTTCAATAATGTATATGATTGTTTCTCTGCAAAAGAAAGAAGCCTTGGGTGTTAAGAGGCTCTAAGTAGGAGACCATGCTGGCAGAAGGGAATTTGGGATAGCAGGGTTCCTTGAAGGTCCTGAAGAACAAGATCAGAATTTATTTGTAACATGTTTACTATAATTGAAGTTAGTAGCTGCCTTGAGATAGCATCACTCCCATTTAAAAAATTCTCAATAATAGTTCATAGAAACTCATGAGCAAAATTAAATTCTGAGCTGAGATGGTGAAGTAAACTATCCAAGGTGATATGTATCCAGATTAGCTCTTAAGATCTGCTCTCCCTCTCCTCCTATTTCCCTTTCTGTCTCTTCTTGCCTGCTGACTGTAATGTCTGCACATACATCCTAATGTCTATGGGACTCTGTATGGATAGTAATAAATAATTGTATCTCCAACTGATGTTCCTAAAAATGACAGCATCTGAAATATAGCCAGTAATCTGACATATAAATCTTCCTTTGGAATCTCAGCAAATTCTACTTCTCTTCTAGATTTGTCAGCTGCCTTTCAGATTCATGGTCTCTGTGGTTTGGTTGATGTATCTTTCAAACCACATGGGATAATCAAAGCTGCCCTTGTTGGATCCCATTAGACTCTTTTTTAAGAAACCCCAGGGGTCTCCAAGAGGCAAAGGACCCCCAGAGCCTGGTGCTCTTGAGTTGCTCATTATTCCTGCATGGGTTTAAGGAAAGTGACTATGCAGCTCTCTCATCTGGGAACCAGTGCTAATCCAGATGAAAATTAGAGGATTCTTGCTTACAACGTGGCCAAAGCTTAAAAAATGACACAAACAATATTGACTATCCCAACAATTTTTTATTCTTCTTTTTTTGAGGGGAGTAGTGGTGGGTGCTTGGGAGGGCGGGATGTGTTTCATTTTATTAAGCCATTGTGGCAAATCTGAGTGGTTGCTCATTTTATACTTCTAGTTCTTTACTAAGCACATTGTTCTAATAGCCCACCTAGCACAATGTCTTATCTGAAATGCTAAGGAGACTGCTACAGCATATAAAAACAAAGTTGAAGCAGGTAAATCCAACATGTTTTGCCCATTTTTCCTTGTACAGGAAGTCAGATTTGTGCAGTGGTGCTGATGTGGATTCCTGAGGCTCTGGGACAGGACAACCAATCACACAGGAGTCTGGCATTCATGTGAGTCTGCTGTTCTCTTGATGCCAAACAAAATATCCTCCAGGGTTTCCAGACAATTTTTAAGATTAAATAGAACAATCAAACTTAATTAGCATATTTATCAGTCAGATGACTCCAAATGTTTTTATGAGAGTTGGAAAGTACATTGGAATGATTTAGATGGTTTTCATTTCTTAGCAGGAGCTAGGCCTTTATTTATGGTAAGTCAACATACCTGCACCTATTGAAACTCTTGTTCTCCATCTAAATGAATTCAGCACTTTGTAATTTGCTGGATAGAGAGGGGTGCACAAAAAATGAATGGGGTTCTGTGTTCATTTGCAACAGGGCAGATGTGCTCCAATGCAAAGCAATCACTGGAAATGCTTCCCTTTGGTGTTATTGTTTCATTGAGGGTAGGGATTTGGAAAAAGGGGCTCCTTTGGCACTGTAACAAATGGTTTATCAGATCATGCTGGAAGTTCAAGTGTAGGTAACAAAGATCTTTTTACATTATTGATTTTAATCAGATACCCTCTTCAATTTTTTCAAATATGTCAATGCCAGAGTGATACAAAGAGTGTCATTCTCCTGTGGTTCCTTATCTTTTGTTCATTATCTTCAGTCTCTTATCTGAACACACATTTGATTTTTCCCCTCTGAAATGCCCAATAATTTTAGAGCTGAAAGCAAATCCTTCCAAACAAAATGTTTTGACCCCAGTAAATCCAGAACTGAATAGTAAAATACTAAGGAATGACAGCAAATAATACATGAAGCTTTGGAATATTGGGCCTAGAGCCAAAATATATGAGAGTGTCAAAGACACAAGGTGGAAGAACAGGAAAGCCTTTGTCATCTCCTGCGGCACTTGGGGAAATGTGGAATCATTTTGTGTGCTTGTATTGGACAAGGAGCAAGGGATCCATGTCTTGCAGTTTCCTGCATGTACTGTTTCAATTCAGAGTTTTACTAATGTGATCTTGAATAATCTGGAAGGAAGAAAAGGGCAGGGAAAGGGCTTGTGTGCTGATGTTCATAAGGTGGCACCAGCACCATAGTGTGGACAGTATGGGGACATGTATAACCTCTGGATGTTTTAAGGAAAATATCAGACCACAAGAATAAAATTTGAAGGCAAAAAGAACTCCAAGCCTGCAAATAACATACTCAAACAATATGGGAGATAGATTAATAAGTCTTTTCTAGGAAAATCTGCTTCTGATAGAATGGAGCAAGGGAAGAAAAGGCAGGATTTAAGCTCCTGAGAGTGAACTATTAGTGTGCTGTTAAAAATGGGACAGCTGTATGTGATTCTTTACTGTTCTTACTGGGCTGAACATGCATTAAATTAAGAATTCTGTGGGTTTGTAACACATCAAGCTGAAAGCTTATTTCTGTATACTGCAATAACCAGGTAAGAATGCAGTTACACATAAAAAAACATGCTAATTGCTATCAGCAGTCGTGTTTTGAAGATCATGCATTTTTTATGTATAGCAAGCTGCTAAAATAGCCTTACTAGTTATTTCTGCATCATAGCAGCCCTATTGGAAAAGCACTATCAAAAAGGTATTCCATTTTAGGATTTCCACCAAGACTCTGCAAGCTCCTGGTGAAGGTGCAAGAGGGATGTGACAGACACTGCATTAACATAAAGCTCAGAATACTTACTGCCTTCTGCTTCCCAGGGAAGCAGTCACTCAGGTTCCTGTAAAGGCAAAAAGCATAAAGAGACTGGGGTCTGTTATCAGCCCCCTTGGGCAGAGCTGAGATACAGAGTGCTCTGCTTAATATTGCTTATCACTAATTTTGTGTGTGATAACTGAAGCATGAACAATATCCAAGCGGGAAGCAAACTAGATCTATAGCTGCACAGTCAAGCCTATCAAAATATATTGCTGAGCTCCTACAGCCAAACAGTTCTGCAGAATATCAGTTGAAACAGGATGTTCCAGCTCACTGGGCCTCCACTCACCGCATGCTTGTGCAGCCTTACCTGTAATAGCAAATAGCTGTGCTCAAGGGCAGGATGAATTAAAAATTAGGAAGGGATGTTGGAGTGAACCTGCATGATATCGAAAACTGATGGACTTTTTTCCTTGCTATGTCCCACTGAGCTCGGAGGCGATGATGATGAAGTCACAGAGTCTTGCTGAAATCACTCACATGAGTGAGGAATGTATATTACTCTTAGAAATTTGTATTTGCAAAGCCATGCTGTGGAGATTACCCTGGAGAAAATCCACTCTTGCCTGTGTCTTCATTCTATGAGAGAGGAGAGAAAATGATGGTGTTGCACTGTGGCTTGTCTGTTTAAACCAGAAATGTTCCCCCTTCTGAGCTTATCCTGTACAGGAGGAATCATCTTTGTATGTTGACCCAAGTACAGGCAAAGATTTTCTCTGAGAACATGGGATACAGGGTGGGATTTCCTGACAGTCCCTGCACCCTTCATGCACCTGTGTTGGCTGTGGGTTACAAACCTTACAGTGGTGAAGAGCATGAAAATGCTGTCTGGTTTTAAAGCAGATACTAAGGGTCATTGTGATCTTTTTCTAGTGTGAGGAAACACTAAGCAAAATATCAAAAGGAAAATAGTAACATCTTGGTTTATAACAATGTGTGCAATGCATGATTTTTTTTTAGATGGTCACATGTAACTACAAACTATTTTTCTGAGATTTATTGCACAAATGCTACAATTCAACTATTGTGATGAAACACATGCAGTTCATATTTCCCTGTTCTTTTAGTAGTAAAAAGTTTATGACTACTCTTAGAGGAAGTAATTGAAAATTTTAGCTAGATGGAGTGTCTATTAATGAAACATTTTTCCTATATATAATGCTAAGAAATATTCAAAAAGTTTCAAGGCTTGAGCACTGAGGTACAAACAGGCCCAGCAGCACCTAATAATTTTGAATTTTCAAGTTAGTTTTTTTCTTAGGAGGGGGAGGATGTTTAGGCATAATTCCATCAAAAAAGCTTATAAGCAAAGAGCAATGTGGGTTTAACTTCACTTCCATTTTATTTAATTTTTATCAAATCAATTTTATCTGAGTGGATAGGTCCCAGCACCTCCTGAATACCTTGATGGGTAACCAGTGCTGCTTCCAGTGAGGTTGGAACTGAGCTACCACTGGAGTGTTAAAAATTGGAAGGACAAAATCACAAGACAAAGGGAACGGGGATGTTGTCTCCCTTTGGTGTGTGCCCTCGTCAGTGCACTGTAACTCCTTTATGTCTTGCTGGGAGTTAAACATATTTTGCCACTGGCAGATAATCTCCACAAACATTCTTCCCTGTCAGTCGGTGGCTGGGGAATGCAGCTGGGGAGAGTCCAGGCAGGATCATCATGATCTCCCTGTAAAATCTATTCAGTAAATGGAGTTCTGTACCCAATGCTGATCTGGTTAAACAAGATCTCAGGCTCTACAGGTGTAGTGTTAGCACATTTTCCCAAAAACAAGCTTTTTTCTTTTTATTCTAAAAATCATTGTTTTATGATTAATCTTGCCAATGACATTTTTTTCCTCTTTAAATGTGCCCTTCTTGTAATACATAGGGAAATAACAAGCTGGTGCCAAGTGGAAGTCAAATAAATGGAAAATTGCTAAGGAAAAATACTAGCAACTGCTATAAAATAATATGCCATTAACAGCATTTTATTTTGACCATAAATGGCAATAATTATTCTTTTATTAATATTTCAGAAGACCAAGAATGGTTATTGGGACAGGATGAGATAGGAAATTGTTCAATTTAACTGTACTTCCTTCACATTAGAAACTCTGGCAATGCTATTTTCCTTTTTAAAGCACAATTTGTCATTTCTGTCCAAATAATTAGTTTGAGCAGTATGTAAATGCTCTTGTGATACCAGTTGCAACTTCATCATTCTAATAAGTGTATGTATAAACCAGCACACATGCTTGGAAATAAACTTATGGAATAACTGGTAGTGCAAAGGGCATCCAAAGTAAGTTTCTAAAGGAGTTCTGTAGGCCATGGCATGAATTTCATGCTTGGTGAAAATCCTATGTTGCTCAAACCATCTTGATAACCAGAATAAAATGATGATTTTGTTCACATTAATTAAACATATTAACTAAATATTGTGTTGGATTATGAATACTCTTATATCTTTGCTGTTTTTCATTTCTGTGTTATGAAAAGGCTTGCAGAACAAGAGATGTGTTTTGAAGGGGAAAGAATTGGAAAATACTTTGAAAATTTGAAAGAAAACATTTTGTATAGTTCCTTTTTCTTAAGACCAAAATTACAATGCACTTAAGAGAAAGAGAAATGTCTGTCCAAATAACAAAACCAATTTTAATAATGACTCCTAACTAAAAGATTTGCAAGCAGGCACGTTAATCTTTTTTTTTTTTTTTTTTAATACACCTATATGAACACTAGCACAAAGTAATTAATTACAGGTTCTGGTGCAGAAATGCCTCACATATCATCTTTGGATGTCTGCCTTTTCATAACATTCTAATTAGTCCTTTTTTAATCTGTGACTTTGTTAAAACGTGGGGGGTAGTAGAACAATGTTGACATTTCAAAGGGCTGGACTTACATTCCCTGATAATCCACTGGAGTCACACAAACTGCTTTTCTTAATTACCAGACAAAAGCAACACGTTTTCCAAGCTGCTTTGCTCTATAGATGCATTAATAAGCCTTAGCTTATTTAACTGGTGAGGTTTTCATCTCTGAGTAGTTTGGGGATGGTTATTTACTGAGAAAAGCTATTACATCCTGCTGCTGCTGACAGGCTGTGCCTATTACAGAGGGACTGCACAAGTCTCCCCTGATTTCAGCCTTCCTTCTGATCTCCAGCTGCTCTCCTAGGCTGGGTATCTGAGTTTCTGTCCAGATCCTTTAGGATCAGAATGCTCTGGAATTAACAGATTTTGGAGACTTGGCCAACTCACTCCCTTACCTTCTCTGACTCCACCTGTGCATGTGAAGTTTTCCACTGACATTTTCACTGGAAAAAAAAAAAAGAAAAAAAAAAGATCAATTTAACATTTGAAGTATGGAAGCTTCTATAAAAAGAGAGAGAATGTGTCATATCCAACTTTTGAGAACATCCATTCATTAATGGTGAAGAATGTATGTTAACTGTGGAAACCTGAGCTGAGATCACCTCAGTGCATTTTCCTATAGTTTCTACATGTGGGGAGTTTGTTTTTCACACTATTTCCTGAAGATGCTAAGATTTGTGTTTCATAAGTTCAATGACTTCCTCTCTACCCAGAGTAAAGGGTGTTTTCTAGATAGGGTGGGACTTTGTTGAGAGTCTGGTTGATTACATTTTATGTATCCAAGCTGTAAAAAATAAACCATGTGAGATCTGGTGGTGCAGTTAGGGCTACATACATTAGGCAGACACAAGAGAAAGATAAGCATGTTATCACTTCCAAAATAAAAAAAAAGCTCAAAGAGCAATCCATAAATTATATGAAATCTATGAAGGCATTATGAGTTTATATAATATTAGATTTTTTGTTGAAGCATAAATGTTACTTTAATTTTCTAAATTATTTTAATTTATCTGTTAGATATTTACATAACATTGAAATATCCCTTATAAGAATGGGTTTTGTTATGGCCTGAAGATGCAGCTTATCACAGGTAAGGAGAATATTCCATTCATCTCTGCTGTAGATAAGGAGATTGCCAAGGCAGGGAGCAGCTGCCTTGCCACATAAAAAAAAACACTGAGCACAATTCAAACATACTGGGGAGCTTCACATTTGTTTTGAACTGAACTGTAATAAAAAGGGCAAACCCTGTGTTAGCAGGTACATGGGCAAGAGGAGTCTTCTGGGGAACAGGGGAGAGTTGGGAAATAGTGCTCAGAGTCTGCATTGACCCCAAAGTCAGGTTTTGAGTGAGGACGGGAGACACCTGCTGCACTGAGCCCCTCCTAAAGGCATGGACTCATGGGCCTCTCCCTCCTCAGTGCATGCCAGGGGGCAGCTTTGTCTGCTTCTGCTCCCCATCCTGCTGTGGAGCTGGTGCAGTGAGTGGGACTGTGCACAGCACCCTTGGGAGCCTGGCCTCCACCCAGGGAGGGTGAGCCTGGTGCTACTGGCAAAGGATGCTCCTTGCTAAGAATGTTATTTAGAGAGCATCAAGGGACTGAGCAAACACACTTGTCTTACTGTGTTAGATGAAGAGCTGTTACCAAAAATGAAGTATGTTGGCACATTGTGAAATGGTAGCACTTAAAAGATGAGCAGGATTTGTGTTCCAGAGAGTCAACATCAGGTACAAGTGCATGCATATGGTGTGCCCAAGTGTCTGCTTAGTCATTCAGGAGCAAAGTGGAGGAGATCAAGTTGCCCATAGCAAAGGAAGGTTTTGCCCAGCCCTTCTCCTTGCTGGGAGAGGCTGCAGTTCCTGGACAGCCCCTGATCCTGCCTAGCAGGTTGTTTATTACTGCATATCCCCAGCACTGGTGGTGCTGTATGCAACTGGGAATAAAATGTGGTGGTGACACTCACCCTTTCCCCAGGAGCAGAACTGCTGGGGCAGACAGTGAGCACTACTAGAAATGAGTTGGGCATTCTATGAGTTCTTTTGTGTTTGATCCTTGCAGTCCATATAATGTAATGTAATGTAATATAATATTATATAAATACCCAAATAATTGCTTCTTGCTTCTTCCTCTTCTGTTTATTTTTCCTCTCAGTAAGCTCTTCCTCCCCTGGTGTTCTGCTCCATGCAGTTAAGGTGTAAGGCTTACCCTGTGCATGCTTCTTGGCTGGCTGCATGGTACACTTTCAGCAATCTTTTCTTTAAAATATACTAGTACAAATTGACAAATGATATCTATAAGATCTTGGTCTACCACAAAATGTAACATTTTTCCTCTAAAACTTCCAACTCCTCCATGTTCCCCACCCTGCTGTTGTTGGTACTTTCATCACCCACTGAGTGTGAGCCAAAATACAGAGACTATTATGCAAATAGTTAATGTTAAAGTGAATTGGATGGCTTATGGTGCTTATTTATATAACCTCTAAATGCCATCTATGCACTGTAAGCTGCAGGGTGAACAGCCAGGCTCCACTCTCATGGTGTCTGAGGAGTTCATGTTTGCAATAGCAATGTATCCCAAATTACAGGTGTACTCTGCACCCAGGCTGTGCTGTAACAAAGGAACCAGGGATACTGCCTCTGGTAAGGAAACAACGGCTGTGTACTAAAGAGTGTGCTAAAGAAAGCTTTGGTTCAATAAATCCCTGTGGTTTTTTGCTGGGAATCTGGAGATGTTGGGCAAGAGAGAATTTTAGTCTGACCAAACATGGCCAGTTTTGAATGATAGTACAGCCTTAGGAATATACAGTTCTACATTACAGATTTGTGCTTTGAAATTAAAACAAGAGGTGTGAAAATACACATTGTCAACATGTCAGCGTAGCCAACACCTTACAGCTGGCAATGAATACTGATTACCTCTACAGCACACAATTCTTCTATCTAATTTATTTCTTTAAAACAAAGCTGAAATGAAATTCTGTTTGGTTCTAATTTTAAAGAAATTTCTTGGATAAATCAGACCAGAAACACATGCTTTCCTTAAAAAAAGAAAGAGAAAAGAAAAATCATAGAAGAAAATGTCTCATTTGAGCATCAATGTTTTTCACAAACTAAAGCAAGTCTTAGCAAGGAATTATTTCCTGGTTGCTGATAGAACAGTAATGCCAGCTTTTGGGGGGACCAGTCAACACTCATCCATTGATACCTCTCCTATGTGGATTTTACATTTATGCTGTGTTGCTCTAAATATGGTGTATTTGATGCCACAGGTGTAAGTACTAGTAATAAAGATTTTTGTGATAATTTAAATGTTAGAGACCAGAGTTACACCAGCAGGCTTTGAGCAGATCTGTTCAAGTGAGAATTTCTATTTCACTGCAAGGTTGAGCACATTGAACGGTTTAAATTGGAAACATAACTGTTATCCTGTTCATAATTGGAGCAGGGTACATAGTAGCCCAGACCTCGAGGGGCATCCCTGCCTTGGCCCCTGGGTCTCCTTGGAGATCCCTGAGATCCTCATTGTGCCCACCCAAGGCCATGGCAGCTGGAGGCCATCAACTGTAAGATGTTCTTCAGGTGTTGTGTCCATGGGCTGTCCCCAGCAGCAGCCTGGGAAGGGCAGTTTTGCCAAAGACAACAAATGAACTGCCAGGACATCTGTGGGTTTCTCATGGAAACTCCCAGGACTTGGGCAGAAGTTTGCTAAACCTGAACTATTTCTATAAAACATCTGTTCTCATTGAACTTGTGAAAATTTTTTCTTGTCTCCCTGAAATTTTCTGCACTCTCTTTCTGAAGTTCTGTATGCATCTGGTACACAAGGAAGTCCAATGTTTCTGATATCTGTCTTTAAACACTTACTTATGGCACCTCATGCATTAAGGCACTTAAAACCATGTTTCATCTTTGGAGAGGGGAGTCTTTCACCACTGTGTGAAACACACCCTTTAAATTGTCCTTATCTCTGGTAACTTGGTCTAAGTCAAGAGTCAGAGTTTGAGACTTTGGTCCTTAATCTGACTTAATAAAACTCAGCCATTGTTTATTGGCTTATTTGTCAGAGAGGTGATGGAAGGGGCATGTCCCAGATTGCCCTCTCTAGTCTGACACCTTGTACATTGTCCATTTTCAGAACAAAACGGGAAAGAAATCCTTTACAGATGCCTCTTTGAGAGCTTCAGAAATAAGATTTCAACAGTGCTGAGATTTTTATGACAACATAATTAGAGCTTCCACCAGATTGTAAAAACTCAATTTGTTGAAAATTGTGTAAGCTGATTTAGGGTCAAATCCCACACTTCTTATTCAGGCTTTTCTCTGAATTTCCATTGATCTCAATGGCATAAATCAAGTTCTCTATTTCCAGCAAAGTATCTCCGTGCTTCTTTCCTTGCTGTTCCAATGAACAATCTTCCTTCTTGCAAAGTGTATTTCAGAGACATATATTGAAAAGATGTTACTGATGCAGTTAACAGAGCAAATAGGGTCTGCTGTGCTTGTGATGATGACTTTGACATTCACTTGATGTTACAAAGATTTGAAGGTTAGCTCCCACTTCGATAATCTCTTGTAATGTAGCCTTGTGTCAACGAAGCCACAGGTGTGGACATAGAGATAAGATGATAATTTTGAGTCTGTTTTGTGTTCTATCTTATTTTTCTCACAGTTATGTTTAAAAGTTCAGACCTCTAGTAAATAGGATAGTGAATCTCTGTTTTCTATCTCTTTTCCTTTCTAAAATGGTGTCATGGGGCTGTTTCTCAGCAAGTCCTGATCAAATTGGCTGAATTTACGAATACAAAGATGTGTTTTTCTACCTGCCAGCTTCATCTAACCTCACACTTGCACCTGAAAGCCAGGATGTATTTGATGTGATCTAGAGGACCACCTATAGAGGCCCACCATGACAATAATGTTATGGATTCAGTTCAGTTAACTAAATTGCTCTTGTGGGGAGGATTATTAGTGTATATACCAGATGGAGGAGCAGGTTCTTACTCTGCAATCTTGTTTCTAGGTCAAAAACCATGGGTAGGCCCCAGCAATGAATCCTGAATTATGTTCCCTCTCAAATCCTCTGAAGAGGAAGTAGCATGAAAACTTGCTTTTCAAACATCAGATATTGGACTCCAAACTCATGCTAGTAATGTATCATTGAATAAGAATTTTCTGGGATTTCTTAGAATCATGTTTTTAGTCTCAGTTATGTGTGGGGAGGCACACTTCACATGATAATTACTATATTATAGTAATCCTATGCAGACTCCACCTGCCCCTGAGTCCCTGTGGGCTGCTGCAAACATGGGTGAAGCAATATTTTCACATAGTGAAGTTTATAATCCTCATAGCATAAAGTAATCAGTGGGTAGAAGAAAGTGAATACATCCCTTTTTACTCAGGAAGAGAATTGGAGGACAAAATCAAAACTGTGTTAAGGTGATATTGGTGGACAGAAGAAGATTAAGAAATGTCCTGTGATTTTCTTTGCTGTTGTGCAGAGGTCATGCTGGCCAATAGGCTTCCTGCTAAAAACTACTAGAGAAGTCTTAGCAGTGCCAGAGCTAATATTCTGGTTTTATTCCAGATCTTCACTGAGGGGATCACCCAGGAAGGTTTCCAGACTGAGAGGTCTAGAATCAGCCACATCTGACATGCAGGCAGCTTTGATGAAAATTCCCTTTGGTGAACATCTAGAGGGTTTTTCCAAGCTCATTTCAAGGTGGGCAGCAATCCCAATGTGCTTCACTGGCAGCTCCTTTCACTGAAAAGGGAAAGGTGACTCACAGAAGTCTCACTATCCCATTTTATTAATATCTCACTTAACAGAGAACTCACATACATATTTTTGAAAGAGACAGGGAGACCATAATTACCATCTTCTAGAATCAGATGCAAAACCATAATTCTGCATACAAGATACTTTTCTTAGCACACACTGAGTTGTTTCATTACTTGGGAGTTCACAGCTTTCCAGAACCTGATGTTGTAGGGAACAGAGCATTGAGATGACAAATAGCTTGTAAGCTTTTAACAAGACAAGTAATCTTTTATACCAGAATTGCTGTAGTATCTTCTTAGAATGGACTTTTCCAGTAAATCACTCTTACCACCCACTTTTAACAGAGCTGATTTCAGCCCTCCTTCTCTAGCAGACTTCAGATCGAAATTCTGCAGCTTGTTTAAAGCATTGAGACTTGGCCCTGCAAGATGCTGGACCCCTTCAATCTGTGTAAAGACATTGCCTATAGGCAGTGCTCAGTGTGTTCCATCCCTTGGCCCTTGTCACACTACAGGACAGTCAAACTCTCCCTGCTCCTACATGTTTCCTTCTAACAAATCCCACTGGAAAAGGTGTAACACTGTAAGACTAGCACAACATCTGCAGGCCAAAACCTGTTTTACTCTTGTTGTACTCTCCAGAGGGCAGATGGCATCTCCTCATCTACACTCTGATGTTTCCCACTCTTCTGGGACCCTCTGACTCCCAGAAACTACCATAAATCACTGTAATACCAAATGCCAGGGCATGTACTTCTAGAAGTCAGCTCTAGGGAAGATGAACTTTTGGCTGCCAAGACCTCTGTTTGCAGAAGCAGGAGGCAGGCTAAGAGCATACTTCTATATTTATTCTTGAAGAACCATCCTGTTTGAGTGCTGTCAAGAAAAATGTCAAATCCAAGTTTTCTAATTCATTAGTTATTAATATTTTCATTCTTTTATTTTGCCTTTTTTCTTAGGAGACTGCACTGGCAAGGAGGAAAGAAAGCTAGTTTGGGGCATTTGCTAAGATTTTTGTTGCGGTTTTTTGGAGGTGAGGGGTGCAGGGAGAAATTCTCCAGCTCCCTCTAAGTGATACAAGGTCATTTAGATTGGCATAAATGTCCATTCTCTTTTGCTGCTGTGGGAGATATAATCTGTTCATTTTACTGGCCAGTGAGCAAGGGCCGCCAGCGCCACCTCGGTGTTTCCCTGCTTCTGTTCCGGTGCCTGCCCTGGGGCACATATGAGTCACACTCCCAAGAATGACAAAGATTTTAGCATTTTAAGTGATGAAAGCTTTAATAACTGTAAAGCTCAGTAAATGTTTGAAGGAAAATAGTCACCAATTTCTCTCTGTGTGTGAACAGATGAGAATGACATTGTAAACTGCATAGCCAGGCTGCAGCAATCTTCATGTAATTCCCAACACGGTTGGAAGCTTTTCATCTGAGTTTTGGGCCTCTGGCTTCACATGCCCTGTGCCTCTGCTCCTGCTTTGAAATGGGATAATGATATTCCCCTTTTCTACCTTTTGACCACTGCAATTACTGGGTTGGAGGCCAGTGGCACATTAAGCATTTCTACAACACTTAGTAGATCTTTGTTGTTGCATAAAAAATCAAGCTGCTTTAAATCAGCAGCTTGCATAGAAAGTGAGTGAGTAAACCATCATATGTTTTCTGAATTGCTGGTAGAGAAAACATGAAGTTCTTTTAAATATTTTTTTAAGTCTAGTTTGTAAACTTCATTTGTAATAGTAAATGGGGTTTTTATACAACACCATTTCTGTGAAGTGAGCATTTGTTCTGCAAAGGAATTAAAAAAAAAAATCTCTTCACAATAATAGATGATGTGTTGTAATCCATGTCACAATCTCATAAAAACATCATCTGAATTTGCTCAATGAACTGAGTTTTTCTTTTTCATTTACATTGCAATCTTTCTCTTTAAGAAAACACTTTACATCATGTTGTCATGACAACAGAATATGGTCTAAGGTTGAAATGCTGACATTTTTCTCAGTGTTCATAATGCACCCTCTGCTCACTCCTCCCTTCTTGGCCAGTTCTGAAAGTCGCTGCAAATAAATGTAAATCTGCAACTGAGATATGGATTTGGGGGCTAGAAAAAGCTGAGTGCTGTATTTTTCTTTTTCTGTGTTTGTGAGTCTTTGTAAATGGGCAATCATTTTAGAGCTTGAGGACACTATTGTACCAACATCTGTATTATAATTCAAAGACACACAAATACAAGGGCATTTTCTATATCATCCAAACACATCTAAATTGTCTCTCAACCAAGAATGTCTGTACCAAAACTCATGTTCAAGTAGTTTTGGGTCTGTTCCAAATAATGTTAAGGTGAAAAGAGGTAGTCTGTGATGAACTTGAAAACATAGAAGATCTAGAACAGGCTATAAATAATAAGTAAATTCTATTTTGTCTTATCCTCTGGAGTTGGTCATAAAATTGAATGCATGAATATGTGAGTCCTGCAGTCCTGAAAGTATTCAGATGCCATTCAGGTATTTCCTCCCTTACCAAAGAGAATAGGCAATGATGTATTCCAACTGTACCAATTCCTAGAGAATTATGTCCACAGTTAGTGGAGGCCATAGAAGGGGAAACATGGAATCACTGTAAACAGTAACATTTATGAAAATGTTTAATTCATGCAGCTTCCCTGATTCACTCAGAAGAGTAAGACCTGAAGATGACCTGTTAGCTTAAGTTTACCGACATTATTCCCTATAATAGTGAAAACTATCATACCAATTTGCCTCTCCTTTGCTTTTCCAAATAACATACTAATTTTCATCTGGGGAAATCTCTGATCTTTAAGAAAAGTTTAAAAGAACAGTTCAAAGCTTCTTAAACCTTTTTCAATATTTGCATATTCATCTGAATATCTGAAAATATGTTTGTAGGTAAAGTGATTTCCTGGAATGAACATTGGAAACATCTGGGAGAAAAGGTTAAAAAGAAAAAAAGTCACAAGATATGGCTGGTGAGCCTATGTGAATAAATGCTGATACTGGAAATATGCCCTTTTTTCAAGCTCTGAGAATATAGATGAACTTATGGATGTTGTTCTGCATGTGAGTTAGGCAGAGCAGATTGTTTCACATCTGCTTCCTGTAGGGTCTTTTATCATCTTCTGAAACATCTGGTGCAAGCAACTGTTAGGATATTGGATGGTAACATACTGCAAATATGGTCCACCTTGGCCATACCTTGTTTCTTCACACAATATTGTAACAAGGAAAGTCTAACAGGGACTGCACAAGCGTAAAAGAATTGTTGTGGCTTGGGGGAGAAGCTGAAGTAGCAAAGTAGAAGAGTAAACAATGAACTGATGCAATCCACAGACAACATCCTCTGATTCAGCAGCTTCTGAAGTGGTTAATTGGCATTGATCACACTGTTAGTTAAACAAGAATATTCCTATTTATATGCAGGATGCAGACAAGGTTAGAACTTCCTTGCTAAAATTTATGGCCTATTCAGACATTGAAGCACCACTTGAAACCTCTGAGCAAGAGATCTCAGAAAATAAAAGTATTCATAATAATGTATTTTATCTATTTGTTTTGTCCATGAAAGTATAATTATAGAAGAAAATGGATGGATAACTTAGAACAAGACTTTCAGTTATATGAAAAAAATCACAGATTTGAAGTTTTTGCCCTAGTGCTGAATGAAATCCAGATTATCTAATGAAAATGAGATCACTCAAGGAGCTTCACAGTGAGGGACTTGTGAGGCTGGCGTTTGTGGACTCAGGGCTGTTCTTATAATCAAATGCAGCATGCTCAGGACTTCCTCTGTTGTAGATGAGATTTGACCCTTTAGGTTTGATTTGTATTAGCTAGTGACTATTCTCTACTTTTCACCTGAGAAAAGTTCAGATTAAAATTTTATTAAACAGGATATGAGTCTCTGAAAACTTTAAATCCCAACTAATTGGCTTTTTTGGATAGGAAAACTTAATTTAAAAATCCCCAACCAGCAGCAGTTATAAGCCCTCTTATTTCATTACATATGTAGGTCTTTCCTTGTCTCTGTATAAAACTTTCCAATCCAACACTACATCAGCAGAAGGACTGGTGAATATGTGTGAGCATGTAAGTTTAAAAGTGAAGACAGATTAGCTCAACTAATTGGTGTAGCTGAGCTTAATTAAAATTAATAGTGAATTTAAAAATGAGAAAATAATTATGGCACCCAGTAAAACAGCAAGATGAAGAAAGCAACTGTGGAAGATTACAAACCTCAGGAGGAAGCTGCCAGAAGACCTGTCTTTGGCTTGCTAAATGGAATCATGGATTGTAGTATCAAAATGCCTCCAATATCTAAGAATAAACAAAGCAGTCACCTAACCTGTCTCTGATGTCAAGCATAAAAGGATTTGTCCACTTAGGAATTGATGTACGTGACAGGGAGTGAACTCCTGGTGTATTACAGTCTTCTCTGGTGTGGTCAGAAGACAAGGCAAAGGAGCCAAAGGGTTCCTGCCTGCAGTGACTTCCCTTGACATGTTTGTGTAAGGTCTGAATGTAATCCAGAGGTCCTGTCACAGCAATCCACATACAAAGTGTAGAACAATAAGTTTTCTCCTTGAAATGCTTTCCACAATAAAACTAAAAGAACTCACAGGAGAGCAGCTTGAGAAATATCCCCAGAGTGTGGCGCCCTGATGGAACCCTGCTATGGATTTTGGATTACTGCCTTGGTGCCTCAGGTTTCTACTTCAGCTAAGACATCATTCAGACCTCCCACATATTTCCAGTTTTAGCTGATAATATACCAACAGGATGACAATGAAGAGCACTTCTCTAAGAGTAGGTTTTATCTTTCCTTCTCTCCAATTCTGGGCATTAGTCTGGTTGTGACAGGTCATTCCTTTGAAGCATCGTGAGTGACAAGCATTTAGCTGAGGTGCTCATATCAAGATTCAAGCTGTTAAAAGTCTCTGTCAATCACCAAAAGTGAGTCTTGCTCCTTCTGCTTATCTCTCTTTACAACTTCCTCAGGATCATAATTCTATCCCAGTAGTTCATTCCACCACATTTTCCTAAATATGGATATTTGTGCAGATGACTGTGAAGAATTTTAAAAGTTTCAACTAAGGCACTTTAAGAGAGCAGAGCTATTTATTTCACATTCTCTCTGTTCTGGTTTTTGGCTAAGAGAATTCTCCTTGATAATTTGTAAACTAAATCAGAATTCTTCAGAAAGCTGTGGTACGTCAGGGTAAGCGGCCTGTGAGGAGCCCTTGTGTCCTGAATCTTGTGCATAGCCAGGGAATCTGGGAATTCATCGAAAAGTTTTAGTATCATCTGCTCTCTAAACTTGAATAAGTTTGGAATTTTTCCTGTCCATTGAAGTTCCTTAATGAGAGAATTTCCTGAAAGAAAGAGAATGAAAAGCTTTTAATTCTCTTCCATGCATTGCTGATTTGTTCAGCTGGAGGAGATTTACATGGGCTGGTTCAGTGTCTCTCCATTCAGTTAAGAGTAACCTTAGTGATATTTCTAGTGGGCAACTTGCTCTCATGCTCAGCATCTCTGTCAGTCAACTCATGTATTTTAGTTTCCATCTTTTGAACAAAACCAGGTCTGTATTATATGAGCCAGTATGTCTAACTAATAATGCCTTCTTGGAACACATTATGTGATGACTGCAGATCTTTCTATGCTGAAAATTATGTATTGCTGCAGTGTGGAGGATGTCTGCCCCTTCCAGAAATCATACCTGGGGATTTGGAACTGATAGTCTGATATCTCACCAAAGGTGAATAGGACTAGCTCTAAGGGATGGGCCAACCACAAGCACATTTTAAATGACTGTCTCTGATAAAACACCTGAAAACCAGCTATGCTTCACCAGAGACATCACAAAAGTCATTAGCTTTATGCTATAGCCTTCTCATTTTAACTTGACACTTAACTTCATTATCCTGTAGTTTAGATGGGCACTTTATTACATTTTCATTAGTGGTGAGCTGTAGGTAGCTGTCTCACTGTCATCTTGTTTTCATGCACACACCACCAAAAAACTGAACTCTGTTTCCATGCTTTTAAGATTTTGCAGTGGTATAAATTTCCTGATTATAACATTTACTCCTCATTGAAAGATAGGAATGATGATAATCTCCTGCTGTGCTATAGCATTCTTAATCAGGTAACATGGGAGTCACTCTGCAGATTAGAAACCTCATATTTTCATGTGTTTCAGTACTATAGCCAAGTGAATCAAATGAGGGGAGGGCAAAGAAAACCCTCAATCACTCCAGCCTGATTTATGGAAGTGTGTAGCAAAATCTGGAATCAGAAGCACATTTTTCTGTGTTCTGCAGTGGCTGGATATCAGTGAACCTGGCTGGGCTTTTGGAATTCAGCAGGGAAACACCTGTGGCTTCTGCAGCCCTTCTACAGATGGGTGTACAAGGGCAGGGTCACCATCATATCTGATATTCTGCAGTTATCTTGTTCTTGTGCCATGGGGAACATTACTTCTGAAGCAGTCTAACAGCAGAGGAGTCAACAGCCAAACCAAACTCAGACTCCAAAGCCTTTGAACTTTGCCCACCATCATTTTTAGCTGAGTTCCTCACTACTTTGAAATACAAAATAATACTGACTAACACAAAATTGCTGAAATTTAAATTGCTTGTACACCCACAGAAATGCAGTGGGTTTGGAGTTTGATGCACAAAAAGAAGGAATTCACAGCATTTTTTCATAAACATTCTAAATGCCTACGTTAACACATAGTTTGTGATAAGAAATGAATTTAATACTTTATAACTCAGGCAGGACATGATAGGAAATTTTGCTTTTTGCTAAGAGGCACATATATCTAAAGCAGAGCATAAATAAGAACCTGGAGAGCAGATTAAAAGAATCTCATGAAAGAAACTTGGCAACTGAATCATATCAGGGTTTTACAAAAAAATTATACATTTTCTGGATCACAACACATCTGTAAAACTTGTTCTGAGTCTAAAAGAAAATGGAGGCCAGTGCAGAAAGCACAAAAATATTGGTTACTGTTCTGGGCTAATGAACAGCTTGAAGATGCTAAATTTCTGCACCATTTGCTTTGCTACTGAGTGATCTTTTTTTTTTTTTTTTTTAATTGCAAGCAATATTTAAAAATACCAGAATTGTTCTGATTTCAGTTCGCTGCATGCACTTTAAAAAGCTGAAATACAGTTTGGGTTTCATATTTTTGCACATGGTTTTTGACAAAAATGTATTTAACTGAAAAGGGAATTTTGTCTTTCCAGTTGAAATGTAATGAGATTGGAAATCTTACACCCATACCCCCATTCTCCTTCAAGTCCTATCTGAGGTTTCATGTAGACTAAATTCACTTTGAAATAACAGATATGTATGATATATAGTGAGTAAACCAATTAAATAATGTGATTGTTATTTAATCAAAGCATAAGTGTGTGAAGCTGCCTCCCCATTGTTTGCAAGTACTGCTGTGTGTCTCAGAAAATTGGGAGCAGTTGCAACAGTGGGTAGAGCTTTTGTGTACCAGATCCAGCAGTGTCATTAAACACAATGTGACTTTATATTCCATCTATTGAAATATTTATTTATTTAGAGAAGAACCCAAATTATTTGTAAGGAATTTTAATCATAAGTGAATTTGGTCCTGGAACTCCCTTTTGCCTTTGAATCTAATGCAGACTGATGTTTAATTGATTCTCCCTGTGGTTCACTAGTTCTAACAATTGTGTGGTTTTACTGCTACCTTTTCTCTTTTAAATGAATTCTTGACTTCTACTAATGCAATATCTTTCACAGATCCATAAGTGAGTGAAAATGTAGTAATTTTCTCCTAAGGCTGTGTTCTAGTTGTGAAGGGTCTGAGAGGCTCAGCTCATTTTATGGATCTTGCTTTGGTAGCCTATGTAGAATTCAGCTGTATGGGCTGTCCTGCAATCACAGTTTCTGTCTCAGTGCAGTTTGGGCTCCCCGTGAAGCTTCTGTGTGCAATACAGTTGGCAAGAAGTTATTGATCAGGTTGGAGTTATCACACTGTTCCACATAGACTCTTCTTTCTAGCTTTTAGTCATTTTGTTTGAATTGGTTTTAGCCTTAATAATAGTACTTCATGGGTATAGTACAGAAATTCGTGGTATTGCCACTGAAAGTATTCACATCATCACTAAGAACACCTGGTAAGTTAGATGGGGGAGGATGGTGAGTTTACCTCCTTATTTTCAGCAGTGACTTTTTTTAAGAGCACATGGTGTCTCTTTCTGTGACTCTCACTTGTGCAGAACAGCAATCTGGTGAGGTTACCTCTGGCTTTCTCACCTCTACCATTATGTGCTCAGTCAAATAATATATTTTAATGCCTTCTGTGCATCCTTTTCCTAAAAAACCTGGCTGTGTCATGGATGTTTTCAGCTGACTGACGAACTGGCAAAACACGTTGTTGGTTGTGTGCTCCATCTGCTTTATGTTCTCCAGGATCCAGTAGCAGTTGGTAGTGAGACTACCAAGGCAGCAGTCCAGACTTGCATTGTGTCTAGTGTGTAGGATTGAAGGAAAGAAACGGAGGGAGTGTTACATTTCCTCTCAGTCTCTGTACAAACAAGGACACCTTAAGTACCTTTAGAAAGAATTTCACTTGTGTGAAATTCACTTGTCACTGGAAATAGAGAGATGTTTTTCTAGATAATTATTCAAGCAGTCCTTTATTGTATGTCTCTAGTCTTAAAAACTAAATAAATCTCATGCAGTTTAGCTCTTTAACAAAATTATCTAAACAGTGAATAAAAATGCTCCATCACTCCTCCCACAATGTCTCTGCCTTTTATGGACACTCTGATGCATTTGTTAGCCCAGCTATGCTGGATGTGAGCCAGGACAGAAGAGGTGGGAACTGTAACTTGAACAAGCTAACTAGATAAATTCCTAAGTTTAGGAATATGTTCGAGTTAGCTTGTTTCTCTTCTGCAGTTCATTAGCTTCACCCTTCTCCATTTTGCAAAAAAAAACAGTGTAGGCTTTTCTTTCATTTTTGGTTTACTGGTCATGATGCATAGGCCCAGAGGTTGAAATCTGGGTGTCTCAGGAATCATCTTAGCAGCTGCAGCAAAACAAACCTAGTTTTTTTAGGCCTTCTGCTGGGTCTTCTAACAAGTGTAGTTGTGTGGTGGAGATATTTCTTGGACAGATACTAATTCTTGAAAATGAACTGAAACTCATTTGAAGTTGAGTGAAGTCTCATTTTACATAAACAGTTATTGGGATGATCTTTCTATTGCCCCCAGCTTGGGCAAAATTTGAACTGATACCTCCTCCAAAGGCAGGAGGCTCCATGTCGTATTGCCACTCCTCTGAATCATCCAGGTATTAAAATAGTAAAATCCAAGTGTTTCCATAGTGACTCTTCTTATTTAATATTTTACTTCTCCTGTTCTCTATGTGCCTTTAGAGTTGCTATTGCTATACCGTTTATTTTCTTCCACTGATTACACTATATAACTGATGGCTAAAATACCAAACTCCAGAGACCTATTTTCCCTCCTGTATATGCCCATGGTTGCTTTAATGTTAATAGAAATCACATTTGTGGAGAAACTTCATCAGTTTGTAATTTACCTCGTTGACACTAGAAATCAGAATCTAGTTTATTAACATTATAAATGTACCCTCCTGCCAACCTTGGCCCTGTCTGGTCCTTGCTTGCCTCAAAGCCTCACATTTTTCCTGGGCTTGACCTTATTAGTACAAAACCAGGTCCTAAGACAACATAGAATTAAACCCATCCTTTCTGTGGCTGTTTGTACAGTTGCTGCTCTGGGAGTGCTCAGATTGTGCACTCTCAACTTGGCAGACCTGGGGTCTGGGGAGAAGATCCTGGTTTAGCAGGACATCCTAAGAACATTTTGCAGCAGATTAACCCCTTTTTGGGAGGGTGCATTCAGGAAAGCACTATGCATTTGATACAACTCTGCAACTGATTTCCAAGGCCTATCTTTGATAATGGGTTCAGTACACAATTAAAAGTACTGCCATTAGGATAGAGAAAAATCTTGACACTGCACTGCTTTGAGATGTTGAAAAGGGCTGTTCCCTTTGTTTGTTTGGAATAAAAGTCACTTAAAAAGAGATTTAGAACAAGACCCTGGAAAAGAGTTTTAAGAGAACAGGGGAGATGTTTTTCTGACTGTATGATATCGACTGAGTCTGAACCACTGGCTCTCAAGAAGTAGCACCTTTCAGATCAAAGATGAATGTGTGCTCAGAACTGTTTGCTACTAGGAAGAACTGATTTTCTCAGATTAGGGAATCTGGAACACAAGTTAACCATCAAACTGAAACCAAACAAATAGGAAAATCCCTAACACTCTAAGATTAAGGCACAGTCCTTGATGTTTCAGTAAAAATAATTTTCTGGTTTTAGGCTGTCCAGGACTTGAATCCAGCTTCAATTCTGCAGGACGAATGTGCCACCTCTAAGGTACAGCTCAGTCCCAGTGAAAGAAGAGTCAAAAATGCAGTCATTTAGGCCCTAGCAGAGATACAGGTGATCACAGAAAACAAGTCTGTCACATTGGTCCCTTTGTCAAGATCAGATGAAAACAAATATTCCTACTAGCATTGTTTATGTCATACCCTTAGTCTTGTGCCTTTGGCAGTTTTCTGTGACCTTAATACAGAAAAAAAAAAAGGATGGATGAGATTACCAGTCCAGGTACAAATTTCTAAGCATAAATAATGCCAGAAAATAAAGGTTTTGACTAAGGCATCCTACTCACAGCACAGAAGTACCAGAAGCTGCCGTTCTTTCCTCATGGCCTTTTGCTTGACAGATACATGTGTACTGCCCTTTGTGAATAGACACTTCTCCCTCTCAATCTGTTCCCTCAGCCCTCTCTATCCTGTGCACCCACTTGTATGAGGCAGGAATTGATATATTTTTAACTTTGCATCTGTGTGGGTGCATGTGACTGGCAGGCTGCCAGTGTCTGTTGTTTCTGAACTCTTGTCTTCAATCATTTTGGAAGTAAGCCTTGTACAGAGACACTAAGCAGGAATGAAAAAGGATTTCAGCCTACCTGCTATGTGTGGCAGTAACTAATCACTTAAAAGGAAAACATAAAGTTCAGTGCAGAATGGAATACAGCAGAAAAAAATCAATTTGTTCTTTTAAATCTCAGTTGTGAAACACTTCAAATAGGTGATTATGTATTCAAAAGCTAAAAACTACAGCCAGATTTTCTATGGGGCCAGATAATATCCTGGCACCCTTCTGCTCTAGATCCATTTCTATCACCTGGTAAGATTGTGGGAACTGAGCAGCCAACCTGTCCATATCAAATGACAGCTCTGCTAGGAGAGTGACTTATGTTTAAGTCAAATAATATTTTCCAGGTGTGATTATTTAGCCCAGGCAGGGCAAATCATTATCTCCTCAACTCACTTCCAAACTAATAAGGTGCCCATTTGTGAAGCAGCATTCTGACATCCAGGGTGGGCATTAATGTTATTTACAGAATATAGTGTGAAAACAGTCAATTCACAAGTCACTGAAAGATGTATCTTCTTTCAAGGCAAGTTTGTTATCTAATGGAGATGTGACATGAAGCAAACAGAAAATCCAGTGACAGGCATTATGGTATGATGTTTGCCACGTAGGTAGAAAGGAAAGTGTTCTGTTGTTTGTTGTTAAAGGTAAAAATACATAGAAATGTGCTCTAACATGAAGGGGATTCTCAACATGAATCATAGAATTATTTAGATTGGAAGATACCTTTAAGATCATCAAGTTCAGTAGTTAACCCAGCTCTGACAAACTCACCACTGAAGCATGTCCCTAAGCAGCCTACCTCCACATCTTTTAAATCCCTGCAGAAATTGAGTCCATTACCTCCTTGGACAGCCTTTTCCAGTTCTTGATCAGTGAAGGAATTTTTCCTTAATGTTCAATCTAAACTTCCCCTACCACAGCCTGAGGCCATTTCCTCTTGCTGTCCCCTTTCTTGGTAGAAGATACCACCCACCTCTCTGGTGCCTCCTTTCAGGGAGTTCTGGAGAACAGAAAGTCCCTTCCCTTTCTCTGTCGTTCAGCTTAGGGGTGGGGAGTAAAATCTCTACCTAGAAAACCTGTCTTTCTACACAAACACCTTTTCAGAGCAGTTGAAAATCCTCCCTTTCAGCAGACTTGCTATAGAATCTGTGGCCCACCTTAGGGAATACTGGAGCTCCCTCTGTTTATATATGCTCTAATGAGCTTTATATGGTGCCTCAGAGCAGGATGAACATGAATGGTGGAAGATAGCTCAGACCTTACTCTGGCTGTAACTCAGGTGCCCTTGGTTATCTTCAGTAACAGCTCTTTTTCCCTGTTCTTGTATCAGGAATAATAGGAATATATTGCTGTTTCATAAAACACCAATATAAAAGCACTTGAGAAACAAAAATGAAGTATTTCAGCTGTTAAACCATGCAGGAAGTCCAGTAGACACAGTATGGTCAGTTTTGTTCTAGTTGGAATAACAGCACAAAGCTATCACAAGGGTTAATAGTGGCTGTGCAACATTCCAGAGATGTAATATGCAAATTTTTCATACTTGTGTACAATTTCTTTGTATTCTTTCACTTCACATTCTTAATTGTGACCTGTTTTTGTCTCAAACCTGTTTTGGGATATTTCTATATGGAGTGAGATTTTACAGCTCTTTTGTCTTTTTTTCTGTACTAAGCCTTCTGGGCTGAGCATATTTCTCTGCTGTGCTCTAATGCTCTCCTTTATCTTCAGGGCATTAGTTGTATTTGTCATAAAATTGAAGAGCATCTGATAGAAGTAAAGTTTCTCTTCCTTTTAAACCATGGGGAAATGTGGTTTTGCAAGTCTTGTATCTCTCCAGTATGTGTTGCCTTCTGTCATCAGGTCTCAGATGTGTTGTGCTGTATTTTTTAAAAAAGGCCTCTGTAACTTTGGTTACTTTTAATATTGGAGACATCTTGCTTTACATTTCTTCATCACATGTTTTTACCGTTCAGCTCAGTTCACTTCTCTGTTTGATAAAAGTAACAAATCTATGTGCTTGTCTAAAACAGTAAACATAATCTTAGTAATTAAACTGGGAAAACAGTACTTAATTTTGCTAGTTTACTGTAACAAACTGTCAATACAGAAGCCAAAAGATATTCGTTCTGCTAAACACTGTGTGTGGCCAGTAGATTGGCCCAGTAAGTCAGCTGAAATAATTTCATTGGCTTCAGATTAGGCTCAATGTTATTTGTGTGTTACAAGACTGCAAGATTTAGTGTAATAACAGGTTTTGTGCTGAATCATCAGTAGGTACTGTCCAATTTATTACATTGGGAATGTGAAGCCTTTGATCATGGAGTATTTGTCCTCTCCCATCACTGCCTGTCTTAGCTCTAGCAAGGAGTCAAGCCTTGTCACAGTTCTTCTAAATGTGCTCTAGAGATGGGAAACTTCAGAAAGTTGGCATGGTCACTAAGGCAGGTAAGGAGGTAGCCTTTTAATAACCTGCTGAAACTGAGGCAAGATGAATGCAGAATTTCACACTCTGTATTGTATATCTGAGTACATTATTTCATGCATCCAACTCTGCAATTTGGGTATGTTGAAGGATTCTGTAACAGATAAAATTGTCTGTGGGAACTCTGAGATGAGGGCAGTGACTTGTGCATTCACCACGTTCCCTCTTATTGAGAACAGTTCTTGTACATCACTGGCCACCATGATACCACAGAGGCTTTTCCCCACCATGTGGTCTCTCCTGTCCTACATCCTGGTGTACTCACACAAAACATTATTTGCTGTGAGGGCTGCTGGCTGTGAAAACTGTAATGTAATGTAGCTCAGCTGATTTTATGGGGAAAATTTAAAAAGACCAGTGACCATTAAACTCATGGACCTTGAAAGACAAATAAAATAGATTCATACAGTACAAAATATGAAAAAACTTGAACATTGTTTCAGTTCATTTGGAGTGTATGCATTACTTGTTGAAGTGGTTACTGTGACAACAAAAAGCAGATTGAAAAATATAGAGAAAATAAAAGGTAAATGGGAGAGGAACTCATCTTTGACCTTGTAAACCAGTAAGAGCTAGTCCTAGCCCATCTGTCACTTTGCTTCAGAAACCCATGCCAGTACAGGTGTATGAGACACTTTTTTCTTACCTTTGAAGAATTGCATTTCCTCTTAAAAGGATTCTAAACTCCTTGTGGAAACACAGATAGCAAAAGATCATGTTAAATTTATCAGTGAGTAGTTTTCTTCATTGACAGAGTCTAGTTTAAGGAAGTATTTAACAAAGAACAGATAAATCTAAGATAGATCATAAAAAGTAATTCCATATTTTTTTCTGATTTGCCTAATTTAGAGTAACTCAGAAGACCTTCTTTAATCATTTGCTATCATAACATAGAAATGTGTTTAGCCTTACCAAAAAAAAAAACTCAGAGATGAATCACTGAAATAATTGATCTATTTAAGTTCTGCTTCAGACACATTTCAAGGGCATAAGTTATTTCTACATGTCATTAAAAAGACTTGGTGCATTGCTACAATTAATTATTTGATTGATATTAAAGTGGAATGAGATTTTTGGCCTCTCAACTCAATAGTGTGTGGGTTTTCTTAATGTGGTGTTTAATTCTGTGAGGACTTTGTAGTTATATCTGTTAGCTCAGTTTGAAACTGTATCCTGAACCCCTGACTAGTAATGCACTTTAATTTGGAAGCATTACATGAAAACTTATTTTTGAAGGTTTGGATGGATAAAAAGGAAATTGAAAGAGCACACAAAATTGCAAACCATATGACTTATAGAAGTTATGGCTTACACTTGTTTTTCACAAGTCCATAGAGATTGTCATATTCAGGGAGATGAGCAGTTTTTACCGTATATCGTTTCTGAAAGTGTCAGCACCATGTCCTGTCTTGGGAGACACAGCAACAACACCTATCACGTAAACCTCAGGGCACCTCTGCTTAGAGATGGGACAAACAGAGGATGGGGAGCTGAAGTGACATTGGGACATCACCCAGCAGCCAAGACAGAGAATCCAGATCTTTGGAGCATTTTGGTGCTGGAAGGACACTTTACAAAGCCTTCCTTCAGTACTCACTGAAAGGTTTGCTGTAAAAGTTTCTTCCTGGCCTGCAGCAGTTTGTGGCAGCAGTCTGTGCACAGAAACAGTGCACAGCTGATTTAAGTTACCCCTGTTCAGGCGTTCTTCTGACTTGCTTTGGAGCCTGACATCTCTAAATCAGGGAGCTGCACAGTGCCACCCTCAGCAAGTAAATTCACCTTAGATGGAGAAAAGAACTGGGCCACATTTGTCTCATCTTTTTGTGAATACTAAGTGCTTGGTCTCAGTGATCTACTGCAGTTCTGACTTGACAGGTTAATTATAAGTTATGTGGAAAAAAGTATTTATTAACTTTAAACTTTATTGCACTTCAATTTCACTTGCTTGTTCCCTTATTTTTGTTTTAGTAGAAGGTAGATAGGAGCCCCACATTTATCTTACTATTTCTTCTGTCATGTCCACTATCCCTGAATTAAGTACTGCACATTTTCTATATTTCTACTCTCTCACACATCAAAATGTATTGAATTCTTGTGAGGGGAAGAAAAAACCTTGCTCTCATTAGATGGATGTCATTTGAAAGGGCCAAAACTATGTTTCAACATTGTCAATCTGCAGCTGTAGAGAGGCTTAAGTTCTCTGTCTTTCCATGATTGTATCTCAGAGGCAAAGGCTGAGTAGGAAGCAGTTATGTCTGTGGAGAAAACAAATGACACTTTGTCCTATCATCTGCAGGCTGTGAAATCTCTTTAGTCCAAACTGAGAACAGAATGCTATCCTGAGAGCAAGGAACCCATTCAGACAACCATTTGAAAATACTTCCAAACCAGCCACATCTACCCTCTCTCAGTCACAGAATACATATAATGTTTCCCCTAGCAGGAGCAATGGAGTTGCTGTCCCTTCAGATTTCCTCACCACAAAGGTGCAGAGCAGTGGCTGGGGACCAGGACCAGCCTTGTATCCATGTGCTGAATCCCACCCAGGATGCATGGAGAAGTAGGGAAAGAAGGTGGCCCCTTGTCCCCAGCTGGAGAGCTGGCACAAAGTTGGCCTGTGCTCAGGAGGGCAAGGCGGCAACTGCAGGGTTGCTGCTCTAAGCTGGATATCAGGGAGGCCCAACCTGCTCTTTCTGAGGGAATTAATGGTCTTCATCTCCTTTGGCACTTGCATTTCTACTATTTTATTCAGGAGGAGCCCAGCAGGAGAAGGGTTACACTACAGCTCTGTCCACATCCTCATGCACTCTCACTATTGCAGACCAAATTTCTACCTCTTTTTTTCTGCTTTCAGTATCTGAGTGGCTTTTCTTCTACCACCAATGATGCCTCTAGCTTTGTTGGTCCAGCCCTTAGTTCCTCTCAGGACTGGTTAGTTCTTACATTCTCAAACCTATTCTGAATTTGGGTTGCAATGAGCATTTAGGCTTATGGTATTTGGCATCCTTTGTTACCCTGTTAAGCAAGGAACACTAAGCCTCTGAAATTCAATGTTGCCTGTTCCATGCTGCTGTGGGGGAAGCAGTATTTCCAGTACCAAAATTCATTACAGCACCAAAGAGCTGTCTTGGATTCTCCCAAGGCAGGTAACCTGCTAGAGAATCAGTTGTAGCATTCACAATTGCAGCAGATGCATTATTGCAATTAACAGTGTCTCCTTAAAAAGTAATGTATTATCAATATTAAGAGAACTCATCCAGTGCTATATGACATTTTCTGTGCCATTCTCCATGAAAATGCTTGGGTGTGAAATACTTAAGCTTAATAAAATTGCATCCTCTGGCATTAATAAGTGAGTGCCTTATGTTACATCAGAGCTCAGATCAATAATTTTTTTTGCCACAGAATTTCATAAACCTAGCAGGCACACATATAGATGCATTTGAATATTCCAGCTGTAGTTGTTTATTTCATAGGCTGTCTTTGCTGTTCTTTAACCTCTGCCATAAGGCCAAACCTAGGATTAATGTTGTGAGGAGGAGAAACAGAAAGAGGAGGCTGGAAGGGGGAATTATTCAGAATGCAGGGAAAAATTTGGATAGGCACAAGTCTACTGAGTCTGCTGAGTTCTAGAGTTCATGGAATTGCTGTGAGCTGGAAGTAGGATTGCACAATGCTTTGTCTTTCTGAGTTCCACAGAGAACAGCAGATAATTCTTCCAGAAACCTCCAGGTTTTCTTTCATTGAAATGGTCCTTAATCAGGTACTATGAGCTTCTGAAGAATAGTTTAGAAAAATCTATCTTCCATTTTCTCTTATCCTTGTTTCTCAGTCTCTTATAATTGTCTGTGTTATAGCAGAAAATGCTTCTTCCTTCTAAAAAAATACCAATTTTGACAATGCCATTATGATTTTTTAAAAGGTAATTGTTTTATTTGTTGTTTGTGCTGTATTTGGAAATCTTGGCAAGGCAGGAAATTATAAAGGATAAAAAGGGTGCTGCTTCTGGGCCATGATGGTTTTGCCTCTATCTACTTTTGTTCAATAGAAAACTATTCTCAATGTCTTAATTCACAATCATTTGCATTTCATGAAGTAGAAAATCCCCAAATCTTGTGCTTGTACAAGCAAATACTTGTACTTCCTACATTTCTCAAATTTCTCTAGATATCTCTGCAGACTCCTGTTCTGCTGCAGGTAGAGAAAATCTTCCTTCTCAACCTGCAAACAAACAGACAGCAGTAGATAGAGTGCAGATCCCACATGTTCTTTTCAGTTAGGATGAACAGGAAAATATGGGCACAAAGCCATTTTTTCTGTTTTTACTTGCAGGTCACCTTTGGGGGTAAAAAAATGTCTATCTTGGTTGTGTGAAATGACAGGCTTGTCCAACATAAGCCTGAGCAGCTGTGAAAATCAGCCTGAAGGCCTGGAGGAGATGGCCTGCCATATGGGGCTCCCAAAGCTCCTCCTGTACCTATTCACTGCAGCAGCAACAATGCACAAAATGCTGATGGGAAGAGTAAGCACTAATTGCTTCTCAACTTCACTGTTTTATGGCCAAAAGTTTACTTTCCATTTCCAGTAAGGTCATCATTCAGTGAACCTTCATCATGCTTTTGAGCTAAATCAGCCTTTGTTGTGATTAAACATAATGTGAGGGGGAAAGCTGGAGCATAAGAGGTCCCTTCCATGTGTGTGGGATGAGATGTCTCAGCAAGGAGACTGGTGACATTTTAAGGACAGCATTAATTGCAGTCAGTCCCAAGGGGCTTGGCTCCAGCACACACAGGAGTGTCCCTTCCCCAGGTTTTGGGGGGCCACAGGGATCTCTCCTTGCCCCTCTGGAACAGGGGGAGTTCTGAGGTTAAAATCCTGACTCCTAGTCCAAGCTGGAGAGAAAAAAGTTGCCTCTTTCAAGTGGGTAACCTTTCATTCAAATGTCTTATTAATTCAGTACTTTTTAGGTGAGGAATGGCAAGGGCCTGTCTGGTACTTGTGGCAGTGGCCGTGTCCTTGGCCAAGGGCACACACTGGTAACTGGAAGGTGGCATCCGAGCACACAGGAGGGGAGATGTTCAGCCATCATCCCCTACTGGCTTAGTGGTACCAAGAGCTATTGAGTATTGAGAAGGGCCAGGAAAAACATCTCTGGATTTGTTAGTTTGAAAGACCCAACACTTGTTGCAAAGGAAAGGGAATATTACATTTACTGAAAGAAAAATGCAGCTCCCTCCTTCCCTTCTTTCAGTTTCTCTGAGTGGTTTGAGAGGCTGGACATTTATTTTTTTATCTGTAGAGAACTAATAAGAGAAGTAATTAGAGAAGTAATAACTCTATGGAAGAGCTAAGGAAAAGTTCTGCTTTTGAAGAAAAAAAAAAAACCTGCCTTTTTCTTCTCCTAGGGATAAAACCTACTATGGTTTGCATAGTCCAGTTATTTTGATGCCATTTCTTTCATGAGGAGGCAAAGATGAAACTCCACTGAGCTGATCATGGTTTTCCACAAGTTCAGTTTAGTTCCTATCATCTTTTTTTTTTTCTTCTCTTCCCCAAATTTCCCCTCTGCTCTGCTCCTATGTTGCTCTCATGCTGCCTCCTTCCCAATGTTATTTGGAAGTAAATTTAGTGGGACAGTGAAGACATCACTAAGGACAAATGCAGAGTGAGGACACTGACATTTTAACACACAGGCTCAGATCTCCATAATATTGAGTGATTTCTGTAGGACTGCAAAATATGACACTGCATGTGCACAAATAGCTCAATTCTAATGTGATATAGAAGAAAAATCTGCTTAGTGTTCGAGTAGAAATTTGCACTTGGCTTGCAAAAAAGAAAAAAATAATCCTAATGAGAAATCTATCTGGATAGCTCAATTTCATTTCTTCCAGCTCAAGAGAAGCAGTTGTGTGCTTCCCTTGTTTACAGTGCAGTGGAAGGAACCCGGTCACCCTCAGTGCTGTGAGCTGCAATGAACAGATCACTGACCACTTGCCCTTAATAAAAGCCACAGTTCTGTGCTGGGCTGATACTTCATTCTTTTATTGTAATCAGTGGATCTTTAGTCACTGCAGATGTGTCCTGCCAGGTACAAAGTTGTGTGGCAGAAATAGGTGTGAGCAGAGGGCCTGAGCTGAGCTCCCTGCACACCCCCAGCCCTCCCAGCAGCCAGGTCCTTCTGCTCCACTGTGCAATTACTCACCTTGTTCCACTTCAGTGCCTGTGTATATTCCTAATGATTCACCATATGACTAAGTAGAACAAATCTCCAATGACATAAAATGCAAAACGTACGTTTTAATCAGTAACATATTTAGATGAGTGTATGTTTATGAGAAAGTTATTTATTTCTAATCACTGAGAGGTGCTCTAGTGGAACTAATTGTGATAGATTATGTTCTTGGCTATAAGAATTTATCTGATGAACTTAGGCTACATTTTTTCCTTTGTCAGTGGAGTTTGTCTGGACTTCTCTAATATAAGTATTATTTGTAACTGCCAAATTGCTTTACCAATGGTTTTTGGTTTTCAGACAATTTGTGAGCTGTTTGTAGCCTAGTAGTTGCCTATGAATAGGACAGCTATGTAATTTTGTTTGAATTATTCACATTAGTCCATAACTGGATAAGCAGAACTTCTGATGTGATCTTCAGCCATAATGAATTCAAATTTTGTTTCTTATGGCTACTTATTGTTTCACTTGTGTTTCATGGCTGCTTCCTTTTTGTGACAATAACTACGAAATTTATTTATGGAAAGCAAGCATAAACTGGACATGAATATACAAAGCTCATTCTGAGCCTGGGGATTTTCTAGAGGGGGAAAAAAGATCAGGGGAATTAAAAATAAATGCTAGGCAAATATTTATGCTTCAAGAATCCTTCACTGCCACTGAAACACACACAATGTAGATAGAGGTGTCTCTTTAAATAAGTGGACAGTCCCTGGTGGTTTTACACTCAGAATTCCTGTTGGCTTTCACTGTCTGGAAATTGGCTGAAGTATAAAGATAAAAGGTCACCAGTCATCACAAAGTAAGTCATAACTATTACAATTTGTCATTTAACAACTTGAGAAGCATTAAAGTAATGAATTCTTAATTATCCTTTCCTAGTAAATGCATTCCTGACACGATAAGAGCATCATGTAAGAGTCAAATGTGTGAATATAACCCAGATAAGAAAAATAGCTGGCACCTGGGCACTGGAAAATGAAAAGCTAACTTTTCCTGTAATGTAATTAACTCTTGAGACAGTTGAGGTTTGTTTGAATGGGGAAACATCACAAGATAACTTTATTTTTGTCATTGGGTCACTTTTACCTTTGTTTGAGAGGTGTCATCCTTGATAGAAACCAATTAGAACTGAATTTATTTTTGCAAAGTATTCATTTAATCTTTAGTTCTCATTTATCAGTCCAGAAAATAAGGTAATTGGAATACATGGTGAACATGAATTAAGTGATGTATATTATAGGAATGTTTGAAATTTGTTTAATAATTTTACATATTTTAGCCATCAGGAAGTATCTTCAAAGACTTTGACAGCTGTCATTATTTGACATATATACATCTCAAAGTCTTATTTATTCCAAAACTGAGGCCTTTGTGCTGTTATACAGACCTGTATTTCACTCTCCTTGCTTTTATAGACCGTTTTAATGGTGGTGTGGCCATGATGGTCTGAGATATATGGGAAGTAATTACAAAAGTGCAGTTGAATGTCAGTGGATACCTAATAGGAGTTTAAAATATTGTCAAGGCACAATGATGTACTGTTGCATGATACTTATGCAGTAAAATCAAAGTTAACTTTAGGAGAAGTTTGGGACAGGGTTTTCAAATTGTAAGGATCTCTTGAGACTAGGCAAATACACTTCAAAGGGGACAGTGCTGCCCAGCTCTTAGATGGGCCCTAGCATTGGTACAAGAGATTCAGCACAGAATAAGAAACAAATAGACAACTATGCCAAACCAGCAACAGACCTGTTACAAAATTAGTGAACTTCCCCACCTTTTGTAGTGTTTTTCCTCATATATTTTTTCTTAACTTTTTCTACTTTGTAGGTTCTGTATATATCATTGTTTGCCCCTGAGAATTCATAAAGATTCAGTCCTCCTGTGCTAAAGGTCAAAAGAACATGAACACTGTCTTCTCTTAAGCATACACTAGACACAAAACCCAACAGAATTTCATGAATGGTGAATTGAGGAAATTTCAGAATTGCATGGATGAAGTGGTGAGAAAAAGTATTTTCAGAACTTCTAGGAGTATAAAAAAATCCAGAGAACTGGAGGCATCTCTCCCAGAGTACTTTCAGCTGCCCTGATCTGTGAAACAGGATTTGAGAAGGCAATGCCAGGCTTTCAGCTTTTGCCTTCCTGAGCCCATGGCATCATTTGGAACCTCTGCTTTGTAGGGATATGACACACTCAGCCCTGCTGGAGTGGGTCTGACAAGGTCACTCATTCTAGGGAGCAAAAGACCTGTATGAGGCCATGATGGGCACCCTGCTTGGGAGCAAATTCCAGACTGGTAATGGCTAAAGAGCCTGCCCATGCCAGAAAATGTTATATCTCTTTCTAATGTGTGAGAATCCAGGGAATTTCTTCTTTCCTAGCAATTACCTGGATGACAGAGTCAAAACTAGCTGTGAATGCTCAGGAACACTCAGATGAGCTATACCTGGCTCCAGCTCCTTCTGCTCTTTGCTCTGCAAGAGCCACCCAGTTTTGTCAGTGAGGGACTCAAATCTTTCTCTCTGCCCTTTCAATGGTTACCAAAAACTGTGCTGTCTCCCCAGTCTTCCCAGTTGCTCCTTTCCAGTTCAGGCAGGCAGGATTTTAATGGTCCATAGACTCCAGGCACATCACATTCCTTCTGATGTCCATATTGCATTGGTGTCATAGGTTGATATATTGCAGTTGGTTTCCTTCTTAGTCATTGCTGGAGCCCTCCTGTCTGGTACTGCCATCACTGAACAGGAGCTGAGCTCCCACAAGGATAGGGCATTCTGCCCTGCACCACATGGCATGTAACTACAAGACTGGTGTATGGATTTATGATGCTGTGTTTTTCCACTCAGGAATACCCTTTAAGAATACCTAGGCACTTCTAGGAAGCGCCAACCAGTGTTAAATTATGGCTCTATTATATGGCAATGGCACCAATTATATGGTGGTTACTGGAAGCAGAATTTATGCACTTCTTAATGAATCAGGGCACCACCAATATATTACCAGAGTAGGGGGTAATATATCCATAACCAAACTTCCTTCTGAGCCAAGAAGCAATCGGACCTACAAGCTTGGTTGATTTCTATGTCAGGCTGGGTACACCTTTTAAAGCACATAGAACAGCTTTGCATTCTGAATATCTGTGTTGGTCACAGCAAAGTAGCCCAAGTACATCAGCCTCTTCAAATTTTGAAATTAAACATATACTGCATTTTATTATATGGGTACTTATTTCTCATAGTGCTTTCTTTAATTTTGTTTCTGTATCCTCCAATATCAGTATGCGTTTTCTAGTAGCTCAGATGTTTTCTGTAATACAAATCATGGAGTCACATCAACAAAGAGAATTCATCTTTCCTCTTATTTGTATTCAGCTCATGAGTGGTAAAAATAGGTTTGAGAGATTCACATATAATGTTCATCAGGTCTTAATGAATGTGTGAAGTGATTCCATCACAAATGTGTACTTATAACTTCTGCACAAGGTCAGACTTTGTCAGTATTGATTGGGAACAGAATTAAAATGCCAGAAGTTGTCCAGTTTATCATCAAGCTGCTGAAACCATCTCCTCTCTGATATTTCAACAAAGAAGCCTCAGGCAATCACAGTAATTATTCAGAAAAGCAAATCTCAACTACTTTTAAATGCAAAATTCTCTGTCCTAGCCAAATGACTGTTAGCAAGGGATTACAGCATTATAAAACATACTTTGCCCTTCCTTATGCATGAATCAATCTTGTTTACATCTGACCAAAAGAGAAAAACAAAGAAAAAAATTCAGTCAAAAAATTCTAGAGATTAGGTTTCAATGCACAGCAGATGATGTCAATAAATACAAAATAATTCAAGAGGGTTCAATAATACCTAGTTTTTAGCTGAAGCTTCTTGAGAGATAAATCAATAGACTCCAATGAGACCAAAGTTTGTTCTATGATAACCTTCAAGTCATTTCAGTTAAAACAAAATAACAAAATCTTCCCTCACCTGAAATAATCTTAAATCTGGTAAGAGAATTTTTTTCTTTCAAACTCAGAGGCATAGGTTTGAAAGCACATGAGCAAATGAGAGTGTTAAATATGGGACTCTCCCTTTTTTTACTGAAGCAAGTCTTCTTACATGCTATCAGAGTTGCTGAGATAAAAATAAATAAATCAAAATAGAATGTCAGGGCAAGGAAAAAACTTGTCAGCCATAGCCTGCTCCTGCTACAAAACAAGGCAGAGAGGATGAACTACAGCAGGGTAGACCTGGAGGGCCAGGTTCCATGGCAAGCAACAGCACCTCCTAATCCTGCTGGTTTTTTTACCTCCTGTCTGTCTTCAAGGAAGGGCTGAGAGCAGGGATCTGACTGGAACTGAAGTGCTGAAGCTGTAGGGAGAAACAGGCTACATGGATTTAACATATATGGCTTGACCTCACTTGAGGCTGGATTCTCTGTTTGCAGTAAGTGACTCTTGCAGGGCCTTGTAGATCATGTTCTGCCTAAAACAAGGCCTGGCTGTCTTCGGAACAGTGCAGTGCCCAAGTCCTCCATGCCAAGGACAGTTTGCTGTGCAGAATTCCCCTCATAATGAGGCCAGGTCTTCTACCTGATAGCACTCTACATCACTCTACATCACTCAACTGACTAGTTCATTTAGGTTTAAATGGCCCTTCTGCCTGAAGAGAAGTGTTGGCTGCTGTCTTCATCTGTCATGGCCATCTGCTCTACTCTTTTTTTCTCCTCAGCATGACTCAAGTAACTTACATATGAGAACAGATTGCAGGACACACATTAACCTCTTTAGAAACCATAAATGATCCCCCAGGAGTAGAGAGTTTACTGTTTAACTCTGATTCCCCTTCTCTTGCAAGCACACATGCTATCCTATGCCACTATTCCCACATCTGAGTGTTTCATGCTTCTCAAAATAGCTGCTTATCTAATTTTCTCTTTGGGGCACATTTTGCTTTCAGTCTTTACAGATTTCCCACTGATGTCAGTGAAAGCTGTGTGCACATATTAAGTCATATCATCTTAAATCAAATGTGTGTCATTAAAACATAATAACATGCTATGACTTTTTGAGCTCTGTCATTGCATTCACTAATGAACTTACACATACACAAGATAATCATCTTAAGTACCTAACTACACACACCCTTCCTATAAACCTAAAGGGGGGGCTATTTTGATAAGATTTTAATCTTACCATCAATGGTTCCTAAAAGCAGATTTTATATAGAAAGATATAAGTGGAAATGTTTCTCTATTTAGTGTTATTTTTAAAAAATAATATATAATTCTACATTGATTTACTTCATATGTCTAGATTGTAAGACAGTTGCTACACAAGGATTTCGCAGAATTTTGAAAGTCCCCTCTTTGATTAGTTTATGATAACACATTTGAAATATATTAGTTATTAGATGAACTTACAAGTTAACAGCCACATATTTCAAGTGCTTGAGCCTTTCTATACCTTGTCTTTCTGTAACACATTACAAAAATTTAATCATTTGACAGTTTTGATTTTGAACAGAACTTATAGGACTTTTGAATTTGGGGATATATTTCTGTAATCGAACAACACTCAGAAAGGTTACTGGGCCTATCACAGAATTCAGTTCATCAGAATCACTTGATTTCCTATTAAAACCTAAAACCTCCCAGATTTTCTGACAATGCCAGAGTATACCAACTCTGCAACTCCTTAGAGAATTTTAGGTGCCTGTGTTATTCATATTAATTTTGCTAAATAATACAACATACTGTAAAGTACAATAGTTTAGCCAGAACTGAATCAAGCTGCAATATCAACAGAGATACATTCTGAAGGGAAAAAAAACCCACAAAACATGAGAGCAAACAGGGTGATTCCTTTGACACTTGCCCCGAAAGCCCCACACAGCTATAAAGATTTCCTTCACTGTATCTTCTTCAACTTTCCTTAGGGGAAAAAAAAAAAACCAACCCTAAAGGAGCAAATGTGGTTTATATTTGAATTGGGAGATGGAGCTGGAAGAGACAATATTGTTAGAAAATACTCTTTCCTAATCTGGTCACTCATTGAACATTCAAATAAACTGAGACACCAACTGTTTTCTGTCCTGCTTTATGGTGTGACTCCCAGCCCTCTCTCCCATCAAGCAGTGCTTACCTACATGAAAAAACCCATTGAATTCTGAACAGCCAGCCCCAGTGAAACTCCCTGTGCTGCCCAGCATAAGTGAAGAGTGCTGAATAGGGCTCAGTTTACATTTTGGCATTGTTTTCACTTTACTGCCTGAAGTCCTACTTTTGTATCACTGGGGGAGCCTAATATTCTTCTGAATGGAACAATTATTTTGTCAGCTGGCCACCAATCAGCACCATGCAGAAACAGGCAGGGCCTTGCATGTTCAGCTGTGCAGAAGTTTCCAGGTTGAGTGCAGGCTAATAGCCCTATTCCAAGCTGACAAGTTGTATCTATGTGTGTCTATTTTAATTGAGGATTTATATGTTCAGTTTGTTCAGGAATTTAATGCCTCTGCAGCTGATAAAACTTAGAAGTAATTATTCTTTTTTGAAAATTAGTTTGTAAGAAATTAATAAGATAGGAATGACAGAGGTGAATGACAGAAGGAAGCTAATATGGCTTGGGCAGCAGATATTTCTGTTTGCAGAATCAACACCAGCATGAATTTTTCCTGCCTGAGGGTGATGGTTAATTTTGGTTAAAGATGTCAATGTCTTTCTGTTGTGGCATCCCCAGTTGCATAAGGAGGATCCTGGTTCTCCCTCTTGCTATGACTAAGTATAACCTTTGCTGATCTACCCAGCCCTCAGCTATTGAAGGACCACAGTCCTGGAGAGCAGGAGCACAAGTCCCCAAGCTGCTTTGGTGAGTTTTCAGGGTTTATTTTGGCCAGTTGGTTTAAGCTTGGTTTGTAAAGAGTTTAGAAACCTTGTGATGAAACAGCTGACTGCTCTTCTTCTCCCATGGGCTCAGAAGCTCTACAGCTAATACAGGCAGCACCAAAACCTGCAGGGTCACAGATTAAGCCTCTACCCAGAGAGATTTATCTTCTGTTCTTGTCCTTCCATGTGAGATTCCCCTTCAGCCTATGAGATTTGTGGGTGCTTTTTTCCTTACTCCACCAGTGGCTGTACAGCTCATTTTGTTCCTGGCTGGTATACCTTAAATATTGTTTAAATATTAACAGAAAACCAAAATTTTCCACATGATATAGTTGAAAAAGCACAGGGGAGAAAAATGATACATCAGTAAAAAGGTCAAACTCTACCTGTCTCTCTCCAAGAACAAGGGTCTGGCTCCTGGTAACCACAAGGAAGGAAGAAATTATCAGAGATCTCAGGTAATAAAAGCTTTTTTCCCACATGATTCAGCAAGAGCAGCAAGGGGTAGTCTGGCCTTCAGCCAAGCCAGCCCAGCAGCTCATACCATGCTGAATTGGGAATCTTCTCCACGATATGAGAGCAAACTCTGCTTCTCAGACAGCCTCAGCCCCCCTGGCAACCTCTATTGCACAGCAAACAGGAGTAACTGGGATTTTTTGTATGGCCCAAGCATCAGAGAAGGGAGGAAATACAAATGTCTGAGGTTCAGGTGAAGGCACCACCCAGATTGGCAGCCTGGCATCAAAGTGAAAAGAGCTTCAGTCAAAAACATGTTAAAATTTTTATTGTAGGCACAGGATAATGTATCCCTGTGAACATCTCACCGTGGTCTCTGCTAATTGCATCTCAGCTTAATCCCCAAAGCATGAGATTTTTATATTCCTTACAAGGTTTGCTTATATTAACTATTCCAATGCCAGATATTCTTGGCACCCTGCATGTTGTGATTCAGCCCTGGATTCTGGTAAATTTCTGAAAATAAATTCTTCTTCATCATTATTCCTATCTTCACCATTATTCCACCTGCTCTTCTCTTGGCAGTGTCCAAGACTGTAGAGTTTGTGCTGAAAGCTGTGCTGACCTATTGGCCTCTCTCACAGAAGAGATTCTGCCTTTAACTGCAGTTTGTTCATGACAATATAGCCTTCACAGAATCACAGAATGTGCTGAGTTGGAAGAGACCCACCAGGATCATCAAGTCCAGCTCCTGGCCTTGTAATTAATGTGTATTAGATAAAAAGACTTTTTTCTATTGGCTCTACCTGATTAACACTTTTATTTATATATTTTTAAATACTTTTTCTGTAGCAGTAATTTCCAAATCAATACTTCTGGCATTCAATTTTGTTTAATAACATAGGCCAACACTTAATTAGTGCCTCATAATCATGTCAAAATCCTGCTAATACAGTAATATAATATGTGCTGAATGTTTTGTTGTTCTTATCCTGGCCTGCTGAAAAAGAAGGCATAATAAATACTTTCTATAGTTAATATACAAATGTAAGGAAATTGAACTTGGACCCTATCATCTGGATACAGCTTTTGTGGAAACAGTGAGTGATGGTTATGTAAGTTTTCTGGGCCATCCAAATACAGTCATCCCTAAGGATGTACCAGAGTATGTGTGTACAAGGTCAGGATTAAAATGTCCTTACTGAGGCTCTCTTTAGCTCTATCACGTGCAGCTGTGTCTTGAAAATACTTTGGACCAGAGACTGTATTTTTCCATTTGTTTTTAGAGAATCTAGGAGCACTGCAAGCAAATGATAACAACTCCCAGTGAATCTCCTGCTTTTAGAGTAGTCTCATGGGATGCTCCTACCATCTCATGACAATGATGTTGCCCTATTTATTGACTGACTGAGGGCATGTGCCTTTTGGAAATGGCTGAAAGACTGCCCCAGCTGAACTCTAAGCAGCTACTGTATATAAACTGCATTATAGCAACTCCTAAAACTAGCATGTTCTCCCTAAGAAAAAGTGCAATGGAGCTGACAGAAACCAGTCCAGGATGGGTTGGCTTTGGTGTGTGCAGCTTAGCGAATATGTGATGTACAGGCACCAAGTAATTTTTTTTTGTGCAGGATCATTCATTTTTTATGGTAATTTCTGAAGAAATCTTGGTAAAAGCAGAACAAGTCTAGAAAGAAATGTATACTCATATTGCCTTTCTCTTTTCATTTTTGTATTGAGTTTCACTGCCACAGATGATGCAACACCATCAAGTTAATGGTCTTAATAGTGTAGCACACACCTCTGTTGGTGTGCAAATTTTCTGGAGCCCCATTCACCTGCATAGCATGAGGAGAGCACTCTGTAGGTACAGAAGGCACATGTCCTGTGGCTGCATGGTGTACTCACAGCCCGGGTTTGGCTGCAGTGAGTACCCACACATTGGATGGAGGTGCCCAGAGTACCTTTGCCCACATCCTTTGGGTCTGCTTTTAACCTCATTGTCAGGGCTTTGAAGATTCCTGGCACTGCTCTGACAGACCCCACACAGTCACACTTTCCATAGGCATCTCTTAGAAAATTGGTCAAGAAGTAATTGAGCATTGACTACCAAACATCTCAAGGTTTGCAAAACAAGTTTTAAATCAACTGATTTAGGTGAAATCACAGCCTATTGAGAGCCACCTGTAAGCCTCCTTGGTTTATGCATTTGGGGGAAAGATTAAGTAGTGGCTCCAATAAGCCATATGCATATTCATGTGAGATTTGTTATTTGTATACTCATTATTTTTTCTGTCATAAGCATTTAAAAATCAACACCTTTTGTATGCAAATTTCTCCTTAATAATACTTGCCAGCCTTCAAATTAATGAATTGCAAGCATAATTTTGCGCATGACTTTGAATCACAGAACAAATTAAGATTCAGTCACAAAGATGCCATTTATCTTCAGTTTTGCAGTAGATGATTCTCGGTGCCCTGTGCATCAGCATGTAAATATTCTGGCTGGAGATACACAGGCTTGTACAAACAAATTAGTGAAAACTTCATCTACTGATAGTGCTTATTTTCCTATGTTCTTAAATCTTTCAGTAATTGCCAAGTACCCTGAGCATTTTCACAGCTGTGTGTGTATTTATATATACACTGCATTGACAGAGTATCAGCTTAAAACTATGAACGATATATAAAAGGCCTCCTCCTCACAGATCCATAAGTGTTATATAGGGTTATATAAAGATCTGCGTGACTTAGGTGTGCCTACAAATGTTGTCCAAATCATAGCAAAGTCTAAACCTTTCTAATATACTAAGTAAAACGTGAAATTTTATTGCACAATTCTCTAACTGTTCTTTCTGAGACATTACTTTCTTCAGGGTTCCCAATAACAGAACTGGCTGGACATTTCCACAGCATTCTGTAGAAGCTGTTTCTTGTTCTCTAATTGCCAGTTAATGCATCCAACACATAACCCTGGGGCTTGATGCTAATATAGCTTGAGTCAGATGAGTAAGGGAGACTGGGCATGGAATTCTTGATGCTGTAAGAGCAAGGCATACGTGCATACCAATCAGGTGTGACAGTGCAGTGTTTTGGTTGAATGAGTGAGCCCTCAACCAGGAGAAATGATGTTTAAAAAATGCAATGAAGTGGATGCATATTACTGAAAGTTTCTCCTAAATGAAACAATGCTGGTATCGAGGGCAGTTCATTTCACACTTGAGGACAGCTTTGAGGCAGGTTGTTATTTTGCTTTCATCAGTTTTAGTTACTGCTTGGTTGGTAAAGAGGAAAAAAATTAATCAACTGCACTACAATTAATCTGTGATATGATATGGCATGAGCAGTTATTACTCATAGTGAAAAGCAATTTACCAATTCATCCAAAAATAGCATAGGAAAAATCTTATCTGTAAAAATTATCATCTTATGCATTATTTCCATTTACTCATTATCTTACTACAGCTACTTCTTATTAACTTTGGAAACCATTAAGCATTTCCCTAATGTGCATATCTTAGTAAGATTTTCCACCTCTTGTGTTTCCAGTTGGTATAATGGGATTTCTGAAGAAAGGATTTTTACTTGTATCCCATTGCTTTTTCTTGGTTTTCGAATTTTTAACACCTGCTTCAAAAGCCTTTTTGATACAATTCAGATTTTCTTATATTTTTGGGAAGAGGATAATTTTTTCACAATATTTGTTTTTTTAGGAAAGGTACTCAAATCAGAAATAAGGAGACAAAGATTTCAGAATGTTTTCACTTAATCTGCTGGGGATTTAAGAATTTGGTCGAATCTTTATTTCTCAGAGCTGGTTGTGAGGTGTAGGCAGTACCTTGGGATATTTTACTATAAACAAGGACTTCTATTGCACCTCTGTAGTGTTTTTGTCTTCCTGACACAGTAATAAACTGCTAATTTTTCACTCCATTGCTATTTAAATAGTCAATAGCAGCATCACTGAGCGTTCTCAAAAACAGACCAATGCCAGCTGTCTGAGCTGCCATCAAACCTGTGAGCAACTTATTTTTTATTATAGCTGTGAGTGTGATGAAACATTGCGGTAGAGAGTTAATCGGGAAAACAATCTGCTTTTGTCTGTTTGCTTGGCACATAACTGCCATGGGCATGGGCTGGTTCTCATGCAGTTAGACTGTATTTGGTGTCAGCTAAATTGTTTTGCTGTTCAGTCTTACTCCAGAGCAGTCTGTAGAGCACATGAGTTATGGCAAGGTGTTGTTTGAGCCCTCTGTGTTTCCTGGCACAGGCAGGATCTACACATAACTTGTCACTTCAGTTGTTTGCCTTTTTTCATTCACACTTAGGTCAGAAAGATCTACTGAAGGTTAATGAGCCAATTGTCGTAAAAAACACCAGTCACAATGACTGTTTTCCTGCTTCTTATTATGTACATAAATTGATGCTGGAGATGGAGAAGTATTGTAGCATTCAGTATTGTTCTGTGTACAAGCAGACAAAATTGCTTGCTGGAGATAATTACCCACTCATGTACAATTCAGAAGAACAAATGGCCCTTTCATTAAATTCTTGATTCAGTACACACATTTTCTTGCACTTTGTTCTTAAACGTAGTCCATCAAATATATCTTTTTAAGTTTTGAAACAAATTTAGAGTAAATTATACCAAGGTGAATTCTGTTAAGTTCCCCAGGATTTGTTGATCTGTCCATTTAGTCATATGCAGGTTAAAATTTCAGTCTCTTAATGTAGCATTCATGCTGAGGCACAGGAAGAAAAGAAATGTTGTGCTAGGAAATTACCCTTTAAAATGATGTAGTTGTATAGTGAAATATCCATTTTCCAGACTTTTTCAGTCTTTTATATTGCCTATAACCACTAAATATGCAATTAGTGTTTTATTTAAATTTCCAAATTACAGCTTGCTTAGACTACAGGGGTGAAGAATCTTCTAAAAATGTCCTCTCTTGGTTAGTAAGTCTCCCATCCCAGACTTGGTTTAGGAGTCTCCCATCTCCCTAAGAAGAGCATTTTCAACATCCTGTCATGGGTGTCCACATTTAACCCCTGCTGAGATACTTTTGGTTGCCTACAGAGTCCGCAGTAGACTTACGTCTATCTATCCATGCATATCCAATTTTTTTTCAGCATATCTTCTCAGCTCCTTCATTTGTTCTCTTTTATGATCACCTGATAAAGTTTTCACTAGCAGAGATTCAGCTCTATTTTTTAGTGTCCTCAAATCTTTCTTTGTCTGCCTTGCTGTCTGCAATAATAGTTTACTAAGTAAAAAGCAGTTTTCATTTGCTTATAGCAAAATGACTTAAATGTGATAAAAATAGGGATACTGACTCTAATGAGAGGGATTTTTATGGCATTGAGAACACTGGGATTGCCATTTGTGATTGATATGTGTAGAACTTCACAGCACACAGTTCTGCTTTCTTCAATCACTGTGCCATTTATTATCCTAAAATGTTAGTGATACAGTCAGCAAGTCATATACAGCTGCTGATTTCTCAAGTTAGCAAGGAAAATGCAGGTAATTCTAAAGACTACAAATTTAGAAGATTAATTTTTCACTGCCTGTTGAGAAAAAACAGAGAAATCACTCAGAGATGCAGAAATAGGCCAAATTTGTAATAGCTGCAGATGTTCATTACAATTTGTATCATGAGAATTTTGTTCAAACTCTGTTCATATTGCAGCTAAAAGACTGTTATGAAAGTGTTATAAGAATTATTCTATTTTCTGTTCTCTTTTAATCCTTGTAGCAGTAATGAGCCATCACAGAATTTTAGTCTTCAGTACACTGCCAGTTCACCATCACATAAAAATGCTTAACAAAAAGAGAAACTATGCAAGTTGAATCTCTTTTCATTAAAAATTTTTAGGAGATTGTTGATCTATTTATGATAAGTTGTATTTCTAGGGCTCTTCCTGATGCCACATTTTCTAATCATAGCTATGAGGTAGATTGCTGCAGAATCCCAGACAGAAGATGTGTGAAATATCATTAGGAGTTTTTAATGTGTATAATAAGTCATATCATCCATCAAATGCATGCTTGTTAAAGCTTCACGATGGATAAATTACCACCTTATTCATGGTAACTGAAATCACACACACAGCTTCAACAACAACATCGGTTCTGTTTCCAGCCTGTGAGAGGCAAAATAACACAGGTAATCAACAGTTCACACCTTTGCTGGACACAGAGGACGTGGTGATGTGTGAGGAGTCCATATAGTTCCCAGATCCTGCAAGCACCAAGCTACCCACTGGAAAAAACATGGCCAGTCTTATTCCAGGTTTACAAATTAATTCCTGATCTAGCTGATCAGGAAGTGTGTCAGATAAAGTTGGCCCTAACTGGACAAATCACATCTGCTCACCAGTACAGGGAAGCTGTTGGCCAGACAGGGTGCCCATTTCCCTACCAGAGCAATAAGGATTTATTTTTATTTGTGCTACATTGCATTGACCTCTCAGTAGTGATATTCAATATGTGCGATTGTATTTGTCTCCTGAAGTATGGGCTAATGGGAAACATTCCCATGAGAAATTCCAATTTGCCATTTACAGATGATGTGGTGACTTGTCAGCTTTGCAAAAGAAGCATAAAATGATGCCCTGCTCAAAGCAGCAGTAGGTAAACTCCTTTTCCACAGGTTTAGGTGGTAACTCAAAATACAAAGCAAGGTATTTGTAGCTTCTAGGGATTTTTATGTTATTTCTATTGTTTCTCTTGTTTTATATTTTGCACAGCCCAAAATCTGTTATTTAACTTCTATACACTCTATCAAATTTAAAAGCTCATGCAAATTTTTCAGCTTGATAATGGACTAATTTTATCCTTAATTTTAATCACTAATTTAACCGGACAATTTTTAGAGGTGTCTTAACATTAACTTTCTTTTATTTTAAATGTACACAAATGAGGTTTAGTCATTCCCATTTGAGAATCCTCTCTCTCTGAATTTGTGCATCACGAAAAATAACTTTTCTTGGATGGCTTTTGCAAGCCACAGAAACAATGGTGAGAAATGGTGTGGAGGTTGCCTTAGGAAGCAGAGTAGCACCTGGATCTGAATTTTTCCATCTGAATTTTTCTTGGGGATTGCAATCAGGAGAAAATCTGAATCTTTCCCTGGATTTTTGATTCTCTTGTCTTTGGTATGAAACAATTTCCAATATGTGTAAGACCACTCAGAATTTCCCGCAGCAGTAGGAAATTTAGGCTAAGGAACTTTAGGAGATTTAGCTCCTACTTGAAAACCTTACCAGTTCATTCTGTTCCAGCTACAAATCTGCTTGCTGTATTTAGTAGATGAAGATCCCCAGATCCATCACTGAAAGTTGTATTAATGTTAGTATTTTGAAGAGGCTGGTTCAGGAATGCTCCCTCCCGTCAGTCACTGGAGTGTGCTATTTGTCCCTGAGCTCACCGATGCCATTTCTCTACTGCTGGTTGGTGACACTTGCCCACCTTGTATAAGGACATGCTGAGGTAATAAATTTTCAGTACTCTTACATTGAATTATTTTCAGTTACATATGCTAAGTACTTTCTGTGTTTTTTTTTATCTCCAGGTTTAAATGGGGAATGCATAACAGGAAATGCAGAACAATCCACTGGATTGTTTCAGAGCTGCATTTACCCTGCTCATCAATTCCATCACATAATCACTTTCACACTTCCCTGAGTAGCTACTCAGGGAAGGCAAAATTAAAGGCAAAAATCCACGTTCTATCACTGCTAATAAGAATTTCCATCATTTTCATTTTCATTTCAAAGACTCATCCGAAGAATGGAGCCTGATGTAGCCAGACCTCGTACAGATACACAAGTAGACACAGACCTTACTTCAGCATGCAAATGATTGTTACTCATACTGAAAAATCATTAAATTATCTGCAAAGGACAGTATTTCACAGCATAAATGAAACTGTAAGATGATTCTCTCATGTGTCCTTTAAACTTAAAAAAAAGACAACCCAAGTGATACTGCATCACAGTATCAGGGATCAGGGCTGATTATTTCAGGCCAGTGTAAGTTAATGCATAAAGAGAACTGCAGCTTTTATGTTGTTACTTTAATTGTTAATGGACACGTTAATTTCATTGATAACAGAAAGAAATTCAGTTGCATAAAAAATATAAGGCAAAATTTTCTATCCATATTAAAATGAATTTCAGGCCATTGCTCACAGTTACTTTAAAGGAAGAGGAGATGTTTTATTCAGTGCTGGCACAGCTTATCAACAGCATGTGTCTGCACTAGCAAGGGGAGCCTGCTGTACTCCATCAAAGGCTGGGGCAGTCTATAAAAACATTCAAGGAACTGGGAGAAGCAGCAGACTCTGTTCCAGCTAAGAGAGACAGCAGCTGTGTGCCAGGATGTCGTACTTCCTGCTGTAACAAGTAACAATAGTGAGCATAAATTAAAGAGGTGGAATGGGAAGTGATGGAGAAAGAGCAACTGAACAACCTAGTGACAGTAATTGGCAAATTGTTTAACTGCTTAGCATATCCCAGAGCCAGCAGGGCTGGATCCAAACTTAAATATCCCTTCCTGAACATTGCCATAGTTCTGCTGTTGGTTTGGATGGAGAATCTGACAGACAAGGAGTCCTGGGAAGCTGAGACTGTAAAAAAATGGACAGAAAGATGCCTCATGCAGACAGTGCTATGTTCAGGAACAGTGAGCTGTTTCTGGATGGCCTTCCATTCACTTGACCCATGGCTGAGAACAAAGATTCATTTCACACAGGTCAGCTGAGAGCCAGCAAATAGAGGTGACCTTCAGGTGCTCAATTTCGTTTGTCCCTCTGGGTTGGAACTGAACAGCTTCACATCATGCTGCCAGTTCTCTGACTCACACAGCTCTCTGTTGGCCTTTTTTTGTTTTGTTTTCAAACCTTGTGCTTTAGTTTTGTAAAATCTCTGCAATGACGTAAGGAAAAAATTCAGCTTCAAGCTTAATTTGTGCTTTTGGACATACACAGCAAAGTTCAGAAGGGGAACAGTTTTTCCCTAAAGTAGCTGTACCTTCCAACCAGCAGTGAGCCCCTCAAGGAACAACATAATCTTGAAAAGCAGGCAGTGATGCTGAGAAAGAAACATAGTCATGGGATGTCACCACAGAGATTTACAGATTCCCCAGCAGGATCACTCTCCCAGGGTACTCCGGAGCTTCTATTTGAAGTTACCCTGACAAACATGATTATGTCCACCTAGAAGAGAACAGGGCAAACAGCAGCTGTCCACCATGGAGAGAAATTGCCTTTCCATATGTGTTGGGATTTCTTTCTTCCTGAACTTGACAAGAATGATATATAAATTAAATAATTCTCGTTGTATGAGGAAGCAAAAAGATTTCTCATCCAGGTATGGATACTGAAGCTAATTTCCATGGTCTCCTGTAAAATGCCATAGACCTTTGAGTCTCACTCCCAAAGGATCTATGTTCTCCAGGGTCAGCATTCGTTTTCAAAATAATTTCAGGTTTGCCAGCTGATGTTTCAGCTCCTTTAATTTCCTCCCCTTTTCTTCAGAGCATTTTTATTGCTGCCTTTCCAGTATAACACTCTATCAGCCTCGTAGAGAATATTTTGAAGTATTTGGCCTCCCACAGTTGTACAAAATTCCCTAGCAAATCCCCTACTCTTTTAGAAAAAAGTATAATTGCACTATGTCTCTTTTTCTTTTCCAAAGCTGAGTGGGATTTACAATAATACAAGTAGAGCATCAAAGGAAATAAAACCTATTTGTCAGTTTTCTGCTAGCAAAAGAGAAGCACCCACCCACCTCATCCATGTGGGTGTTCTTGGCCTGTACCAACAAGGTACATGCTTTAAAATAAGATTGGAACAATAAAGCTTGGGAATCATTCAGCTGAAATCACCAGCCTGCATACACTTGGCAGATTAAAACTCCGGAAAATTTCAGGCTGACATTTAGAATGAAGTGAAATTGTTTAAACTACATTTAACAGTAACTTTTCTATAGCCTCATCTCTTCATCTCCCTAGCACAGAGCCCATGGCAGTGCTCAGCCTCTGCACTGCCTGGCTCAGATGGTGCCACTCTGAATGGACAACATGCACTGCACGTGCACTGTGCTGATTCAGGAGGCTGCAGAGGGACACCTGGCAGAAACTTTGCAGGGGTCAGGTTGATTGACCTTTTAAAACCGTAGCTGGAAGATATTTTGCTGTACCCTATGCTGGAAAACCACTTTTGGTTCCTGGCTGACCGACCTCCTTGTTAACCCCTAGCCTGTGTCAATCCCTAGTCTAACCTAATGCTGCTGCACTGAAAACTGCAGAGTTGTGCTGTGCTGGTATAAAACGTGGCTAAGGCTCAGGAAGCAATTATTTAATCTTTACTAGAACTACAAATTGTCTCTTCAGGTTTTTGGAGTAGATGTATCAAACAAGTTATTGGTTTTGGCTTGGTGTTGAAAAGCGGCCATAGATGCCAAGAACTTGTTTTCCATGCTTCCACAATACTTTGTTCAGTAGCAGCAAAATTTGCCCAGCTCTAACTACATTTTCTCCCACTCTCAATTAGCTACCTAAGGAAGGGATGGCTGTCTGTTCTCTCTGCCTTGATTAGATGTAGAAAGCTGCTTATCTTGGAAACAAGTAATGGTGGTTGAGATACATAGCAATGAGAGTGGGAGGAAATCTAGGGTTCAACTTACAAGGAATAGTCTTGCCAATATGTGGAGAATATTAGGATTTAATTTCTTGCCCATTTTGCAGCATGCTGCAGGCACTCACTGAAGCTGGAAGTGGCCTGGATGGAACCAGCCCAGCTGCTTTGTACAGCACCAGCTTCCACAATAAGGATTCAAGGGAGTGTTTTTTCCCTGCAGTGGAAGGCAGAAGTGAGAGATGGGGTGGGAGGTGAGCACCACCTGGCATTTCACAGCACAGTCATCACAGGAGTGGTAAAACCTACTCAGAGGATGCTGTGGCATCAGCATCCTCCTCCCAGACACAAATAGAATTTCCAGGAGCTGAAAGCAGCTCATAGCCTGAGCCTGAATGAATGTACTGCAGTGACATTTGGGCTGGTCACGTTCTCAGATCCCTGGCAGCTGGAGCACCATGGAAGAGCCCTGCCCTGGGGCACAGCCTGGCTCACTGCACAAGGCTTTAGTGATCTGTGTGAGGTAAGCAGGTGGCCTTGCTGTCCTATTAGATACTCACCACGTGCTCCAACAGGGCAGCTGACCTTCCAGGCTCCCTAGCTGTGGTAGTTTGCCATTAGAAAAAGGAAGCTTTTAGTTATCCAAATGAATCATTTCTTTGTGATATCCAAGGACTCAGTTCAGTGGATTTAACAATAAGTCACATGTAACTCCTGTTCACCTCATGAACAATATTGTCTTGATTCCACTAAACAGAATGAAGTGAGCCCTCAGATATTAATTGTAATGTGTTGGAGCTTATTTTTAGAAGCTAAGAGTACTTAATGTAGGAGAGCTCAGTTGTTCTAGAAACTGCATGTGTACCTATCCTCAAGAGCAAATCATTGTAGTCAAACCCCATCAACTATCAATAAATAACTCATTTTTCACTATAATGTTATACATAAAATAGTACTTACCTACCTCTGGAAATATAATGATATAATCCTTCATTCAGTCCTTGTTCTTAATAGGCAGAATTTTAGTGAATACCTGTAACTACAGGCAATTTTGCAACTCAGAGAAAATGTCAGATAAATACTCCACTAAACCTGTCCTATTGACATCAGTAGGAATTCTACCAGGGTTTGAAGGTTTCATCCCCTTTTACCCCCTTTTTCCTTGTACTCTTAGCTGTAATCTCCTCTATTAAGTACAGTTCACCTTGTACATGATAATAAATCCCTGTATAAGAATCTGTTAGAATCCCTGTATAAGATGGATAGAAACAAGTTGATGGCAGAAGCCTGTTACAGTTTCATAGGTTTATGGTGGCAAAAAATCTATAGACACTTCCAGAAATGAGAATTTTGCAAGGAGATTTTCTTCTACTTTATGCCAGAATACTAAAGCAGTATACTGTGCTCCTTAATGATATGAGAAACATTAGGAAAGCTCCTGGGCATTGCCTCACTGGGGAATCTATTGGGAGCAAGTTAAGTGAATTTGTTTCTTGAAAAGCAAACCAGGATTTTTTTTGTTGTTGTTTTTTTCCCCCTGCTTTCTTGAATATTGCACAGAGAAGCACACAGAAGATTTTTAGAACCTTTGTTCAAATGAGATATAAGAAAGCAACAAACTAGCTATGAGCTGGAATGAATGCCTGAAATATATATGATATTCATTTAAAAAGGGTATTTCAATTTTAGGACATCTGCAAATCTAGAGCTGTCTCTTTCCTAGCAGACTGTGAACAGAAAAAGTAGGAAACCTTCAACATGTCTTAACTTAAAAAACAGGAATTTGGTGCTTTTCTCCAATTATCTTTGTTTTCTTTTATTTTATTTTTCTCTCTAACCATCTGCAGCTTCAGTGAGATCTTTGCCTTCCAAAGCCTGGTAAATTCACATTTGATACAGAAGCACATAGGCTGAGGAGCAAAGATGCAACAGGTCTTTGCTGTGCTTTCCTTGGCAGCAAAGCCACAATAAATCATTCTCATGCCGTCCTGTCCCCTTTTCCACTCTGCTTCTTGTTTTTCCTCCTTCTCTAGGTTACTGTCCTGTGATTCATCTGTTCGTAGGGCTTTGGCTGTAGGACTTGAAAATTAGGATTAAGAAGAAAATAGTGCAGGATTTGGGGGTTTTTCACAGTCTCTGTCAAAGATCTATTTTGTAACTTGTTCCCTGAAAGCTAAAATATTCTTGCTTAGAGGTCATCCCCACAAACAGTTGCATCAGCTCAGCAAAGGGGAGATGAAAAGGACAGTGGTGAGCAGCAGTGGCCAAGCAAGATCAAACCCTTCCAGCACTGACCTTCACAACCAGCAAAACCCTGATGTTGTGACACTGACTAAAGCATGGGGCCAAGACAATTCACAGCTGAGTAAATTATGTGTGACTTTGAAGACTTCAAGCTGTCCTGCAGGACCCACTGAAGGGTAAGAAATAGTGAGTTTACCCCATTTTTTTCTATCACTTGCCCTGCTTACTGCTTAGTCGTGGTTAAGGGCAGATGCACCTTCCTGTGGGTAACTCACATGCTATAAATCAAAATTTGAGCTGTCCTGTTCATTTGCCATGTCCTAAATTCTGTTTAAATCAGTGTAAACCCTGATAAATATCCAGCAACTCATTTTTTAACTTAAATTATTTTTGTCTTTTAAATTAAGGATTTTTTATATCCTATTTAAAATCCTCCACGTGCTTTCTCCAGTTCTTCATACAGTACAGACTTATCTGCTGCACACACTCTCCAGTGATTGAAAATGCTGTTCTTTTCACTGCCAGTGCAGCCAAGTCAAGCTGATAAACATGCTTCCCTTCTCCTGTGTGTCAGTTTGCAGTGTGCTGAACTTACATTTTCATTAACTTGACTTAAACAAAACTTTTGCCCATTCTCCAGGGATAACTGCTCCCCAGTGTAACTGCTCAGAGCTCCACTGAAGTCAGACAACTTATGTCAATTGCTACTAGCTGAGATCAGGCCTGAGAGCACTAGGTTGTGTCTGACACATCAATTCCTCGTGAAGCAAGATTCATTCTAGACTGCTGGCCTTTCACTGGGCAGCTTTCTGCTTAATGATTGCATGGTTTCACCAAGTATGAGCAGATGAGAATGTTTTCAGCAGAAGTATTTGCAGCTAATTCTGCAGAAAGTTCTTTGAAAGCAATTTTCATTGAAAGGGAAAACAGAAAGACAACCGCATTGTTTTGAAATGTAATTTTGTTGCTGAATTATTTATTGCCCCTTCTGCTTCTGTTGCCTCAGGTGCTCTTTCAAGTGAAATGCCCTTAAAGCTGATCACATCAATGCCACTCTGTCTCCTTCCTCTCACTTTTCCATAGTACTACATTTCTTTTTTTCTTACATCTGCTAAGAGAGCTATGGCATATCAATTGCAGAGCCTACAGCTTTACAAAGTTACCGTGCTAGACAGCTTTGAGTTTCAGGAATGTGTCAAAGGTTTTGTCCTTCCCTTTTGTCCTTTTGTAGCACAGAATACTGGCAAAGATTCTGTGGTGGTTTCTTCTTTTAGTTACACTACACGATTCTGATTATCAGATAAATTTATAATCTCATTGCACCCCTACCTATCTCTTTCAATTTGGTAAATGTCATGTTGTTTGACCCATGACTTATCAGCATGCTTACTTATTATGTTTAAAAAAGTTGAGTTCAGAAATCACCACTGTACTTTATACTAAATATTTAACTCATGTCCTTGGCAATAAGACAAAGCCCTAACCATAGATTTAAAAACAGCCTTCAAAATCAGAAACCATTATCTACAAAAATGGTTTATTCTCGGTTCAGCCATCTATAATTACTGTACAATATCAAGCATCTGTCTATCCTATTTATATTGCCAAGATGAAATTATAACCATGGTTTTATTCACTTTATGTCTATATTGAGAACTAACATAATCCACATTATTTGCGAAAGTAATCACTCTCAGCCATTTAATGATATTAGCTTTTCATTTTCACTGAGGCTTCAAAATCTCTTTCTATATTAAATTTATTAATAATTCTCAAATAAAAATATTTTCTAGTTATATCTGATGTTCTTACTTTATAAACATAGCATCAAGAGCTACTTGATTAACATCAGTAGCATTAACATAGATTTATATAGTGAAAAAGAAGGGAATAATGCTCCTGATGCAAGTCTCCTCACCAGGGTTCTACTGAACAGTGAAGGTTGCAGAGCTCAGCTCAGCCAGTAACTGGGAACACATTCACTGCATGCTGGCTCAGACTGTAGAAACAGGCATATATTCCTCATATGAAAAATTCCATTGCCATCAAGGAGATAAACTGTATAAACTAAATTCACATATAGCTGAATGTTTTCAGGCTCATGCCGTATAAAATCACATAAGTGTGTTTGCAAAAACGAGAGGGAGTTCTGGGTTTTGGTCACAGATTAACTCTGTTGCTTTTTCAAAATCTCCTCTTCCACTCTGACCATTTTCTTTTGATTGATTTGACATTTTTTCCGTGTCTTACATCCATTTCCCAATGTTTTTAATTTCTGAGGCTCAGCCTTGTCCCCCTCTGTCCCCTTAGTCTAAGTATCAGCAAACTAGAAGTAAGCTCTTTGATATCATCTTCATTTTTCAATGATGTGATTTGAGAAGACACAAAAGTTGTCTGGACACTCCTTACTTGCCTTTCCTAGAAAAATCCTTTCTTCAGTACTGGGTGATAAGAAGAGAATCTGGGTGATAAGGTATCTCAGAGGTTGCCACTTGTAAGCCACCTTGCTGAGAGTGGGTGAGGTGGCAGGGAGCAGTTTCAGAATGAGGGATATCTGTCCACTCTTGGGTATAGAATGACACAACACTCCCTGCCAGCATCAAAACTTAATACCAGTAGCTGGAATATGTCTAATAAGTTGAAGGGGTTCGTTTTTCCTTCAGTGTCATCAGCTCCTTTTGGTGGGATATTAAAATCCAAGCCATATCCACAGTTTATAGATTCAACAGCATCAGAGGAACTGGTGGCAGATGTTTATTGACTACTGGTATCAGCATCCTCCATGTGTGATCCAACCAAGCCACTGTAACATATTCCTTTCTGAGCACAAGTACTCACAATGCATTATCTGCTTGTGCCAACCAGCTCTTTGTAGCAGGATTTCAGATAACATAAAATGTGTAAGACACACAAGGAAACTAAACTGCACTGAGATCTACAGAGACCTCCTTGTAGAGCAGATCTTAAAGACCCAGGGTTTCCTTTGTTGTGTCTTTTCCTTTTGGTGATGGGAAATAAGGAACCAACATCCATGATTCAAAACAAAGATAAAAAATTGAAAATTCTACTTTTAGAGTTAGTTAATTTTTGGTTTAATGCCCAGACTTGAAAAAAAAATTATTTTTAAAATAATATAGATGCATTGTATTTGCTCTTCTGCCGACATTTATGGGAATTTTTTCAGCACAGAGTAGCTAATCATAGACTGGAAAAAGTGAAAGTGGGTATGCAAAACTCAGGCTTAAAATTTTAATAAATTGTTGGCAGTGTGGTTATTTAGTCTCCTCAGTACTGGAGACTAGTAATAGCAGCAGAATTTTACTGGTTTTATTAAGTTCCAGTCATTTTAACTGTGCTAGTACAAGAGTTTCAGTTAAAGTTAAGGAAAAGTTTTAAATATAAATATAGCAGTAGGGAACAATGAAGAAGTAAAGATCAAATTCTGTGCTGATATATACAGGCTTCTAAGATTTGGGAGGGGGAGAAAGGTTATTTAGCAGCTCATTTTCTTTGGTTAATTTTAGGTTGTCGTTTTTTCGGGCATTAGAAGTGAGCAGATGGTACTGATATTTTGCCCACTTTTATCATCACTAACTTTTTCATTTTGAATATTCATGTAGCCTCATTGTCATGGAAATGCACGCACAGGAAACTTTAAATCAGCCCAGCCATCTATGTGCTTTTGTAAACCTCTGTTTTCCTTATTTAGCTATGAAATGATCCTGTTTTTTCATTAATCTACATAATTTGAACATTTAGTGTTTTAAGAAAACCTGGTGAGCAAGTGTTGGCTGTATTGAATTAATTTTGGAATGCAAATACAGGGGGACAGAAGCTTTGGTAATGGATTTAGCAAAGGAAAATAGAGTGGTCTTAGAAAATTCCATTAGACTATAAAACATTTACAAAGGTGCTTTTGGCTATTCTTCAGAACCATTAAATATTTATGTAGGGTCAGCATCTCCCTTCAGTAAACTGATCAAAGTGAGATAAACGATGACCTTTCCTCTGATCCAAGGATCCCTTGATGAAAATTCCTCTGATCCCTTGTTCTATCACAGAATATTCCTAGAGATGTAAAATGGAGACAAGATCTTTAAGGAAGATAAAGAAGGCCAACAATAGTAGCACATAAATTTGGAGAATCTGTTATTCAGAGTGCAGCAGTGTCTGGGGAGGACCTGCTTTCCCTGCACACGTGGCAGCTCTGCCCTGCTGCCTCCTTGGGAGGGAACCCCGCGGCCAGGGAAGGACTGAGAGCAGAGCAGAACTGCAGCTCTGTCCCATCCAGGGCTGAAAACAATGTGTGTGTGCAGAAACAATTCTCCTGATAAAGCCAGGACAGAAGGAGCCCCCACAGAGGAAATCAGAGATGCTGTGAAGGCCAAAGTTTTCCTGATTTTCTCCTCTGTGCGCAGCTATTCTTAGTGCTTCTCCTTTTAAAAAGAAACAAGCAAAACAAATAAAAACACAAAACGTTTGCTCTGAAATCAGAACATCTTCATTCAGTACAATTATTCTCAGCTTGTTGGCAATATGAGGGAGTCTGGTTTAATTTTCAACTTTTCTGGGTTTTTAATTCCTGTATTAGTCCTGTCTCCTGAAGGATGATTTTGAATCATCAGCCAAAAATTGCTGATTTTTTACAGTCTCTCTCTCTCTCATCACAATGCCAAATCCCATTCTGAATAGACCTAAATCTCAGTTTTAGTTAAAATCATCTTTCTGGAGTTAAAGTACTTGAAAAAGTCTGCTTATGTTGACTGTCAAACTTTTGTGCTTCAATAGCAGATGGTAACTGTGACCTTGAAATTAGCAAGGAGATAAATAATTTGAAGGTACAGATTGAGTGATTTATGGGCTTCCCCTTTTCATTTCAGTGCTATTACAGTCTCACTTGAGGTCACTGCTGGAACCTAGATGAGTGTTACAAAAGAATTTGACAAAGCAGAGTATGGACTCTGCAATTGTGTCTTGACAGTGCCTCTTGAAGAAAGTATTATTTTGATGAAAATTTAAACCAAAACTGTTGGCTGGGAGGTATAAATTAGCTGCTCAGAACTCACCTGGAAACTGAATAATAATCTCCTTGCTCTTATATTTCTTGTCTCTTAGTAAAATCTCTGAACAAATATCAGTTAATCTAAATGAAATTTTGGTAATTTGGGGTAGTGCATGAGTGTTAAAATACAGAGGAAATGGGTAGGTGAACCTATGACCACAGCTCAAGCTTGCTTCAATCTATTTCCAAATGTACTATAATTTTCTAGTCTAATTGTATACACAATTACAGATTTTTAACATTTCTGATATTGAGTGTGGCTATCTGATTTTCTTTAATTTATTTTCAGAATATATACTCTTCTTATTGCAGCCAGAAATACTGCTTTACTTTGTACTCAAGAAAGTAATTTCAGTTTTCTCTTCTATTCCTGTGTATATACATTGTTAATTTTAAAAATATGTTTATACTGCACTTAAAATCTCCTTCTGGACACTTGGGATAGGATTTAAGCAGGAGCTAATAAAATTATTGGAAATCACTTGGGCATGAATTCATGCACACTCCAGTTAGTCCTCTTAAGATCCTCTCTGTCCTCACTGAAATTTCAGGCATATTACTGAGTCTGTGGGTTTGGACAAATTATCTCTCTTTTTCAGAACTCTCCAATTACTGAATGAGCACCAACATTATAACATTGCATAACCTCTGTGCTTTATTACTGGCCTTTCTTAAAAGCTGAATACCTAAGAAAATAGAAAAATTCAGCAAAACTATCAAATGTCCTCCTCAACTCTAAAACATACTTTTGAAAAAGTAATTTTGATAAATTATTTTAATCCAATTTTTCGTTTTAGTATAGTTATAACTTCCAGGTATTTAGTAGCTTAATAATAAGAGAATGAAAAGAAGTCAGCACTTGAACCTAGGTCAGCTTCATAACAACAAAAATTTCTTCTCTTTTCTACTTCAACTAGAAGACAAATTCTCACATCTGTGGCATTTAGTTCTTTCATTATTGCAGTTTAAGTGTGATTACATCTTTTACACATCTGTGAAGTCATCTTATTTCTAGTTTTAAGAGTTCTTTTATATCAACCTGTGAATTGAGAAATCTCTCCTTTATCCTATGTTCTCTTTCTCTTTTCCAAACCTAACTACTTGCAGGTATAATTGGAAGACCTCTCCACCTTTCTGTTCCTCTGGAAGAAATTTAGAGTAGGAATAAATCTGTCAAAACTCCCATTGGATGAAATAATAAATTTGCTCATTTACTTTTTGGTTCTGTGCTCAGAATATATAGAGCAGAGAGTATACTGCATAATATCTTCTCTGGAGACAGGCCATTGTAATTTTATTAGCAATACAATTCCATTGTAGTTGAGCTCATGCATACAAATAAAAAAATAATTTAAGTAAATTTCACATATTTTTTCTTTTTTTAAAGAGGCATTAGACTACAACCCTCTAAATGAGTTTTTCTCAAACATAAATGTAAAGCTCTGAAGTGTGAATTGAGCCTTAGTCTTCCAAGACTCCATTATCCCATGATCACTTGACACTTGTACTGCAAGTGGTGTTATTTTGAAAAGGTTTTGTTGTCATTGTTGGATTATAATTGCAGAGCTTCACACAAAGGTAATTTGGAAAGATTTTTAAATGAAAGCAAATATGCAAAGTTTGTGTGATCCCTGTGTTTTCCTTCTTGCTTCCCGTGCACAGTAAGCAGGGAGCAGGATGGCTCTCTGTGGAGTAGAGTAGCAAACAGGGCTTGTGAAAAGGATCACAGATGTCTTTTCCTCAAGAGGAGAGAGGGTGCCAGGCATCAGCTGGCATGTATGCTGAGACCATCTGGGATGTGAACAGGGCCCCGGGTGGATCCCCACATCCTTGACATGAGGATGAGGAGGGAAGGTCAGTCACTAGGGGTTTAAGGAAGCCTGTGACAGAAGGAGCATTGGGGAACTAAGTGCTTCCTCCTCCCTTGCTCAAAGGAGGTTCAACAAGAAGCACAGACCCCTCCCTGTGCCCCACAACATTCCTCAGATTTGAGAGCAAACTCACTAAACATGCAGATTTTCTAACACCTGGAGAAGGAGAGAATTTTCATCTTTCACTGTAGCACAGAAAATGCTGTCTTGGTATGTGTGAACCATATGTATAGTTCTGGTGTATGAGGGAAGTAATTTCCCTTCTACAGACTAACAAAAACGGGAACACCCCTGCCTGACTGGCATATTTGTCGTGGGTGCAGATCAAACAGCAGCTGCAGAAAGGGCTGGCAAATGTGACCAGCCAAGAGCAGAGATGGCTGAGACCCACTCGGGTTGCCCACAAGTGCAAAGTGGTTACGTGGCTGCTGCTGAGCTGCTGTTGGTTCTGCTCAGGTGCCTTTTCCAAAGTTAATGCAAAGTGAGAGGATCAGGTCATGTTTGCTGAGCATCCCAGGAGGCCCCATCCAGGTGCAGGGCTCTGGGGCTGGCTGCAGCAGCACAGCTCTGCCCAGGGCTCCAGTGGGAGAGCTGACAGGGCTGGGCATGCACAGGGGGCTCACCAGCTGCTGCAGCTCTCTTTGTTAATATGGCAAAAGGTGAACTGGAGCATGTAGTTCACTGCTTTCCACATCTTTGCAAATACTGTTGGGCCAGTGCACAGTAAAAACACAAAGGGAAATTTGACAGAAACAACCAGTTATTCTCTTTGTCAAGTGAAAAAAGGAGGATTCTCTTTAAAAGTGTCAGTTTTGCTGAACTACAGAGTTAGCCTGAAGTGCAAGCAGTGAGGAGAAGCCAGTAATGAACTGGGGCATGGTTTTACCCAGCCTGCTGACTTCACAAGCCAGGGCTCAAATCAATGAAATCAATAGAAGCCCTTTCTTTGACTGCAATGTTCTTCACTGTGGAACTCCAGTGATATTTGAAGTATGTCTGTATTATAGAGACACATTTCTTTTCATTTGCTCTGCACATTTACTGGACATGTGATCTCCTCGTTAGCCTAAATAAGCTTATAATGCTCCTTTGAAAGAAGGAAAGAAAGCAAAAATAGAGAAAGACAGATCAAAGGCCAGCAAACTAGCAACTGTACCTCTTACAGGGGATGAGGAATAAAGTACACAGTGATATGCAAAGAGTTAGTCAACAAAGGCATTGAAATTTCACCATTATAATGGAAATATCTTATTTGCAAGTAGAAAGAAGACTTATTTTGCTGTAATACCAAATATCTTAGTAATGACCCAGGACAAATCACAGCTACAACAAATAGGGAATCTTCAATGGTATCACTGAAGAAAAAAAACAGTAGTTCACATGCATTATTGCCCTTAGAAGTCTAAGTGCATTATTACCTATAATAGTTCTCCTAGTAGCCACCAAACTCTTATTTGGCAGAGGAAGCAAAGAAATCAAGCAACACATTAGTTACAGAATGGACAGAGAGGTCCCCCGGTACACAAACTGGAATTCAAAATACACAGATTTTAATTCTAATGGCAATCATTTCAACAGTGTCAGGCATGTAGCAGTAGGGTCATTTTCAGTAAGATTCATCTCCTTCCACCAGACCTTTATCTTCTTTTTCACATATATCCAGCACAATAAAACATGGACTGTGAATCCTTAATGATGGGAACATATAAGCAGTGGTTTGAAATGGTGCACTGTTTAGAAGATAGTGTACTGTATTGATTTCCCTTCCTAGTTACCTCAATGTTTAATGATAAAAAGAAACAGAAAATAATTATATCTGCTAGGATATTAAAAACACTTCACACTCTGCTCTGTTTTAGTCTCAGAATTTCTGTTCTTTTCTTTAGAGTGACCCCAGCTCATTATGTAGGAGCCAAGGCAAGAGGGAGCTTTTATTAAACTTTTTATCTGAAACTATTAATTTTTATTTAAGAGCATCTTTTTGTAACACAAAATTCTTTAGGATTTTCCTGTGTACTGAGACAGGTATGGGAATCTGAAAAATAAGTATCTTGCTGCAATAGTTCTATTTCATGTGTTCTGTATGTGCAAATGAATTCAGACTAGTCATGAAAGAAGTAAAGAGGAGAATTACCTGAAGTATCCATAGATTACTCAAAGAGAATATGGATATTAATCTACCCAGCTGAACATCCTGAAAGCCAGCCTGAAACCACAAAGCTGTTTTATCAGAGTGTTGCAATTAAGCTGAAGAACATTTTCTGCAGAGACTGCAGTTGGATGGATCAACACTTTACAAATGTCGCGGCTGGTGGAAGATGTCTCTCATCTTCACCTCACTGGCCTCTCTTCATGCTCTGAAATGCAGAAGCAATCTGATGATGGGAAGGTAAAGAGTGCTGTGCACCTGATTCAGCAGGACTTGCTTCTTTGAGTGGTAAATTAAAGTTAATCCCACTTTGTGCAAGTGCATCAAAGAGATGCAAACTGCACCCCTCCACAGACACCCAAGAACTAATGTGCCATCTAATGAGGTCAGGCACTACAAGGGCAAGAGAAACCTGTGTGCTATTGTTATCTAGCATGTTACACATCTAGGAACTTACTCTTCTTTGAACTGAAGTTCTAAGAAAAACATCTACTTTTGATTTTCAAATTATCATTGATAGAATTCTTCACAACCTGGATTAAACTGTTGCAAGATCTCCTGCTGTTAACACTGTGAATCCTATTTTTAGTCTGAATGTATCAGGCATTCATATCTAACACTGAGCCTTTGTTAAAGCTTTGTTTGCAGACTGAAGATACCATAGCAGAGTTGTGCTCTCTGCATTGATCCTTATATGCAGTTGTCTCCTTTCCCCTTCACCTTTTCATCAGTAAACTGAACAGAATCAGCCTTTTAAGCATTCCTGCATCTCTCCATAATCAAGCAAAAGCCTTTTTAATTGTACTTTTCCAGTACAGTAGCAAGTAAAGAAATAATATTTCCTCTTAATCCCTATTTCCATATCTGTATATTCAAAGACTAATCCCTTTGGTCTCAGCATCACACTCTGATGGTTATCTACCAGGATCAGACAGCTTTTTTACACAACTTCCATGTTAGTCTTTTATCTTGTAAATTTGGCTTGACTGTAGATGTAGGTCTTGACTTCTGTTTGTACTATATTGTTTGTCTATCTTTAGACATCCTAGGATGTGATCTAGTGCACTCAGATAAATAATCCATGTAGGCTATACATATCAGGATTTTTTTTCCACTTCATTTTAATCACCATTAAAATATGTTCAATTTTTGTTAGGTTTTAACAGTTCAAAAATGCTGCCTTAATCCCTGGAGTTATTCACAGAAGATAATTGCTAAGGAGTCACAGCTTTCAGAGTCAACAATCAAGGGACAAAATCACAGGAAGGGAGAAGAGAAACCATGAGGAAACTGCCTTGATAATCACAGAAAGTTTATCTAATTTAAATATGTTACATTGATCCTAAAAACTCATGTCACCTAGCTGGTTCTCCTCAAACCACTGTGCTGGTAGTAAAGCACCCTGAGCTGATAGTGAGCACCCTGGGCACCTCAATTGCCAGGCTCTGAAATCAATAAGTGATCAGGCAAGGCTCAAGGCTGAATGCATATTTTTCACCATGCATAAAAAAATTTTAGTATATAATAAGTGATCTATGGTTTGTGATTTTGTTTTTCTTTTGATTTCTATAAACAATTAATGGTGTGTAGTGATCACCTGTATCAGTGTGCAGCTCCTTTGTCCACTGCACAAAAAAGACTGAAGAAAAGATTTTTCTCTTTAATTACAGAGTTTAGAAGTTTTACAGTGATCCATAACAGCCCTTCTGACACATCATCTATTCTCCCAATTAATGTTATTTTGCCTCCTTGTTATTCCCCTGTAAAGGTTGCTTGCTGGCAAATCTTCTTCACGTGGACTTCTAAACTTGTGGCTGAAAGTCCTACACAAATATCTGATTTCAAGGATTCATGTGTTTGCTAAGTTTTCATTGGCATTGTGCAAAGATCATAACATTATCCTGGATAATCTGATGAGGAGGACGTTTTATATAGCCAAAAAATTAAGAAAAAATTTTGTAGTGTATTTATCATCTTTAGAAGTTTTCTGACCATAAATGTTCTTGTCTGTCAACACTTCATGAGTTTAGTTGCTGGAAGAGAAGGCCAGCTGGGCCAAGAACATAATGTGGAAACAGGAAATCAAAATAAGACATAGAAGATGAGGTTTCCACATTGCACTGGTCCTGTGCAGGGTCATGTTAAGTATCTTCTGTTACCTGATTGGCTTTAAAAGCCCTGCTTGGCACAAAACAGTTAAATAAGCTTTATGTTCAACAGAAATGTGTATGCAGGGGGGTAGGAGCAGGCTTTTATATGGCAGCATGTGATTTAGGGATTTTTAAGGCTGCAGTGTCAGAGACTCTTAAATCATAACAGAGCTTTGTGTTAAATTTCATAGCATTAAGTTCTGTGCTTCTGGGTAGTTTTTCTTAATTGTGCATCTTAAAATGTACTTTAGAGTTACACATCTCAACCTTTAATTTATGGGTATAGATTTTGCTTCTGCTCATAAATAAAAAACTGTGCATCATCCCTACAGTTTCCTGACCCATGAGATACCTGTGAAGGTGCACTGTCCCAGCCAATCCTTAGTTCATTCCCTAAAGGCCATTACCAGAGATTCTCTCAGCCTGCCTGGTTTTGGGGTTTTGTCTGATCTCTTGTCATTCTGATCATGCAGTAAATTAGCTTTACATGAGGAAGCCCTCAGCACTTTTTGTGGTCAGCTTTTCAGGTGTTCTGCTTCAGGCCTGACCCTAACTGCAGTCAACAAAATATGTAACAAATTGAATTTTAACCTTATCTTCTGCCTAGATTTACATCCTCCTGAGGCTCCATTCAAAGTTCACCTTCTCCTTGAGGTTACCCAAAGAGCTCAAACTACAAGCCAGCCTTCATAAATTTGGCATATAAAGCCTCATGAACATCAGTCTTGACACTTTCCTTCAGCTCAGATGAAAACCAAGCACTATTCTCATTTGCTCTGGTAAAATAGAAGAGATCTTTTGAGTTTCTTTCCTGTAGAATTTATTCCTTTAGTATGTTACTGCAAGTAGTCTCTAGTGGTTTCTCTTTTTTCACTGTGTGGAGTGAATCTTGCCTGATGTGTCATTTTTCTTAAATACTCAGAAGTCCAACAGAAGTTTCATAGCTGTATATGTACTCACTAGGACATTTTGTGATGTCTATACACTTTCTACATTAAATATGCTACAGATGCAAGTTTTATAAGAAACATTTGGCTAGTAAATGTTATATTTTTACCAATACAGGAGGAGAAGTACATCTAGCTGTCCCTTCCTAAGCCTCTGTTGCTCAGAGGTTTAACAAATTAAGCAAAGAAGCTGCTGCTGCTACTGTGACTCTTGTTTGCTTGTTTGTTTGTTCATTTGTTTTAGAAGACAATTTGTTTTCTCTGAGATGTTTACATGCTACAGCATTTTATTGCTCCTGGTCATGCATGCACACATCCATGGCAGGCCATTCTGAAGTGCTGCTGCTCCCAGTTTGTTTGGAGAGGTAAGGCACAAAGACAAAAAGACAGCTCTGAGCAGCAGAGAAATGCAGAGATGCTGCCCAGTCTGATGGTCCAGCAGAAGGAGAAGCAGCCCAGGCTCAGGTGCAAGAGGCAGGACTGAAACTCTGCCCCTCAGAGGCAGCAGGCTCAGCAGCAGCTCTGGGTTTCTGCACGACATTGAGTCACCAAATACAAGTGGGCTGAGTGGGATTTCTCTGAGGTTGCACAGAAGTAAATCCATGGCTCCTGTGATAACAGCAACCACAAGACCATCCTTTCTCCTGGTTTTTATCTGCTGGGTGTGCAGATCTCGCTGCAGGGACTAAATGCTCTGAAAGCTTTGCAAGTTTGTAGCTGGCAGGGAAATAGAGATACCAACCCTGCAAAATGTATTAGAGACTAGTGGAAGAAAGGATATCGCTTACACAAAACTGCTGTAATCATCAGCCTGTACTGTTTCAAAAATATATTATTCTTTAGTTTGTGTCTATTTATAGCTTTAGCTGCAGAATATGTAAATTCTTGACTTTTATTTTCAAAGATCCATATTCTTCAGTTCTAGTAAATGTCTTTGAAATATTTCCCTTAAATGAAAACTTACATATAAATATTCAATGAGTTCTGCTGACCAGAATAGATGTGCTCATTTATCCTTCAGGCAGACATTTTGGAGAGTCAGGAACAGTTAAGCTTACATGGGGTTTGGTGCAGGAAGCACCTTTTAGTGTCAAGCTTTTCTGTTGCTATGAGCTCAGTATCCACTCCACACATGTGATGCTGATGCAAAGGAACGTATATGAATCCTCTTATGTACACTTCATTCTTTTCTCATTCCTTTCACTATGCTGAAGAGATCATCCCTGTTCACTGCAGAGGGGTTGGACTAGATAACCTTTAGAGGTCCTTTCCAACCCAAACTATTCTATGATTCAATGATTTCTCCCTCCTTTCATCTCCCTCTCATCTTTATCAACTTGGTTTCACATCTTCCACAGCCTCTGGGGTTTTTTTTGCTTTGCTCACAGGCTGTGTTTTCTAGGCTTGTTTTAGCATCTCTTTTCTGAGCAGACTGGCCAAGGCCTGTAAGGAAGTTAGTGCCAAGAATCCAGGACATAATATTATTTGATAAAGGATTCAGCACAGCTGTAGTTAAAAAGAACTGGAGATTTGGGAAGCCTGATTATCTTGCTTTTATTGAATGATAAATGTATGGGAATATGAAAAAGAGCAGTTAACAACATGTGTAATGCCAGAAAAAGACAGACTAAAAAGGGACCAAGTCAGATTTATCTCTGTAAAACCTGTAAAACAGCAATGGATGGTAGATCTTTACAGAATACAGCATAAACTTAAATAAACCAGGTTACAGTCATTTCTGTATTCAGCTCCTATAGCTGCAATCCTTGTTTAGTTCCACTATTTTTTTCCTGAATATCTCCATAAATACTGTTATCCTAGATAAAACATGTTTTAATCAGAATTAGTTCCATTACTAAGGTGATTTCTGACCTCTTTTCTATCTCAGTTCATACAACACAGCCCTTTCAAGCATAGTAACACAGGCTGGCAAAATTGCCTTCCAACATGATCAGACTTTGCACGTAGCTTGCCTGGGTATGAAGTATAACAGAGCAAGTATCTTCCATGTTATTGAAAAGACCTTACATATCTGTGATCAGTTCAGCTTTTACAAGAGCTTACTACATTTAGTATTTGCACAGGTACCCTGAAATTGCTTAACTGTAATGAGCAATGAATATCAATTATGTGATTACTAATGAAAATGTAATCTAGCCTAAGCACAATTTATTTCTGTTGAAATTTGACCTCTCAAAATGTAAATTGACTTGGCTCTGTTTTAATGGAAAGATTTTTTTTAACATTAATATTTTAACAAGCCATGTCAATTTTTTTTTAACATTAATATTTTAACAAGCCATGTCAATTTGATATAGCAGGGTGTCCGGTTGCAAAAGCTTTCTCTTTCATTTGCAGATACATACATCTTGGAAAGTTAATACACTATATGTAATGAAAAATCCCTCCACAGTGATTTAAAGCACAGAAAAATGTTTGTACCCAAAGGCCTCATCTCAAAAGATGTGTACACACTGATCCTAATAGCCCAGGTACACTCTGTAAGTCAAAAGGCTTGATCCTTCAAACTTCTGAAGAATCACTTCATCTGATGTCCTTATAAAGATCCCTCTAAAGGAGAGCAGCCCTTCCTCTAAGGTATTGCAAAGATCCCTGCCAAGAGAGAGGCCCAGGAGCAGAGGAACATCTGAGTCAGTGCCTATGGAACTGAGGTATTGGTGCTATAAATCCCCCTTCCAGACATGACAAGGATTGGAGCTGCCCTTCCTATTGCTTAGCCTGGTCTGTTTGCATGGTCCTCAAGAGCTCAAAATATGTGAAATATGTGACAATGAAGAGGTTTGTTCATTGTCTCAACTGCCAGTGAACGAATTACATTTCAGTAGTGCTGTTGTACCAAAATATTTAAGAAGACTTGGGGCTATTTCTAAGATTAGAACTGAATTTTAAATGTGCTTGCCACACTGAGCTTAGTGGGAAACTTTTTCCCTAGAAAAGTTTCATTTCCTATCAAGCCATTATGAGAGAAGCAAAGGAAATTACAGGAATTACCAATCACTGCTCATCTTTTATAGGTGATAATTCCAGCATTTCAGCTGAATAGGGAAAATCTGGTTCAAATATCTTGAAAGGAGCTTGGCTCCACAGTCTGGATGAATGTCCTGATCTCCCAGTTCTGAAGTCTCTGTTATCTGTTCCAGGTCAGTGAGCAGTGGATAGAGCTCCTTCTGTAGAGGAAGGCTGAGGATGCTGCTCTGGCTCAGCAAACACAGCACAGTTTAGGGGGGCCTAGGACAGTGGCCAGGCAGCAGTGCCCCCCAGGTTCCCATGGCCCCAGAGCCCTGTGCTAGCCACTGGACCATTGAAGGGCTACCAGATAGCTGTAAATCTACATTTTCATCTTCCAACTTCAGATGATTAGTTTCATGCTAATTAAATTTGAGGATTTTGATCAGCAGCAGTAGCCAGCATTTCAGGAATGGATAGGAATTCAGTGGTACCTGTTTCAGAATCTTTATTCATTTTTGTGTTTGACTTTAACTGATCACTTGTCTTTGGAGGCAGCTCTGAAAGTAAGTGCGATTAATAAATACCGGTATTAAGCTCAATACTTGTTTGTTTTGAAATCCATTGTTTTAAATCAGAATTTCAATGCTCAGACATGCTACAAAGTAGGATCATTGTAAATTTTAACCCAACATTCTTTTATTGCAGCATAGAGCCATAAATTTCCAGAGGTTATTAGATGTTTTTACTTGTAGGTTTTTCACTAGTGATTTAAAAGCTGTTAGTCAGAAGGCTTGGTGACATCAAGCTTTTGTTGTTTTATTTTTTTACAGGGAAGAAAGCTGGTCAAGACTCTGGGTTTTCACACACTGGTAATATGCATAATATTATGTGCAGCCTTTTAATAATACAGCAAAAGGATATGCAAATATACCAATTTCATTTACAGAGTTGAAATCTACTTCAACAATTCTTGTGAGATAAGAGATAAACTATATATACTCATTTGCATCAAAAGCCTATTGACAGCCAGCTTTTAGGAACAATTCTGGTGCTTCCTTTGTCCTAAAGTACAAGTTGGAATTTCTATTTTCTCATAGAAACAGGATATTCAAGTGAAAATGGGCTATTATATACTGGATACATCCTAGACAAGGCAGACTGCACTGGTGTCTAGCTAGACATCTCTCATGCATCTTCTTCAAGAGCCTAGAGAAAATATTTTCCTTAGTAGCCATTATCCAGGTAGTCCTTCTCCTACATCTATCAGCCACTTTGGAAGTAGCAGTCAATGTCACATACTGGAGATTATAACCTATCTATTTAAAATAAGCAATTCAGCTGAGTTTTCTTCATGAAGGTGATCCCAAATAACAACTGAAGTGCAATTTGTACTGAGATGAGCTGCCCCAATATAGTGAGATTCTCCTTCAAAAATCTTTGACTCCTTCAAGATGATCCCCTCAAAAGTACATACTTATAAAGCAGAGGTGGTATGTAAATCTCAAGAAACTACAACAAGGATATTTGGCACAAAATGGCCTATAAACAACTCTCTGATACACAAGTTAAATGATCTCTACTGTTAGCATTCAAAAGGCTTTTAGCAGTAAAAAGAACAGAGTATTAGTCCTTTTCTGAGTAGCTTGATGTTGTTCAGGGACACAAGGGGTATTTTTGTTGTAAGAAAGTGATTCACCCTAACTTTGCTGGTCTAGAGATAATCAGAAAATGTATAGGACACTTTTAGCCAATTTCCTGGAATTGATCTGGTTGTTCTCCAGGGTGTAAGTGTACCACCATGAGTAGATGTCAGCTTTGCAAGCTGGTGTAACAGTTCTGGTGTGATTAGTCTGTCCAAGGTGGTCTGGGGATGTCAGCACATCAGAGATTCAGAGATTCCCCTTGCCATTGCTGTGCTGGGGACTGTGAGTCCTGGGTATCCACTGGGTTGAAGATCAAAGGACAGGCAGTGCTTGCTTTTCTTGTCAGTTCTGATACAGCCAAGGTGCACAGGCTCTCTCAGACAGACAAATCTCTCTAGGCAATAAGAAGGCTTGATTTAGTTTTGTGGGGGTTTTTATTACTAGCAGAATGTTCTTCATTAACTCTGATCTGCTATTTTTGAAAGCAAAAATATTTCTAATGTTAAAAATCTGCTAGAAACTGCCTGTACATATACATGATCAAGGACTAGCAGAGGCTAAACCACCGGTCATTAGTTTCTTTAGATGCCATAATGGTACAATTTGCTTAGGTAGCCAGTCATAGAATCCCTAATGTCATTGGTATTTATCATCCAACCACACAGTTGGCCATTCACTGTATGGTACAAAGGGCTCTGGCTGTGCTTTTTGTCTGGGGAAAGATCCTGAAAGTGACATTTTCTAGATATTTCCCTGTAAATGTAGGAGAAAGCAGGGTGGGGGAACAGTCGATTGCACTGCCTTTGTAGGTACTGTCATTTTCATTCTGCAAAAAGAAAAATCAGTGACTGATTTAAGGGGAAGCCATGAAGTTTTGCAGATTCTGCCTAGGTTTATTGCTGAAGCTGCATAAAATATTTAAAAGTACTGTAAGAGGCCTAGAGTAAAGTACCTCTAATGCAGCTGTTCAAATCTCAGTTTATGAAGAATTAACACCTGGTAAAACTGTCAAAAGAGGGGGGCAATTAATAGCAGATAGAAACATGAGATTTTTTTTTTTACCTGGTTCTGACTGAAACCTTTAATTCCCATCCCATTAAAGATAAACAGTAGAACAACATGAGCGCAGAGAACAGTGAGTGACTTGTTATCTGGACTTGATCCTCTAGTTAATATAACATGAGGAAGATGTTCAAATTAGTACCTCAGCTTTCTGTATTCATCCTGAGACAAAAATGAGCATATAAAATAGTATTTGCCGAAGATCCTGACTGACTGAGAGTCACAGTGAATTATTTGATGAACTGGCTTCCTCTCTTATAGCAAGGATCCTGACTTTGAAGCCTTTAAAACTCAAGTATGCTCTGAATAATGAGAGAACCCTGACACATGTTGCTGTAAGAATTAAAATTACTATTATTTTGTGTGCCATCACTACAAATTACCACTTCCCTAGAAGAATACAGAGGGAGCACTGGCCTTGCCAGTGCCTGTCTTAGATCAACCTTAACACAAATGGCAATGGATCTACTTGGTCCTGAACTGAAGCAATTGAAATATGTGTCTCTGATTGACCACTATGTCAGCAAAATACCATGAGTGGGCTGCTGGGAAAACATACTTTCTTAAAATCATTCAAAGAAATTATCCAGAACTCATGTCATTGCCTGTTTTTAATACTTAATATCTGTTCCAGGGTTACCTAATGCTAAATTTTGGGTTATCACATTCATATTTTATCCTATACAAAGCAGGATTCATTCCCAGACTCAATCAAACAAAAAAGCTTCTGGGAAAACTCCATGATGGATCACAATGTGGGTTTTCTTTTCACTCTTCTACCTCCCCACATTGGCAATGATCCTTCAACTGATTTCAGGGAGGGATAGTTTCAAATAAATATATCCTCTCTATATAAACATCTTATTATATGCACATTTTAAATGAATATTCCCTGCAGGTCTGACTTAAGAATTGACAATGCACCAATTTGGGCTATATTCAAGCAATAATGACGGATGGAAAGACTGTTTCTTTTCTGCTAAATGTGCCAATACTCAGCTTATCTGGTAATTAACTGCTGGGAAAGGCCTCCCTGTCAGTCATTGCTGCTTAAATAAGTATTAGATAGGGGGGAGGGGAGGAAGGCTTGTCATTAATCACCAGGAAATTTCAGACAGCTGCTGTTTTGCTGTAATAGAACATGCAAGTATTAAGAAAAATCACCAACAGTTACCTTTCAAGGTATTATAATTATATGTGGGCCTGCAAGTTGTCTTAGATATGGCTCATTTATATAAAGCATTTAGACATCAGCCCAATAACTAGTAAGAAAATAGGACTATAAAAAAATTTTAATTTGCAGTACACTTTCTGTTGCACTTGATTGCTTTCAGTGTGTTTTCAAGTGAAAAAACAACAGCATTTGCTAGGGACATCCATGCATCAACTTTCAGAGGCTGGAAAGAGCTAAAGTCATCAGCCTCAGGTGCAGGCAATCAAGAGCCTGTTCAAAGATGATCACTTGGTATTTCTGTGTGGTATCTTGCTTCATTGCAAGGTATATGGAGTATAATAAATAAGAAATGTAGTAGTAATTACAAATTAATAAAAATAAATACACATTTCATATTTTATAAATATATCTTTCTTAAAAGTACAGCAAAATTTAATTTCTATCGATGACTGTCACTTTTATAAATATGTCAAAATATAACAAACAAATAAATTTAACCTACCATATAAACAAAACATGGTGAAATATATTATATTTCCACATAGGAAAAGAAAGCTCAATTCATAACTGTCTGGTGGTACTTTAGCTCCAGCTTGCTCAGAAACAATTGTATGGAATCATCTCATGTCTACAACCCATGCTTTCCTACTGGGCTTTAAGATGGAGCTCAACTTTCTCCAGCCCTGAGCTGCCCTGCGGAGATGCTTCTGAGAGCACTGTGCTAAGACTCACATATTGTCCTGTCCCTAAATTATTTTGGTCCTACTGTGAAACTGATATGAGCCACTGGCAACTGATCCCAAGTGAAGCATCCCTAAAAACCCTTCTACACTCAGTCAAGTGTCCCTTCACCTGAGATTAAAGGGGACATTGACCCCATCTGGTGCTCTGTGTGTACGTGACAGTCTCAGGAAGGGATAAAACTGACCCCCATCTTTCCAGCAGGCAGCACAGACAGGAGGTGGCTGCTGTGCCAGGGGGATTTTGGGCTCTGCTGGGCACATATTAGAGACTTGTGTGAAGGTTCAAATACATGAGGAACTGACAGTCACACAAAGGCTTTTCTCCATCTTAGCAAAAGGGTGGCTCATGTCCCTTCCCCTTTATAGCAGAAATATTCAGTACAAAAAACCTTCACAGCAATACATTCCAGGATGAACAGTCAGCCAGTATAGTTTCCCATGGATGTTATAAATATTACCAGCTTTAAATGCTGGTACCCTATGGACTGAAATCCTAACCTTATTGAAAGGGGTGGGAGCTTTGCCAGTTACTACACTGTGATCAAGATTTCACACACTGTATCTTAAAATGTAAAATGCCACCATATATGATGCATGCAGCCCCCCACTGCAATACCTGCTCTACCTTTGGCAGGTATTCTGAATAAAAAATATTACGATCACTTCTGCACTACTTGCTTTTCTGAAATTTCAGTGGAGTTATATGTATTGATGGCACTCAGATGAGAGTAGCTGCTTCTGGGTGTACTGCCAAATACATCCAGTTTGAAACCTAAGATTTCAGGACAAGAGATCTAATAAGGCTTATCAGAGACTATAAGAGCATGGCAGGCTGCCCTGGGGCAAGTAACAGCTAATGAAGCCCCAGGATTGATATGTTAGCCCAGACACAAAGCATAGTTGGTAATTTGATACAGATACATTCACCTCTGCAGCAGAGCTGATGAGCTTGCCTATTTTGCAGCATTTGTACACAGCACATCACAGAGCTCCTCACAGAGCAAGTCAGCCGAGGTGTAACACTGTGTAACACCCACAGCAAGATTGTGCCCGAGCACAGAAACAGGAACAGGAGAACACTTCATAGAAAGCCATGTCACATAAAGGAGAAGTGGGATTAGCGACCTAAAACTTTGTTTTCCAACACTAAAGACTGAACCTAAGTCAAGTAGAACAAAAGAGTCTATTTGTTTATTGGACACATGAATTGGAAGGCATGCATTTTTTTCTGGTAACCACAAGCTGTAATTTAGGCTTAACAAGAAAGGAGAGAATGGAACATATTCATTGAGACATTTCATATATTACTTACATTATTTCATGTGGTTTTTAAAATAACTTTAGACATTTTCAGATTTATGCATATTAGTATACATAATGCTTCACCCTAGTTCTAGGCTCTGTGGGTGGAAGTGCAGAGCCACGCTGGGCACTGCCAGCAGCTCCAGAGGGGATTTGCTCCACTGGTAGTGCTGCTGTTTCTGCTCCAGCTGCTCCATCACCTCTTTTGCCTCTGCTTCTGCACCTGGTGGTCCTAACATGAAAGTTTTTGCTTTCTTCGTGAGTTCAACAAGGGAGTAAATTAGAGAGGCAGCCATCAGCCCAACTCTCCTCACTGTGCAGCACCTCTAACAGCTAAAGACTGGGTGTACTTATTTGGGCTGTTATTATTTCTGAAGCAGCTTCAAATTGCCTGAGAATGTCACAATAAGCAAATGAAAGACAAATGAACTCAATTAAAGATAAAGGGGAAAGGAGGAGCTGGATTTTCAAAACTGCTTATATGATTTAGAGCTGTAACTCCTGCCATAACTCCCAATTCACTGAGAATTGACTGCCTAAATCTTTCAAGCTCTTTTGAAACCACCACCCAATAATTTTTCCCTGGGCAGATATCACTAGCTATTGCTTTTCCCCAGTGAGATAACTGTATCATAAATAACATTCAGCAAAATAACTCCATAATACACAGTTTTTATACACTTTTAATACACTTTCACAAGGGTAAAATACTGTCAGTATAAAAAGTTAAAGTGGTTTAGTTCTGCCATGGATTAATACATATTTAAACTGTAAAATATTGATTCCTTGCCAAATCTCATCTGGGTTAGTGCTTTCCAAGTCTGTCTTCCATTTCACTTTGGTTTAAAGGATCAAAGAAGTTCCACTGCCCAATAAACCAATCTTAGATTAAAAATGAAATGCATCTAAAGGCTAAAAAGAAATGTGTTATGTTAGAGATAGGTAAAAGCTGTAAAAATGCATTCACTTCACTGAAATGAAACTTAAGCCACACCTTTGTGGCTTACAAAGTTAATTTTTCAGTGCACATGAAGAAGAGGCTTCTTTAGTTAAAGCTGAAGTGTTTTGGAACACAAATTAGTCCTTAAGTTACCAAGAAGAATAGAAGCAAGAAAGTTGATATCCCCTCAGTAACTACATTCTGTGATCTGTCAATAGGCCAGTAATCCACCTAAGGGGTTCCATTTTACATTGCTATTATAAGCATTTTAAAATCAAAACTTGATGTGGTACTAAGTTAAATGCCTTGAAGAATTCTGTACCCTAGATCAAGAGAGCAGCCATTGTCAGCCAGGCACATACTTCTGCCAAAATAACAAGGTATGCCTTCTAGGAATGCTGACTGCCATTCCTTATGTGTTTGGGTTCAGGTGCTTTGCTGACACAGTCCTGAATGAACTGTTTATTATTTCAGTCAGTGATGTCAGACTAACCTATCTGTAATTCTCTGCATCATCTTTCTCATGAGATCATGTTGGCAATCACCAGCTGTTTGATAATATCTCAGGTTGTCAAAGTGTATTAACATTATTATTTTCAGTTGTGACCTCAGTCAACTTTAAGACTCCTGGGCTAGAGCTATCTGTGTAGGTTAGTCTGATAACATTTTTGGTTTCAATATTTAAAAGATGTTTTGCAACATCTTTGTTTGTTTCATTTAATAAACTTTCCTGAATACTTCTGCCTTTTATGCATATTTTGTGATATATATTGCTGTCTTACTCAAGACTAGAAGATGTATTTTGAGTCCTTCCTTAAGAAATCCTGTAATCCTGTACACTGTTTGCCTTTCTCATTGGGATAAATTAATTTCAGTGAAATGGAAGCATAAATATGAGAAGCATTTGATCAAGACTTCATTGCATTTCCAGAACAAATAGTACCCAGTAAGAAAAGGACATGGTTTATCCATGAGCTGTCTCCAGTTTATAGATGGATATACTCAGGGCTTTAATCTGATATCAAACACAGTAGTGAGGCACCGGCACACGTTGTCCAGAGAACCTGTGGATGCCCCATTCATGGAAGTGTTCAAGGCCAGATTGGATGGGGCTTGGAGCAACTTGGTCTAGTGGAAGGTGTCCCTGCCATGGAGTCACTGTAATTAAATGATCTGTAAGATTTCTTCCAACAGAAGCCATTCTATGATTCCATTAACCTTTGCCACAGATGTGTTATATTATCCATATTAGTATCTGATCTTCCTTATACCTAAATATGTTTTAACAAGGACAAGTTTTAATTTGTACCAACAACAAAGGCCTTACCAGCTCTCTGTTCTTATCTTCTCTGCAGGAAAAATATGAGTGTACATAAACATATATATATATATGTACAACAAAACCTACAGCAACAAAGGGAAGAGGGAGACGGATGCATTAGCCAAGCAAATTGTGGAATTCCCATAATGACCAGAAATTTTAGAAAGAGAAAATAATCAAAATTCAATCTTACATTGGGACACATTTGCAGAATAGTTCAATACCTCTGGCCATAAGGCAAGGCAGGTGTTTTCAGGATGTAAGAATGTTCCCAGAGTGGATGCAGATTTCTCATGTGTCATCCTTATTGCTTGTCAGCCTTAGCTAAGGGAGAAAGCAGCAGGATCAGAAATAAGAATATTTCAGTTTGAGCACAACAGTTGCCAAATGATACTGTAAGATTTACATGTGTACAATGACAAACCAAATAGGTTCACTCAGTCATGAGAAAAGAATATTAGAAAGCTTGATATATTGTTGTTATTACAAAATGCAGTGAAAATACATCTGAAAGTAATTTTTTCCCATTTCATTTTAGCTTACAATATGCACACTCAATAGTAGCCATTAGCTCTGTAAACTATGACATAATGACTTCCTACCTAATCCTAAACAGTGCCATTATAAGCAATTTTAGCATATTTTATTAGATCAGTGAAAATTTTATTCTCTGAAAGACTGTAAGAGAATGAAGTTCTTTATGAAAAATACCAGAGAGTACCATGTGTAGCCTGAAGCTAATCCACCACCAGTGAGATTCCCTGGCTTTAATCAACACCCTCAGTTCAGAAGCCAAGTGCTTCTCCTCTGTGTGTGGGTGGCTTGCTCATACACAGTAGTCAAGAATGCCTCTGGTGACACTGGCAGACCTGTTGTCAGAGTTCATGGTCTCCAGGAACCTCAGAACAGAGAGGTTCTTTTTCAGCTGAGTATTTTTCAAGCAGATTAACTTGGTAGCTCCCACTGAGTAAATTACTATTTGCTGGTGAGTATTGCCCTGTCCGGTACCTCCATCATAGGAAGGAAGAAAGCAAGTGCTAAGGAGAGCTTTCCCATTTGAATACTCAAGACACAGAGAGTTTCATCTTCCTAGATGAAATGTGAATCCTATGCAACAAGGAGAAGGAAGATGAGGGTGTTCATGGCAGATTGAGGGGCTGTAGTGGGTGTGTGCTGCTCTAAGACACGTGCAGGGCTTCTCTGAGCATGGGATCTCATGGTGTGGGAAACCAGGAGGTTCTGCACTTTGCTGGCTCTTCTCTACTTCTTGTCACACCCTTGGAGTGGAAAGAGGCTGGGACAAGACTGGTGTGTGAGCCTGTGAGCAGTAACCAGACATGCTAGCTGATGCGTCTCCAGGTATTATAAATCACAGGCTTGATTGTGGCAACCCATACACAGTGATTTTCAAGCTTTTTTAATATAGAGGCCCTAAATATATTCCAAAGGAAAGGTAAGGTAAAGTTAAGCCTTGTGGGTTTTTCTCCCCTAGTTACTTTTCTTGAATCCCTTACAGACCATGGCCCTCTGGGGCTCACAGACCGTAGGCTAAAAACTGCTGCAGTAAACTCAATAATCAAGCAGTGGCACTAATATTATTTATAGGCAGTCATTCACTTCATGTTTGTTTTGACTGTCTGGACTGCAAGCTTTTCAGGGCAGGAACTGCCATTTTCCATCAATAGTGCTCAACAGAGCAAGAACTTGATTTCAGGTGACAATACTGGAAGCCACCAATGAATAACAATAATGAATGAACACAATGATTGTCCCCTAGTGTCAGGAAGGATTCCTCCATGGAAACCAGCAAGCCAGAGACCTGATTACTGTGAGGCTGAGGAGATAAAGGAAGTTTTACTTCCCACTACTGAATCTATCATTTACCTATTTTTGCAACTATTTTAGTCATGTTGGGTGTAATGGGTATCTCTTCCTATAGCTATTGTACTTGCAAAAAAGTGTAGTTAGAGTGTATAGAATGTTGTAACATGCTTGCTGTCTTACAAGTGGTTGTCCAGACACTGACACAAATATTGTACCCATGCTGTTCATTCCAGAAAAGTGACATTTCTAAAGATGAGGCCAAATGTGTTTACAGATATATTTCTGAGTTTATCCAAGCTGAAAGGTACTTCTCATCTTTTGAAATGTCAGACTGCTGCTCCAAGAAAAATGAGTACAAGAGATAGGGCCACTGTTGCACAGTTCCATTTTTAAATGAGCAATATCTGATTGAAGATCCCAGGATTCATACAGTTCAGTGTTTTGCTGTGATATATTGCCTGCACTGGCAAAATGTAGTTGAGTGCACCGATTATTTGCTTCCATTGAGTACCCACAGCTATCCCTAATTTCTAGTATCCTTTACCACACTTCTATCTGTTTAAATATCTGTGATGTTACCTGAGGGCTGTACTTTCTAAATGAGAGATTTAATAAGCTGCAGGGCACACGTTCACTAAAGAGCTGCTCTGCAGATAGGTAAAGAGAGGCATAAGGGGAGGACAATGTAGTGAAAATCTCACTGTGAATCTGCAGTGAGCAGGTTCTCTATGTGCTATGGGAGCAGATGGGGAATGGCAGGACTGAGAATGTCAGAAAAATCACAATCTATGTCTCCTGGTTCAACTCCCACTGCCTATACCTCTCCTAAAACTTCTCTTTATCTCCTGTCTACTTTAGGGCCCTCTACTAAAATCAATGTGTAATACCAGCCCTAATAGCATACTGTTCCATATATATGTATCTTCCATATATGTATACCTTCCTGTATACGCTGGCTGGAGATACTTTTGTGTAAAGCATCTCTTAAGGGTATGGAATGTGGAATTTTCTTTTTATCATAGGTGAACTCAATAGGTAATTTTGAGTATTTACCTCAAAATTGCTTGGATATGAAGAATACAGCACACCAGGAAATCAAAGAGGAGAGCAGGACATTATAAATTGTTAATATATCATTTGACTGTTACAAAACCCTATTTTTGTTCCTGGTAGTATTGGAATTGTGTTAAGAGCTTGCTGCAAGATAGTAATGTGTATTTGCTATTGCTGTTGAAACCTCGATTAAACCCCAGTGCCAAATTGCCCAGTCTACTCTGAGCAGAGGAACCACTTTGACCCAGCTCTCTGCTAGAGCAAGATGACTTGTTTAGTTTAATATTGTTCAGTACAAAATTAAAGGTTAGATTATCTGTAGCAGCTGCAAGGTTTAAGTGTGGAAACAGCACTGTGAAGGATCAGGTCAGCCAGCTTCCATTATAGAAGTAAAAGATGAAGCAGCTTGGAAAATTTGCCTGCAATTTTTTGATGTTTATCTTTTAGGATTCCCTTTCCCATAGTGAAGGTGTCTGTTGTTGATGCTTATTACAAATCTCTCTGCTTGACACAAACTGGTCTAATTTCACGGCCTTTTCATACAATTTCATCACAGTCTCTCTTCTTTTTTTCCCATATGATACCTCTCTATAAGAACAAATATTGACAGATATTTTCTGCTTGTACAGAGAATAGAGGTACAATAATAATTAAATGGCTTTTAAGTAAAACTAGTACTTTTACTTCAGAGAAGACAGGGATACACATGAAATTTGTCCTAAAGAATCTATTCCATGGGGAATTTTACCAGATAAGATTTGTATAAACCGTATGTAAATAATATCTGGCTATAAATAATAACAGTCCCTAAATAGCACTTAGGGAAAAAAATCACAAGATCAGTCCAAATCAAGGAGAGTAAGATCCATAAGAAATCCCTGGTCATTTCCAGTTGGCATAGGACAAGGAACTCAACTTGCTATCATTCTGCTCTCATGGTACATCTCAATTTTTCTGAATTTTTCCAGCATCTTCTTCATATCTGACCTCAGATGTCTTTCTTCTGGAGACACCCATGGAACATGCTGGAAAGCTCAGCTGTGTGTAACATGGTGCTTTAAAGGGATGTTAGAGAAAGCAAATCCGTTGTTCCCCCTCTGCCTTGACTTTGGAAAGCCATATAAAGAGAGAGGCTGGAGGGTCTTACAGAGGCAGGTGGTGCTGCCTCTTAGCCCAGTAATTTTCTGTCCAAAGCAGCAAACAATATTGAATGTTTTGTATTGAATTAAGTTGTCTTTAATGAACAACTTAAGTGACTGTGTGGTGCTCAGTACTTCTGAAAAGGCTCCAGACCCTGGTATGTGACCTACCACAAAGCCAGGCAGGAAAGTTCAAGCCTTCCAGCCTCCTTCCAGGTAATACACCCAGGTGTTTAACTGGTTCACATGATGCTTATTAATGGGTACTTGTGGTCTCATGTTGAGATAGTTGTAACAATTACTAAATATGAAAATTTTATTTTAGTTAAGGACAGCATAGAAAGAAGAGAGTTAAAGTGCAGAGCTCTCGGTGCAGTATCAATGTCTAGTAAGATTTTTCTAGTGCATTTTTGTTAATAGAAACTGTTAGAGTTTCATGTAAGTTGGAATAAATTTGCTAAGTGCAATAAGTCTGGTATCAGATAGGATTTGGACAAACACTCCCCTACACACAACCTCTCAGAGGAACTCAGTGTCACACATTTTATAAAGCTGTGTGTGGTAGATTAAGTCTATATTTGCAGCTGCAGCAAACATTTACACCTAATGATGACAAGTGTATCCTCTTTATGTCATAAACAATTGATTTTGAAGCAAAGATAAGAGAATTATATATTATGTATTTCATCTGTAAAATTAATTAGCTTCTTTGATTTAGCTGAGAAAGGTGATGTTTTCTGAAGTTCAGCTTTACTGAAAATTGACCTTTCCATCTACAAACATACCATTTAATTTACAACAGAAACAAAGCCTTCAAAATTGTATTTACTCAGTAACTTTAATAAAGGTCAACCCTTTTCAGAAACAATTGTAAATGTGGCATTTAGCCTTCATATTTTGGAAAGTGTTACTTGAATCTTCACATCCAAATAGAACATTGTCTTTGGATTAAAAACAGCTAAATAAATAAGAGGAAAGAAATTTTACAAAATTGCCTAGATCTCAGGTGTTGTAATTAGCCTTTAGCCTTTAGTCCTGGATTGAAGGACAGGTGTTTGCCAACAAAGGTGGGAACCTCTCTTGGAATAGAAAATGTGAATTCCTTCCAAAAACCACACCTCTCCACTCCCATCCCAGGGAAAGGAGCCAAGGCCAGCCCCTCAGCCACCAGCCAAAATCTCAGTATTTCTGCCCTTCCTAAGAGAAAACCCTCCAGGTAAGAGGGTAGTCAGCAGTACCCTCCCTCCCACCTCTGCCTCTTCTTTTGTCTCTTAAGTAATATCATTCTTAGCTCTTAGTCAACTAATGAGACAAAATTCCCTGAGAGAAAGAAAAAAACCCAGGAAAAATCCTAACCTTCAACACACTTTTCTACAGGACTGCATTCTTGAGTCTTCTGTGACTAAGGTCAACTAATGTTCAATACTTCCAGTACATATACTAAGAATGAATATAATATGGTTTAAAAGGTCCACCAAGTTCAGTAGGAAATAGAACAGGCTTTTTCTTTGACCTTTAAGAAGGAAACTTGGAAAATTCATGGAAGAAAAGCCTATTCATCTGAGATACACGGGCCCCAGCAAAGCACTTTAGTGTATGGTTGACCTCAAGTGTGAGTAGCCCCACTGCAGTCAGTGGGTCCATCCTGTACCTGAAGGCAGCACTAGTTATTTATGTGTGTTGTAGTTGAGCCCTGGAGTGTCAAGCTGGAGCACAGCCCTGCTGTGTAATGAACTAAAAAACAATCAAACAACAACAAACACCTAAACAAAGCCAAAACAAAACATCCACAACAAAACAAAAACTGTAGCAAATAAACAAACAAAGCCACCAAAACACACACACACAAACAAAACCTTACCCAAAAAAACCCCAATGCAATAGATTATTCTAAAAAGCTGAAATTTTCAGGGTAGGTTCATTTTTCATTAAGATCTGTCTGAAATGAAAGAATCTAATTGCCTGGTGTCCTGGTATGGAAAGCGGCATGCAGGTATGGAAAATACCATCCAGACAAAATTTCCTTGTTCTTTCTGTCTCATCCTTAACTGTATACCTGGAAGGACTGGATTTTTAAATCTGACAATTCTCAAATAGAAACTAGAACAAGTGGAGGCTATGTGCATGAGAACAGCTCGGACTTTTCACAATCTAAAGAGGAAAGAGCCAAACAAGAGAGATAAGAAGGGATTTAAATCTGGTTTGTTTTTTTTTCATTCCTGGTTTCTCTCTGAAAGACCATTCTTTCTTAAGGCTAGACCCAGACAGAAATCTTTCTGCCATTTCACAAGATGCTGTAATAGGAAAAAGATTTGGAAGTCTCTGACTTTCTGAAGAAAGCCCCATCTCTTACAAGGAATTTGTGATCTGTTTCAATGTGTGGATCTCATAAGCAACTGCAGAACCCTTCCAACAGCTTCAGTGAAGAAAGGATTTACATAAATCCAATAAAAAAGCTTACATTTGTCATCATGTGATAACATTTCAAACTAGCATGTGGAAAATGCAGCCTAATAGAATTAACCAGAGAATTGGATGGCTCAGGACATTTCAGTCAGATTAATACTAATCTTACAATGATTTCTAGTGTGAGGAAACTTTCTCTACAAAATAAACATACTGGAGTCAGTTCAAAAATGTCATAACTGTTGACTTCAATGCTATTACACCTGGAATGTATTAAAATTGTCTTTACAAGAGCCCTCTTCTTCAGTTTTTAACTACTATTAGTCCCATTGCCTTTAAGAGCCTAAATTAGTTGTGAATGAATCCAAAGATCTATTTCTTTGATCTTCTTCAGAGTTGAATGCTAGTCTTGTGTTTTGTGGACTGAGCACTGTGGGCTAAAATTTAAGTTTGAGAGCTGCTGAAGCAAGAAATTGTTTTGCAGTGGCAGCATAAAAAAGCCTCTAAAACAAACTCAGTGTACAACATACAACAGGGCTAAGCCAGAAATATCATTCTAGATGCAGAAACTGCTCTGGACTGTTGAAGTTCCTTGTGGGTTCAGCAATATATAAATTCAAAAAGCTGCTTTCCTCTCAAACATGTCACCAAAGATGAATCAGCTTCCAGCATTATTCATTCAAGAGAATCATCATAGTCTTCAACCTTGACATCAGCATCTGACCTAAACCTCTGTATCCCTGAATCTCTTGAAACATCTTCATTCAGAAGCAGTTTAAGCCCTGCAAGTCCAATGCCTTACCTTGTGTAAGTGGCACTGACATAACTCTTCCCCCCACCACACTGTGCAGTCCTGAGGAATGAAACACATGAGCAGAAAGGAACCCACTTCAAAGAACTCAGCAAATAAAGCAGCTAAAATTAACATAAGTAAAAATGTTATTTTGCCCGGATATAACAAAATGAAACACATCTAGACTGCTTCAGGAGAATTTCTAGCAGCTTTTCATGGGAAGACCAATTGCATTTTGTTATGAGCATAAGCACCTTCACCAAGCTGCCAGGCAGCTGCTCGGATCTTGGAGGCACACTGTCAGTGTAGGTGGACAATCCAGAGCCATGACAGATGCAAAAGAACAACTCCTATTTCCTGGAGCATGATGCCTCATCCTGCAGAAAGAGGAAGGGATGCACATTCATCTTTCCCTTTGCTTCTGGTGAGTAAGAACTGTTGTTGGTGTTCTTGCAGCACAGTGAAGGTTCCACACTTTCCATATTTTGAGTTTTATATTCTTATTTAAGGTTACATTCTTGGAATTCAGTTGGTCCCTAAAATATTTGTAAGCCTTCACTAGCTGCAGCAGACAGTCTCACCAGATTCATTGTGTTAGATATGGTAAGACCTCCAGAACAGAGCAGAGATAAGGTCCTGTTTTGTTGGCTCCTTGAAAACAGAGCTACATAAGTGTGTGGACAAAGACAAACTGGCAGAAAGTAAAGACATAACACACAAGTGAAGAATGCCAGTGCAAAACCAGACAGGTTATAAGTCTTTTTTTGTTTAGCTTTGGGTTGGGGAAAAGGGACAAGCTATGAAAAAAATTACTATAGAATCCTTAAGGTTGGAAAAGACCTCCAAGGCCATTGAGTCCAACCTTTGAAAGCACCATGACAAGTAAGTACTAAACAATCACTGAATAACCAAAGGTCCTTTATTTCAGCTGCTCTATACATGCTTTATTTAGCTGGATTTTCCAGAGAACCCTCTCACACAGATTTTGATAAAAGCTCTTTCTTGCAAAGAAAGAGTATTTGTTGCACCTTATCCCATCCTAACTGTATCGTTTTGCACAAATGATGTAGGTGTCTTGGTGTGAACTGAAATATTGCAAATATTACTATACTAATTCCAGTTTTATTGTCTCAGTACTACTAAAAATTGTTATCACTTCAGCCATAAAAGGTGTTTGATTCTCTATGAATTAACAGCTCCAATAATGAAAAGGACTTGTTGGAAGTACTTGACAGAGTTTTTTTTACTGTAGAGGAGATTAGTAACATTTTGGCTACATGAATTATTTATCTCACTACCAAAAGAATCTGAATTCTTCATGAAATGGTCCTGATAATAGGGGTTAATGATACAAGTCCTCTTGATCTTTCTCATGCTCACAGTAATGCTTGCTTCGCTTTCATAAACTGACTGTATTCTCTCAATTCTTCCAGGGCCCTTTGCAGCATTGCCACTAAAGCTTCAATCTCACTCAACACAGTAATTAATCTCAAAGCTTGCTAGAGAACTCTTTGCAATGTATTTTAAATGACACTTCTGTCTTGTCATGTGTCATTTAGACAGCAATGAAATGGCAGTGGCTGCCACAAAACTTGAAGGACCAGACTGTATATATTGGATCAGTCAATATATACACATATACTATTATGTAGCAATAAGGCAAAATAGTTTGTTCCAGTCAAGTTTTGAAAGTCCTTTAGTATATCCTTTCCCTTTTCCAGAACAAATTCCCTTCTAGGCTCAAAAGGGGAGATGTTAATGTTTGAAAGCCTCAGTGCTTTGAAGATGAAATACAGTTTAGTTTAAACATCAGAAGAAAATAAAAAGAAATATGTGCATGTGCATTATGGGTTAATAAAAAATAAATGTTAAGTCAATAGATGTGATTATCTAAAAGAAATACTAATAATTGCTACTTGTCTTACTTTGAGTCTGAAAACAGCTTTCACTGCTAACGAATACAATTTGGTGCAATTTACTATGTTAAGATAACATATTCAGCAATATGCACTGCCTTGAACCAAGTAGTAAAAGCAATCTGCAAGTGAATACTAAAAAGGTTCTTGTACTAATGAAGAAATCTCCTTAACACAAAATTTCAAGAGACAAATATATCCACTGTCAAGCACCAGCTGTTCTAGAATTTTGTGTTTATCTTATAGAGGCTGTAGGTACTAAAAACGTGCCCTTCACCCTTTCAGACTGGGCATAAATATTTCAGTAAAGAGAATTCTGAACATATTCTGTATTTTGAAAGAAGGGTATGAAAAATCCTGTATGTGTTTGTGTAAATACACTCAAACGCTGCAACAGTATTTGTTGCTTGTAATGGTATTTTTGAATGGGATTGGTCTTTGGAAACTTAGTCACAAGGGACTGCAGCTACTGCACTTGCAAATGTTAATGCTTCTGGCTGCTGTTCCAACGTTCCAGCAGCCTGCCAAAGGGTGATTGGGAAGCATTTGGCGTGCTGCACTATCTAGCTCTGATCACATTCCCTCATATTCTCCTTCTTCCTTCTCTCCCTCCTTGGTTGACACAATTTTCCACTAGCAGTTTAGAAATTGAAGAGAAAAAATAGCAAGTTTCCATTTATTTCTTAATATTCAGAAGTCCCAGTGATCCTTCAGTAGGAGGTTTGCGTATGAAAGGATGACAAGGTTGGGTTCTAACCAAAATTCATATTTGGAAAATGGAAAAATATGCTCTAAGCTTTCGAGATTATTAGATGCAACAACCCCAGGTTTCTGTTCACCTGTTAATGTAATCCAGGCAACCAGACAGCATAAAGTTATGCAAAATAGACCAAGAGTGTCCTATTAAAACCACAGTCTTGCTTAAAAGGTATTTATTTTCACATTCCTTCAAAAGAAATAAGCAATAAAGATGCCATCCTACCTAAGAAAAGCATGCAAAAGGCAACAAAAACTGTGGCCAGTTATTGATATCTCAGATGTCATATTTTGGTGCTCAAGTATTTTGTATCCCATTTGCGGTTTCTATGCTGCCTCACGCTCCTTGTTAACATTTGATTAAGACATCACATAGTGACTTGAAGGTGATATGGCAGCTGCCTCTAGGCAATTTAAAACAAAAAAATAGAGGTGTGATTGTGCCCACACACATATGGACTGTATTGACTTACACAGAACTGTCCTCTGAGACTGGTGACAGAAAGCCAATGAGTCTGGGGCATCATCTGTGCCCTGAGAAATGCTGCTGTGACTAAAGATTCTGCTGCCTTGTTTGGAGCAGTGTATTAACTCTCGCATAAACTGCCTGCACACACTTCTCTATTTTAAATGCGCTCCATTCTTTCATGGTTTTGTGAGCCTCTGTTTGATGACAAAGTAGCTCTTCGCTTGTCAAAGGCTGAATGCCACTTCTGTACAGTGCTGGAGCTTTTTGTGCCTAGCTATCAGTGCATGCCAGTGTTCAACAGCAAAGTGATGAATTCATAAAATGTGCTAGCTGCTCAGAATTAAACATTCTGCACCACTGGGATGTGATAATCATACTGACTTTTGAGAAAATGTTTTGGGGTTTGGTATTACAAAAAGTCTTTGTGTCTTTAAGTTGATGCTCTAACCCTTACTAGTAAGAGGAGACCTCTGCAGCATCCCCTCTATGCCCCCCACATTCCCCCCCACTAAAGAGTGTCCTTGTTGATGTGCTCAACTTTTGTCTAGAAGGGCTAGAGAAGGATTCTTTTCCCGTTTTATAGATGCCAGCAACAGAATAAATGTTCTTTCCATCAAGACTGTTTTTGGAAAATAAGATATCACGAGTATTTGAGCAAACAAGTATTCTCACTGAAAGTATTCACACAGCTGTTTTCAGTGTTTGCAAAGTGTTTGCAAACCAGTCAGGTGCAGATCAGAAACAATGATGTATGATGGAGGTGACCAGTAACACTTCAAAAACCCGGAGAGCCAAGACTTCATTCATTCAATAGGTAAGGAAGATGAACAGCTCTCTTGCCTTTAATTCCTCTGGAGGGTTTTTCACATGAATACGTATATGCAGGCCCTGTTGTTCTCTTTATAGATTAAGTTTTGGAAAACTGAAAGAGTTTCTTATTAATGCTGAAGGTAGAAGGTGAAAGCACAGTCATTGACTATATGTGGTTACAAAGTATATATTTTTCTATGTGTAGGCATTAACTTGCTTATATCTCTGAATATAGTGCTAAACAGTTGCTCTCAGCAGTTTCTCACGTTTATTTGAGCACCTCATTCAAGTGATGGACTCCTGGAGACAGAGCATTTTATGTCAGAGAAATGAGAAGAGCTGCCCTGAGTATACAGCAGACAAAATTCTCTAATCCAGACCTGCTTACATATAGGCTCCTGCATCTATATTTCACACAAAGTCACCAAGCTTCTGAGAGTTACAGAGTTTCTGCTGCCCTCACTGATTTATATTGTTTTCAGGTACCTAAATTAGAAACTTGATTTCAGGAGGTATTCACAGTTTAAATGTAATGCAAAATGCAGCTATTCAGTGCAGATATCCTGACTGCTTTAAAACTGTGTTCAGGTGTAGAGTCAGTTGATTAACTGGGGAATCAGAGTTTGTTTGTCATCTCTCTATTTCAGTTTCTTTACATCAGTCAGTCACCCCTGGTTGTGAAAACACAAAACTGCTAAGCTTTTTTTTAAAAAAAAAGTGTATCACATAATGTGTTCTTTTAGTGTTTGAGCCTGTGCCCATTGAGGTCAATGACAAAGCTTCTATTGACGTCCATGATACAGAATCAGGCCCCAAGGCTCAAAGAATTGGTGCATTGTTAATCTCTTGGTGCTAGCAGGCAAAAGGGCTTGTAGATGCATATCCCACTGCCAATAAATGAATGCCAAGCAGTCAGCATTTCTTGCACCCAAAGAATACATACTTCATATCCCTATAGGTTTTAGAAGTCTAAAAGAAGTACTGCCCCTCTCCAGGCTCCCAAAGCTAATTTCTCTGCCTTTGGATTAAAGCACCATTAATGAACAACACAAATTTTGCTGAATTAATCTGACCAAACACAAATCTAGCATATTTTTTGTATGGAAGAGAGGTAGTCTGTTTGTTCTGTTATCTCCTCTGTCATCGATCCTGTACAGTACATTTTGCAGGGTAAAGTTTTGAAACGATTAACTGCCCTGTTCCCCCATAGCACTTCACACATCTGATCGATTTCTAGTCATTTCATTCAGCCCTGACCTTGCTGTGTTACAGTCATTTCTATGGTTCCAAATCCAGTTAATCTGTGCTCAGTGTCTGAATTTACAGCTGAACAACCAAAATATTTAAATATTAACTAACCTTTGCTTCTTTCTAAATTCTTTTTGGCTTCCTAAATTGTTATGGTATGATCTCAGTACTTTTCATGTGAACTGTAGGGACATATCCTGAGGCCTGTAATCCTTTCTTTGGCAAAAAAATCTACTGAAGACGGAAATACCTTCCCAAAATCTGCAAGGCTATTTAACTCAATCTCCCATTTTTTTTCAGGAAACAGATTATTTAGAGAATACCTATTGATGTCTTTGAAACACTGAAAAGCATTAGGCAAGGGGCATAAGGATTGGCAAGGATATAGGCAGTTTTCTAAATCTGAATCCATAGATAAGGAATATTATCATGTTTATGTGAAACATCTTTCCTTTTAATGCTGCTCCTGGAATAAAAGAGATGCTTTTGACATCAAACTACTTCTCATCTCTAAATCAATTTTTGATTTAGAGTAGAAATCATAACATCACAGAATGGTTTGGTCTGGAAGGGACATTAAAGATCACCCAGTTCCAACCCACCTGCCAAGGGCAGGGATACCTTCCATTAGACCAGCTTGCACAGGGCCCCATCCAACCTGGCCTTGGACACTTCCAGGGATGGGGCAGCTACAGCTTCTCTGGGCAATCTGTCCCAGGGCCTCACCAGTCTCACAAGAAAGAACTTTTTCCTAACATCTAATCTAGATCTACCCCCTTTCAGTTTAAAGCTGTTCCTCCTTGATCCATCACCACAAGCCATTGTCAAAAGTTCCTCTTCAGCTCTCTTGTACTCTACCAAGGTCCCCAAAGAGACCAAATCTGCTCTGCTGAAGTTCAAGGGAGTGAGCTTTCTGTGTGCCCTCCTTGCTGCCCTCAGGATCTAGAACTCCACCACTTCATGGTCACTTCATGTCCCTCCACTCAGCTGATGGAATCATGGGCTCTACTGAATAGAAGGAAAAGCCATTGAGCTGAAATACACACTAAGCCCCACGTGAGAAGTACTGCCCAGAGTGGAAAATGTATTCCTTCCACACAGCCACTTAGCAGCACTGCTCACAATTTTCAGAATCAGTTTTGCTGCCTTTTGTGACAAAAATAGGCTTTCGTTTCTCTCTTGCTTCTGTTTCAGAATGAGCTTTGTTTTTCAGAGAGAGCCAACACAGCTTCCACATGACATCAGATTCTTATAAGCAACTTCAACAGGACTGTAAGTTTCAGAAGTTTCAGTGTGTTACACTCAATAAACCTCACTGCCAAGTTCCAGGCTGCAAGGACATCACTGGGGGTGCAATTAGAAGGCAGTGGTATCACACAGGAACCATTGAAGGCCTTGTTTAGCCTTTAAAGACTGTACTTGGTTGTGAGATTGGGAAGGGAAAGAATATGACTTGACTCTCTCAGGGCCCCAGACAACTTGGCAGAACTAAGATCTTGAAAGTGCATTTTTAATCTTAAAAGGAATATGTTTGGTACAAGTAATCAAGAGATAGATAGGATTCCACAATTCTGTTTTCACAAAGCTGCTGTGAAGTATTTATTTCTGGGTCAGTTGGAAGCACTCAACCTTCTGAATTAGAAATATATTTCCTTTGTGGGGAATGTACATATACATGTACTGCATGGGTTTTTTACTTGTGATGATCATGGCCTAATCAAAATAAAATTAGAATAGTATTTCCTCCTTTTTGCATTTGACATCTAATGACTTGGAGTCCAATCTGATGTCAGTGGTGGTTTCTAATTCTCTGTACAGGGGACCAGAACTTATCTCAAGCTTACTTCATATTACTTACTTTATATATATTTTTATATTTCTAGACTTATCAATTAGATCTAGCCTGCTGACCTTGAGACAGTCTGTGAACTTTGAAAAATGCTGTTGCTACTAAGAGCTGCCAGTCAGCTTCCTGGTGGCTTTTTGAGTAGTCTCAGTGGTCCTGTATGTTCCAAAAACCTCACTATTTCACCAAAAGTCTTTTGATGAACACGAACTAAATTGAGAGGGTAGATCTTCCCTGATGAACCAATTTTGGAAATTTTAGTTATGTTTTGTCATCAAAATGAGTGTTGCTGACGGATGTGAGAAGTGCTGTCAGCTGATCTTTGTGGTTTTAGCTTACAGCTACAGTTCTAACAAAATTATTTTCATGTATCTATTTTAGAAGATCATTATCACCTTATTTGAAATATAACATAATCAAGGCATATGTGAGTGTAAAGTTATGAGGACCAATGACTATTTGTAAATATGAGAACTATAGGAATAATCTGTTATGAAAAACTGGCATCTATATTCCATCCTGAAAATATGCAGAAATTTGTTGACTTTTGGTTCATTATTGTGCAAAGTATGGAAAATGTATTCACTGAGAACAAGTGAAACAGCTGGATTCTGGTCTTGCTTTAAGTACCAATCTCAGCACTTGCTAACTTCCCAAAGTCATCTCCAATGTGAAATAGCTCTTTTAGCCTGTGCAAAGCTCCTGCTGCAGTTGAGGAGGCTGTGGCCTGAACTAAAACAGCAGAAGGTATCTGGAGAACATGATCACACTCATACAGCCCTGTGCCCATGTGAAGATGTCCATCGTGGCCCAATGTTTACTTGGGCTGACAGTAGTTCCGCAGGAATGTTTCTCAGGCTGTTAACTGTCAGTAACTGGAGTTTCGGTAAGTATTGACTCACACACTGTTCTGGAACAATTTCTGCCTTTTCTGAAATTTTTTTCATCCTCTGAATTACAGTGCCATCCCTGAGTCTCTTTTTCCCAGTTAAGCAGTGTCTTCTCCCCAGAAATTATATGTAAACTGCCCTGTTAGAGAAACACCACTGGGCTGGTAATTATTTGTACAGATCTGCCATTGACTGCTGGCTGAACAGGAGTTGAGACAACTGCTGGCACTCTGAGCCATATTTTACAGCTACCCATTGTTGTATTTACAACAATACAGCTGGCTGAGGTGACACATCTCAGCATTCTTCTGCAGAGGGACAGAGCATGTGGGACAAAGGTCATCTACTGAGCAGAGGTATATATTCTGGCAGGTGGCTTCTAGTAAGAGCCAAGTGGGAGATAAATGATTCAGAAACTACAGGAGATGACAACCTTGAAAAACTCTAGTCATTATGGTTCAATTCACAAAAATTAGAATAATGCCCTGCTTCTTCCTTACTTAGCACAGATACTTGTTTTTCATTATCTCAACACATTAGTGAATCCATAAGAGAGAATATTTATCCTCCAAGCTGAATCCATAATCCAATCAGATGTATACAGCAAACACATGACTTCATGTGTGCCTTAAAGGAAAACCCCTCACTGAAAACTTTCAGAGTGCTGCTCTGCTTAGAGGTTGAATTCAGCTGCAAGAGCAAAGCCAGGTTCAAGGTTCATGTATATTTAGGCATAAGGGATTGTGTGAAATTGGTGCAATGGGGTAGACCTAAAGCTATGAATGAGATTGCACTGAAAACATATCCTTTGGTGCTGCTGTCATTGGATTCCACCTTTGACAGCAGAATTTTTCCCTAAAGAATAACAGAAACAAATGCTTTCCAAAAGATTTCCAGTATGTCACTTTTCATATATACTTAATACTTCAAAACCTTATAACAGCATTCCAGAAATTTACAGCAGCAACGGGATCTATTTAGCAATGCCTTTCCAGTAATCTGTGGGTTGTTTTTTTTTTCTTCAACAGCATAATTATGTTAGAAATAAGGAAAGCAACTGTGTATTCATGGTCCAATTTAATAGGTCCCAATACTTTGCTAAAGCACTGCAGTGGATCAGTTGGAGTTAATTATTATACAAGATTACATTGCAAATAACAGCAGTATATCAAACTAATGCATAATGTCTGCTTTGCAACACAAAAGAGAGAAATTTCAAATTTAAGTCTAAAATTATGTCTTTGCATTTCCTCAACTCACTACATAACACTTTAAGTATTAGAGCCCCAAAGAAACCTTGTGTAAGACTGGCCACTTCTTAGCTAACCCTTATGTGATAACTGCCTACAGCTGATTAACAAGAAGGTCTTAAGGACAACCCTGAATTGTCTTGCTTTGGGGAATTTAATTAACTGATTAATCACTATGAAAGTAATTGTGGAGGTGGATGCTGCTCCAAGTCAGTGTCATAACTTTGGTGCAGGAGGCAGTGCTGTTGTTTCTGAAAATAAGTGATTTTTATGTAAATGGGTTTCAAGGTAGAGCTATAAGGTGATCTCTCTGTCACTTTCTTCTTCCAAAAAATTTTTTTTAAAAATGCATGCTCTTGTTTTTTAAACCTTCCAATGTATAATGAACAAGAGTTTATGAATTATTTTAAACATAAAAATTCTAGTCCTTACTTTCCTGCTGTTCCCTAGCCTCCCTTTTATCTCAACACTATGGATATGTAGGAACAAAATGGGCTATTAGCTTTATTCAAAGACCATTGAAGTCAATAGAATGCTGCTTAATGAATGTAATGGTTTTTAGATTAAACTCTAGGTTTCTGCATCACAAGTACCAAGGAAATAGCATCTGACTCATGGAAAGGAAGGACTTGACTTGATTTGCATTCATTGTTTTGTATTTGCTAAAAGACATAAATTATTATCTGAGATTGAGCATCCGTTATGGTTTGATATTCTAAACAGTTCTAAAGAGTTCTCTGTAGCACCAGAGCCTCCAGTAGCAAGGGGAAAAATCACACTTGATATTCCTTATATTTAGAATGCAGTATGACAGGTAAAATAATAATTTGAAGCAAGAACTTTTTTATTTTAATTTTTTACTCTTTAAACAGGGTTCATCATGGAGTACATATGCAAGTAAGCTAAACAGTAAAAACAAATGTTAAATTGAAGATTTGGGAATAATTTTTAAATTAAAGGAGTGAAAGCCTAAATTTTAGTCTCATAGAAGTTAAATCTGATACATAGATCACTCAAGGGTGCACAGCCTTGATCAGAATTTTTGTGCCATGAAAAATATATTTACTGCATTTACACTGCAGAAAAGTTGAACAGAGATCATTTGCTCTACTCCACAGCAGTATTTATTTCATTGATCTAAGGTGCTTTACACTGGATTAGGATTTGATCCAGTATATTTTGAAAAGCAACAGAAAGAACTGTGCGACTGTGAACACCAAACAGATGGGTGCCCCTTCCTTGACTTTGCCTGAGCCAGTTACACTGTGAAATCTGCTTTCAAACTTCCTGAAAGCAATGGTTGTATAAACAACAGAGCTTCATCATCAAAAGTAGGGTGCTTTAGCAGCATCATGAGTTAGGCCAAGTTCCTAAAAATAGACATTCAGTGATACCTTCATGTTAGTGTTTGAGTGCTAAGCTGCTATTGAGTGTTTATGAGGACCCAGGAGAACTCAAAAGAAGACTCTAACAGTTCACATGTTCAAGAGCAATTTTGGGTTAAACTGCTACTAAAACAACATCTAACAGAAGAAAATAAATAAATATCTCTTTTCCTGTGAATCAGGTCTGTAGACTCCTTGGGACATTTCTGGTCTACATCTGAAGAATCCACCAAACGTAATTGAGGAGAGTAAATCTACTGCCAGTCAGCTTTGGTTTGCGATAAAAGGAGCACTGCATATCTTCTGGAAAATGCTTAAGACTCTTCAAGTTTATATAAGGTGAGAATTGCTATTACAAAACCCTTCTGCAATTGTGGGGGGTTTTTTTGCTTCTTATGCCTTCTGTTGTGCTGAAAGAGCAATCAAACAGGCAGTCAGTTTTATGCTGTAATTATCAAGACCCAGAACAATTGCTACAAGGTGTGACTTACAAAACCTAACTTTCAATTAGGTATGGAAGTTTCATAAAGTATGAGAATACTTCTGTTAACATTGGCTATATTGTTAATATCAGAACTTTTCAAATAATAAGCCACTGGGTTTCTGAGTGGCTTAGGGTTTCTGAAGGATTTGCTTTTCTCCCAAACACTGTGGATTATTAGAATCATGTTGTTGTTCACAACAACCTAAGTGTACAACTGTAACCATCTTGTACTGTCAGTTCACCTCACTGAAATCAATGAAACAAATCATGTTGGATGAAATTCAGCTCTGTGCAGATGGACAACTTAGGTGCTTCACAATGTGACAAAGAATGATTTTGTTGGGGGTTAGGTTTCTTGCTTTTTTTTCCTTTTTACTTATAGAATTTCTTCCCATAAGTTGCTAGGAAGCACGAATGACTTAGTACTTAAGAAAGAACAGAAATGACCAAGCTCAGGAGAGGAGAGTATCTGGTCACACTTCTCTTCTCTGGGAGATTCTCTCCAAGGGGACAGATACCTGGAGAATTAGGCAGGTAAAGGACGGGGGCTGGGGGCAGCTGTTAGCTCTCTTTCCCTCCCTCTATAAATTCCTTGTATTGACAGTTTGCTCCCATCTTTGGTGGTTTTCTTCCATTTCTTACCTTGTTAGACCTCGAGCTGTTGGAATTGGATGGGAGGCAGGTCTCCAAGTGAGAGGCATAAAAAGGCCTTAAATTACCAGAGCCACCCATTCTTACCACATATGCTGTATGGACCTCTTTCTTCTAAGTCAATGCTTTCTTTTCATAGCAGTTACATAAGGAAATCTTTTCACATTCAAAGTGATATTTCTTGGGCAGTGACAAAGCAAGGGAGAGACCAATATCCCACAAACTATGTTCCTCAGGACAAAAGAAGACAAAGTTCATTTTCTGTCTAATTTCCTTCCCATATTAACTAATACCTTATTTATATTAATTAAATTAATTCTAAATAAAAAGAGTGTTGATTCTATACCCTAGTTCTGCAAAGGCTCACACCAAAAGTAAAACGGGTTCTTTGAAATTAAAAGAGAACTGAATGTCAGTTTTTTGCATGACTCTGAAAATCTTATAACTACCAGACTGCTGGCTTAGGGGAGGATAGGAATATCTGTCTGATCAAGTGGATAAGAAAAATCAGAAATCCTTAAACCTCTAGTGAAAATTTTAAATTCTTTTTGTCTAAGCATCTATTTCTAAGAATCTATGTGCTGTTTTCCAAAGACATTTTCATTAGAAGACACTCCTGCAGACTTGAGCTGAAATGTGGTAAATTATGGTAATATACAAATGCACACAGGTAGCAAAATAGACTTTTGGTTGGCAAACAGTCAAGTAAAGTGATTATTCACTACTTGGATCTAAACTAGATTGTCTTTAAGGAGAATATATTTCAGTAATTATGTAAAAAAATTAAATATTCAGTGGTCAGATGTTTCACAATTGAAATGAGTATGAATTGAATATAATGCCCAAGATTTCTTGAAAACTGTATTCATAGGTATAAAATAAAAAGAGAGTATCCACTTTATTAACATTATATAGGGGATACAACCACATTTTTATTTGATTTACTGCTTCCTGATGTAATAAATATAGATGAGCACAGCAAAGTACAGATTTAAGTAAGAATTGCAGGGTTGTGTTATGGCAGCAGAGCCTAGTGTACAGTTAATCGGAAAGCAGAAGGTAATATAAATTGGTTCTGACATTATGGCACTATAATAACACTACATTTCCAGCACAGCTCTGTAGCTCTTAGAATTAGAAGTATGTATACTAAAGACACCACAAACCCAAGAAATATGGAGATATTTGTCCATACTGACTGTTTCCACATTTGTGTCTTAGTTGTGCAATTGTAATTGATGTGTTATTACTGTTATAGTCCATGTACAGTTCTGATAAAAGTTGTTGGACTAATTTGCTTCTGCTACCTAAAGTTGAAATAGATTCCAGTAATGGAGTAATGACTTTTATTTATGAACAAGTTTCCTCTTTGACCCTCTTCCTATACAAACCCTGATGATCCTTCCTTGGTCTTATGAACATATTCTTATGTGCCACACCCAATTATTCTGCCAGAAAGTATTTGGTACAATCTTAACTCTGATGATCGGGGTAATAAACCTACTACACATCTAGTTCAGAACAAGTCTGAACTACTTGTTCAGACAAGTAGTCTCTGAACCTGTCTCTAAAACTAACCATTAAAAAGTAACTTTCAGAGAACTTCAGACATACTGTAAACTCTCATAATGAATAAGAGGAGTAAGTCTTTCTTGAGGCAGAAAGGAACAGCTTTTTTGCAATGAATTCTGAATATTAATCCCTACAGTGTTTTACTAGATAGTCTAATGCATTTACCCTGCTAATTCACATAAAATTTCCAACTTTTAAAAACAATTATTTTGGCAAGAATATTGTGTAGAAGACAGCTTTATAGATTAGCTGTAAACTTCACAGCAGAATATTTGTTAAACTGTCTCTCGTCTGCAGGTTTCTAATTTCATTTTATGTCTCTGTTATTGCCTGGTAATGAAAGGTAAACAGGAGAGCTTCAATAGTTTGTTCTATGGCCACTCATAATCAGATCTTAACTAGATGTCCTTTTGACCTGTTTTCCAAAATGAAGCTGTAAGGTCTGTATTCATTTTCCCTTTTGACACTGTACTTTCCCCTTGACTCCTTCTATCTGTAGTTTCATCTTTTCCCTGAATCCCTTTTCATCTTCACCTCTGTCTCTCCCCACTATCACTCTATCTGTTAACTGTTTACTGTAGAATTAATCAGTTTAGCTAATCATGCTGACATTGACATAAAGATTGGTTAGTTGTGTGTCCTTTGCTTTTATGAAGAAATAACTGGTTTAAAACAAGCAAACGAAAAAAGGTGTAAGATACATTTGATAATAATTTTATTAGCAATTATGACATTATTTGGTTCACAATGGGAGAAACGCAATATTTGTTAGAATCTCTCTGCCTGAGCTTCTCTCTTGCATTAGAAATAGGAATGACAAAAGTAATAAATTCTGCTTAGTGCAGTTGGGGTGAAGCCTCAGTAACAGAATCCTGTAGATTCTGCCATGACTTTATGCTAACACTATGGGTTTAGCCTAGTAACATCAGAAAGCACAGTGAGAATGCTGTGTCCCAAATTCCAGAGCATTTTTCTAATCCACTAATAGACATTACAATGAAAACACATTAGCTAATTATAAATCATTACCTTCTCCTGCTCAGGTAGATACTCTGAATCCCCAGTGTCCCAGAACACTGTAAATCATCTAAACATGAAGTTTGATTATCCTCTAAAATCTTGGTTGTATTTAGTAAGGGAAGGTTTGGGAAAGCATCTGGCATGGCCTCAGTTACCACAGAACTCATTAATTCAAGTCACTGAGCATCCCTAGCAAAGTAAATAAAATATTTCCATAGCATTGATGTCCACATAAAGGCATCATTTTGTCCCAGGACACTCTGGGTTCACTGTAAGAAAGATAAACTGGGATGAGGTCTCTGGATTTCTCCAAAGTCCATATGGAATGGGTGTTGTGCCATTTCTACCTGCTAATCATGCCATAAGGCTAACTGCATAAACAAAAAAAGCAAACTGCACATTCCAAATGCTAATGAGAATAATAACAACACGTGAGGGGCTTCAGAAGGTAGAATGTGAGTGATAATGGAAATTTGTCTCTCAGCACAGATATATTTTGGATCACCACAAGACTGTCCATTTGTCGATTAGACTGTGAAGCACCATCTTATTGGAGACAAGGTACCCACCCTGCTGGCAGTGTGTGAAACTGACACATGCCACATTCATTCATGGCTATTTTATCTCCTCCCTTGTTCTAACATCTATAATATTATACATAATTTCTTTCATAATTTTTTCAGTGCACCATCAGCTGTCAGTGTGGCAGGGGGCCATCAGCCTGCAATCCTTAGCTGCAAAGATGGAGAGAACTTTGCAAGAGCAAGTGAAGAGGAAGAAAGGACTGCTAGCAAAGCACACCATAAAAAAAGAGGACGGCAGGACTTTGTAGAGAATACATTAGAAATAGGCTGGAGGTGTGTAGAATAGGAAAAGGTAAGTCGTTTGAAACAAGACAGAGAAATTATTTGCTAAGAGGAACATGCTTCTGACAACTGTCCTTAATGTCTAAACTTCCTGTACCTGTCTGTAGCTTTCAGATCTGCTGTCCTTACCAAAAGACATTTGTGAACAGAGCACTCTACAGCAAAGCCAGGCTGCTGCTGAAGATGCTAATTCTGGGTCTGAAACTTCCTGGTTAGGTGAGCTGGGCCAGTGGCTCTCCCTGATTTTTAAATTTTTATATCTGTAAAAGAAGAATATAATCAGGCCTCAGGGGATGCTTACAGGATTCATAGGTAATATGTGTAAGGGCATTGAGCTTGAGGAGTGCTACAAATATAATCATGGACCTTATACCCCACCTGTCCATACAGAAAATAATTTCTTTAAAAAGAGAGATAAAGTGGCAACTGCCATCTCAATCTAAATAGGAAGCATTACCATCCACCCTGCAGTCTGATCCCTACTCTCTGCCTGAACTAGAACAGTCTCCATCTTCTGGGAATGATTCTCATGAAGGAACACAACATGAAGCAACCAAAGCATGCACCTTGGAGTGAGCAGGTATCACACATGTCACTAAAAGCATGTGTTACACTCCTGCATCATGACTGTGGTGCTCTGCTCTTCACCTCTACCTCTGGCTTCCTTCAAAAGTAATGGTTTGAATCTCTGATGTTGTTCATCAGCATTTGTGCAGTAATCTGCAGCAATCTTCAATCTTACACCTTGACTACTTACATGATGCTACAGCCAGTGGCACTGGTTGATTATTTTACAAATGCACAGCCAACTGCATTTAATATTCTCTCTAACTGAACTGAACATCGACCCAAATAATGTCACAGTCTAAGATTAAGGACAAAAAAAAGGCAGAGGAGCACCAAGGTAAAGTCATCTGCTGAAATCAGAGGAAAAACAAATATTAAGGAAAGAACAGTCTTTGCTAGGCCTATGAGATGGACAACGCCAGCTGGTATTGCTTCTCTGTCTCCCATTTCGTACAGTTTTGTGAGCCTCAAAGCAGCAAAAAGAAAAGCACTGGAGGATTCATACAGCAAAGTGTCAAGGAGATGGGTGAAAGACCACAGAGAACCTGACTGAGGCAGACACACACAGCAGCTCCCTGCTCCCCTGCGACCACCAGGCTGGCCCTGCCCTGCGTGCTGTGCTGGGGCAGCTCATCAGCTGACACACATGTTGTGTCTTTTTCCAGCATCAAGGATGAAACGGGAGACTTTGAGTTCCTTCCTTTAGAGGAGATTGGGAAGGACCTAACATTCCTTCGTGTGGGATTCAACTCTTCTTGTCTTTCTTCACTTCACAGCACTGTGGGCGGATGATGCTTCCCTGCTGATGCGCTGGCACTGGAAGAGGGATGGGGAGAACTCGGGCGCAGGGCCGGGAGCCCCTTCGGGAGACGCACGGTGCCTCGGCATCCCTTGCTGTGCCCCCTTCCAGCCCTCCCTCGGCAGTCCCTGCGCTCACGTCTGTCCCCAGCCCGCTCCCCTCAGGAGGGGCCCAGCGGCACCCGCCTGCCCCAGCCATCACCAGGCCTCCCGCCCCGGGCCCCGAGCCGCCTCTGCTGCCTCCCGGCCCGCAAGTTCTGGGGCGCCCGCACCGCCCACCGGGCACGGGAACCGGCACGGGCAGTACGCGGGCACCTCCCCAGCACGCCGGCCTCCTGTGCCTGTGCCTGAGCCTGTGCCGGCCCCGGCTCGGCTCGGCTCGGCTCCCCGCCCCTCCTTCCTTTCCCCGCTCCCTCCCCCGCCCGCCCACAGGCGCACGCACCGCACTCTCTCTCACATACACACACACACATCGAGCCGATGCAGCTTTAAAGGGGCAGCTGCAGCCCGGGGGCCGCCCCACGTGAGGCCGGTGCGCTCCCGCCGACCGCAGCCCCGAGCGCTGAGCCGCGGCCGGAGCCGCCGGGGCTGGGCGGGCCGAGAGGAGCGGAGCGGAGCGGCTGCCAGCCCGCCTCACGCCAAGTTTGATCGATAACCCCCTCCCGGCCCGGGCGGAGCAGCCTCGGCGGCTCCGCTACCCACCATCTTTGGGGGAAGTCCCTGCGTTGGGGGGGGCTGCTGGCGACGGGCGAGAAAGGCAATCTCGCAGCCAATGAGCCCTGCTAGACTGGGGTGAAGACGAGAGCAGAGGGATTTGGGGAAGGAAAGAATAAAAAAAAAGAGACGAAAGGAGGGGGACCATCCTCCCCACCACCTCCGCCAGCATCGCCACCGCCGTTGACACCTCTCCGAGTCTCCAGTTGCGCCCATGCCTGTACCGCCAGTTTCGGTTTAGGGGCTGAACCGCAGGGGCTGAAGAAAATGGGGCAGAGCGCGCCCCGGACCCTCCTGCTGCTGCTGGCGGGGCTGCTGGGGGAGGTTCTGGCGGGGTTCCCCAACACCATCAGTATAGGTAAGCGCCCGCCGCGGCACCGCGACCCGCGCCTTCCCCGCGAGCCGGAGGGAAGTTGTGAGGAGGGGAGCGGGGGGCGAGCCCGGGCGCAGCGGGGAAGGAGCCAGCCCTGCTCCGCTTCGTTCCCCTTTCTGGGGGCGAGAGGCAGCGGCGGTGCCCGGGCTGCGCCGGCGGGCGGCTGCGAGCGGCGCCGGGCTGCCCGCACCCCTGCGAGCGGCGGGGATCGGGTCCGCGCTCTGCGGAACCGTGCCCTGGAGCAGCGCATCCCGTGGAGCACATAATGTGAGAGAGTCGTGGCGTGAATCTGTAGCGACGTGCCCGAAGCCGGGGCCGAGCGAGCCGTGAGGCTCAGGGCAGCGAGTGCAGCGGGGGCTGTTCCCTGCCGTCCCTCAGAGCATCATTTCCCTCGGCCGCGCTATCGCTCCAGCAGACCGTGAAACCGCACGTTTGCCACGCCGCACGCCGCCGTGTCCCCGCACATCACTACAGCGGCGATGTTTCGGTAGTCTGGACAGGATTTAGGTGCCACGGTTCCCCAAGTTAGACTTTTAAATCTCTGTGCGGGCGTCCGTGTAGAAGTGGCCTGGTTTTCAAGGTGCACCTGCAGCTCCAAGCGACTCTCATTGCTCAGGGGGCGCCTGGATGTGGTGTGTGGCTTTAAAAGCCCAACTTTGGACTTGGAATATGTATTTCATGTAGGTGCTCTGTCAGAGTTATGTGCTCACGTTCAGGCTGCTCCTGTTCGTTCTCTCCTGCAGTGTGCAGCAGGCAAATATAACTTATTGCCATTGTTTCTCCTCAAAATTGATTCTGAAATACCTTTTTCCTTTTTTCCTTTTTTTTTTTCTCCTCACCTAGGTGGACTTTTCATGAGGAACACTGTTCAGGAGCACAGTGCATTTCGATTTGCTGTGCAGCTGTACAACACAAACCAAAATACCACAGAAAAGCCCTTCCATTTGAACTATCACGTAGATCACTTGGACTCTTCCAACAGTTTTTCAGTGACAAATGCTTGTAAGTAAATACCTGGTTTTAAAAAATATATTAATTTGTTATCTATCCTGCCTTCAGTTCCTTCCTGGTAGCCTAGAGTTCTTTGTCATACAATACAGTGCAACAAATGTGTGTAGTGACTGGAGGTTTAGTAGATTTGCAGCATTATATGGAATATCTTAGGAAAAGTTCTCTTACCACCTCATCCCCTTAGTTTTGTGTTTCAGGAAAACAACCATGTTGATATAGCAGTGCTGTGTGGCTGCAATCAGTGAATTGCTGCTGAAGTAAGATTCCTTTCCTGTTGAGACTACAACCTGGCTGTGTGAAAAGGCATAATTTGCAAATAATATACTATGTAGAGAAAAACCAGAAACCACTGTTTAGAAGTGACCTTGAGAGGGAGAAGGCTAGAGGGGCTTACTTGCCTCATCTGCCTTGAAATACTGAGTTGTTTTCTTACAGTGAGAGTCCTGTGAAAAGCTGAGGAGACTGTAAACTGACACATACTGTTAGAGCTGAGGGGAGAGAAAATGGAATCAGAACACTTGGCGATAGGAGAAATAGCTCTGCACTAACAGTGCACACATACAATTTGAGCTTTTATTAACAGAAGATGCAAAATAGAACTTTGAGTATTGCTAATGTGGTGTTAAGATGCAAAATCTCTTTCAGAAAGACTTTGCGTGTTCTGCATTTTAAAAAGCATTCCTTTACCAGTAGTAGTTCCTGGATATTTGTTTTACTGATGTATCCAAATTTGATTCTATACAAGTTTTATTGTAAATTATTAAAAATGAAAGGAGTCCTCTTCCAAGGTAGCTAATGCACTTTGCAATGTGGAGATATATGTCTGCACATGATCTAATGGACTGCTGAATGCAATGTACGAACTTCACATAATGAAAAGGTTACTTCTCACAGTTTGCAGGTTTATACTCACAGTGTAAAATGGTCAAAGAGGAAGCATTGTACTGATATAATGAAGCACTGGAGTACAGAAAAATAGTAATTTTTGCTTTAAAGCAATTATATGTTTTTAATAACTTATTTATTTTTTTATTTGCAGGAGATAGGATAGTTCTTACATTTCTGTCCCACTGTATATTCTGAGAAAGTTCATGGTTGTAAAATATATAGTAAGGAAATATTTGGAGAAATTTTGGATTGATATTCTAACATATCCCCCATGTGACTGCTTCTTGGTAGTGCAGTGTTACACTCTCCAAAGGACTTTGAAGTAGAACCTTTAAAACTTTTGCAGGGGGGTTAATTATGTAATATACAGTAAAAATACTTGGTAAAGTGGGAAAAAATGGTACATAAAATCATGTCTCTACTTTGCATCTTATTTTACTAATCCTATCCAGCTTCAACAGCTCTTACAACAAACATCAGACTATTAATCCTTAATCAGTGTAATCCCTTCAAGAGGCTGCATCTCAAGCACAGTTTCCTAAATATCAATTATATGGATTTAAACTAAATACGTTGAACTGCTTGGGTGATTAATTATCAATTATTTTTTTAAAGTTGTTACCAGCTCTTCCCCCACCAAAAGAAGTGAACTTCCCCCACCAAAAGAAGTGAATATACTTGTTCAGTATATTCAGTCAGCGTTCTACTCATCTTCTGATATCTAATGGTTTTTGTCAATGCTTATTAAAAGCTGTGGCAATTTTAGTAAAGTGGGATGGTTTGCTGCAGTACAGAGCTGCTTGTTCCAACACCCATCTTACCAGTATAGTAAAATTGGGAAAATTTAAATCTCTGGAGAAACTGTAGACCAAAGAAGATGTACCTACAGTAACCTATTTATGAACAGAAGATGTGAAAAAAGAAACAGACGAAAGAAAATGAAAAGGTGACCTTGTCTGTACTGTGTCAACCATCTCATAATACTGTTGATAAGAAAAGAATACGGCGAGTCCAAGTCACCAGTCATAAGCTTCAGCAGGTCAAAATACAAAAAACCCCATCAGAACAGTTATTCTTTTGAATTTGGTACCAATTTTCTCTGAAAATCAGAACACTTATGTGTATCAGTGCATTAGGATGAATGAATAGCTCCTCACACTACCTGACCAAAATTCCAGCCTTTAACCATATCCTCATTTCCTATGGGAGTGACAGATAATTTCAGTGTGCTGCCATATCCATGAAGGAATTCTTTCCACAACATTTTTACCTCACTCGGAGATAAGCATATATTGTCTCCAATGCTGTCACACAGCCGTTTGATCAATATTTGCAATTGGCAGGGTTCCATGGGAGAGAAACCTGCAATGACTCTGCCTTCACTGGGGGGGAGGCTGAGGCTGAATTTGTGGTGGGATAGGTACAGGAGCTGAGAGGAAATTGAAGGAAAGAGCATGTGTAGCCTGAGCCTAGTGCCTGTACTAGTCAGTATCCATAAAATAATACTTTTCATTCTCTTTTGCATTGATTTGTATGATAATGACTGTAGTAAGTGTTTCTGTGTGCAGGGATTGAGGAGGCTCTGCTCAGAAAGACTTAGGCTCTTACTGTGCAGCTGCACATCCCGTTTGATGCAATCTGGTGCATTCCAGAGGAGGAAAAAAACCTCTTCTGAAGTATTCTCATGAGCCTGAGAAAAATAGCCCACCTCTCCTATGGCTGATTTGGCAATATCCCAACCTGGGAACAAACTTGTTTAGAAGCAGAAGAAAATTCCTGCCCTAGGCCCCTCCCTCTCATTTCTTTTTCAGTTAAATGATGCATAATCTGATTTATGTACATGTATTCCCTGCTTCGCTGCTAGCACCAAGCCTCTCTCTGTATATTTAATTTACACACATTCATACAGTATTTATCCACTCTGTATTTATCTGCCCACTTATTTATTTAGCTGTATGATATCTTAACAGAGAACAAATGCAAACACAGATGAAAATTCCAGTGTATTTAAAGGTGAATTGAAGTTTATCAGTTGGCTCCAGGGAAATTATTACATTTCTTAAAATGTGCAGCTTTTTGCTATCAGTAGAAACAGAAAGAAAGCTGACTTGACCTATGAATTTATAAAATCAAAATCAGGTTATATTTTCTTTAAAAATGCTCATGTAGGGAGTGAGCTGGTTTTTTCAGAACAATATGAATATGACAACTCAAATATATAAATTTGTCACTGAAGCGATATCTCCCATGCATTGCTCATAATCTGATGAAGGATGTTGGTGTTAATGCTGAATTGTGTGTATAGTTCTGTAGATCACATTCCCTAGAAATAGCCCACGTCTGTCGTTCTGCTCTGCACTTGTAGTGCACTATACTAACACTGCTCCAGCCTCTGCAGTGTCAGCTCATTAGCACACAGATCTCATATTCCCTCTCTGCACTGTCATTGCAAAAAATTGCTGTTGTACACCTTTACAGCCAACAAATGTGCTCTTGCCTTACGTACAATTTTCAAGAAATATTTAGAAAAGTAAACTAAACCTTATGTATGGTCTCTCTTGAATTTCTCAAAGCATTTTTTAGTGAAAAGCATAGTTTTCTTTAAAATCTGTTGATCATGTAATGACAGTGGTGGGATGTGTGCAGATGAAAAGGGGCTGTGATTATAGAATCTAATTAATCTACAGATAGATTCCATCTCTCAGCTAAATCTAACCTATCAGCTGCAAATTCTTGTCCCATTAATTTTTCTGAGTTTTTTTCCTATCTATCTTCTAAATCCAGAAAGCTTTTTGTATTTTACCAAATACAGATATGTAGTGGTTTTTTTTTCTTTCATGAGCATTCATTTTTCAAGAGACAACAAAAAAGAGGGAGGATGGAAAGACACGCTAACCTTTGGCTGCTAAAATCCTGTAGGTGGTTGTATCGGCACTTCTTCAAGGGGTCTGATCTCAGACTTATAAAAATTTACTTTAGCATCCTTGCAGTCTTTGTGTTTAATCCTAAAAATTCAGCTTGGAAGATTTTAATGGGAAAAGTGCATGTTCATTGTTGTGAGAGTGTTGCAGAAAATGATAGCTCAGGAGTAGCAGCAGGCAGTTTGTGCAGTTCAGCTGAGCTGCTCCCTGTCCCAGGGCACAGGTGTGGGGGTGTGTGAGCTCACTCGCACACTCGCACGTGCACAGGCCCACGTTCTCTTTAGGTGCTGTTCAGCATTTCTTTTTGCCAGTGGGCAGATAATTTGCTTCCCTTGCATCTGTGTGCTCTTTGGCCAGCTGGCAAAGGACACTGATGCTGCAAGTGGTCAGCTCCCTTCTGCCAAAAGCATAAGCATGTGTTGCTGAAAGCATTGCCAAGTTCGGGCTGGGTATTGCTGGTTCTGCAGGAGCAGCGAGCACAGGGGAGATGCCTGAACTCTCCCAGTGTGGAATATATTCTGGTTTCTCCAGTGTTCTGTGGTAAAACTCCTGGAAATATGCTTTCTACATAACTCTACTCATTACAGACCACTGCAAATGCCATTCATGCTGCAAAATGCACTCAAGTATCGTGTGTAACTGCTGTATGACCACGAAGAGCAGCTGGCTTCAGTTTAGGGGTCAAAGCTTTTGCATTATTGGGTCTAGGCTGAAACCTGAAAGGTGTGTTGCAACTAACATTTGTTTCCACTTCATGGCAGAGCAGATGATTTGTCATTAAACTTAATGTGATCTCAGTCTTAGCAGAAGGAACCATACAACTTTCAAACTATGTTTTATTATTTCTTAAATTAATTTCAGAATAAGCTTACTCTCCTCTGCTGTGTACATTACATTGATGTACTGTTTAAATGTTAGGGTGCTATTTAACTCACACAGTAGAGATGGAAAAAATACCTTACATGGATGGACACTTTTTTGAGAAACTCTTGAGTTCACCACATGAATAAAGAGTAAAGCATGGTAAAGAGTGCCATTTACTTGTTTAGTTTTGGAAAGATTTTGTGCAGATACAGCTATGAAATTGTTCCTTTTTCCTGTATAGCACTGGGCCTGGACGACCCATGGGGCTATTAGGGCAGGTTGAAGAGGTACTGATTAACTGCACCTTCCCATGAAATGTATAACAGCAGTTTATCTCTGGGAGGAAATGGAGATACCATGATGGGAAACTAGCCTGTGACAGAAGCTTTTAACAACCACAAAAAAAAGCCCCACAGTTTTGTTGAAGGCTGATTCGGGAGCTTGTCCAAGAGCTGCAGAAAACAGTGGGTTTCTTTCCTCTGGGTTCACTGTGTTCAGTGTCTGGGAGGTGGGAGGCCATCCTACTGCCAGTGTAGGACTGTTATGCAAGAAGGTGTGAAATGAGAGCTGATGTATTTTCAGTGTTTCTTTATTGTCACAATCCATCGATTTAACATTTTCCATTTAAAGTACATATTTTATCATTACCAGTTTTAGAATGCTAATTTTGATTTAGTTTGGCATCCTTAAAATGTTTTAGAATATGTTATTTTTGAACCATCAACACTGTTTTCACCATTCATTACAAACCCAGCCAACCCATATAAATGAAAACCTGTGTTCATTTATTGTGAGAAAGGTGTTATGTGAATTGGTTTTTGGCATTTAAGTTACGACCTGAGAGCAGTACTTTCTGTGCTGCTGGAGAGCAGAGATCACTGGAAGGCCATCACCCCTTTTCTAAGGAAATTCATAAGGCAGCCTAAAAACTCTGTACCTATTGTCAGGAGGTTTGCTATGTGAAGGCTTGTACTTCCACTGGAACAACGTGGTGATCTAAAGCCAAAAATTTAGAAATTATTGATGTAGATAAAACCACTGTCTGTGAAGCTGTGATGATCACTGCAGTGAAGAAATTTCCAAATTTCACCCATGGAGATTCTTTTCTTCCAAATATGTATGCATTACATTTCCTGTCAGAGCCAGAGGCTCCCCTCTGTTGTATCACCTGCTTTATATTATTGTTGATCTTCAGAATATCAGATGCCTTTGAAACATCAAATTTGAAATAATCTTTGAGTTTTCACGTGCAGCCATCTGATGGAGACTCCAGGGTAGACACTCCTGCTCTGCTGCTTGTAGCCATTGCAGCTGGGCCCTGATAGCTGCCACACAGCCTCACAGGGCACACGCCAGCCTGACTCTGTTGGGAAGTTTGGAGAAATTTCTATATCAGCAGATACAGAATGCAGAGTTCATTTTATTAGCGCGCAGCAATGTGTGAACTATTCAAAGGCAGTGAGTACCCTTTCAGCTGGTCTCACAAAGATGTGTTAGTGGTGATACTATTGTGTATGCACAGAGCAAGAGAGAAACAGGTGATGGGGCTTCTGTGTAAAGAGAAGGAGTGAACTAGGAACGGGTTATGTCAGAATCCACTGAGCAGTCATTCCTGCATATCCTTGCCTTTGTGTCTGAGGCTCTGGATCTATTTTATCATCTTAGCTGTTTCTAAAATAGCAAGTGGCAATGTGCAACCCTGACACAAACACCACACAGGAGGCACAGAAGCCTTTAATGCGTGAGGATCAATCTGCAGAGACACAGTGCTGTGGATAAATTGCCCAGGCACTTGTAGAAAGGGTGAATTGCTTTCCTGGAATGGATAATGGTGCAGGTGAGCGCTCTTCTGCTGGAATGGAGTGACCTGTCTGGTCACTTGTATGTCATTATTTTGCTAGACTGTTTGGATGTTTCAGATATGCTGAAAGTTTTTTTGCTTGTTTTGTTTCAAGTGCAATTTACACGTTTGCTTTCAGTCCACATAACTTAAGTGATTGGCTTTGAATGCTTGGTCCTGCCCTTGCATTGGGCTGATATGTGCTGGAGCTTGTTCAAATGTAATGTTTGAAATTCCGGTCAAGAATTTAAAAAATATGTAGGGCTGTATGGGTGCTTCAATAGCTTGAGAGTATTTTAGTAAAAGGACTGTCTTTAAAATTATATGCAGCTGTCTGGGTAAGAGATAGCTAGTGTCTGATGGTGTATAGTCTGTGCATAGACACTTATTTTGTGTATACTTCATTATTTTCACACATCTTTCTCCTGGGCTGATGTGTGGAATTGTGCTTGCTGATTTCACCTTTGGGGGGTTTTGTCACATGCAAACATCAAGCATTTGGGCCTGGTCTATCTGGTAAAGGGACTGAACTTGGGAGGTGGTGGAATCCTCTGGAGGCTCATAGCTTGATTTGGAGTAAGTTGGATTGTCCTTTAATAGCACGGTTTTGCTCTCTCTTATACAAGGATAGTAAAATTTCCCTCTGTCTCAGAGGTACTGCAAGGCTGTTTCCGGTAAAAAACTTGGAGAGCTTAGGCTAACAGAACCTTCTTTGATTTATTGATCACTTCTTCCACTTTCGAAAAAAAGACAAGCCCAAAACCAAAAAACAACCAACAAAACAAGAAAAAAAAAGAAGGAAGAAAAAAAATCCCCACCAAAATCCAGCCTACTTTTGATCCTGTTGAAAGATGAATTGAAATTGGCAATTACAAATTGCTGTCCTTGCTGTAAGATGTTCATTCCCACTGATGGACCTGGGAGAACATGTGTCACAGCCATACAGTGAGCCAATCTATCACTTGGCTAAGGAGGAGTTTTCAGCTCCTTACCTGAAATACCTGAAATAAGCAAAGCTGTTGGAGAGAAAAAATATTTGATACTGAAAAGTTTTTTGCCTGCCATGCCCTTTGGGTCTTTATAATAGGTCTGGTCCATACTACTGCAGCACAGCAAATACCCAATTCTTGCCTACCAGGCCCCACACTCTGTTTATTTGAGTGATGGAGAAAGACCTGTCCTTAGCAGAAGTGCTGCTGGCTGTTGATTTCTCCCAGTGAGGTGTGCTGTAATCAGTATCTCACAGCTGCTAGCTTTTCCAAGAGATGTGCAGCAGTGCGTTCAGGGGTTGCTGCCTCCCATGATTTCTTTGTCTCATTTCCACTTCAGAGATCTTACTCTGATTTGGGTGCTGCAGCCCACTTAGTGAACATGGATCAGGTCTTGTGGATCACAGGGTTGCTGTATCATGACACACGTCTTGATGTGTCTTTATACTCAGCTGTGCATGCTAAATTCCCTAAAACTTTTTGGTGATTATCATTGTTGTAATTTGTGTTTTTCTGCTGAAGGGGAGCTGCAAAGGGGAAGATGGCCTGGGGAGAAGTAGTAATAGGAAAGTTTTTTCAAGTGATGAACTTTTTGTAGCCTTCCTGCAGGAGAGCATGGTGAAACACTGGTTTTTTAACAGTTACAGAGGTTTTGTGTTCTTAGACTTTACATCTTGTGTCACCAAGTTTGAATTCTAATGAAGTCTGCTGGTCAGGAAACTCAAGTTCATGTGTTCTTTTTTTCCCAGCAGTTAGATGAGAGCTAATTAGTGTCTATTGATTTGCAAAGGACTGACCCCAACTCTAACCCTGGATTGACTCAAAACTGTTAGGGGGATTCTAAATTATCTAGCAAGTTTAATGTACTCACCCATCTTCCTCTGAAGTGTTTGTGTAGTGGTCAAGTAGCATCTCCAGAGTGGCTTCACTACTGTTGTGGAATATGTGAAAAGCACTTGAACGTAAGGAAGTGCTGAATGAGCAAACATTCTGCATAATACCTACTATCCAACTCTGAATTTCTTTTTTAAAACATTGCTTTTTGTGCCTATTTGCTTATGACTTCTTGATGAATAGAAAATGGGCTAAAGAGAAAAAAGGTACATGATCATAATGTGCCAGCCAATCCTATTTCTTTCCTATTTCAGCCATGTCAGCAGAGTGATTCTCATGACTAATGATAGTTTTCATATATTTATATTGAATGCCTCAGCCAGCTCAGACCTACTTCCTCTACAGAACCATTATCCCACTGTTCTGTGCATCCCAGAAACTAATTGTATATCCCAGAATATCTTGATTGAAATGATGGGAGCTGTGTGACTTGCTAGTCTTTCATTTCAGATATAGTTCCAAAAAGGTTTTAAAGATTTAGATTGGGATCAACCAGAAAATGTGAGAATTAAAAATAAAAGCTTTTTTAAATAGTTTCAGACCTAAAAAAATTACTCAGCTTCAGTTGAAGTCTAGTATTGTGTTTTGGAAATTATTATTTCTGTTTTGTGCATTTTTTCCCGGTTGAAACAATTTGGTGAAGCTTATCCAAGTTAGCAAGATGTTTCTGTGGGCATGAATCTGCTTTTTTCATATAAAAGCACCTATTCTGTCCAATTTTTATAAGAACATATAGATTATGGATGTGAATATAAAATTGTATATGATTTGGAGGAAATCCTGCTTTTTTCAGGGTATATAGTACAAACTGCTTGTGATGGATTTTATGGATAGATGACTTTTGTCAGTCAAAGTATGTATAGCATGTCTTTCCACCCCATCTACAGGCAATTTACTTTGTTACCTGGAGAGGCAATGAGATAAACCCAAAATTGATCCAAATCAGACCAGTTAACCCTCCTGAAGTTTTCCACCACTGCAGTTTGGCGCTCCAGGTGCAGAAGCTGCTCTAGAGCATGGATCAGTGTCGCTTTCTACATGCAGAGGGCAGTAAATGTTGTGAAGGTTTCTACAACTGCAGTGTCCTGCTACAAAGGTGTGTGTTCATATGTGTCAGGTGTGTTTTACTGACAATTATTTTTGTTCTATATAACACAAAGAGAAATTGCCAGTGGTGATACTTAGTAATGCATATCTGCAGTGACCACTGGGACCTAGTGATTAGTGCTTCATTGTTCTACCCTCAAAAAAAAAAAAAAGCCTCTGTATTCCATTAGAATAAGTAGGGGCAGTCAATGTGGGTGCACAGCTTGTGGTAATTGGGAATGGGGCTGAGCCCCATCCCCAATGGGCACAGCTGTGAGCAGCAGTGACACAAGGAGCCATGGAGTGCCCAGGGACACTGAGCAACCACCAAAGGGAACAGAGGGCACAGGTGCAATGCATCAACAGGAGGGTATAAAAGGTTGGACTCAAGAACAAGCAGGGCAGATGCTTGCAGCCTTCTGAAGTGAGCTGGTGTTGCTCTGTGTGGGCAGGCGCCTGAAGCCTTCTGATGTGGTAAGGTGTTCCTCTGGGTGAATGCTTAAAGCCTTCTGAGATCGTGTACTGACACTCTGTGTGTTGTGGCTGTCTCAGCTGTGACAGTCAAGATACATGCTGAGGTCTTCTTCTAATGTGATTTACACCAGGGTGGGTTTGGAGTAGCTCTGTGAAAGCAGTAAAGGCTAAAAGCAGAGTGGTCCCTCCTGGGGTGTTCCTGGCTCTAAGTAGGGACTGTGGGTCCAGGACAGCCAATGGATTCTTCAGGGGGCACCCTGAACATCTTAATCAATAGCACACCCTGAACATCTTAATCAATAGCACACCCTTCTTCCAGGGCTGTGCAGGTTGTTCAGACCCTTGACTTCAGCAGCTGAATACACCCTTGTGTTGCACTGCATGTCGTTTCCTTCTGGAACTTTGGGAAATTTAGCAAAATGATCACGTTCAGCAGTAATAAGTGTCCCCTTATAAATGATGCTGGATATCTCAGAAGTATCTGTAATAGACTCTGTAGAGCAGAATCTGCCAAGGAAAGATTTCGTTTTTCAGTTGAAACAAAATAGTGTAAATCAAATGGTCTCCAGTGGAAAGTGCTGACCCTTCTTTTAGCAGAAGTCACTTATTCCAGCTCTACTTTCAGATTTCCTCTTTTTTCCCCTCTTTCCCAACTACAGGTATATTTTTTGTGGCTGTGAAGCTTCACTACTTTTTTCTGCATCAGTTTATGTATTTTTCATTTCTTTTATGAATAGAGGCTGTGTGACATTAAAGACCAAAGACTCTTCTGTGAAATTTAACTCCTTGTGTCTCTTAGGTGCTTGCAAGAATAGTGACAGTCTTGACTGAAAAAACATTGCACCTTTTTCTGAGTCTTTCTATAGCTAATTCAAGAACAAGTGTCTGGTAGAACAGGGTCTTTTGACAGAAGCATAAAGCTAGCATTTGAATTTATTTTCATGTGTAAAAACACACTGTTGTTTTTCATAAATGGGGAACCTATTGTGGGTAGTGATGCTAACTCCTGCATCCTGGTCAGGTTCCAGCTTGGATCAGTATCAACATAAATCAGTTATTCTCCTGAAAGCTTTATTTAGATAAATTATCTGCACTTCCTGTCTTAAATTCTTATTGTGTTGTTCTGCAGTGCTAGCCCCTGTTTCTCATAAGATGCTTTTGAGATTTGAGGCAATCTCTGCATACACTGGAGGATACAATTTGATATTAAAGTATATTTTCCTTGCGGGCTTTTCTTCAAAGATTCTGTGCTTCCTTGGTACTGTCTGGAGATTCTCTGTGTTAATAAGAATTGTTTTGTTAATTGATTCCAGAATCTGCTGCACTGGAATAGTCTGCCTTAGTCAGGATCTCCACATGAATTTTAAAATGGCATCTTTCTGGACAAAATTCTACTTTTTACTATGTTGTCTCTAAAACTGATTATATCAGCCCAGTCTATTTCTTTTATATGCTGGGTTGATTTCAGTTTATGGCAAAATGCTCTATAGGGGGATTAAAATCAAAATTATTTGTGTTTTCAAGAAGCCTGCGTAAAGCTATGTATGAGATATGAATCATTTCAGTTTCTCAGAGGTTCAGCTCTGTGACTGAATGTGTGTGGAGTACACTTGAAAAAGTATCTGAAAACCCCAAAAACAGGAGACCTTCTGCAAAATGGGTGTGAGAAGTGCAAAAGCAGCATGATAGTCTCCCCTGCTATCCTGGCTGCCTCATTCCTGGATGAAAGCAGCTGTAGAAGTGTAGAGCATTAAGATCAAACCTCCTGGATAATCAGGACTGTGACTTTGTTCTGCGTGACAGAGAAGGGCCTGCGGTTCCTGCTGCTGCTGCCTTTTCCACTGAGCCTGCCAGCAAAAGGATCAATTAGTGCCAACTGCAGGAGCGCAGCTCCCTTACAAAGGCCTGTGTCCACTGAGAACTGTTCATTTAAGCTCTCATTATGAACTTCAGGTTAATAACAGTGCATGCTGCTACCTCATAATTTACCTGAAACTGAGAGACTGTTTTACCAGTTTAGCCATCCTCCTACCTAGTTCATGTGCTTTTTTGCAACTGAGTCCAACTTTAAATCTCCAGGAGAAGTGGATCGTGTTGTGCTGTGATGATTACAGTTACAGTGTGTGGAGATTTATTGGCAATATAGAATAAGAAGTAGTAACTTTAAAATATTGATGATCAAAGATGTGCAGCTTGGTAAATTTACCCATCCTTAAAAGCTGGCTTTTCTTTATGAATGCCCTACAGACAATTTTACTTTAACAATAAAATCAAGGCTTTCATTTTAAAACAGCCACAACCTTAAATTTTTAATTAAGAAATTAATTAATTTCTCAGAGGTGTGGAGTTTGTGAGGTTCCCCTGTTTGTCCACTGGTGAGTGTTCTCTTTTCAGGAAAGTTGGTGCCATTAATCCATTTGCTGTTGGTGGTTATGCTGAAAACATCCCACTGCAATGCTGTTTTAGTGTGGCTGGGCATGCTGATTGTCATTAAACTAGCAATAAGCTTGTAAATTGGATAATGCTACAAGTTGAAGATTATTTTAATTGCCAGGATTTAAATTTTCCAAGCAACGGGCTTTAAGGCTGAAAAGTGATTTTTGGATGTAGATGGAACAATGTGACTTTTGAAGCTTGGTGCAGCAGCAGTTTGATTACCTGGGTAATTAAACAGATCAACACACACAGATGTGCTGTTGCTTCCTGCTCAGACTGTGTTCAGAGGGCTTGGGTACTTCTGCAGAGCTCACTGATGGATTTTCTTTGGAGCATTGCACTCCATGTGAAGGAGCTGAGGTGATGGCCTTGGCTCCCATTCATGATATCTGCAGAAAAGAATTGCTGCAGTCTAGTGGTGTATTGAGCTCTCTGCAGTGGTGGCTCATGGCACCACAAATCCTGTCTGGAAGCCAAGGAGTGCCAACCTCTAGGTTCTTGAGAGAACTGATCTTTCCTCTGTTTTCCCTAGAGCACACACCAGGCATCTTGTAATTCTTACAGTGAAATAGGTTAGAAAACCTGTAAGAATTCCTGGTGGTTAGGAGTTTTTCCTGCAGGAGATATGTGCCTCCGCCCAGGGCTGGTGACTCACCAATGTGCAGGGTCACATTCTAGGCAGCAGTGGTGTTGCAGTACCTTGCTCACAGCCCTGCAAGGCTGCAGGGAGAGACTCACTACAACCACAGCAACTGGATCCTTTTCACTTCAGGGCTTTAGAAGCTTTCTTTGGGATCTGTAGTTCACAGGGATGTGGTTTTTCCCTTTAGTCAGCTGTCTTTATTCCTTTTTCTATGTTCTCTGTTCTTGCTTTGCTTTTATAGATAGGAGCATAATTTAAAAAATTTTAAAAAAGGAGCTATTTCACTTTCCAGAGACAGTGAACAGGACTGTGAATGGCGCCTTCTGTTCCCTGTCTGCCTGGGTTCACCTCGCGCCCATCAGCCTTGGCATTAGTCTCACTCACATGGAGCTGTTGGGTTTGTTTTCTCTCAATAACTCTTGAGAGTCGGCAAGGTTCACACTGAAGTAGTTAAAAACCCCAAACTTGGTCACATTTCCTTTTAAGTGACGTTGGTGTAAGTCACCACCCAGGCTGGGTTTGCTCAGATCACTGGAGCTTTCTGTGAATCCAGTTTGATTTTGAGGTGTTTACCAGTCCTTGAGATCATGCGAGTTTCCTGCAAAGCTGGAACTGCTGAAGCACTGGAGGGATCCTGGAGCTTTCAGTGGGACCTGTATGTAAGTACAGTAACTGTGTGAATGAAAAACCAACAGTAAAATTCATCAGCATTTCTTTAGTTTCTTGAAGGCTGCCATGCCTTCTGCACTGATATGAGACTTCTGCAGCTCCCAGTGATGAACCCCCTGAAACAAATGACTGAGATTAGTATTATTTATAGATAACCACAGAGATCATTCATCCTTCTCAAGCTGTTTATTTTTGGGCAGCCCAGTGAAACTGATGAAATTGCCAGTTGTCTGAAATGCTGCTGCCAGTTGTTTGAATGAACGGTATTGATTATAGTTACAGGACTATTCATCTCATACTGGCAAGCATACAATACATGGATTATAAAAATGTTGTCTCTGTTGACAGCTGGGTTATGAAATGATACACTGAATTATATGTCCTTGCAGGCATTTTCTGCATTGACTTTTCTTACCCTAATTCAAAAGTATTAAAAGTTACTTGAAGGAATACAGAATGGAGCATTAGACTCTGAAAATAATTTTTTGTACCTTTGTTAGTAACAACCAGTTAACAGTTTATGTTGAAATGAGGTGACACAGCAAAACTCAGTGAGTACTAACTGGCTTATACAATCTTCTGCTGTGGAGGTGAAGAACAGTTGTTTTAATAAAAGAGTAAAGGACTTCTTGGAAGTTGCAGATAGAAAAGAGACTATTTAAGTGTACTCTATCACCACAGTTTTGTTTTAAAATCAAAGAAACCCTTGAGACAAGCCCTGTTTGCAAGGCACTAGTAGTCTTCTGGCTTCAGAGCAAATACCTTCATCTTTCTCATTTTTTTATTTAAAAAAAATGCATTGATGCCGTGATTGTGTTTGTCTACAGTTACCCTCAAAAGTTTTCCATTCTTCATTCTGTCTCTTACTTAATGGTGTGTATCCCAGTTGCCTGGGTCGCTCCATCACAGTGTCTTTTTCTGTGGGATTCGCTGGAGACAAGGTCAGCAGATGGCCTGTTGGCTGTGGAACAATCTGTTCTAACTTGAATGAGTTAGAACCCCAAAAGTTGAAATAAAAGCCCACATTTTAGAGAATGTGCTCTCACATTGATACGTTGCAGTATCTTTGAAGGATTGATATTTTGAAAAAGTGTGATCATTAAGTAAAGATTAGATAGATTTTTAAGTACTGTGCTTGAAAATTTCCATTGTCTTACTCTGTAGCCATGAGTGACTAAAAAGATTTAAGATTTTACATTTAACTGCTCAGAACATTTTTTAGTTTTACTCATGCTTGTTTATATCTGAAATAGCCACTGCCTCCAGCTGCTGTCCTGAGAGCAGACTTTCCCTATATTTGCCTGAACTAATTGGTACAATGAGCATAACTTCAGTAGTACACAGCAGTGACAGAAGTAACTGTAGCATGCTAGGGTGTGTTTTAAAATGTGTTTGCAATTGTAGCAAATTTATTAAATAATTGCATTTAAAGTTTCATTAAATGCCTAAGTTCAAGTCACTCTAGCTGGAGTTGATTTTCATGCCTCATAAAAACAGGTCTATGTGACTATGGTTCTTAAAAAGATATTTAGAAGTTCTTTGTGGCAGTACAGGGTTTACAGATTTGCTATGAACTTGTGTGTTGTTTGGTTATCAAAGGGCCATGTTCTTCCACAGTGTGCATTACTTGTGATAGCTTTCAAGTGGAATATTTTTACCATAATCTCAGGTTTTCCACAGCATGAACTACCAATTTCCTGAATAGAAAATTTTTTTCCTCTTGTACTTTCTTTTCCTTCATAGTCTGAGATTTTTTTTTTAATCTGTAAAATTTGTGATGAGAAAATAAGTGAAACTAATCTTGCTCTTCGTTTGAGTGTCTCTTGTCATTGGTTTTTCAGATCCTAGTGAGCCACGTTTTATCTGTCTGCTTCCTTTTGCTTGCCTTTCCTTTGTCAGTCTCTGCAGTGAAGCTGTTCTAATTCCACCACTTTATTGATGATGTTTTATTCTTAAATTCTTTCTCCAAAAATTTAATCCCCTCTTATGAGACGGGATATGCTCAATCTCTATACAAGTGGATGAGTTAGCAGACTAAATATCCTCTGTGTTCATGGGAGGATAGACACCCCCATGTCCATGCTGTCAGCAGAGAGAGATGGATTCTGTTGATAATTTGTGTGGTGCAGTGGCTGACAAGATACCGTAGCAGGGATAAAACACTAGCGACTGCACTTGGCACAATTTAGTGGCCTCTTCAGCTGTGAATGGGTCTGCTTAATTGTTCCCCTGCTGAAACCATGCATCAGAGCAGCACAAGCTGAGCAGTTGTGATGGCTGAACTTGCTCCTGCTGCTCATGAACCACACAGACTGTAAATGCAAGCAGTAGGTGCTCCCCTTACCTCTAATTAAAGCATGGATGTGGGTTTGACTGTTCAGCTGCAGTGTTAGGTTACTCACAAAGCCGGCTTGGGAGGTGATAAGCAGGTATTTTGACTGGATACCTTTGCCTTTCTGGCTTCCTTCGGCAGAAAGGACAGCCTGCCTGAGGGTGAAGAAATGTACAATGATGAATCTCTCCTTTTTCTTTTTTCATTATGGAAAACTGTGACATTTCTACAGTTCACTTTAGTGTAAAGAGGAAAATGTCCTGGGAATCCTAAGGAAAGGTGTCCTTCCCTAAGCAGAATGGTCTCATTCTTCTGTGGAGCTGCAATATGACTGCTTCTGTCCTATTTGTAGTTTCAACATACAAGATCAGTTGTGGTAATAAAGATTACCTGAGATGGTTATCTGAGTTCTTGAGAACAGAATGGCAGAGGAAGAAATAAGGAAGGGTGATAATGTCACTTGAGAGGTTGCTTGTATAGGGCCTGTAGCTAAACCACCTTACTAAATATTCTTCAGTGTCCTTGTCCATATGGGCATTAACACCTTGTTGGAGAAGCTTGGATGTTGAAAGTGAACTCCCTAATGTTCAAGCTTGCCTTTCAACAGTCTGCTCAGCTGTGTAAAACACTGAGTGGATATCTAATTCAGGCCCCAGCTTTGTTCTAGGTGAGTAGCAATATCCATTGTGAGAGGCAATCTGTGTAATCTTTGTTAGGGGTCAGTTGGGGTGAGTCGTGTTGCCTTTCAGGAGAATGAGAACGTGGGCTTGCTTAGCTTAAATAACTGGTTATTTTTCAGATCTAGTTAATCACAAGCCCATGTTCTTCACTTGAACCCTCCTTCCAGACTCATCCATTCAGGTAGCCTTTTCTAATCTTGGGCAGAAATTACATTTTTAAACTCTGACTATGCTGTTTTAGAGGAAGAACACTTCCTCTTGTGTTTGACAATTCCTATTTGTAAGAACTCTTGGGTTTTATTTATATTTTTCTTTTTATTCAGATTTGGTTTTATTCTTTCTCCCTGCAGTTGTGTTATGGACTAAATGTACGTCTTCTGCTTGTACAGACAATATCTGCTGATGTCAAGGACACAGATTTTAAAATTGTGTACAGCAGCATCTTTGTGTACTAGTACTGTGATCAGTGCTGTTTCTTAATAAGCAGCACCATATTATTGTTCCATTCCTGGGGAGAGTCTCACAAAGATGAGTTAAGTTTTCCTGGGTGACATTAATTTCTCACTTGCTCCCCCCAGTCTCCCAAAACTGGTATTCAGAAATAAATCTTTTAGGAGAAGAATTTAATTATCTTGCATTTCCCACATTGTTGGCTCTAATTAGCTGACTGTGCTGTGGATTCCAGTCCTCACTTGGGAAGTTTGAATGGACTCTGTAGATAAAACAGTTTTAGAAAGAGACTTCAGAACATGGCTTGTCAGGAGGCTACAGCTCTGTAGAGCATGATTAGTTTCACTTATTGGCTTGACCCAGCACATTTATTCTGCTTAGCTGAAGTCATGAAAAGCCTAGATACTGAATTTATTTACATTTGTTTCAACCACCCTTTTGGTAAAAGAAAATATTTTTATTGTGACATGTCCATGGTTTGCTTTATTTGCAGTAATACTCTCCTTCTTATGTTTTTATTCAATATTAATTGTGTGACAGCAGGATATGTTTTATTTGGGAATGGGTCTGGGTCTTGGGAGAGAGGAAGAATAAGACCAAGTATGTGAAGGGAAGCAACAGTTTGGAAAAGGATCTGGAGCCAAGAGTTAAGTTGCACTTCTTTCTAAAATGTGAAATGGCTTGAAAATACTCACTTCTAGGGGACAACCTTGGTGTGTTTGCTGTCTAGAAAGATTTTTAATTACTGTGTCATGGGGAGATTTCATGGAAGAGGAAGTTTTTTTTCTAAAGAACAGAAATTATGTCATTTGGAACTAGTCTTTAGTCCATCTATTCATGGTTACTAAATTCTCCTGTAACTGTCAATCTCTCTTTCTATTCCTATAGTAACTCAACAAAGTAAGATGAAAGATTCAGTGTAGTTTTGTTTTGATCCCCCCAGAGTAAAGAGGAGGCTCCCAGCAGATGGCTACCACTGAATCCTTGTATGACCCAGTAATTTTGATGGAATTAAATATTACTATCAAACATAGAATAAAACAATAAAATCCCAAAGGTTCTGTGCTAAAGAGGCATGGTAAATTTATGAATTCTGTGTACTATGTGTAAAGTTATTTCCTGCTGTCCTTTCTCATAGCACCAACATGACAGTCAACCAGAGGGGAAAATAATTTCTTCTTCTTTTCTCATTTTTGTAAGTGGCAGCAATTGCTGACTTGTTACTGGATTGCATTTCTCTGTTTTAGTCCCATCACTTTGTCTTCCTTTTATTTATCCAATAACAAGAAAAGAGAACTGTATGTAAAAGTATACTGCTAAATCCATACAAAAATTTGAGCAGTCCATGATTTTCCAATCTATGGAGTTCATAATTTAGTTTGTTTGTTATGATTTCTGTAGGTCTCAGGACTTCTTGAAATACTGGAATATGCTGACCGTGCTTAACTGAAACTAGTGATAGCATGTGTTTGCATTTCTGGTGATGTTTTTGCAGACTTTTCATGGTTTAGTGGAAAACCATAAAGGTCAGTAGCTTGCTGTATGTCCATATGGTAACTTCAGGGTGCAGAACCATGATCCTAACCAGAAAGGGCATTACAAGTGTATTATTCTAATGAGAAAGATTAGAAATAAATCAGAATATTTTTAAATGTGTCACATTTACTTAAAGCAGATTCAACAGTGAGTTTAGCCCCAGAGGCAAAGAATAGCATAATAGAGGGACTTGAATGCCTGCTTTTCTTTTATAGGTGATATCTGTAGAACAGGAGGTAAGAAATATTGTCTGGGCTTATTTGGGAAGCTTGGAGGAGCTGATGAATTCATCAATCCCTTTTATGCAGCTCTTCTGGAGGATTTAAATCTTCCTGTCTTCAATTTATTAAATTATTATGAGAAAGTCATTCTATTGTTATCAAATTCATTTTTCTTATGCAAGTTTCTGTGCTATTTTTGTTATAGAAAGGTATTGTCTCACTGATAACATTGCCAGTGGGAAGGAGGGCTTGGACTCGCTCGTGCAAATGGAAAATACATGGAGAAAATCAGTACAAAGAAGTCTTCTGTGCCTATAGCTGACATTTCTTAGAAAATGAGGTCTCTTAAGCCTTCTGGTATAGTCTGGAGAGACACTTCACTTACTCCATTAATCTATCTGAAAAGCTTTACTACCTGAGTTCAACAAATAAATCTGTTCAAGGCCTACAAAATTTTCAAGTCCAAAAACAGTCTGTTGATGGGACACTTTAAAAAGCTTGACTGTCAGGGAGTTGGTTTGAGAATCAGAGTAGGAAAATTCAGTAGCAGCAGCCCAACATCAGCTCCTACAATGCATCAGTTTAAAAGCAAATACAAGGGCACATTATCATAGCCCTTTCTGCTGTCTGCTGCTCAGGCAGTATGGGATTACATGAGGTGCACTTGTGTGTGATGCAGAGAAAGAGAGGTGTCCTGCTTTGGAACCCTTGTGATGGGCTGCTTTTTGCTGAATGATGTGAATGCTTCTCTTGACTATTTCACAGGTTCTAACAAGAGACAAATATTTTTAATTTACTTTGAAATTGGCAGTTCAATTTTCAGGTTAAAATTCAGAATCATTCATCTGTAAAAACTGGAGGATATTGTGTGTGACTTTTTAAAAATTAGTAAAGCAGAAATTTAATAAGTTTTTATTTGGTAGGACATGGGTACATTTAAATTAAAGTAAGGCATTATTTACAATCTCTAACTGTAGTCACATATCAGTTCCTATTCTGTTGTGCATAGCAAGCTGATTTTTTAAAAGGTTTTTTGACAGGCAGCTGAAAAATTAATCGAGTTCATTGAGTTCATGAAATGGTTCCTCCCATCACTGTGTCTGTGCCTGCTGTGAGTAAGGACTGCCCAGCTCCTGAGCCTGCTCGTGTCACCCAGGGCTGGCAGTGCCCCTCTCCAGTCTCATCTCCCACTAGGACTCTCCCTGTCCTTAGCACAGTTTGGTTCCATGCTTGACCTCCCAGAACAGGTGGTGCTGCAAGCAAGGGATAAGCAGCAGTGAGGGCAGGCCTCCAGGGTGAAGATGGTCTTCTGCAAAGAGCTCATCCTGCAGCTCACTGCAGAGCTTGGGGAATGGTACAGCCCTGTGGGAAATTGCCTGAAGGCAGAGAAATTTATTGCCATCTGTCATCCAAAGTGCTGCATTTGAGCTGTTTGGTAAATTGGATGTCAGACCTACTGTCCTAAAGATACACACTGCCCTTTTGAGACTGTTTCCCCCAACTCTGATTTGGGTGCTGCACAGTTGTGTTTCAGACACTGGTGAGACTCATCTGCTTGTTCCTTGGCTGAAAAAATAAATGGGATAATTCTTAATGGTTTATCAAAGACTGATTGGGAGCTGAAGTGTCTAACTGAAGGAAGGATCCACAGTGCATTAGTAGACAAGAGATGAAGGAAGTATAGAAGTGTAATGGTGTAAATCAGACTAAATTATTTGATAACCCCTCATACAGCTCAACTGTAATGCCCCATTGGAGGGGCCCACCACAGTGAGCACCATGGTAATTTGACCCTCAGCTCTGATTTAGTGTCTTGAGCTTCAATCTGTCTGTCCATCAAAACACAGAAGCATGTTCTTAAATTTGTGCACAGAGCTTTGTCGTGTAGGACATTAAGTAAAACCCTCTGAGCATGTAGAGCAAGGTGAACTAAGCTGTGGTTCTCCAGTTGTGTGTTCTAGAGAAAGTCAAGTGGCGCCCCACACTGCCACTCTCATGATACACCCAGCATTCTGGTGAGGACTTCTGGGATCTCTTGGTCCTAGAACCAAAGGGCTGCTAGTCTGGCCTTGATATGAGGCAGTTAGCCTCTTGTTTGTCAAGGGAAGATGTGGGAAGAGCCCCACTTCTCTATCAGCATCACTCACACCCCTGCAGACCACAGCCTCATGCTGTTGGTAATGATTAATGAGATTGTTCTCTGCTTATGAATGTAGCAGCATCTTGTGGAGCACAGAAAATGCATGTGCACCATGTTAACATTTCGCTATGCAGGTGGCTGAGAGCAGATTTTAAACCAGTATTTAAAGCTATGACATGGTGTCCAAACCTTCTGAGACTAATAAATAATTCCAAACTAGGTCTGTCTCTCTCGGCCTCCCCTTCCCCCTCTGAAAGGGCAGCAATCGCTTAAGAATTAACATGTAGCAATGTGACTTTTCTTTCACAATCAGGCTTTTGCTGTACCATTTCCATCAATTTTGGCTTCCACATTATTCAGCTGTGCACCAGACAACTCTTTTGTTATGTGCCAATTAACCCAGCCTGATAAATAGTGATTATGCATAATTCATAAAGAAAAATATTCTTCTTGTTTCCTGTAAATAAGGCACTGGCTTAGCTGAGGGTACTGGTCTGTGAAATACTGTCAGATGTGATCATGGAGGTCCAGGAGGCTGATAGCAAGAGGAACTCTGAGGGCTAAGGCAGATAGAAATAATATCAACAAAAATAGATGGGAGGATGTTTTGTAAGAGTAGTTGGGATGTTGATGTGGTATTTCTGTAGTTTGCACTTTCAGTGTGAATAAGTCTCTCAGCTCTAATCCAGCTTTCACTGAATTCCATGGGAACTTCTCCAGTGGTACTGGTAGGTGCTTTATTGGACCCCTAAGGAGCATCTTCAAATAATTTCCCTGGCTCCTGAAGCCAGTTTTCACAGACATCCTGTTTCTGCTTCTGCATTAACAGATCTGAAGCCTCTCAGACTGATGAGCTGACAGCAGTGGAACACAAGGGGGAGAATTGCATAGCCCCATGAACTTTGAGCAGAACAGGGGAGGAGATACAGAAATATGAAATCCAATCCACTGGTCTAAGATGTACTTACAGTGACAGTGCTTGCTGGAGCACCATTGCAGAGCCTCCAGGAAAGTGTGAGGGACTGTTGCTTTGGGTAAGCTGGGCTGTCTGTCAGCCAGCACCGTGCTCTGCAAACATAGAGCCAACTGGAAACCCTCCAGAGCTGGAGGCTGCTTGCACAGCTGCTGTTTTGGCATTTGCATCCCCTTTCTCCTTGAACAACCTTAATTGTGACCTTCACCTCCTGGTGAATTTTACCCAGCTCAGTGCTTCAGGTGTGTTGGCCACTTTGCCTCTTCTCTCATCCTCTGTAATATATCCCCACAGGCCTATAAATGGCACCACCTCAGCAGACTCAGCTCATCTTTCATCACACTGCGGAGCCTTGTTTTGATTTATTGCCTCTCACCACAGTGGCCCAGAATGAAGTCAACTTCTGAAATCACTTAGGAAAGGATCTGCTGAACAAGCATACATTTAATAATATGCCTCTGCCTTGTTACTTCCTCCACACTGAGATGTTCCAGGGATATAAGAAATCCCTTCAGAGTGCTGGGGTGCTGGAGATGGCAGCTGCTGATTCACGGCTCTGAGGCACAGCATTGCCTTCAGCTGCTGCTCCTTGATTCAACCCTACATTCAGCCTGACATCCTCAGCTACAAAATGCTGCCCTTTTCTGTTGGGTATGATTTGCTTTTTTCTTCATAGCACAAAGCTCTTGCTTTCCTTTAGCCTGTTGTTTAAAGTATTGTTAAGATAGATCGTATCTGAAGAAGGTAACAATTGTTGAAGTGGGTACTCCCTGGTCTACCACATCTTGTTAAGTTCATGTTAAAAACACTTTTTTGAACATGTTTTTTTGTTCTAAGGCAGAGTGCTTAATGGCCTGTGGAACTCTTATTACTTTGCATATACTTACAGAAACATTTGTGTAACTGTGTTTGTTAGAATATGCATGTTATTAGAATATATTGCCTGCTTGTAAATAAACAGCTGATAAATTTTCTAGTATAACTGGACAATTTTTGAAGAATGCGGGTTTTCATATTTTCCTCCCACCAACATTTCTAGAAAAATTGCTTTGGAAAGTAAGAGATAAAGTTACGATCCGAAGTGATCAGAGCAAGCAGACATGACATACCATATTAAATTAAAAGCATTTCAAATGGTGCAACAGATGGAAACAAGTTATTTCACTTGAGTGAGTGTTACATATTTGTGTTGCATGCACGCTGTCCGTGTTTCTGCAGAGATTAGTCACGAAGCAGGAGCTGGATATTGGATGTGAGGAACGCAAACGATCGCTGTTTGCTGTGAATATATTTAAACTCCTGTAGAAAGCTTTGGCAGGTCCTCTGGCTCCCTCACACAGGTGTTAGCTCATCTCCCATGGTTCATGGAGAGAGGAGTGTGTGGTTATGTGTGTAGGATTGGCTAAAGCTTTTGTGGAGGTCAGAGCTCAGTGAACTGCTTTACATCCACTCATTAAGTCCCTAACACTCTCTGAACCTGAGGGAGGCCTGTGCCATAAATCTTAAGCATGCAGGATGGTGGAGCTGCAATCAGGAGCAGAGTGTTGGCATTGCACATACTGCTGCTGTTGGCAAGGCACTGATTATCCTGGAGTAGCTGAGCAGAAACATCTCTTCAGCAGGGTATGAAAGGCAGATACCAAAGCCTTTCCATTCTCTCCAGCAGTGAGTTTAACTGTCTACCAAGAGAAGCCTCTTGTGCTTCTCCTGCAAGCACTACTTTAGTGTCAAGACCACCATAGGCAGAAAGCAGAAGAGGTCACAAATAACATAAATCCACAGCATTTAAATCTGACTTCTACAACAGTGTTACAAAGTCTTCTTTCTAAAAGCTCTTTGTTTAAAACTGTGTGGTATGTTTTAATAGCTTTCCTTTAAAATAAATGCTTCTTGTGAGCAGCTTGTGGGGATGGTGGGATCAGGATGAAAAGTGTTCTGTTAAGAGTAGATTGTGAATGACCAGGATGGGTTTAAGAATAGAAAGCTTAGCTATATCTGTGGTGCCTGGTCTGGGAGCTTGAACTCCATCTTGTACAGACACAAGCAGGATAATGTAGTATTCTGATCAGCATGTACCTAAGTATAGTCCTTAAGTACCTAACGCATTTTTTGAATCATCTTTCAAAATAAATCAGTTGATTTTTATGGCATATATATATATATATCTTGTCTCACCTTTAATCCATTTTAAGCTTAAACCCCTATTTTATTTCTTTCAAACTCCAATGGTTTATACTTCAGAATGAGTCATGATTATCTGACTCACAGCCTTTCAAATGTTCTAATAGTACTCATAATCAATGGTATATTTTAAAGAAATCAGTGTGTAACAGGGATCGCAGGTAAACAAAATCCTTTCATATTGTGGTCCTGAGAAGAGGCTGACACTTCCTGGCAACTGGTTGGATTGGCTCCTGGGTTTCTTCCACCATTAGAAATGTCATAATTACAGAGATTCTGAATAGCCAGTGATTTTTCTTTTTTTTTTTTTTAATGAAAACCATGCATTAAAATTTGGTAGGTTTGTGGTACAAAACTCATTTTGTGCTTGAGTTTTAACAAGATTTTACAGGAAAAAAATATATTTGGGGTTTTTTTAGCTTTGTGGTCAGTAACCTGAGAACAGAGGTAATTCAGACTCTACACCATCTTAACTTTGGACGTAGCTTGGGAGCTAAATGGAAGTGAGTAGAAAATAGCAATACAATAGCACTGTGTTGCTGTCTGTTCCCAGCTGCTCAGGCTACCTGCAGTACCTTCTCAGACTAGAGCAGTTTTCAGAAAGCTAAGCACAGCTTTCTCAGTAAAATCAAGGTTATGTTCAGGCCATCTTACAGTTTGTTACCCAAGATTGCCCTTTTTATTCACATATTAAACAAATTAGGTAGTTTTTTTAAATATCAAAGCTTTAATTCTCATATATATCAAATTAGCAGTTTGGGCCAGAGGGGTTTTTATTCTGGTTTACTTTTATCTGATTGAAGCTGTGCTAATGGGCACATACCCCCACTGTGGCTTGTGTGAGGCTTGGTGCTGCTGGTGTTCCCACTGTTACAGCCCAAGTGGCTTGTGTTTGTCAGTGGCAGCTGGCATTTCTCATACACTCATAAAACTCACACAAACATTTCAGTTTGAAGAGAAGATGATCCCCCACACAACAAATTCATGCACATTGTTAGGGTTTTATTTGACCACAGTCATATCTATAAAAGCCATAATGTGTAAAGTTTAATGAGTCAAGTATGTCATAAGCAATTGGGCACACTGAAAGAAACCAAGGTTGTGGCAGTGAATTTGTACAGCACTCAGCGCCAAGGAACTGTAATTGTGATTGGAGTTCCAAAGTCATCTTGGAAAGCAGATAAGAAATAAAAACTTCTTTAACAGTGTGTGATGAAGTTAGGGAATGGTGACTGAAGTAATCTTGAATGGGATCTTAACCAGGGAGTGTTCAAGGATGCTTGGATATGAACATGTGTTTAGAATTACTTTCTAGTGAATGGTTTGTAAAATATGAATGGATTAATCCTTATGCCTTTCATTTGCTATTTAATAATATCCCCTCCTGCTGCCAGAACATGCTGTTTTTATTTTATTTGCTCTCCTAAAATGAAATGCAAACTTAAGTGTGTATATTTGAAGACATTAGGTAGAACAAAGCAAGTTGAGTAGTTCTTTGTAAAAAGAACTAGATAAAACATTGCAATTTCATCATTGAGAAAATTGATGCCATAAGTGAAGTAACAGGAGTAAATGATGGTTTTGTTTTGTGCTCTGCTGTGAGGTTTTGGGTTGGGTTTTTTTGTTTTCAGGGAATATTTTTTTGTTTGTGAGGGCATATTTTCTTCTAGGTAGGAGGAGAAGTCATGTTATAGCCAGTATCTCAGGAAGGTTCATATCCAATTTCAAGCTGTAGCTTCCTTGATTCCCTCCTGCCCCCAGGAATTTTCACTGTTAACTGTTCCAAGAATAGCTGCTTTCAGAAATGCATCTTTCCTCACCTGAATTTTAAACAATATTTTCTCCATGACAGAATTCAGTCTTAATTAAAATGTAAAAGATGGTTTTATTTGCTATAGGTAAATGCAGTTCACTTAATTTTACATTTTTAATATGATGGGCTTGTCTTTAAAGGAAGCTCTCAAGTCTGATTGCCTGGAGCCCCCTGAAAGTAGCTCATTCTGCATTCAGGGGCACTGCTGTGCTGATCTCCTCAGGGCTCAAGGTAGAGAGAGTTGTTGCTTTTCATTCTGTGTATTAAAATGAAAGCAAAAGAAAGTAGTAGAGGCACTGTCTGTCTCTCTAAGAGGAAGGCTGTATTCTTACTGTAAGAGGTGATGTTAATGGTAACCCTTGCTTTATTACAACAACGAGGTCAGGATGGAGCCCTAGAAAATGCCACTGCTCTCAGTTAGGCTGCATATTATTCCATTGTAAAGTAGTCCCATTAGTCTGTTGGCTGAAGCTGGCAGTGAGAGTTGTCTGGAATCCAAGACAATTGGCAAAAGGAACTGGAGGGAATAAAATTATTTCACAGCTGAGGAAAATGCAGAGCACAAAGCTAGGGAAGCAGTTTGAGCAGCCCACGGTAATGTCAGCTGAGACAGAGCTCCTACAGCACCTTCCCTCCCAAGAGCTGGGGGAGTGTCACTGAAACAGGCTGGCAGTGCCCTGTGACACAGGGTGACTTTGTCAGACCTACTTTATAAGAAATTGGTATGGACAAAGGGGAAATTACTTGTTCATAAAAAGAGTAATGAAGGAGGAAAAGTGTCTGAGGTATTGTAAGCTCCAGCCCCTGACTCCAAAACTACTGGGCTGTTGCATCCAGGGCTGAAGTGCACTGGCTGCCACACCTGGGAGGATCCTGCTGACTTTTACAATTCAGCCATTATCGATGTCAGCCAGTGGAAAAGCATGTATTACATTCCACCAGTAACATATCTCTTTTGTTAGCTTTATACATCTTGTATTTAAACAAACAAAATCCAAACCTACTTGTAAATGTTCCTAGTAACGCTTCAGTTGTTTATAGTAAGAACTGGAAGAAAAAAAAAAAGGTGTCGGAAGTTTTGACTTTAGCTTCTAGGCAATAGACAGTAGAAATGTCAGGTCTTATACAACCTTGTTGTGTCAGGAATACTCACAGTCACTAAAACATAGAAAAACTAAATACCATTAGAAAGTAAAAATAAACTTTAAAAATACATAAAACATCTAATAACTTGTGTGAAGTGGAGCATCTTTTGAGATTCTGGCCTGCAGCCTTCCTGGGATCTGAGTGCAGAAAAAAAAAACTTATCTGGTTAATCTTAGCAAGTTTCAGTGGTGGGCCTGATTTGACTGGAGGGAGGATGGAAATGCAAGTAAAACAGATGTCTAGGTTCATTGGGTTACACTGATGCTTAGGATGGCTCAGCTGCTATTCAGTATGGAAACTAAGATTTCCATTTATTAGGCTTCAGTAGTTGAGTTTTGGGGTTTGGGTTTTTTAGGGTTTGGTTTTGGTGTTTTAGCTTGGTTGGTTTAGTTTGGTTTTTTTGATTTTGGGTTTTTTTGGTGTGGTGGTGGTTTTTTGGTAGTTGTTTTTTATTTTTAAGTAAATTCTGCTTACTACTGTTATCACTCTGCCTCTGAGCATTTTGCTTCCTTGGCAGGAAACACCAGTCTGTCATGACCTGAAAGTTTCTTATCTTTTCTTGACATGCTTGAGAATTCACAGACTTCTGTCATGCCATCACTTTCTCTCCTGGACACAATGGCATGTGGCAGCTCACTTTGAGAATAAGTCCAGTGTTAAACCTCTGTTAATAAATACTCACCTTGCACCTAATGCCAAAATAATGGCTTAACATGATCTCCCATTGGAAAACTGCTGCTCAGGACCTCTCTCCCTTCTTTGTAGACATTGAAAATTTTTAAGATCAGGTTATAAAGCAATTTAGTTGTGTGCTGTCCTTGGAAACAGATGTGCATCCACATAATTAAAAGCAGTTTCATAGCTCAGCAAAAAAACTGCTTTTTTTCTTGAGGAATGAGGTTGAACTAGGACTTGTTCAAATAATGTCTTTAACAGCCAAAGTATGTGTTTGACCATCTGTATTTTTCAAATAGGAAAAAATACCCAATAAATTAAGTGTGATTAAGTAAGGAAAAATACCAAAATTCTTACTCAAACATGAGGGATGTTCTGATTGTCAGTAGAAAGTAGTTTGTAAAAAGAGCTTAGGGCTAAGGCTTAGTTAGTATTTTTAAATTTTTTCTTCTGGCTCAGTGATGTTAGAATAACAGTGGAATTAAAATGAATGTAATTACACATTTGTTTTTTGGAAAACAAGTAAAAATATGGTTCTGGGTTCATGGATATTCTATAGGTTTGTCTGATTACAGAGGAGATTATGTCACAAACTGTGTGGAAGACCTAATACTACAAAATTTTAACAAAACTGAGTTAAAAAATGCAAATGACCATTGAGGACCAAGATAATTGGCCTTTTTGCTTTTCCTTATAAAAACAAAGTTTATTTTGCCTTTTAAATAGGCTGGTGAAATCAAATTGGCATCCTACAGTGCATGCAGAATAGACGGTCACGAATAATAAGTAGAAGCTAGTAGTAGAAGCCAGTCCATCAAAGGGTTAATCTTTAAAATCTGCTGTGAATACAAACCTGAACCAGGAGAAATAAGAGTGGGCAGGTAGTTGCATTTATTAGAATATATTTTTGGTGATCCTCCAAAATCAGGAGGAAAAACAATTGCAAATACTCTGACGGCCATATCAGAGCTCTCACCTCCATGTGAGCAGCAGCTCCATGTTGGCTCTGAGGTGTTACTTGGAGGAGGTCCTGCTTAGGTTGTTCACAGACTGGTTTTTCCTCAGATTATTCATTAATGGACAATGGTCATCTTGCATAAATGAGGGAATCTGCTATGAAAAAGAAGTTTAACTCAGTTGAGTCACGCTTCAGAAGTATTCCTTAGTCTCACATCTGATCAGAAGTAATGGGTGAATCCAGGACTTTTGAAATGCTCTTGGGTTTTAGGATCAGGAGATCTTTGAGAATGTTTGTTTACATTGCAAGTATTCCTGGAATGCTTGGTTTTCTCTGCAGTACAGGATCTACATAAAAGCTATGCCATTAATATATACATGAAAGAAGCTTGATCTGTGAGGTACAGGCTCAGTGTATGCGAGGACACTCTCTCCATTAATCCCACTTCACTGATTATTCCTATGGAATTAGAGAGTTTGCACACCATTTCAATAATTTGGAGACTGCCAGACTTCCTAATGTAATTTTTGTTTTTCCCTTTTTTCCATCAATAAGTTAATGCTTTTTATTTGTTACTTCAGCAGATAATTTTTTATGGTAGCTTTTCTGCTTTATATCCTGCTGGTATGTAGTTTAACAAAATGCCTTTTTAAACAGTGTATTTAATTCCTCAGTCATGCCTCTGGGAATAAATTCTTACTGTATTATATAACTTCTTTTTTATCTTTTCTGTGGTTGATAACCTCTGCAAACTTTCTTTTCAGAAATTACCACCTCTTATTTCCTTTCTGTGTCTCACCAGCTGCTCTTTGCTGCTGGTCATATCCTGTTACAGTGGCTTAAATACTTAAAGAAATTCTTTAACAAGATTTCTAGTTTTTGCATCTAGAGCTTCAGGAAGAAAATCAAATTTTCACAGCTGACTGCTGATTTTAGATGTTCTCCATGATGCTGTGTCAATGAGCTGATATTGTGGAGAATCCTTTTTAAAATTACTCTTACAGTTTTTAGTGATTCTGAATGATAGCATTTATGGTGGAAAATGTGATGCTATTTCAGAAGTAGCAGTGCTGTACATTTCTGTGTAGAAGTCATGTCCTCCTTACTGGTAATTACTTGGGGTTTTGCAAAGTAAAATATGCAGTGTTTTTGCAGAAGTGTTTAATGGATGTCTTGGTTTAGAGACAAGTTTTAGGAGAAAAAGCCCTGGAAAAGGGTACGCACAAGGCACAGAAAAGGATTGAATAAATGCTGGAAATTGAAATTTGAAAACCTTAACCCCCACCCCTGCCAGGCCGGTGGCCAGGGGGCAGAGATGGGATCTGTCCCCTTGGTCTCAGGGAAGGGGAGGCACAGGAGCTCATGCAGCCACTTGGGCAGGATAGATGGGAACCTTTCTGGGGTTGGTCTCCTCCTCACAGCAGGCAAAACTGCTGGATTTTGGTGTCCTTTCCTCTCCTGGGGCCTGGACTGTCTGGCAAAACCCCCACAGGCTCCCAAGAATGGAGGGGGGGAAAGAAAGGAAAAAAAACCAAGCCAAAACAGTTCAAGGGGGGAAAAAACCACAACCAAAAACAAACAAACAAACCCTCCCCCCACTCCCATACACACAACCAAAAAAACTCAAGGATCTCTCCTGGAGTCCAGAGAAGAAGGTGGGGAAAGAAAGAAATTAAGCTTCTTGCCTAAGCAAGCAAAACTGATCCAACAAAGGAGCAGTGTAACGTCCTGGTCCATGGTGCACTGAGCACACCCTGTGGAGAGCTCCAACAGAGCCTTCACCTGGGGTTCCCAGGCTCCAGCCACACCCTCTGGTTCATATTAAGTCTACAGCAGCCATTCCTGAGGATAAAACAGAGGATTAGGGAATAGAGTATCACCATAAAATCACCCCAAGACAATGGGGCTGGTTGTAAATTGTTGTTAAATCCAGTTCTTGACAGTTGAAATTGTTAATTGCTAACGAATGAACATTTTCCTGGGAAACCTCTTTCATTACAAATGGGCCTTGCTCATCCCTGTTGAGCAGTGGTATGATTAGAAGTGCTGCTGGGCTGTATTGTATTGCAGTTGTACAGTCTTTTTATAATCCAGAGCCCCAGCGCCTCACAGATCAGGCTCTCTCTCTATCTGTGATGCCGACTCCCTCCATGGAAAGAACCCAGGGTCACAAGAACTTTGTGCCTTTCCTACAGAGCTGAACAACAAAGAAATTCTTTTTCCTGCAATGACCGTGAAGCTGGCCATGTTTACAAATTGAAGTACTTTCATTTTTGTCCAAAATGGTTATTGTTAAATCTCTATAAAGGATGGGAAATAATGAAGTATTTTCCCAGATAAGTGCATTTTGAAAAAAATCATCTTTGTCTGTATTTTGATTTTTTTTTTTTCTGGTACAAGATGAGTTCATCAGGACAGCAGAATGGTTAATGACTAAGAGCCTTCAGCTTAAGGGATATCAGCTCTGGTCCCATGAAGCAACAATAGGTGCTCCTCATTTGTGTTGTCATATAGTAAGTCACAGACTTTATTACTATGAAAGATTTTAACAGTCTCTTAAGAAGCCAGCATAATTCCTTACTGAAAAAGACCACACAGAGATTTCAGAGTTGTGGACTATAAATGAATAAAACACCCAGATTTCTTTGAATCAGATCTGAATCAATTTTGGATACCAGGAAAAAGTATCCCTTTAAGGCAGTCCTGACATTTGTCATGTAGCTCCTCACAGAGTTTTCAAGGTATTTTACAGACAGGTAATGTAATCCCATGTTTATTTTTAAGGAATAAAGAGAGATTAGTGGATTGTAGCAACACAGGACAAAACACAACCAAAAATAAATGTGTTTAGGCCAGTTTAGGTGCTACAAAGGTGGTACTATTGATTGCTACACTGAAATTAGTATATGTTATCTCATTAATTCACTCCATCTGCTGCATCATACAGAATAATTTCAAGAATGGTTGGAAGGCTTACCTCCAATACACTTTGAAAGTTTCATTGTATTCATTATATATCAGATTTTAACACCCTTGTCTGTCTTTCTTAGTCTGTTCACAGTTTTCCAGAGGAGTTTATGCCATCTTTGGGTTCTATGACCAGATGTCCATGAACACCCTGACGTCGTTCTGCGGCGCCCTCCACACGTCCTTCATCACCCCGAGCTTCCCAACAGATGCAGATGTGCAGTTCGTCATCCAGATGCGGCCAGCCTTGAAAGGAGCCATCCTCAGTCTCTTGACTTACTATAAGTGGGAAAAGTTTGTGTACCTCTATGACACAGAACGGGGTAAGCACTATCATTCTGACTGATTTTCTGTGTCACACCTTGCTCTAAGTACTGCCAGCATCAGTGCTTCCAGCCCAGTTTTCTTTGGGATGAAGGCAGAACTTTCTGATGGTCCTAGAAAATGAGTTTGTTCTAAAGGACCTAAAATGAGTTGATAAATGACAAGGAGGCATCTTCATGTTACTGATAACTTCTAAGGAGATTGTCTGAGAATAGTGTTAGCAGAGTAGGGATTCGGTTGGCATGCCTGGTTTCCACAGATCTGCAGACTCCACACTTGCCAGGGTGTTTGATTCCTTGCTAAATAAATAAGGTCAACACTATGCAAAAGGCTGATAAGCAGGACATTCCGCTGTGCGTGACATTGCAAATCCCACACCCCTTTACATAAATGCATATTGCTCCTGTCACTGGACAAAGGCAATCCATGCTAAGATACACTCTGGAGATGTCTAAGCATTAATAATGATCTAAGCATTGTGTGTAAGATCTCTGCTGGAGTCCAGAGAAAAAGGTGGGGAAAGAAAAAGAAGCTTTTTGCCTAAGCAAGCAAATACTAATCCAGCAACAGGAACAATGTAACTCAGCTGTGCTGGGCTGGAGAAAAACTGCTCTAGATAGCTCATATTCCAGAGGCAAATTGAGATACATGTCAAGAATGACCAGAGTTATGTTTAACTAAGTGGAAACACATTAAAACCAGTGTGTTCACACTTAATTGTTAACTACTAATAAGCAGAAAATGTAGCAAAAATCTGTCCAAAAAAATCTGAAACATGTGTCAAAAATAGATCTAGACATCAGAAACCATTTTCTGTGAGGAATCTTTCAGCTGCCACCTGCTCTGAGTGTATTGAATTTGCTGAATTTCCTCTGTTACAGATTTCACCTGGGTAGCATTTTTTTATATCAAATAGATGTGCCACTGCCCTTCTTACCAGCTTTATAATTTTTGACTTCAAGAAATTTTTCAGATCAAAGGCTCTCAGTAGAGACAAAGAAGCTTAGATTCTGTTCTTGGCTCCCATGAAAATATTTCCTTAGGCTACTGCATGTTGTTAAGGATCAAGTCTTCAGTGGGTGTGCTTTTCACACTGAAGAATAGTAGCATCACCCAACTAAAAACCCAACTGAAACCTAAAAAATAATGTATTGAAAAAGTAATTGGTTTAAGCTTAGGAAAATGCAGCTTTGTAAAATTGTTTTCTTTTTGTTCTTTGCCATCAAGTTGTGTAATTGTATGGTTTCCTCCTCAGTGATATTATGTACAATACTGTGATGTTTGGCTCCTGCAATGAAGACAAAAGATAAATTTCAAACAATAGAATAAAATTAGGATGTATAATTACATAGGTGGTGAAGCTTTTAATCATTTGAGTGTGTACATCGTATATACTTACATTCTTAAGTATAAAATAATATTTTCTGTTGCTATGAGATGACTCCAGATTGTGGTCTCAAATGTATCTTTATGTGAAGGTGTAAGATTCAGTTTCTTGAAAACTGCTAAAGCACACAGGAAAAAAAAAGGTGAGATTCATTAATTTCACCAGCAAGAAGTATGTCTTATTGTTGTTTTCAGTTGATAAACTTATTCTTCTATGAAGAAACAGAAATTTAAGAGAAATACCAATACACGTTTCTCTTCTAGTACCACCAGGAAAAACCCAAAACATGCTTTGCAGAGAGCAATGATGCCTTAGGAAATGGCTGCTAAGGGAAGAAAGGACATGAAGTGGTGTGTAGAAGAAACAATCATATGTTCACTCCATGCCACATGCTTTTAGTTCATGTGAAAGGGAAAGGCAGGGTTGATTTCTGTTTGTGTTACATCAGTAAGCTGACACTGTTGGTTGCTGTGGTGCGTGCAAAATATCTGATTAATTGTATGGTGCTAACTGCCTCAGTGGGCTTCTCTGCAGTAGGACTAGGGCTAATTAAGATTATGTCAGGATGAGATGAGGTGAGGTTATGTACAGAAAGTTATTAAGAATTTAGGTAGCAGTTTTCAGGAAAGTCACCTTTTGTATCTCGTGCTGAGGATTATGTTTCATCAAAACCCTCAGGTTTACTTTCAGTCTTCAGCTCTGTCTCTTTTCTTGCTTTACTTTAAATCAGATGTTGTTCCACTGAATTCAGTGAACTGAAGTAACACAGGTGTGAATGCATGCAGAGGTAAACTTGTGGCTTTCATAATCATCTTATTGTTGCTTGAAAAGTGTGAAATACTTCTTAATTATAAAAATGTTATGGTGAACTGTAATACTGAAACTTTTGTTTATTTAAAATTTCATAATGTTAAGTAACATTTTGGTTTATTTTTGCCAGAGAAACACAGTTTTGTACAGATTGTTTGCTTTCCATCTGTCAATGTAACATGGATGTTTTTCCCTAAGTTGTTTTGATTTGTGATACCTACTGTGCACAAAGACACTTATTTCTGTCAGGCAGATCATTTAAACAAAACCACACCAAGTGATTTCTGTGATTTGCATCAAGTCCTCATCTTCAGGTCATAGGAGTCATTACAAGACAGGAAAGTGGCCAACTGTAAAGGACAGCTGTGTCTTTAGCATGGAAAGTTGTGTCTTTAGCATTTTGTGTAGTGTCTTCCTACTCAATGGCAGCTCAGTCTGGACAGAGGTATAGAGACAGCACAGGTTTTTTTGGGGTTGTAGCCAAATCCCTCACTAAATCTGAAGTTATTCTGTCATTTGGTTTTGATTTAGTCTATCAGTAGATATCTAGCAAGACCTAAAGTCAAGGAAAAAAAGCCTTAATAAATATGGTTATTGTTGGGTAGATTTTTTTCCATTGGTTAGCAGTAGCCTAGATGAAGGCTGAGACAGAGAAATGTTAATCTAATGCCCCAGGTTATTTGGCTAAGGAGAGTTGAAAATGTCTGCTTTGAATGCACTTACATCTTTAATCCTTACTGCTACCAAAAGACAAACATTTGACTTGAATGTAATGGATAGGTAAGGATACAGAAGGCCTCAAAATATAGGTTCAGAAAATATGACCAGTCCTATTTCTTCTAAATATAAAACCTCATGGTACTCTGTTGCATAAAGAAATGCCAGGTGAAAAGAGTGAGGAGGAAAAAAAAAGGTACAACTGGAAGCTTTTCAATGATCATGTGTAAGGCATCAAATTGCCTTAAAATGGGTTCACTACAAGGCAATGGAGTCTGATTCCCTGCTTCTGCTGAAGACAAAGAACAACTTGGTTGAGTTCTGCTTTTACAAAATGAGGTTAGTTATCTACTGCTATCAAAGGACAAGACACTTCTGTACTGCTTTCCCTGGAGAATGGGCGATTGGAGCTGATAAAAGTGGTGTATAGAACCAGGCTCATTATAGCTTCCACAAAATTAAATTGATGGATTTTTATTTTATTTTAATTAAGAGTTGCATTGAAAGCTACTCATATATAGAATGTAACTTTTTTTTTTAAAGATGTGGGGTGGGATTAATTTTTATGGAATCTAAAAGGACTGTGCTTTAGTACTTGGTAGATTCTTAGAGATTTTAGAATATTGGGTTCTGTTGGACCGACTGTCTCCTGAAAACAGCAAGGAAGAATGTAAACTTAGAGAGTGACTGACTCTTGTTTATAAGCACCTTCCATCGGCAGAGAGGTGCAAAAGAAATCCTCCTTCCACTCCTCCTTGTTTCTTAGACTCTGTATTATCTTTCTGCATGTCAGGAAGTTTTATTTTATTAGAAAGATCATTCTTCAATGAAGGAAAAATAAAAATAATGGTATTAGCTACACCAACATTAGTAAACCCTGACTTCAGCACCTGCTGTTCAGTCAAAGTCAAAAGAATTGATAGCTGAGCTGTTCATTAACATGTTTATCCTTCAGAGCAGGGGAGTTATCCCACTAGCTGAAAAACTACTCTGAATCCCTTACATAAAGAAAAAAGAGATTAACGCCAGCTTCCATTTTTCTCAGAATTAAACATGGGCTTGGTCCACTTTAAAATTATAATTCTTGTTTGGTAGTATGTTTATACCTGCTTAATTCTTCTCAGTTGTGCCTGTGAGGTTGATGCACTGAATTTTGATTACACTTTGAAAAGTATGAAAGGTTTTAAAATTTTGACATTTTCTTCTGTAAGTATCAGTATGTGATGAAGAACAAAGCAACACACAAAGCTTGTTTGGGAGCCTATAGAATAAAAGTGGCCTATAAAAAAGTGACCACAAAAGGGAGGGTTATTACAAACTTTGATTCTTCTGAGTGTTTTAGCTCTTTGGAAGCGTGTTTTGGGCCACAGCCCAGGATCATGGGAGCGACATGGAGACAGTATCAATTGCTGGCATTTAGGTAGCTATGTAGATAAGCTGTTCATTCTCCTTTCCCATTTTCATGGTGTAGGGAGTCAAATCCTGTCAAGACCTCCCATGTCACAGGACCAGGTGTCACAGGTCTCTACATTTTAAGATTTATGTGCCCCAGTAACTGCCATGCAGAAATCATCTTCTAGGTCAGAAACAACTTGCAGCATGGCCACAAAATGTGGCATCTTTTGCATGGCTTTGCTTGAAAGGAGGTGATGTAGTTTCAGGTTTTTATGCTCTGCTACAACAGAGAACACACACAGTGTAAAAGATCCTTATGATAGAATATCCATTATTTAGATTTAAAGAACAGTCATACTCAATGTACTTACATGCAGTAGGAAAATAATCTGTTTCTTTCACCATCAGTTTTTTGGGCATGAGCGACTTTACCATCTTATAATACCTAGAATATATATTTATATAGGGTTTAAAGTCATAGATACTGCTTAGAGATGTTTGTATAAAATATAAATAATTTAACCTCACAAGGAAGCAAACCTTGACATACTTATTTAGGGCATATTGTTCCATTGCTTTCAACAGCCTAATGTATGAACCAAAGCTCTGTTCAGGAAACAAGCCAGGACCTTAATTGAAATATTTCAGGATTACTTTACTGTTTGATTTTACTGCCTAAATATGTTCAGGAATAATCTGAGTCTGAACAGTTAAATCTAGCTTTTGATGATCGCTTTCCATTTATTTCTGCTGAAATCTCTGAAGTCTCACACCAGCTCCTTTTATCTTGGTCTCTGTGGTGCACAGATACAGAAGAAAGCCCTTTCACTGATCCTTGCCCAAACAAACACTGAGACCCTGTGTGGGAGAATGGATGTTGGCTGGGTTTTAGGTGGACTGAGAGCCTTAAGCATTTTTCTCCTGATCTTTCCCATTAGCTGCTATTTGTTTAGCTTACCCTGGTAATCACTTAAACCATTTTACTAGCTTAGGAACAAGAGGAATGGATCAACTTTGAAAGTCATCCAGCACGAGATGTATCTTGCTGGCAAGGTGCAGCTTAAGACCAGCAGCACAGGGTTCATGGGGGTATTCTGTATGGCAGCTTTGTGCCTCTTTTCAACAGTTGTGTACACACAGGGGCCTCAGTTTGGTGTGGAGGTGCCTGGGCCCCATGCCTGAGCATCCCTTGAAGCTGTTGGAACACACACTATTGTCAGCAGTGTTTTCCAGCAGGAGGAGTAACTACACATGTACAATATATTTGTGTCTTGCTCCATGGAGCCTCAGACAATGAAGAAGTGTGTCAGCACATTCATAAAGAAAAGGGTGTTACAGTATCCTGGTATCCACATTCCCACTCTGGATATTCACACTGAGGAGTCTGAATCCAGTTGTGTTTGAGAAAGTGCCAGAATCTGTCTTGACCTTATGTGAAATCAGCTCATAAACCTGAGGCAGAGCATTCTGGATAGAGAGTAGGAATGGGCAGGTTCAGGATAAATTATGTCTGGAAGTCTAAAGCAGTATGTGTCCATCCTTGTGCTCCTAATAAAAACATCCAGAACCCTCAAGATCATGAGCTGACGCCCTGAATATCTTCTGTAGTTTACAGGAAAACCAGCATTGGTTTTCCTACAGCATTGGTTTTTTTGCTATTTACCAAAGTCTTACAGAGATAAGTCTGCAAATTATTGTATTTATAAACTGAGGTGGGTAAATGCATGCCTTTAAATATTTATCTTATCATAAATATGCATGTATTATCAACTTTTGGAAGAGCAGTAACATTTGATTTTTTTCATTGTGTGCACAAGTAATTTAAGTGGCAGATGCTTTTGTTCTCGGTTGATTCTATGTCTGCAACAAAAAGGCTTAAATGGTCAGAATCTCACTTTTCCAGATTTCCTGAAACAAAGCCAAAGTTGCAACAGTTTCCAAGTGGAGGTGGAGCAGGGAGGGGCTGAAAGGATATGTGAGGAGCATTGTTGGCCCTTTTGCTATGAGGCAAAGGCAAGGACTTGACAAAAAGCCAAGCCTTAGAGGTGATGGACAGGGTTTGCTTGGAAGCAGAAGAGATGAGGTGGAATTTGTGGATCCTGGGAAGAAGAGAGAACTTTTTAGACTAGAAAGTCTGTAGAAAAGAAAACCTGTATGCAAGATAAAGATAATTTTTTTTCAAACCTATTTGTTTAATCCATCTCACCCAACAGATCTAGGAGTGTCTGAAAGTTATTTTTCTTGAGTTCATTATTTTGCATCTGTATGTGCAGCACAGCTTTCAAAGTTGGAAGTCTTTGGTGTCTTTAGCATATGGATGCTCTAAGAAAGGCAGGCTGGCTTCACCTGGGAACTTGGGCTGATTCTGTCCATGGAAGTAAACTGTCTTGCTGACTTAAAATCTCCATAAGGCAGCCAGTACACTCAGTGGGACTGAAGAAAGCAGCACTGTTTAATACAAAGGCAAGATGAAGCCATTTTCAAGTGTGTACCAAAAAGAGATGTGTAACATTGCATTAGTGTGTGAACTTGCCTACTTCAGTGCAGTACCATGTTCTGGTTATCACAAGTTTTCCAAAGGACGGATATTTTGACACCTTGCTCCTTAGTGCAGTTAAGGTGGCAGTTATTTAACATGTTAGTATTCTTACAAGTTTGCAAATGTCATCACCTTTCTCTGGATCTTGACTGTGTTTGCTCTTCCTGTGCAGTTGGTCATTCTTAGCCTGTGTGACAACTGCTCCTTGTGGCCCATGGTATTTATGGAAGAAGGGCTGTTTTTTATTCACAACAAGGGAAGCGACTATACCCTTCTTGGAGCTTGGTGTGGTGGTGGTAAGATGGTTTTCAGCCCAGGCAAATAAACTGTTTACTGGTGAAGAACTTCTGTGGAGTGAGCACAGGCTGTTGTAGCTTAATAGAATGACTGTAATAGTTGGAAGTAGTAAAAAACACCAAACACAAAGGAGATTTCTCCTATGCTTGAGAAATAATTGAGTAAAATGGAGTATCTCAATGAGTTAGTAAATCAAAGCTTCTCCTTCCATAGAGTGGCCTCAGATGCTCCAAAACAGCTTCTCATATGAGCAATGATATGCATGTCCTTTTCTCACTGCTAAAAGAGAGACTTCATATGCTGTTTAAATTTCTTTTGATACAGAACTATACCATGCTGGGTGAATGGTGTGTAAGATTTTAGCTTTGTTAAAGCCTTTGTGCTTTTGAAGTGGTTTTCATTTGATGGTCTCAAAGAGCAATGAGATAATGTTGTATGCAAGGGGTTCTAGTCCAGTTTTTAGGATGAAAGATCTGATGTACTGATCAGCAGGTTAACAACCTGGTCTTCATCTGCTTACATGTATGGAAATACCTTTGAGTTGAAAGCACTGAGCTTTGACTTAAGAGATGTGCTGAATGTCATGCTGGAAGTCAATGGCCGTGGTTACTAATGAAAAGCACTTTTTCATGCTCCTGAACAAGAATTCCTTAAATTTTACAATGAATTTCCCTTTTCACCTAGAAAAATACTTGAACCTTTGAAGAAAGTAATAATGGATTACTTAGAAGCTTTGTATTTAAGGCAGTTATTAAAACATGTTTGCCATGGAGTTGATATGAACAAATCCATTGGTGTTGTATTCAGTAATTTGCTTCGTCTATGACACTTGACCGATTTAGATGTAGGCTCTTCTTTCAGGCTTCAGAGAATTTACCAAACTAGTTTGATCATATGCCTTTTTCTTTCCGGAAAATATCAGCTGTTTTAGTAAGCATAAAAATTACTTGAGTGCTTTGTTGAAGGAGAATAAATGTGAATGCATTTGACAAACCCACTCAGCTAGTAGGTAAAATGACCTTGTATTGTATTTAGGTTAAGGAGTTTTTAAGGTTTTCTTTTCTCCTGCAGAGATAGATTTTTCTCTGGTTTCTCTTGAGACATTTAATATCACACCTCCTTTTTCTTTCTTTTTTTTTATTTTATTCACCTTCTTGCAATTCAGAGTAGGACAGCACTGTGAGCCTGCATTTCAGGAGGTATATAAGATATGGTAGTACAGTGGGATGAAAAATAGCTCCATAAAGTGATTAAGTATTAATCCCTAAAGAAAAAAAGTTTAAATTTCCTGACATGAATTTTATACTCAGTAACAAGTAATTATTCATTTCTTCAACTCTAGATGCATAGCTTTTCCTGGCCACCTCTTTTGCTTTGATTCATGATGCAAAGAATCATTGGGAGGGAAAGGTGACCTGAGGTTTTATTCCTTCTCAGCCTGAGCTCATCGTGTTCACAGGCTGTTGCTTTGCACTTATAAGTATTTCTGACTTACCTTGGTTGTCAGCAGCCCAAGGAAACAAATCAGCAGTCAATGATTTGCACAGCTTAGCAGCATTATTCAGGGCCCCTCTTCAGTTTGTTAAACTGAACAGAGTTGTCATCTCTCACACCAGCAAAGTGTACCCTTTAATGCTGAAGTGTTTCTCCTTCAGTTCTTAGGGCCAGGTTGCCATGCTCCTCTCCATGATGCAGGTTAGCCCTGAGTGTGGATTTGCATGTGGGGTACATCTGTGCTCCTTCCAGGTGCATGGGATAGAGCCTGAGTAAGGTGCTTTTGCCAAGGTTGTAGCTTAGTGAACAGTGTGGGCTGGTGTGACACACCTGAGAGTGAAGTATTTAACGAGGCAGAGCTGTGGCTGCTGGAGCACAGCTCAGGTCTGTCCTGTGCCCCAGCACAGTGCCTGCTGCTGGAGCTGTGAGTACTTGGGAGGCTCTGAGCATCCCAGAGCTGTGCTGGCAGGTACCAGCAGCAGTCTGCAAAGGTTAGCACATACAAGAAATGGTTGGTCAGGTTTCTTAGGAGCTTCTGAGGGGTTGTTTGCTTAGAGGATATTTTTGTCAATGCTGATAGTAATAATTACATGCAGTGAATTGTCAGGGCTGTGCACATATTAGGTGTAAGAGGGCTGCTCTTGTTTGCATAAAGTGCTAATAACTTTATAACATTTCTTCTGTTGTTTATGAAGTTATTTCTCCACTCTGTATTCATGTTCAGAAGAGCAGTAATTCATTTGGTAACTCACATTTTGATAATCTGCCCAACTGTACTTGAGAACGGGTTATAAAGGAGCAGGACCACTCTGCACAGTGCATTGAACCCTCCTGCCCAGGGCCTAACACCCATCCAAATTGGGTTGTTCAGTCGTGGCATTTTTTAATCATCACCTCTGAGTTTTAAGCATTTAACTGGGGCTTCTTTCCCCTTTACAAAGTAAAAGAGACTTCTGGCTATTCTGTCTTAGCCTTTTTTTCACTGAAAAGCCCTCTTGCCCCTTTCCTGTTCTTGTGGCATGGTGTACAAAGCAATCTAAACACAGTGGCTCTGAGCTAGTCTTCAGCTGTCTAGATCTCATAGTTAAGAGGACTTTTCCAGAGAAAAAAATGCATGACAATGGTCATTAAATATTTTCTGAGTGTACCTTAGAATATTTCAGACACTCTGAAGCCATTAAATAAGTATGTCAAATAATGCAGACATCTTCAGGTGTCTTTTTTAGCAAAAAGTGTTTCATGCTGGTCACTCTGAGGACATCATACTGTAATTTTTATAGCTATTTATTGCTTTGCAAATTCATACTATGATCCCCTTGGTGATATAAAAAGAATGTAGTCTCAGAATTAACATGGGAAAGGATTTGTTAAAACCCTTGGGTCCCTTCAATTGGAGTGGAGTATTTAATACAGAAGTATATGGGGTTCTAATGGATGAATGCATCAAATAAACTAAAGTGTTGGATGGAGGTGTGATAGAAACAGTATTTTTACTCTATTGAATGTAATTTTCAGTTACATTATGTCCTGCTGAGCCACCTAAAATATTTCAAAGAGTACATAATTGTCGCTCATTTTTACAAAATGCCAGAGTCACATACTACATTGACCTCAGTCTATGTGCATTAATTCATCAGAAATTTAATTTTATGAGTTTAAGTCAGAACTGCAGTATGAAATCCTTTCAGTGCAATTTATTTATTTGCCAGCATTATAAATACATAACACCATCATAGACTGGATTCTGTCATGATCTGCTGCTACGACTGAAGATGCTGTAAGAGTGTTTCTAGATCAAAGAGTGCTATTTGCTGCAATCTTAATTCTTACTGGCTTTTTCCCCCTGCTTAAAAAAGGAGATATGATTTTAGGAGCCAATATTAGTCTACAGTTTGTGTAGTTTCGCACATCTTTTATTAGCAAGATAAGGCTTTATTCTTCTTCAAGGGGAATGAAAAAGAAAAACAGAACAAAAATAAGGATATGAAAAATAAGGAAGCCAGTATCCTGACATTGTTTGGCTCAGCAAGATCAGCCTTTCAGCTGACTCCACCAGTGTCAGTAATTGCTCTGTAGATAGAATTGCCTGTTGCTCAGTAGTGCTGGCATTATCGATCAGCTGGGTTTGTTCATGGATTGACAGTGATAATCTCAAATTAGATCAAGTTTTTATTAAAGGAATAAAATCAAATTATGCCTGTCTGTAGACAAATAATAATGAGTTATATAAACACATAATTATTGCAGTACCATTTTTGCAGAGATTTCTTGAAAGAAAAGCCCCTGGGTTTTTTTCCTGCCATTTGTTACACAGTTCCCTGGGCAGGCCTGTGGATTTTTAATGGCTTTGTAACGCTTGCCACAAGGAGGTGGAGAGCTGGGGGTGGGAGTGGAGAGCTGAACTTCTCTTTGAAAGGGGAGGTGTTTGAGGGGGAATACAAGGATGCATAAGTTATTGCAGCCTCAAGGCAGCAGTAATTTATGCACTGACAGTTTGAGTTTCATGCTATGCTATTTTAAAAAGCCTTACAATGAACTGTCTCTGTTACACAAGTGTCTGTGGTGCTTTAAGAGATATTTCACATCAGGGAGACAGTTTGAAGAAAAACTTTTGGAACACATTCATCACAATGTTGTAGTTGTCCTGTTTCAGTAAGAAAAGAAGAGTCATGAGAAAGCAGACTTATTTTCCATATCTTAACATGGATTTGGGTGCCCTGAAGTATTTTGCAGGGTGGTCTCACTGCTTATTTGTCTGGTTTTAGATATGTTGATGTAAGTGAAAATTGTCTACATCTATAGTATTTTAATGTAGTTATTATTGTAGTCATGCTCTCTGGAACCACTTGGCTACACTTTTCAAAGAAAACAACAAAATGGATGTGAATGGCAGACATTTAATAGTGACCCATTTGGTTTTCATGTTTTCCTTATGCTGCACATCAGAGGACAGTATAACTGCACATAACATATGAGACCAAATAATGTTATTGATTGATTAAATAATGTTACTGTGACCATACAGTAATATCTCTGTTTTAAAGCACCATTTCCTTATAGGAAAGTATTCAGCTTGGTTGTTTGATTATGAATTTGCAATTATATAGTAGTAATTTTCATTATTTTAATAAATTATCATGGAACTACACATCTGAAGGCATAAATAAAAACAGTGACTTCAAAATTTGGAGAGATATAGAACTACACTGAGCTTTCATTAATAATATAACATACTGAGTGTAAGCAGCTGTAGACCATTACAATTTAGATTTAATTTATGTAATCTCTGGCTTGACCTTCTTCAAAAACTGGCCACAGTAGGCAATATAAGCACATCATTGTCTGTCTCATAGTGAATTTTAGATGCCAGCTGCATCCTCATAACATTTTATTGGGTCTCCTATGAAAATTATGGATAAAAAGATAATGTGAGCAATGATGTTATTTGTTCTTAAGTGCTGTTCATATTGCATAGCTGTCTTCTTGCTTTATGGGATATTAATTTGCATTTTTGTGCAGATAGTGTTTCTGTGACTTTAGTGACCTCCCTCTGACTCAAAAGCTGGGTTTTGTCAAAATGTTTTTAACATTAGAACTTTTACTGCAGGGAATTCAGACTGCTACTGGATGTAACCAAGTTAGCTCAGTTGTGTAAAAATCAGTATATGCCTCAGAGCATAGCAAAAGCCATTCATTACATTTCTTTGAAGTGAAGCTATGCAGACTTGCACAGGTGAAGATTTGACCTAATGTGTTTAAAAATAATTTCTTTACATGTCCATTTCAAACAACAGAGTTGTAATACCAAGATAAAAACTTGTACAAAACCATTCTTATAAAAGATTTTAAAATCTGCCATTTTTTGATGTTCAAATGTGCTCTTTTTTCTAAATCCCAGATAGGTAATCTTTCGTACTCCACATGAATAATGGATGCTATTTAAAATGTTTGCTTAAGAACAATGAGTTCATTGTATTGATAATGAGAAGTTCTGCTGTGGACCACTTTGTAATATTTTGATTGTCGTGATTTATACCACTCTTGCGGTCAGATGGTAGAACTTCACTTAATTACTGTATTTAACCTGCAGTCATTACTGAAGGTGGGGAGGGAATACATTTTAGCTTGGTTCTGCAACGTCTGTCACAATGGGGATTCTTGAGAACTACTTTAAACAAATAATTGCAGATTATTACAGTGGAGTGGAGGGAAATGGGGAGGCTTCAGTGGACATTTTGCTAGAAAATTGAGAATTAGCTTCAGTTTTATTACTTGAGGTATGTTTATGGGAGTTACAGTAAGGAGAATGATGGCCTCAATTGTCACACAGAGACCAGAGTCTAGGAGCTATAAAAGGGGAAATTGCTGTGTCACAAGGGAAACTGGTTTTCTGTAAACTAATAAAAATGATGTTATAATGATTTCTCTGCGATCCCTCAGGGATTTTTAGGGACATATTTGATAAGGAAACCTGAAAGCTATTGTATTTCCCTGGTTTTAAGTTTTCTTAATGACTGTCCTGTACAGAATATTCCTTGGTGCAGTGTCTTCTTCTCAAGTAACTATTCACAGTCTTTTCTCATTTCCTTTCCAGGAATTTGTACTTTATTCTGTGATAACATAGCACTAGGCTCATCAACATAAGTAAAAAATGTATGTTTTCTTTCCTGCCTGACAGAATTAAAGTTTAGAAAGAATAACTTGAAGTCAAATGAAACCTGAGAAAGAGTGGGAAATGTTGAGTGAAATAGAAATTGCAAAATTCATTTTGGACCAAGCTGAAAAATATCAGTTTTTCTGCAAGGCATCTGGTCCATGCTATTTCAAGCCTAACTTTTAGTTTAATCTTTGTGCAGTTTTGAAAGTAAGCGTCATTAACTTTCATTTCAAAAAATATTTTCCTTCCTTTTCTTCAGCTTCAGTTATAATTTCAGTTTGGCCCGGATTCATTCATCTTTGTGGTCCCTTTCTCTCCTAAAGGTCTGTTCTTCCAGTGAATGTAATGTTAATTGAAAAAAATGTCACCAGCTTTGTTACTGAATTAAAGAAGCTATAATTGCTAATGGGAGCTTTCCATAAACAGTGAGTGAAGTTATAACCCCACACATGTATGCAGGAAATCAAAAATTTGAGCGTGGCCACTGACCACACTTTACTAAAGGAAACAAGACAGCAATAAACATGCTGCTTTTTTTTGCTGAAGAGAAAATTTTCAGGACTTTACTTTAGTAATATCCCTATATTATTTAAATATATTATCATATTATTTTGTCTAAGAATATAATTTTACTGAGACTAGAATTACTTGCATACCTGCCTGTAGTTATCATCCACACTTGGTTTTATTGTATTAATGACAATTTAAAAATAAGTAAGTTAAGACACTGTAAACATACTGTAAATATGTTCCTGTATTAATATTTGTCAAAAGCAAATCAGGTATTTAGTTATGATTTTTATTTAATTGAATTATGCAATTATTGCCCTTCTGCATTATATAGAATTATTTGAAGTTAGTTTATAATTCTATAAATATTTATGAACATATCCTAAATGAAAAGCATGAAATCATCATTAATGCATTTTGCTGCAACAAATATAGCAAGTTTTGGTTACAGTTGTTCAGGTACAGAGAAAACTTTTCCATGTTTGTTTTATTTTCTGCTCACTGTCATCTTGTTCCTGTGATGTTTCCATGCTGTTGTATAGTGATGATCATGCATAATCTTTGTAGATGTCTTAAACATTGTTTTATTGGTGTGAATGAGAGATGCTTTCCCTTTGTCCCAAGTGTTAGTTTGTATTTTTGGTAGGAATTATCAATAACTTGCTGGAACCATGTCTATTTGTAAGACCTACTCAAGAGGCCTGAGTGGTGGGTGTAGGTTCTAGCCAGACAAAAGAACCACCAGATAGTGAGCTGTCAGGTTTGCTTTCTGTCATATTTCTTTCCTGTTGCTTTCCAGACAAGCAGCCTAAGTTATGTTATTTTTTTCTTGCCTCATACAGAAGATGGATGGTACTTGTGGTACCATAGGAGTCAAATGAAGCCATGGTACAAAGTTGCATCTTCTAGTGACGAGAGTATTTTTGCAGATGGAGTAGATTACCTGGACAAAATGGAGTGTTAAGACTCTTATCGATAGTCCTGGTGGCATGTATTGTTCATTCTCACACTAGCCCTTACAAATACCAGGATGAAAATCCTATTAAAACTGAGACCTTTTCTGTCATCGTATTCAGTTTTCAAAGCAAAACCCCTAAGCAACAGGAAAGAGACTCCAAAATCCATTAAGCTACATAGCAAAAAATGGCCCTGCTAGGAAAGCAAGCTTGTTTTGTATTTCTTGTGGAGAATGGAGAAGTTGATGTCTCTACCACCAGCTGTGGCTCTGATCATAAAGGACTACTGCATGCTATTATGTTCTAGCAGGCAGTTCTACCACAGTGTTATATGAAGGCCCCTTCCAGGCCTCTGGTCTTTTTAGAGAAGTCAAACCACAAGGTAATTCTCTTTTCTTCTGAAATTAATAGAAATATTTAGTTTAAAAGACAAGTCTCTGTACATTGGGGTCTTGTTTTCTAATGGTGCCTGGAAGAGACTTTATGCATGAACTGTGCTTGTTTCACTAATTGGATTGTTGCATTCAGCTGCTGCGAGTTGCTTTGACAATACCCAGTGGAGCCTCTGCATTTTGTGAGCAAGGATACAATCATGGTGCATCAGTTTCACCAGAACTGTAGCTGTTTTAAAACCATCACATTTGCTGGCCACTCAATAAAGGTCATTCTGTTTGTGACAGAACAAGCCAGCCAGAAAAGAATTACATGGCTTCTGGCCAAAAAAAAAAAAAAAAAAAGGGCACCGGAGAAATATTTTATCTTTAAAGATGTCTCCCTTTCTATTATTTTTTTTCCTTGGGATTCTATCCAAAGAAATGAAGTATATTATTCATGTGCCTTTTGGGAGAAAGAATATTTGAAATAGCCTTTTAGCAGTGCATCACTGAGGTCAGTACGTGTATGTCAGATACAGGTGTTGCAGTTTTATTTACTACGCAGTGTAGAGGGATGCAGTCTGATCCATCAAAGTAAGGAGGAGCTGGCTTCTTCCACATTCCACCTGAGTGTGGGACAACTGCTTTAGTGCAGTCTGAGTGCTGCTACATCACAGTCTTCATTGCCCACCTTTCTTTGTGCTGGTAATGTTCTTCTGGAACACTTAGGAGAAAAGGCACAGTTTTGGTCTTCAAATGCCAAGTGAAAATTTAAGTCATTCTTTCAAAGACAACTGCTGGTGCAGAACCTTCCTGAGTATTTCAAAGCAATCCCATGGCACTGGAGTGTAAAGGTGGGTCCAGGAGTGTTTGAAGGTCAAGCTCAGTGTTGTTGCTCTGAGAAACTCTGTGAAGGGCACAGGAACTGAAGCTTCAGTAGGGAGTGAAATCTTTCTCAAATTGTCAATAAAAAAATGTATTTTATTTAAGAGGAAAATCATTGAAGAAAATACAAATAATAGGAAGAGGTTTCCTGTGCCACACCAGATGTGCAGCTCCATTCAGAATTCCTGGAGGAGTCAGTGGGGGGGTATGTCCAGTGTATTAGCTTTTCCATACTGCTTGTATATCATGTCAGTTGGCCATGAATTGATCTCTGCTACTTTCTAAAATAGGGTAAATTTGAATCCAAGTTATCACTTCTCCCTTCTTTGGCCAGTATATTTTATATGTTTTAAATTTGGCATGGCAAAGGGTCTTTCCCATCATTCAGGCTTAGATGCTTAGATCTAAACTGAGTATTTTCATAAACTCTTTCTGGAATAATGCAATGTCTTTGGAAATATGGCTGAAACAATTGCAAATGATCTCTGAATTCCCACAAAAATTCCGCATGGCTTTAGCTGAAGCATATTTAGGCTAATATTAATTGTCAGTGTTTTAAAACTCTTGGCAGGGAATGGGCAAGATCTAGAACATACAGGATTTAGCTCTCTTCCTGCTTCACTCCCAAGGTGTTATAGTTCCAGGGTGTAAGAGGGAGAATAAAATACTACTATATGTGGAAAATGAGGTGGGAGTATGATGTGGAAGGCTGAGGAATTAGAAAGTCAAGTTATTTCTCTTCTGCTGTTCAGGATAGATAATGTGATAAATCCACTCATCTCCAGAGTCCTGAGTACAGAGAGCATTTGGGAGTGCGCTTATGATAGGCTGAAGGTCTGAAGTGGTTTATGCAAGAATACCTGGACCACTGATATAACAAAATCAATGGAAGTGTAGAAGGGTTGTGCTTCTCTGCATGCCTGTAGGACCATGGTCTCAGCCCTTTGTGCCTTTATTTTGAATCATCCCTCAGTTCCACATCATCCACAGTGACAGAGGTAAATCACAATGGGGAAGTAAATCGAGTGGAAGCCATGAAGTGTAGCAGAGGAGGACAACAGGGCTATTTCTGAAAGACAGGCGTAAAGACAACAAGGCTTCTGTTACAGGAGAGACAAAAGGGATATCCAAAGAATGAGGACAGAGGTGTAAAGTGTAGACCTTTTAAAACAGGGATAAAAAAATTTCTGCATTAAAAAGAATAAAAAGAAAAGGAATCAATGAAATGATGGGCTATGCTCCAAACAGTGAGCAATAATATCTGGCACCAAGAGCTAAGACCTTAGTGGGAGCTGTTAAACAGCAGTACAGCTGGAATGTGATTCTACACCTCTTTTACACTATTTTACATAGCACAGTCTACTCCAGTGTTTAAAGAATATACTTTATAAATTTTTGTGCATTTATTGCCCCTTTTTTTTTTCAGAAACAACACTAATAGAACTTTTTGCTGTAAAAAGAAAGATGTTGGCTAGATAATTCACTGTAGGGAGAGTGTTGAGTATAATCAGGAGGGACCAGCTCTCTGGACTTAGCACAGGCATCATATTTTGAGCCTAGAACATCTGTACATTAATAATTGGTAAGGTTAGATGGAAATTTCTTATTGAAGTCAACTCCATTTGCTTGCAGGCGTGACCGACCTGATTTTAACTTGTATTTCATACCTGCACAGAGATAACTACAGTGGCAGGAAATGTTAAAGAAATCTTTCTTAGTTTACTTGGGGTAAAAACCAGAAGTAGACAAGAAGTGTCACCCTATTGCAGGAGGGCAGAGATGGAATCAGAACCTTTTGGTTTACAGTATTGATTTGCACAAAACAACATTTCCACTCTTCATACCAGGTCCATACATTGTTCTGTGAAATCTTACTTTACTTGAATGACTATAGTAATGGTCAACTGGGAGATCAGAAGAACTATCAGTGCTTGGGCTTCTAGCTGTGTATGCCAGTTACTGTATGTTTTCTCCTTCAGATTAGATAATGCTAAAGTTCTTGCATATTTTAGTTTGCTACCCATTGTAGTTTGCTAACCATGCAGTCAGATTTGTGAGGCTTTGTATTCGTGGAAGAGTAGTCATGCATCGGTATGATATCAAAGGAAATGGAATAAAAGAGTTCTTTTGTTTCACTGAATATCAGATTGAATATTCAAATAACATATAAGTATTTTAAATAATAATAAACACCTGCCAGCATAATTGTGTGTAAAGCCCAACATAATTGGAGTACTGAGCCTGTTTGGTCTCAAGGATGTGTTTGCTACAGCTGCCTAATTTAGCAAAGCAATTCTGAGAAAACATTAAGAACAATTTGGTTTGAACCTATGAAAACAGTGGGTATATGGTTTACATGCAACTCCTTCCTTGTAATAGTTAATCTTCTGCTCTGCAGTGGAGTGGAATTTTCTATCTTCCTTTTCTTCAAGCTAACAATTGATAGTCTGTCTCAGATATATGTACATCCCACTTAGTCAGACAGTCCTTATCTGTGCACTTGTTGAACATGTTACAGTGAAATAACTAATTAACAGCATATTCTGTAGAGAGTTCTGTGCCACTTTTAAAGGAGGCCACAGAGTACTTATCCTGAGATGCAGATATCCTATTTTGGTAAGTGATTTCCAAAGGCACACAGGACAGGTCTTTCAGAGGTATTTAGGCTTTCAACACACAGAGAATGACATTGTGAAAAGCAATGAGAATTATGTGTGGCTGTCATTGAAGGCAGTGGAATGCAGGTACCTCACCTGCTGAGGTTCTTCAGCATCTGCAGCTTAATTGCCTTTGAAAACCTGTTCTCACCATCCTACCCAAGTTGCTTTTGGAAATGAAAGACATGTCTGTGAAAATGTTGCCTCTACTGTACTGTGAAATGAGCCTGTTTCTGAGTCATAGGCAAATGTATTTGTTGTTTCTGGTTATTGCCATTTCTAGATCATTTAACAGAATCTTTAGTATTTACCAAGTACATATGCAAGAACACGACTTTTTTTCTATATTTATTTATAATATAAAACTAAGACACAATTTTACATGTTCAGTGATTTTACTGCAGCATCATGCATAGATATGAGTCTGTAGTTCAGCAGCAGTTAACAAAGATCTAGAAGACAGGAAAAATGAAGAATGCATGACCTTTTGCTGATACCCTTCTATGTTCATTGCGATCCAGCAGTGTACACTTCCATTATGCTAATTTTTGGACAAATTTTGAGGGCATATGCGTGTCTGTCAAAAGGTTCTTTATATGCAGAACCAAGTTTTGCCCAAGGTAAGGTAAGGTTGAACTTCAGCAGAAGTTGCCTCTGAAGTCATATATGTCACCTGAGTCCAGTTTCCCTTTGAAACCTGTCATACTGGTATTTCCAATTGTCAGTTATCAGAGCAGTAAATTAGAAAAATTCTGCCCATGCCTAAGCAGTGTTAACTTTTTTTTTCCTTATTTTTTTAAGTATCTTGTGCTGTAGAAAAGTCTGGATCTGAAGCCCAGACTTTGCTGATTTGTGGGGCCAACTCCAAGAATGCCTCTCTGCTTCCTTCTCCATCTGAGCACATGGGAACTGGGAGAGATGAAGCCAGAGCTAAATGTTTGAATCACATCCCTGCCTCTGTTTAGTGAATCCTTATGCTGAAATGTTTGCATATTTCCGTATAATCCAGTGTAATATTTGACGTGAGCTGCCCTCCTAAGCTAAATCAGGAACAGCAGGTGCTGTAACTGCCCAGAGATCTGACACACACCTGGGGTATCTTCCCCCATCTGAGCTTACTGTCTCCAACCCCTGTATTTAAAAGGTGCAAAATAAAACAAAGCAGCCAAAACATATTCTGTGTGTTAGGAGAGAAGGGATATGTGATGCTAAATGTCTGATTTTTGGTGCAACGAAAAAATCTTCCAATAGCCAAATGCTGTTACAAGTTTGGATAATAAAAGCAAGGCATTGTTTCCCCTTTAGTCCCTTTCTTGAATAGCAGGTGAAGCCAAAGGGATTTCCTGACTGGGAGGCAGTGGGAAGTCTCTAATCTGCAGGTTACATGAGCCTGTTGTGTGTCACCACCCTGCAGAATAAACCAGGTTATTTTTGAGACACAGAGTATTGTGCTGCAAGGAGGGGAGTTAGGTCACTGATACAGAGCACTGAGCCAGTCCAGCCTTGTTCTGCTGCCTCATCTGGGTGAAATCTTCTGGAAGGTAACTTGTTACCCCCAAGCTTTGTGCTGGGTCAGGTGTTGCTTATTGATGCCATGTGAATTCTCTAGTAACTTTGTAAATTGTCATCCTGTGGCATCACTGCAAGAAGAATTGGTTTAAAGCAGATCAGATCATAGATTCAGTGCTCTGGTCAATGTAGGTGAACTATATTTGTATGTTCAAGCTCAATTCAGACCAAATCTGTATTACCAAGTAGTTAGCCAGTATACAGACTGGTTTAGAATTAGTATGAGGCCTTGTAATTAACAAACACATCATTGTTATGAAGAGAAATGTACTGAAAAATATAGGAAATACTGCTATATAAAAGCTCCATATTGCCAGCTATTAGAAAAAACAAGGCAGAAATAGCCAGTTAAGTGACAAAAATGAAACACATATGCAGACTGTGAATATGGATCCATAAATTATCATTTATATTACCATAAAAATTCATTTAAATTTCAGAATACTTTTAAGCTCGGTAGTCACCCTTTGATTGCTTTTTCTTTTTTTTTTCTCTTTTTTTATTTTTTGTGTTCAGAATAAATAAAAGGAAATTAACTTATGGGTTGAGATATGAAACACATTCCAGCTGCAAGGGCAATTAAAATGCTGGCTACTAAAGGGTGAGATGTTGATGAGGAGAGACTTTGAAAGGCTGATAGCATCTGTTAATGAAAATTCTCAGAGGCATAAGATCTGTTTGCTCAGGTAGTTTGGAAACTGAAAGTGTAGATAAAGGTTAGGAAGTGGAATAAATATTTTTCTAACATGATTGACTGAAGGTCAGATAGAAAGAATAATTTTGCTATGTCTGAGGACAATTCAACTAGTGTTATTTTTTTTCCAAGACATTTATATGAGGTGAATCCAGGGTTTTTTTGTGATGAACATGTATTTCAATTCATAGTCTGATTACCATAATCTCCTGTGATTGTTTCTTCAAAGGAACAATATTTATCACTTTTTAGACTCAGTAGTTCCAAACACCTTAAGAGGAGGCAGACAGCAATAGTACACACTCATGCTAAAAACCCTAATGTATCATGATATAGAGCTAACTTGTATTACCAATATTTTTAAGTTTACAGCATACTTTGAAATTATGTTTTTCACTCTTTGAATATATGAAGCCAAGTTTTAGGTATTTTCAAAATCCTATGGTGTTGATAAGTAAGTTTCTTTTTTCAAAACATCTACTGACTTTAACAGAATAAAGGCAGTGATTCTCTCTTTTGGCTAAAAAAGTTATTTAAGCTTAAAAAGAATTAATTTTGTTTCCTTTCTCAGATGATAATTCCACACAATACTTTCCTTTTTAACTCTATATGTAGTTGTATCACAATTATTCAACTTTACCTGGAATAATAAATATTAGTTTCCATCCATACTAACATCCATTAGTATCCCAGCTCACTGGCCACCTTAGCTATTCAGCTTGCTCTAGTGAATAAGAGAAAAATGCATTCTGAAATGCCATGTGGATGGAACGTGGCTTTACATAGAATGTAAAGACAGGTTGTCTTTTCTAGACTGATGATTGTTGACTCTGTGGTTCCTAATAACAATAATTTTTTTTCTGAGATAAATATGTAAACACAATTAGGTCTGTACTTTTAACATGCAGTACATGAGCCTCATTGGCTGAGTGTTAGTCAACACATTGGGATTTTTGTTCTTTTTGTTTTTCAATTGCAGGTAGAGGTTGTGAGTGATACCTGATGGTGATGCTTTACACAACTTTGTTATTTTATGTGTTTTCTTCCATTGATTTCCATGCATGTTTCAAATACAGAAAAATAACACAGCATCACTCTCTCTCTCCTGACTAGAGAGAGAATGTAAGAGACTGTCATCCAAATGTGCCTGAAGTTAAGGACAGATAAGTCCACTTAGGCCTCATTAGGGTCAGCTCACTGTGTCTGATGTCGGGAGGATCATGACTAGATACTTTCTATCCATGGTGACTAGATCTGTTTTTTTCAGTAACCTATGCACAGGGGTAATATAAAAAACAAACAAAGTCTGAAGGAAATGGTTGATAATATCTGTGTTTCTTGGTTTCTTCTGTTTTTACCCAAAGAAACTTCTGATCTGATTATATTATTCAAATGCTTTTCAGCTGAAGGCTGGTCTGTTGCAAGGAGCAAGACTCCTTGCTTGCTCCACGCAAGAGCAGTAAGTCAGGCTGCAAAACCATGGTTGTGATCTAGAAGAGATCAAAGGTGAGGAATCCAAGGGAAAGCCTCTACAGAAAACTGCATCTTGGCAAGGCTGTGGTATTGTCCTAAAGTTATGGTGTTAGCTTTCTGATACCACTAGGATGCAGGATACTCAGCAAATTATTTATTCTGGATTTGCTGATGGCACTTGGAGCATGTCCTTGCTGGAGAATTCAGGGCACTCAGGGAAATTGGTGTCAGTGATAAATACCATAGGAATTTAACTCCATAGATTTCTCTCTCACTGTGTATGTAACAGCACCGTGCTTACTGCCTAGTTTTAGGGTTTGGGCTGCACAGATGAAGCTCTGGACTCTGTAGATCTTCCCTGGTGTAGTATCTGTACTAAGCCATTTTAATTATTTTTTTGTTATCCAGATATTCTAAAGCTTGGAAGCTAATTACTTTTAATGTTAATGTAGTTTTACAATTTTGCAATTTGCATGTAAAACGTTTTCTCTTTGGGAGATATCTCTGCTATTCCTAGACCCGTGTCTCCAGATCTCAGCGCTGTCTGGTGACAGAGTGCCCTCACAACTCTGGTGGCATCAGCATCAGTGCAGAGGATACCCTACTGCCCATATCACTGGACAACACAATGCTCTTCACCTTCTGTCACTTCTCAAAATTCATTATTCCTTTTTCTGATTTTCAGTGCTAAGTCCACCTTTTCTTCACAATTATTTACCTGTTATATTTTCAAGTGGAATTTACTCTGGTTTTCATGTGATTCCATCTTGTCTGTTCTGTTACCAAATCTGTATCCAGAAGCTCACTCGATATTATTCCTTTGAAAATTATTTAAATAAAGATTTGCATAGCAAAGCTAAAACTAGAACACAGCTCTTTTGATAAACTTTGGATCATATCCTTGTACTGAGGTCTCTCTATCTGTCCTACACCAGATTTGCCCACAACATTGTGAAAGTCATATGAATAAGTCCCCCTGTGGAAGTGACAGCATTGCTTACGGCATCTTTTTGTCTTGTCCTTGGTTATTGAACTCTTTGATCCCTTACTACATTGCTCTCATTTTACACTGGCACAGCTTCATTCAAAAACAACGTAATTGCACTGACTTAAAACTGGAGTAAAATGAGAGGCAAGTTAGATGCAAGGTTATTATGAAAGAATAGATCAAGGTGAAGTGGGTTCAGAAAGAGCCATTTAGGGAGAAAAACAGGTATTTTACTTGCATTCAGCAGCTCTGAATTTCTGCAGTTTTAGCTGTATCCCATCCCTAACAAATATGAACCAGATGGTTCCTGTAAATTCTCCTCTGCAGCCAGGCAAGTTCACATGCACTCAAGCAAGCTGTCATACCTATTTGTGTATATTTTTCTGTTTATGGATGACAGGTTGCAGTACTGTAGTGTATGTACAGATTAAGCTAGAGGTTTACAGAACAGAAAAAGCAGAAATTAAAAAAAATCATTACAATGTGTTTGCTACTTGGTCTAGAAGGTTGTCTGCTACCAGAGTAGTGGAGTGTAACACTTTACATGTTGGTTACTAGCTAGAAGTGATCAGGTCAAAATCAGATGGGTTGCACTTACTCTATTTTATTTAATAATTTGAACATGTGTGAGACAAGGAGCATTCCAGGGTTGCCATCATTTACTGAATTGCTTTCTGGTGACTCTTCAGTAGCTTGTTCCTTGCTTCTTGCCCTACTTATGAAGTTGTTAAGCAGACCTGGGTTATGCAAAGCATACTTGCCCCACGAACATGTTGGGATTTTGGATAATGGGGAATTTTGGGGTTGGCTAGTTGTTTTTGAACTCGTGCCTAACATGGTGATCTGTTTGCTTTCAAATTAGTGTCAGGTTCAGTGCCAAACACACAGAATATCTAAGTATATCTCAACTTACCAACCTCTGGTACACTTGAAGTGTAAGCTGGCATCATAGCAATTGTATTTATCATGGGGGATCACTTGCCTGGATGGCCTCCTTTTTGGTGAGTTCACTGTGCCCTTGACAAACACAGCTCAACACTTAAATCCCTGAAGTTCACTCATGGGCCAGAAGCATAGATCTCTGTATCATGTCCCAGATACATAGTTCTAAACACAAGTATTCAGATCAGAGCCAATGTTCATTCAGGTGGCACAAGTATGCTGCATGTCAGGAAAATACACCCCTCATAGTTTGCTGGTATTCTGCAAGGCAAAAGGAAGAGCAAGTGCTCTTCTATTTCTGTAGGAGGCTAAAGGTCCAAGGTCTTAGCAAGAATGTTCAGGGAAAAGAGATTTACATAAGTGGTAACTTTTTTCAGTAAGTACTTTGGTGCCAACTGCAAGGGCTCATGTGATGCTACAGATGTTCCAGTGTGATCATTTAGTCATGTCACATTAATGATTGCTGTTATTTAAACAAGAGTAAGTTCAGTGATGTAGCACATAGAATTTCATATGGCTGAGCAAACTGCTGACATGAATTTTGCCTATGTGAATTTCAGAGCTTTCAGAGATGCAGAAGAGTAAAATATCCTCTTCACTTGTGTTAGTAGGGTCAGTGGAGAGAAGCTTTTATCAAAGGAATGATCAGAAACACTGAGGCACAGACTTTACTTCCCTGACAGAAGTAGCAAGATACTGGCTGAATTTGTTTCTTAGTCCAGCTTAAGGGAGGACTGGCCAGAATGTAATTCCATCTGCATTGCTTAAAGTACAGAGATGGCATTGCAACAAATAAGATTTTCACTGCTTTATGAGAAATTTATTTAGAATGTTTTCCTTTTTTGCAAGCTTCAGTCTGCAAAACTCAAAATACTTGCTTCAGCTCACAGAGAGGCAAGCTGGGCATTTGTTTGGTTTTAGTTTTATTACTATGTTTACCTACAGCCCAATCATTTTGAACAACGTTTAGATGAGGCCTAGCTATTTGAATTCATCAATATTTTTAAAATAAGCCAGACAATGGCGTACTTGAATGTTAAGGCCAGGATGCAGATCAGATTGACCTGTGAGATTGCACTCAAAGATGACAGGAGCAAACTGTGTTAGATGACCTGGCAAGTGTGGCCACAGCCATCATGTTACCAGATTAGTCTTAAATCTGTAATGCCAACTTGTTAATAACATAGTGCAGAGAAGAGATGTGGTGCCTTCAGATGAACCAACCTCAGAAGCAGTGCTTCCAGAAAAATGCCTGCTTTCATCCCACTATTTTTCATGTCCAAGGTATGACTAAAAAAAAGAAGTTGAAAGATCAGATTGGGGTCTAAATAATTTTTTCTTGTGGTCTGTATTGGTGTTAATGATTACAGAATGAGCAGCCGCTGAATTTTGTGATGACATTATGATCCCCGTTTCAAGATAATCTCAAGTTTTTCTTGCCTTAACTAATATTTTTTGGCTGTCTTGACAGAAGTAGTATGAACTGGCAACAGTATTGGTGAAATCCTTCCTGCACATCTGCTCCACAGACCTGTGGTGAATTATCAGTTCTTTAGTGTTTTGGAGTAAATGTGATGCACACCAGACAAAGACTTTGGATCGGAGATAGTTGCCATGGCTGGCTGTTGCCTTCTCCCTTAGGGGGAACAAGAGGAGAGGTACCTGTGAGAGTTCTGCACCTCCAGGGGGCTGAGGGATGAGCATTCATGTGTCTCCTGAGGGCAGGGTGTGGACAAGCACCATGTGCAGGCCTGGTCAGTGACAGTGCACGCAACACGGGAAATCATTTCCCTGTCCATTACCCAGGCAGTGCTCCCAGAGTGGCACAGCTTGCATTGTTATGCTAGAAAGAAAAGTTCACATTGCAAGATTAAATGGTCCTTTTAGTTAAACAATCATACTGCTTATGTAACAGCTCTTTTAATGGTAAAGTACAGCTGGAGCCTGGAACATGTTGTTTACAGAAATACCAGATAAGGGAAATGATGTAAAATGCAGTAAATGGTGCTGGAGGCAGTAGACATGGGGAGACACCTGAGACTGGAGCAGTGAGGATGCAGGTGGCACCTTCCCGTGACAGCAGGAGATTTGAGCTAAGCTTTAGTAAACCAGGAGAATAGACTCTGTAAAGGTCACCAGAGGACTGGTCTGAGGAGCTGCTGCAGGAAGGGCACATGGTTCTTCTCAAAGCAAGGATGGGAGAGGGCCCAAGAGAGAGGAGCTGGCGCAGCACAGACAGCGCCCATAGGGAGGATTTCCAGAACTGGCAAGGGTAGAGGGGACTATGATGGTGAAGATTTGATGTGACAAGGAGAAAGAGGAGGAAGAGAAGACAGAAATTACAAAGCTCTGGAACTTTTCGGTCTTAGTTTACTGTAATTGTATTTTCATGCATAGGAGAAAGGCTGCTGAGTAATCTTGTACTTTCTTGAAATGGTAACCACTGACTAATACACATGCATACAAAAATACACATATACTCACCCACACAAACATGCAATTGCACAAAATTACGAAAATTGCCCAACTTTCTTCTGAGATATTCAAGGTTTGACAAAGCGAATTCTGACTCAGTGTTAGTTGAAACTGGGATGCAATGGCATCTTCCCTCCAGCATATTAATTTTCCTTCTTTCCTTGAGGTAGTTTACGAGCTTTGTATGTGTCATTAGCAAAAAACAGAGCTACAGATATGTTTGAAGTGTCAGTTTTTCATAATATTTTCAACTAATTTGTTCAATCTGAAGTAAAAAAACCTGGACTTATGGACTGTTGTTGTTTACAGCAAGCTCAAGGTTCATACTTAGATGTTATGTGAATGATGGAAAAAAGTTGTAAATATTTATTACTGACTGAAATAATGTATTTTCAAAAGCACATCTTTGTACACAAAGCATTTGTAAATCCCCATTAGTGGTATTTATGCTTCCACATAAAAATTCCTCATTTGCAGCCAACTGAGTATCTTAGGCTTAGATCTTCCTGCTACATGGAATGCAATCACAATGCTGTCACAGACATCAGAACCATTTTTGTAAAATATGATGTTAAGGAAGACTGAGTTCATTGTGCCATACATATGTAAATGCCTCTCTTTCAGTAGTCTCAGAGGAAAGAAGATGCCAGAAAGAATTCTCAACTAGCGTACATATTAATTGTCACCACCTTTCATGGGATAGTAAAGTGCACTCGTACAAAGAAAAGCATTAAGAATCAAGGAGGCTGCACAGGGAAAGTGAGGGCATTTGAGTGAGACCTAAGGAAGTCACACGGTAAATTATGATAATCTAATTGTAATCCAGGAAATCATTCTTCCCTTGTTTGTGTCTGTGATGAGGTAATGGTGCAGCTCCTCTGGCTTCACACAGCCACTACAAATTTACAGCAGGCTGTGGAAGATCAGGCTGCAGCACAAGTTCTTTGTTGTTGTTGTACCTCTGCAAGGATGTCTGAGTTCAGAATAGCTGTTGGTGTAATTTGCAGCAGCGAACATGTTGTTCCTCTGTAGCTCAAACTCCTTTCAATTTCAGAGAACTGGTTATCACAGAGCACAATGAAGTGGTTGTTGATCCTGTATGTTTATGTGGTTGTGTGTAAGCTTTTCAAAACTGGCTGTGGATAAGAAATCCACAGTATGACAAAATAATTGGACTGATATTTTTGCAAATAAATGATCTGGACAGAAACAGCACTCATATGGATATGCTTCAGTACAGTAGAACTCTACTGAAAACCACTAGGTGTGTTTGAAGTAGAATGACCTCTGTCTCTGATCAGCATCTGCTCAGAATGGAAATAATTAGAACTATGCACAAAATTAAATTTTCTGAATGAAAACAGGTTCCCGGCTACATATTAAAATAAAGGGATGCAAATCAATATCTGATGATTTCTACATTAGCATGACTTGACAGAGATTGTCTTTAGTTCCACCACTTTTCACTCAGGGACTTGACTTGGGTTCTGCCTTTCGCCGAGGCACAGCTGTTCACAAGAAATTGAAATGCTGTTTGCCTCTGTAATTTCCCACTGTGTAGTCCTTGGTCGTTCTGTGCTGCTTCTCTCCTGTGTAGAGGATGCTAACTGAGTTGGTATTACCTTAATGAACACATTGAAATGTGGTTAATGCTGCTAGACTCCATATTTAAAAACATTTTTTGAAATCAGAGTGAGTGTCAGTAAAGTACTCTCCTATGGCTGTGGCTCCAATGACTGGTACAATGACTTAATTGACATTCTTGTGCAGTGCTTGGATCCCTGCCAGTTAATGACCCATTGCTGCAGTCTGCACAGGCAAATCACCCCTTTTGTCCTGCTCCTCAGGCTGATGGACCTCTGCCCAAGTAATGGCTGCAGGCTCCTATTCTCAGCTGGCACAGACCCCAGCATGACCATAAACATCCCTGAAAGGATCATAATATGGTATATTGGACAGATTCTGCTAGGCCTTGCAGTGATATACCACCAAGATGTTCTGCTGAAGTTGGTGACTTTGCCAGTGGCATAGCTGAAAGGAGAAACTGGTCCCTACACTGTTGTTTTCTCAAGCAGTGAAGCACTTGCAGGCTCTCAGCTAGTCTGTGTCCCTTTAGATGATGCAAGTTTTTGTGAACCCTTTGTCAAACATTCAAAATAGCTTTTATTTTTGTTCTGCTTTTAAATGGTTGTATTGTCTCTTCCCCCACAGGATTTTCCATTCTTCAGGCAATTATGGAAGCAGCAGTACAGAACAACTGGCAAGTGACAGCCAGATCTGTAGGAAGCATAAAAGATGTTCAAGAGTTCAGAAGAATTATAGAGGAGATGGACAGACGGCAAGAAAAAAGATACTTAATTGACTGTGAAGTAGACAGAATCAACACCATTTTGGAACAGGTATCTGCTTTTTTGAAATTGTGATCTCTCTGTGACAGACATCATCAATATTTCTAGAACTGCTTATTTTTAGGGATTATTAAGTATCCTTTGAGATGTGAATCCCAACAACTGGCCAGTTACCTAGTAAAATTAAAATGTCACACTGATGCTCATAGTTGGGGGCAGCACTTACATGTAATCTACCAGGAAACATCACTGTGATATTTTTTCCCAAATGTTAATAATGAATTTTTTTAAGTAGATAAGGAACCTAGAACCTCAGCTGCCCCAGTAATGTTACTGGAATCAAGGCTACTTGTAATGATTGCAATACAGGTGCAGTTTTTTAAGTGGAACATGAAACTAGAAATAAAAAGCCAGTCAAGTATCACAGAATCATCTTAAAGAATTCCCAGAAGGAAATCCTGCTAATGAAAAATTCAGCTGGTAGTCCAGACAATTCATTAGTACATTTTGGTACATAAAGTCCTCCCCTCTGCACAGCCAGTGCTGTTGATGGGCTTAAATTGTGGGTGATGTAGTCTGAGCACCTTTGTGGGGCAAGATGCATCTGGAGTGACTGTTTTGCTCTTGCATGGCTTTCCCAGTGATTGCTTTGCCCCACAGGAATGGCCAAACCTTCTGGCCATCCCAGGGTATTGCCCACTCTGCCTCTGCCCCTGGTTGTGCTGTGCAATGTGCTTGAAGAGGTGCAGTAACAGATACAAATTGTCAGAAGCAGACACAGGACAGTTCCCTGCTGCCTGGGCTCACAGTAAAGCTGGTGCTGGTGTGGCACCAAATCCATGCTGCTTGGTTACTCACAGGCATGTGGGAATTCACTTGCACTAAGACTGAAAAACCCTCTGATTACTGCCACCTTTTAAATTTAACTGTGGGTTCATAGTATGGAATAGATCAATAACATTTAAATTTCATGAAGCATTAGCATATCTCTTGGAAATGTTGTATTGTAAACTAGCAACAAGCTGACCTCAGTGCCATAAACCCTGGGAAACATGAAAAATATATTCACTGTGTTCCTTCTCAAAATGTTCGGTTCCTGTCAGGCCTTGAGGTGTATCACAGAGGGTCAGGCTGTGGGGACAGCCAGGTGCCACAGCTGCTTCTTACAGAGCAAGGAAGGAGGTGCTCAAGGGAACAGGGCACAAGCTGTGCTGGCCCCTAACTCTGACAACTGCTGTGGTTGTGATGCTAATACACAGCATTACATTTTAAGCTGTATTTTTAGGCAATATGGTGAGTGCTGTCTTTAAGGGAATTCATACTGAAAGGTGTAAGAAACTTCTCCTTTTTTTTTTCTGGTTGCTCATGTTCTTGGAAAAGATGCAAAACACCATACCTGCTCACAGCCCACTCTTTTGAAAATGCTGCAGGAGAGCACTCCTGAGCCAAACTTAAAGAGCTCTGTGGGCCCCCTCTCAGCTGAGATGAGAAGCAGGCCTTTTGTTTGATCTGACTTCATTTACATTTGTTCTCATTTTTTCTTCTGTTGTCCAAGTAAGAGAAAAATAAGCCAAACCACTTCAGTGCCTACAAGAAAAGCTGTATACCAAGCAAACCATGTAGCAAAAATACTGATGACTCTTCTGCTACTATTCTAAATTCAACTCTCATGAAGTTTAAATTTTGTTAAATATATGATTTGGTCTTCTGTCAGTGTGATTAGCATAGGTTAAGTAAAAATTTGCTGCTGGGGTCCCCAGGTTTCCCCAAACTCTACAGTACATGCTAAAAATATCTTCTGTCAACAATATCCAGAGGTTTTTTAATTGGATACTGAAAAGCAGTGACTTCAGTTTCTGCAGGGAAAGTCAGTAATGGTGGATGGACCCTAGGTTGATGGCTGAACAATTATTGTTTGTAAGCTTTTCCTTCCACCTCCTCTGCTTACCCTGTTATCTTCTCATAAAGTAGTTAAAAGTTTTCACAAACATGTGTCATATTTAAATCCATCCATCCATCCAGTTTGCTCAAGGGAATGGAGAGTTGTCTTTTTTTCAGCCAAGTGTGTTTGCTGATAGCATAATATTGAGGGGAGAGATAAGGCTGGATTTGCATATTTCAAATCTAGCGTTTTATTGCAGTTTAAAAAGTCAATTCAGTGCTATGTGTGGAGTTTAGGAAGGCTGCTCAGCTGAGAAGCAGTAACATCTGAGCCTGGTACCTCTTGCTGATGCACATTTGCAGATGGGTTTGTTTTTCCCAGTGAAAACAAAAGGAAGCCAAGACATCCTACCTGTCTGAGCTGCTGTGTCAGAGCACTGAGGGACAAACTGTGTCCCTTTGGGGGCTGGTACAGCCTGCCTCTACCCAGCTGCCTCTCCATGCCTGTCCCTTTTTTGGCCTCCTAGGAGCAGAAATCCAAAGGTCAACCCTCCTATTAACTTCTGGGAGCGCTGCCTGCCCCCAGAGAGGGGGTTTATGTGGCTACTGTGTGGCACCTGCTATTTCACTCTGAGTCAGCAGCGGCCCTTGCCAGTGACCCTGGATTTCAGAGGCTTAAATAGAACTTATTCAAGAAGAAAAGTCATAGCAGAAATAAACAGACTGTAAACCACTAAACAGTCTACACACGCACTGAGTTTGCTATCAGACTTTTGGGCTCTTGGCCAGCCCATTCAGCAAGCTTGTCAGTGCTCTGCTCCAGGAGCCATGTATCATGGCTTTGTGTTAGTGCTTGGATTCAGCAAGAGTGACCTCTTTTCCTGCATCAGGCTGGTCAGTGTGTGCACTTCTCTTCCTTTGATCCTTTTTTCAACCAGTTCAGGGTATATATCTCTTCCAAAAATTCAGGCTCATCCAAAGACAATTACACATCTGGGGATTTTCTTCTGAGACTTCAGGTCATTCTGGAATATTCTGTACCTTCCCCCAGTGAGTCAGTGACCTTGAGTATTCTGTATGCCTTTAGCATATGGCACATGTGTGTATGTCCCTACATTTCCAAGGCCTGTCATATGAAGTATTTCTCTTCTCAGGGCTGTCTGGTACCCGATCTTCCCAGCTGTGAATATAAGGTCAGGGAAAGAGGGAACCTCAGCTCCTACTCTGCCTGAGTAAACTGTTTTATGCCAAATTTCATACTGTAGGCTGATTTGTTTCCATTCCCCATTCAGAAGATTTTGTGATGAGATTATATTTTGTCCTGGAGGTGGATACCCTGCCCAACCCTCTTCAGCTGTAGAATAGAGGGAAGCAGAGAAATCAGTAGTTATTCTGTAAATTGCCATCTGTTTGTTCACCTGCCCTGTAGTTCTATAACCACTGAGCATGTGGGTCTATATCCCCCTTGCACAACAAAACTATATCTAATTCAATCATCTACTGGCCTCTCAGGCACACAGATAGCAACACTTATATCATGCAAAATTCATAAGCTCCCCACACTTCTTGTCCCTTGATGCTAAAATATTCTGTATTTCTTCACAGATAGATATAAAATTTTGTTCTCATAAACACAAGAACATTTTCTTCTGAGAGCTAACAGTAAGCCTTAGCCTGCTCAACTATGTATTTAGAGAAATGTTTTTGAGTTAAGAAATATGTTTTTCTTATTCCCAGGATAATAAGCTGTATTTCAGACCAGAGTGGCTTTATGTCCACTTAGAAGAAAATCTCCTGAGGGCAAACAAGGAGGAAGAAACTCCATTCAGAATCAAAATGGTGAAACTTTACAAAAGACCTGTTTATTCCAGAGCCCGCATGCTTTTATCAAAAGGTTGCTATCTCCAAACTTAGTCATGAAGGTTAGGCTCCAAGGCAGTGTCTGTATTAAGTGAAGGCATCTCACAAAGCAAAAGCAATATTACAGTAGAGAATGCAGTCCCCAAAGTTTTACAATGACAGCCAGTCAAAGACAACTTAAAGTGAAGCCTCTCTGGGATTAAGGGTAATCTGATTGCCTGAACTCTGTCCTGTGCTCACGCTGACTGACGACCTTCTAGTCTGAAATTCTGAGATTAGATGTGCAGGTTTTCAGTACAGCCCCAGCTGCATCTCCCTGCAGAGCTGCTCAGATCTCAGAGTGAGCTCACTGCACAGCAGCTCTCACATCTAGGGTGTCATAAGAATTAACACAGAACTGCAGTATTGGGTTGATGAACAATCATTAAAAATAACAATAGTGAAAACTGTAATTGAAAAAATTCAAGACCACTGTCATGTAAACTTCCTGCTTTATGTGTTCCATTATAAACAGATGGTCTGGGGGGGTTTGCCTGTGTTCTCCATGGCAGTTTAAAATACAATTGCCTACAAATCCAGAGGGTCACTTGAAGCAAAGCTATGAGTAGCTTCAGCTGCTGCTTTGCTTTTGAAGCCCAGCAATGCCATGTCCTCTGAAGGCACTGCACTGCTCAGAGCAGCCCCTCCAGAGCAGTGTGCCTGTCACCTTCTCCAGGGCTCAGGGCCACAGCTGTGTCACAGGCTGATTTTATCCTCTGTCTGGAACTGTGGGGTTCAGCTGAAGCTCCAAGAGAGTATCTGCTCTGTAGACTGTTGTGTAACATCACGCTGAAACTGGTACAGTTCATATTTACATTTCCAATGAACTAGAAACTTAAAATTTAGGACACTTCTTCATTAGATACCCATGAGTATTGTTGAAACCAGGATGTAAAGGAGAATGAAAGGTCACTTCTTTCCCTTCACACCCAGCGAGTTTCAGTAGCTCCTAAGTCCGTGTGGGCACATGGGGAGGAAAGGGGAATTACTTAGGTCAGGCACCCTCAGGAGGTGGCCAGCAGAAGAGTAAGAATGGGATATGTCAAAAGTGACAGCTGTATCTGCCTTAAAGGGCCTGCTCCTGTCAGCAGAAACTCATAAAGGGCAGGAGATGAATTGCTAAAGCAGAGAGAGTAACATCTTGGGTTAATTGCCCCACACACAGCTCATTTCACACATACCTGAGGAAAGGATTTCTAGCTTGTAAAAAGGAATGTCTCTCCAACGCCATCATCCAGATTTCATAAAACAAGCCAGGTTCTAAATGACAGGAATTTATCAGAGCATTATTAGTCATCCTGCAAAATGATTGAAGTAATGGCACACAAAGCTTAAAAGTGTTCAAAAGGCATTAAATAACAGTTTTAAATGTATCTGATCTGTAGTAATAATAATTAATCCAGAAACATCTCACTGTGAATGTGGAAGTTTGCTGCCAAGCAACTATTGTTTCTTGTGCCAGTGGTGTATGAACCTGAAGTCACCTTTAGTTTTTATTTTTCTGTGATTGTAGCAGTTGCTCATTTTATGTTTTATGATAATTTATGGGATATTAATGTGCACACCGATGCACAAACATGCATCTGCTTTTAATACTTTGTCTTTTTTTACCACAATATTTGTAGTATTCTGTTATGCTGTTACAGTCATACTTACATGGCAACCTCTGCATTGCCATTGAATGTACAGAGAACCAAAATCTTTGTTTAGTTATGCAGTTGCAAGTACAGAGTCAACCACTATCCTGAAGATATTTAAATTGATATCACTGTGCTCATACAGAGATTGTATTTGCTTTGAACTTCAGTTAATAGGTAGCTGTAAAAGCTCAAATTGCTGCACAGCTCACCTTTCTGTGCAGCTTTTCATGCACAGAAATGGTGCATGTGTTTGCCCTGAGCCCTCTGAGGGTCCTGCTCACTGCTGAGCCTGTGTCCACACTGTCTGAGCTGCTCAGGTTGTTACCCCTTGTGGACCCTCAGAGGTCCTGAGGGCCATTGGCCCTCACCTTTCCCAGCTGTTGCATTTGGTGAGCTTTGGGAGCACATGGACTCATAGGTGATTCTTGTGCCATACCTGAACTGGAGGACGGGATTTGGTCTTTAATTAGTTCTACAGATATTTTTCAAAAACAGCATTCACAAGAAGCATTTTTAAGACACAGTATTTGAGGGAAAGGGAGAGCTGGCTATAATTTGTTCAACATGTGATTCCCCAAGTTTTTGTCTTTCTCTATTTGTACATCTCTCCCTCTCTAATAGCGTTGGGAATCTTTGTCACCTCTTCTAAGCTCCTGACTGATTTTCAAACCACTCACTCAGTCATCTCCTCCAGGCTTTAAAAATCAGTTTGTATATAAGTTGCTTTGTTTCAGTCCTGGCATTTAAATGTAGTTCTTTCTCCTTATACATAAAGGATAAGCCCTTTCATCTTAGCAGACATTACCTTAATTTCTGCATCTGTCTCTCAAATAGTTTAATGCTTGAAACTCTGCTTCTAACCAAAGCCTTTCCTTAATTAGTTTCCAGGGCAACCAACCATCTTGGCGACAATTCAGATGAACCAACTGCAGGGAGAGGAAGGAAACACACTATCAAAATGAATAGTAATAGCACAGTACCACTGTGCAAACAGGCCTTGTACATCACCAGAGACAGCACGATAGTTCTGGTGTCTCATCAGTTCATTTACAAGGAAAGAAGTAAAAGAAAAGCTGCACAAGAGCATGTGTCTTTTGTTCACAGCTCACTAAGCTGGGATTAATTGCTTCAGTGTGATATGGATCATGTATCTGGGGGAGGAGGAGAGACACTGGGGCTTTCCAGGGCCCCTCGTGGACCAAGGTGTTCCCAAGTGCATCTCATATAGAGCACAGTTACAGTGCAGTTCAGATTTTCAGAATGGGGGCCACTCCCCTGGGCTTTTTGAGCCCATGTGCTGGTGGTGCAGTCTGGAACACCCTGGGAGTTCATAGCTACAGTCTTGTGGGGAGACATCCCCAGAAGTGAGCTCCAGAGCTGGGATGCAGGGCTGGGCTGTGTTTGCTGCAGGCTCCAGCTGGGTTTGGGTCAGGCATTCTATGGCAGAGCACATCCCAGTCCAGCCTCTCACTGCTGGAATTGCACATTCATAGGGGATTCCTGTCTCTTGTCCCCTCTTAGCTGTGCAATTCCACCTGCCTCTGGGGAGCAGATTTAAGACGTCAGGGGGAGCTTGGATTATTTTTATAGAGAATCAGGCCCTATCAATCAACTCAACTCAAATACAAACTTACCCCACAGAATCCAGCCAGTGAGCTGGAAAGCAGTGTAATAATTTTAGAGAAAACTAATGTTCCATGGCTTAAAAAAGCCCATGTTACTAAATTAAATTTGTTCGTGTCACACCATAGGCATGCATGCAGAGGTATAATGGTGAATGTATTATTGGAAGCTCTGTCTTCCAAAATGTGTAATAAATAAAATTATCAACAATATACATAGACACTTTAAAAATACCTTAAATATCTTCTGTCCTGGGAAAATGCATGTAAAGAATCAGAAAAGAAGAATATTGCTGTATCTCTGTTACCTCATATGAGTAAAACAGACTGCCCTGCTGCATAAAAATCTAATAAAAATAAATTAACCCTTCATAATCTTTTTCAGTTCATGGTTTATGCACCAAGTTATATGGGAATACTGCAGAGTGCTGCTAATAGTGAAGCAGAATAAACCTTTCAGACTCTTTGAAAGCATTGAAAAAAGCAAATTGAGTGCAATTCCAGTCACAGTAAAATGCTATTTATAATAAAAAATAAGAAAAAGTAACCTTGTCTTTCCTAGAGGAGATTGCACTATTTTTTCTAAATTTTGTAGGGCATTTGAAAAGGAAAGGAAATGCTTAAAAAGGGGGGAAAAAAAAAAGAATGGCTACTATTCAGTATTTTTGGTCTGCTTGAAAGCAGTGCTCTGCAGTACAGAACCCCTTCCAAAAAATTCTCGTGTGAGCACTGGGACTGAATTACTGCGACACTTCTGGGTTATATCCAAATAATAGTTTGAAGTGATCCTGACATGCAGTAATAGTTTATATAAGCAGAATTCTTTTTCCAAGGACTCTTGTCCAATTCCAGGGAATAACACTGGGGTTTTACTCTGACATGCTGATGGGAAGTACAGAGAAAATGAGAAATGTGTGTGTTTTTAAAATGAAAACTGTATGACTCAGTTTACCTAATTTCTTCCTTTCTTCCCCCAGTGAATATAGATCCTTTTATATTTTGAGCAGCTAAGACTGAAGAAGTTTATGCTGTGGGATATGAAAAGAAGAAATGAGCATTGTTTATGTGTGTCTGTGATTGCAAGGGTGTTGGATGTACAGTTTCATGGAACTGATGCCACAAGGGACAGTTGGGTGTCTCGTGTGCCACAGGGTTTGGGCACATGGTCCAAAGGGCACTAAAGAGCTGCCTATTAGTGATGTGGATGCACCATTAAATTGAGGGACAGTGCTGGCTTCTGCTGAAGGTTTGGACAACTGGGAATAAATGTAATATTACTATTATTAGCAATCTTTGTGAAAGTGACTTGAGGTGTTGTGAAATTTAGGGAGGCACACTAAGCTACAAGTCAGCTTTGGTAGTGGTGGTTTTGATCTACCTGACATGGACTTGTGGGTCTGCAAGAGCTGCTGGGGAGCAAGGGGGCAGCAAAAGGAAAGAGAGGGCATGGGAAGCTGAAAATGGGGATGGTGAGACCATGTTACACGGGACTGGAGCTGAATGCATTATAGATTGAAGAAAATGTAACTAGGAGTGTTGCTTGGAAAGCAACTTATCTGTGATTTCTGTGATATCTGAAGCCTCCATGGGAAATTTTAGGTGAAATTTAAATTTCAGAAGAACCT